>NC_139348.1:112469845-113109845 GCF_055883805.1 Amblyomma maculatum
TCAGCCAGATTCTTAGCTTTTAATATGCATTAACATATCTAATTTTTGTTTCTATTTAAATCTAAGGGAGCAGTGGTGGTACAGTCCGCTCCTATGTGGTGAATTTATTATCCTCCAATAGTTCGCGCACTATCTCGTACTTGTATTATTGGGAGCACAGTTCTATTGGGAATGCATTTACTGATGAGCACACAATGAGTGTAAATTTCATTCGTGTTCAATCTCTGATATTTCCACTACGTTCCCACAGGCTATGAATTAAAGCCCGGTTTGTCCTACACATGATGACCAACGTGATAGTCGTACTTAGAGTCTAGGTTTGTGCATTATGCGAAAAAATTTTGTTTCCTTTCTCAAAGTTTCGGTGGTTCCTTTAGTAGGACCACTTTTTTTTTGCGCCCCACCGTAGTGATGCAGTGGTTTCCGCGTTGGACTACTGCGCCTAAGGATGCGGGATCGAAAACAGGCTTCGGCGGTCGCTTTTTGATGGAGGCGAAAAAGCAAGGCGCCCATGCACTGCGCAATGACAGTGTAGGTTAAAAAGCCCAATGTGGTCGAAATTCCCGGAGTCCTTCATGATGGCGTCTCTCATACCGTGAGTCACTTTGGGACGTTAAATCTCACGAACCAACCAACCAACCAGCTTTGGTTTCCACATTTCTAGTTCTTTTGGGCAGAAAACACTGACCTTACGCCGGACTAGCCCAAATCCTTTTTCAAGGGAGGAATTATACCGTGCACGTGTGGGATTAGCACTGTTTTTGTCGGTCTTTCTCTTTTTCGAAGGGAGGAATTATACCGTGCACGTGTGGGATTAGCACTGTTTTTGTCGGTCTTTCTCTTTTTCGATTTTGGCTTTGCGGCAGATGTCTTTCAAAATTTTGCATTCTTAATTATGGGATGGCATCTGAAAACCCGGCAGCTTGCCACCTATGCTATTGGCTCTTGAACCTTCCCTCGATAAGGGTGTGTAAAAGCTTGTTTAGAACCTTCTTGATTGAATTTGTAGCTAAAGCTCTTTTTACAAGCTTATAATGTTCCTAAAAGAATGCCATGATGACTTACTTTGAGCGAGAAGAATAGTATCAGCAGATGGGCTCAGAGCGTATGAAAAAGCGCAAGTCTTGGGAATTTGAATTTGTCGTCTTCCTAACTCCTGATTTCACTCTTAAAGATGGGTGCCTGCGCTACCTCGAATTGAGTTCGACAAATCAGGACTACACCTACTGTAGTTCCAGTTTCCCGACTGATTCTGAAGGCCGAGAGAAAAAGCGGTAGTGAACAAGGTTCTTGATTCAGAAAACTTTTCTTTTTACCGGCGACCGCTCTCACCAGCACCAATCCGCAATGCCAGCGACAGCTGCTTAGCGGGCCAGCAGGATAACGGTAGCACATGGGGCCCTGGACAGAGGGCTCTAATCAGGAAGAGAGGGTCAAACGCAATCAATATTGTCCTCCTCCGCCTGCTCATTACACTTGAATCAGTAATCAGCTATCGAGGACATGAGCGCACAAGCTTGTTATGGGACGTTCTCCCAAAAGATACCTCTTCAAGCCCTTTTGGCCTGCTAGTCCTATCAAGAATCTTTCCCAGCCTGCACAGCAGTGTGCCACCGTGAATCGATTACATCGATCAAGGAATGACTCAGCACACATCCCCCTCATCCATCTAACATCGATCTGCGTCACTCATCTAAGCCTCCTCCGCGTTCGTGACTCCACGATCCTCTACATGGGAGCATATGAAGACTGGAAGCTTCCAGCAGCTACCCCATGAGCACTATCAGTGCGTTGCTGAAATCCTTTCATTTTCGGTGTCCCTACCCTCCCCTAGATTTTCAACTTCCTTTGCTCCTACTAGCCTAAATTTGTCGATGAAGAATGATAATTGCAGCAAAAGATACATTCCATCACATGACGTGCAGTACTCGAAATACGTACTCTTGTGACTGTAAGTTAAACTGCCTTTTTGATGTACTAAATGGGTAAACAATGTAAAAAAGTTTGATAATTACCTTTTCTCAATTACTTTTTTATACGCGTTTCAAGAACCACTAAAACATCATTACACCTGGAAATTTCTGAAATCCAGCTGTATTTGAGCTTCTACGTTGTCTTTTTTGCCTAGTTTTAAAACTTACTGTATGGTTATTTGCATAACATCATTGTATACTGTTGCTTATTATATTTTTATATTGTTGTTTTTAACACCTATGCCGTTTTCCTAAATTTCCTAAATTGCACAGGTACCTTGTTCTTTTTTATTTGCTTTGTTTTTCAGATTTGTACGCTTTTGTTAACCTTCTGTTTTATATATATATCCTGTATGCGCCCCTCCCCTCTGTAACGTACAACTGTACCCTGAGGGTATTATAAATAAATAAATAAATAAACAAGGCAAGTAATGTCCAAAGGTATCAACTCTTCAATATAACATTAATAATTTCGCGCAAAGCAGTCATGAGTGCTTTGATCTGTGTAGAGTGCCACTCTCGGTTTTGAAGACGCCGATATGGTTTAAAGCTGAAATCGCAACAGCCCTAGCTCTTTAGCTACAAATAACTGGTGCTTACGAAGAGCGAATTCAAAGTTATTGCTCAATGCATGTACAGTGTATACCTTTTATTCCACTGGGCGTGGAGATATTTTAAGTTTACTGCACTAAACATTGCATTAACATGCTTTGGGACAACGTTTTGGTATAGCATAAAGTAAAATATTTGCTGCCATTTATCTATATGTTCTATTCCTATCCCAGACCTCTCGCTTTGGACCCATCACGTCGTCCTCTCTGGAGCTCCGTTCTAGCCTTCGCTTGCGTTTGCAGCACTCGAATAAGGACAAGGATAACGGACCCCGCTCGCTGTAGGCATCTGCATCTGCTGCTGCGGCTACCCCGGCCTGGACCGTTAGCAGCCGTAAGTGAGATTCCGAGGACGTTTTCGGCCTTCGCGGCAAAGATATCGATGACTGGCATGAGAATTATGCCATAGTGCGTTGAACCGCTGGGGTGACTCCCACTAGCTACTTAACGTCGCATTCTACTTGCTTGAGGTCGTGAAAACGTGGTTCCTAAATCACGAAGACGATGTTCCCGACTGGCCAATCTTCACCGAGTAGCTCCATAAAAGTTTTGAAATAGACATGATCGGGCTGTGCAGAAACTAGTTCCCGCACACTACTTCACCACTGTGCTGCGAGCTGCCTTTTCTCTCATCTTCTTTTCAGTTGCTGATCACCCAGGGTTGTTTTTGGCAATCAGTAACGAGTTGTCGAGAATTTGATTCCTATATGAAGGGTTTCCTCACTATAGACAAATCTGGAAGCCTCATTTATTCGCAGAGGGCAAGAGAACTTGGGACGCAATTCGATAGAACTATGAGAATGTACACTAGTGAGAATAATTCAGAGCTCTGTGAAGGCGGAAGGCAATTTTCGACGGCGTGATAGAGTGTAAATATTATACACGAATGATTAAATATTCAAAACTGGCCAGCTTTGCTAGCGGGTAAGAGTATATACAATGTGTATCACAAAGTCCAGCAACGAATAGAAAATGAAAAAAAAAGATGGCAGCTGCTCAAAACTTTATATGGCTTTGATTCAGAAAGCATGCAAAAAGTTACTCAGTCGCATTGTCGCTTACGAAGGAAATAGCGAGTGATTTCAGCGTAATTCGAATCGGTGTCCTGGAACATCAGATTCATATCTTATATGTGTACCGAGTAAGTTTGGTATGTCGCAAAGGACGGTTTCATTTTCAGGCTAACACGATGTCGCAGCCGTCAAGCACACAGAGTGCAGCGATGGAAACATTTCTCGTCAGTACAAAGTGTAGAAAGTACTCGATTAATACGCTTGAGAAAGACTAGAATCTGAATCTTGTTTTTGGCTCAATATTAGAGTTGAATCTTTGATTAGGACTTCACCCTTTTCCTGGAGGCAGACCAGCTTCAACAAAATATTGACAGCGCGCAGATTGCCAGCAAATAACATTGTTCCACCAGTCTTGACATTTACTTCAAACGATTCAGTCTGAAAATAAAACTATTGCCACATAGGGATGATAAACTGTCTACTGAGTACAGTTTTCGAAACCATATTTCAGCTTTTTGTGATTCAAAGCGCACCCTTTCTTTGTATCTGTTAGCTTGTTCTGGGTTTATTACATTTTTTCACCTTAAAAATTTATAAGAAGCATGTAAGGCCCGAAAATAGGCGTCAGCACCTTTGGGCACGTACTGATGAACTGAAGCTTTGGAATTCAGCAATTCGTTCAAGTGCAGTGAATTAATGAAATGTTTGAAAGTCGCATCGCATTTGAAGGGTTTTATGGAATGCTAGAAGACCAAGATCGCGCATTACGAAAAGTCTGCTCGCTGTCACATGCACTGACTTTAAAACGAGTCCTGTGAAGAGGTAATTTGGTTCACAGCAAACCACGCCATTTTTAAAGCCCGATACAGAGTATTTCGTCTCGCTTACAGCGCAATGGCCATGTCCGCGCACGTTTTGAGTCCCTAACTGCTTGCTAATAAAGAATATTTACTATGCAACCGAGGAGGAGTTTGCTGGAAGTGTTTTGACCGAGGCAGGATGCGCTAGTTTTGCGTCATGTATGTTGCCTTTGCCTCAGAAGCTAGGACACTTGGACAGTCTGCCGTTCCCCCTTCTTTAGCAAGCAGAGTCTAGATAGTAATTTACCAAACTTAGAGATTATAAACCGTGATTCTTTCCTTTATTCTCGTACTTTAAACGAAGGTGTGCATTCAGACAATACATTTTGGTGGCCATGCTAATAGAAACCAAGTTACTTTAAGTTCTGGCATGGTTTAGAACATAACAAAATATATTTCATTTCTAGTACCCGGATCAGAATGGAAGAATCAATGCTTGTCTTTAACGGGCACATTTACAAGTGGAGTATTTCTCTGCCCGCCAAAAGACAAGATGTTCATCATGCATCGGGAAAAGCTCGCTATTGTTAATTTTTCTGCCTAATGAAATTCGAACTGCTCTTTATTCTTGGCCTGGGAAAGTTTAGACCGACAGATACATACACAAAGGTATGTTTATAAAGGGAGGCCTGGTGCCTTTGTCTTAGCCAACATAAGCATTTTCGTCTGGCCTCCACGCATTACTCCAACAACTAAGAGTGGGGCAGGAACTGCCAGAACTGCGCTGAGATTATCGTCACACGAGCGAGCACCACAAACCAGTCTCCCAGGTAGAGCAATCTCTCTTAAAATAATTGTACCATTCGATGCCTTCCAATTCATCACGTAGCTCACAAAATACAGGCGCTGTTTTTTTACGCGCTGTCGCTTTACGTTTCAGGTTCTTACATAGCGTGCCGTCTTTGTAATCCCCGCAATTTTACACTCCAGGTTCCTATACAACGTTGCAATTTCCACCGCGACAACAGAGAAACATAGTCTTGAAAGCGGCCGGTATATTTCTTTAAAATGTGATAAAACTGTGAGCAGTCTGAAGCGAAGCTAGTGAGTAAACTTCTCTGTCGGCTTAGAAAGATTGCATCCGCATCTACTTGATTCGACACTTTGTTGAACAACAGAGTTTAAATATGATGCTTTTTCTTTTAAAAAAGCTCTTTAAAGGCCTTTATACTCATCTGGCACGGTTTCAGACAAAGTTATTTTTCTTCCCTTAGAAGTGCCTCTAGCGGCAGTAGACGCATGGAGTTGTTGAAAAGGTCCGAAACAAATGACTAGCAATAAACATTACATATTGATAATCGTTGATTGGCAAAACAAGAAAAGAAAAAAAAAGGCAGATCTCAAATTGATATGCAGAAGAGTGAGGTAATGTTGAAGCACCTCGGAGAGGAACAGCACTTTAGAATAGATTGCAAAGCACTGGAATTGGCCGGCAAATATGTCTACTCCCGATAGGTAGTAACCGCAGATCCGGAATACGAAAGGGAAATAAATAAGAGAATCAGATTGAGATGGAGCGCCTTTGGGAAGTACTCTCATATCATGACTAGCACCTTGCCGTTATCACTCAAGAGAAAAATGTATAACTGATTCGTCCTACCGGTACTCACATATATGGGGCTGAAATAAGGAGGTTAAGGAAAAGGGTACTCCCTATGTTCAGGAGAATGCAGGGGGCTATGAAAGGAAAATGCTAGGTGTAACATTAGGAGTTGAAAGCGTGCAGAGTGGGTCAGAGAAATAACTCAGGTTTATAACATTCTTGTGGAAATGAAGATGAAGTAGGCATGGGCAGGCCATGTATTGCGAAGAGAGGATGACCGATGGCCGCTTAAGGTTACACATTGGATTCCAAGGGAAATCAAGCGAAGCAGGGGGCGGTACAAAGCTAGGGGGGGGGGGCGGATGTGGTTAAGAAGTTTGCAAGGGTAAAGTGGATGCAGCTAGCACAGGACTGGGTTAATTGGAGAAATATTGGAGAGCACTTCACGCTGCGGTGGGTATAGTCCGACTGGTGTTGATGATGCGCCTTATTTTGTAAGATCAACAAACGAAATGGGAAGTTAAATGGCTTCAACAGGAGGAAGCACAGCTTGTTTGTAATGATAAGAAAAGTCACGTAACTATTTGCAGTACCTACTATCACTGTGTATGACACGTTTGGGCAACAATGGCGAGAGGTGAAAGATGCTATTGTCGGGAAGTTGTTTAAGATAACACTGGGTGTATCCGTTGAAACAATTGTGATAACGCACCACCTCGCTAAAGCCACGGTCGAAAAATGTCGAGCTATAGTTTAAATAATTTTTAGTGCCGGAGAAAATGCAGGTATACTGAGAAAAGGTGTAAAGCCTAATCAATTGCTCCCACTGAGTTAGCTGCATTAGGTAAAAAAAAGAGGAAGCGGTAAACATCGATCGGACGCTATGAGTAAGCGCTTTCTTAGAGAGGGCCATGCACGCAAAGATCTAACTTTATCATTGTTTCTTTCTTCTTGCAGCTCTGCAATCAATGCAATGCTGCCTGCAAAAAGAGAAATGTTCACTCCTTTCGCGTTGGGAAAAAGACCCCATTATATATGATGCTCACTACAGCATCTTGAGATATGCAAGAACTTGATAGACCATAGAGTTTCTTACTCTTACCTAGAAGGAAAGTTGTGCTGCCATCAATGGGAGTTTACATGGGGTTTCCTGAAGACCGGTTGAGCTACCAAGGGCGCTCAAAGCATCATGGGCCGGAGAGCTACAGATTGCAGAACTACAACTTTTGGTTGGCCAAAACTAATGCAAATATAAACGTTGTTCTACCATAAACAATGTTCTAACATTCAATTTTGCATCTCTAAATTGCAAAAAAGAGAGAGAAACAGCATGTGTGTGTTAAATTTACCCAATGTAAGCGATGGCTCTTTCTCTCATTGGCTTAGTATTGAGCAGCATAAATACCAATATTTCGCACGTAATAGGCACACTTTGAAAAGAAAAAAAACGTTTTAAAAATATTTATGGTTGCGCAAACACCTAAAGTTTTTAGGGGCATTTCGGGAAACAGAAACCGTTTATTGGCGACGTCTAGCTGCTTTTGCGTCTTCGCCACTGTGGCTTTTGCGGTCTATGTACGCACCTCGAGATGATGATGATGATGATGATGATGATGATGATGATGATGAAAAAGAAACATCACAGTAACGCCACTCAGCGCACCCGAGAAAAACCGACTGACCCGCACCAAGCAGCACACCGGCCCATGATCCTTAGCGCGCCCATGGTGGCTGAAGTGCAGCGCCCTCCTCTTTCCCTCTAGTTAGTGAGTGTAGAAACTCTATGCTCATAGACCCTGAGCACTAGGCTTGAATTACATTATGTGAGGGTCTTCCTAATTCATAGGGATTAGGGTTATGTCAGTACACAGATTGGCTGTTTCGGACAATGGCTTTTGTGTATTTGTTGCGTACGAGCGGATGTAGGAAACGCAGACTGAGACCTTCCTGCTAGATTGTGAAGCAGTGGAATCTCTTCCATGAGTTTTAAGCGCCCCAAAAATTGCACAACCAGCGATAAAACCAGAACTTTGTCGCTATTTGTTTTTTGATGTATAGATAAATGTCAGGGTTAAAATTAAGTACGTGCTGAAAAAAGAAAACAATTGAAGGAATTCCTGGCCATCTGGTAGCATGATGTTATTACAAGCTTACGTAGCGTAAAACATTGCTACATGTAGGAAATAACTGCCTGTCTTTCGTTATGGCTTTAAAGTTCTTCCCCACACTCCTCATCCATGCACTTTTGTTATCGCCTGGTCATTGCCTTTACTTTTTCTGACTTTTTTCCTAACAAGTGTGCAGTTGGGAAAACGTACACCTGAGATGTTGACATAGGAAAGATGATACCTGAGCAACGCTTATTGTTCTCTCGCGTTTCAGCTCGTATATAAATAGCAGTTTCTGCAGCTCTGTCATTTTACTTAATTCAATAATTATTTTGCTCTTAAGCTGTGGCTGAACCTGTACGCAGTACAGGGCTCCACACATTTATCTTCAGTGCGTATCAGTGAATTCTTACGACATATTTTAATGATAACGCGCTTTAGAAATGCATCAACACCAGTTGACGCATGCTGTTAGTGCCTCGTTAATGACAACATAGTGATGATCGGCTTGGAATTTATTTGGTCTGGAAATGTCCCCTTTACTCGCTCGATGATCGCGGCGTCACATGACATGCATAAAAAATGACTCTTATGAGTTCGAGAAGAGTCATTTTTTTATGCATGTCTTTATGAGTTCGAGAGCCCCGCCGGGGTGGTGCAGTGGTAAGACGCCCGACTACTGTGCCGGAGTTCCCGGGATCGAATCCCGGCCTCGGCGGCTGCGTTTCGATGGAGGCGAAACGAAGTGGCGTCCGTGTGCTGTGCGATGTCAGCGCACGTTAAAGATCCCCAGGTGGTCGAAATTACTCCGTAGCCCTCCACTATGGCCCCCCTTTCTCTCTATCCACTTTCACTTCCACCTTCATCCCTTCCCTTACGGCGCGGTTCAGGTGTCCACAGAGCAAGTGTGACAGATACTGCGCCTTTCCTTTCCTATGAACCAACCAAAAAAAAATGAGTTCGAGAATATTCTGAAGGCTGCAGTATTTTTTTCATTCCATTCCTGACGGATTGATCCCCGTCATAGATGAAGCGTGCATCATTCTCCAAAATACGGGAATGCCTATTGTGTCCAGCATGCTCGCGGGAAGAAATTAATTCAGTAATAATGTACTTTAAGCTCTGGTTTTAAAAAGATATGTTTATAATATCTTGTTGGAGTTATGTTTTATGGAGTTTAATTAGGCTATGCGAAACTCCTTAGTAAACGGCTCAGGATAATTTCGGCTACCAGTTCTTTTTTAGTCAGCATTGACAACACAAAGGGTAATGCTGGCTTGCGCCGCTGCGCCGCGTTTCACTGACGGCGCAGCGGGCGTGTAGAACCCCAGTCTGACTACTCAGTAGTTAGGCCTCTGAATCATTGCAGCTTGCACCATGGTCGCGCGAGGCCTTTTTATCGCAAAAATAAAGCTATATCAAGCAGCTATGAGAATAAGGAACGGTATCACTTTGTTGAAATGCTTACAAATATTTTACATGAAAACCAAGTTCACACAAATTATTGAGTGGCTCCTACACAAAGAGTCAGCTTCGCTGTCCCAGCTTTCGTTAATAACAAACGCGTTAACAAACGCACAAACCCAAACCACACAAATTTACACCGAAAGCGCATAGAGCAAGACATATTGAGATTATTGCGATAAAATATTTGAAAGCGTCGAAGGCAGCAAACAGACGGCTAAGCTGAATACAGTTTCCGGAAGAGAACCGTGCAATTTCTTGCCAAAATATAGAGTAATTACACGGACTTTCTTCCTAGGACTTGCACCTCATTCGAAGTAGTGTTTGTCTTTAACGTGCAGTCTTGCCGTCCGCGGGTCTCTATGCCCTCCATCGGGAAATATTTCTCACGTGCGCCTCGGCTGTGGCTGGATGTTTCTCCCAATTTCGAGGAGATAAATTATATTAACTTCATTTTATTCATCACGCGGAATATTTTAGGCGCACGCACAGGAATATAAGCCCGCAAAATGTTTTGGTCTGGTTATGACAAGCTTGAAGCACCCGATACATTTCAGCTCAGTTATAAAGAGAGGACGATCTCTTGGCTATACCCAGTAGGCACATATTTCCCGCCTTACACGTTACCCTTTTGCTAAGCACAGAGAAAGGAGCTGCAACTGCCTACATTTTCGAAACGTATCTTTACACTAGGCGATAGTCACGCATTGTGAGCCCGCTACAATGGTCTTCACCAAAATAATGGCTTCATTCTAGGCCCTCGGTTTCATGACGTAGCATGGGCAATAAGGAGCTTTGTGTCTACGCCCATTAATATCCCTTAAAGGTTTTTGTATCTTATTTGCAATTTTCTGCGCGACCTAACGGCAACCCATCCTTGAATGCGGCCAATTTCTTTCCCCGCAAACTTTAGTCGTCTTGAGGATTTACGAAAATCGATGGGCGATTCAAGGCGAAGCCGGTCAGGCGAGACGTTTTGGGCTGTCTTGCGCATCAGTGGTCACCGCATTTTTTCGCCTCGGTGCTTTCGGGAACTCCAAAGATTTAATGTAATGCTATATCTTTGAGAAGAGCTCTGTAGATATTTTATATGATTGTTTGAGTAATGTACAACTTTTTATTCTTGTTTAGGCCGAAGAGCGGAAGTGTCTGCAATGCTATCATAAGGGCAGTGAATACGGGAATGCCTAAAGAATTATTAACCTTTGATCAATAATTATTATTGCAGGTAAACGACGTCGTTTTAACAAGGGCTGTTGTACAGGAGGCGTCAATTGTGTTTTCGTTATAAAAAAATTGATATACCTTTGTTTTGTGTAGTGTCACTAGGACCACCCCTTTGGGATAAAAAGGCTTAAATTTGTTGGAGCGAAAATATCTTTAAAAAAAATGACGTAAATGGCGAAAGGTTGGTGAGAAAAAGGCGGCCTGAGAACGATAAAGGTAGCAGCTTTGTGCATCTTTATGGCGCGAAAAGAAAAGAGCAAGTGGAAAAAGGCGCCAAGATTGAAAAGACGCCTTTGCGGGTTAGACATCACTCCTCTAAAGAAACAGTAAAATTGCACAAATCACTGAGAGGAAGCTTCGTCGCAGACAGAGCCTGATACAAATAATAAGAAATATGCATTGAATATAGAACGAATCTTTCATCTGGGATTGCACAGTTTTCTGTTGTTGATACGAGACATGGAGATAAGGCTGGTCATGTTAAACATCACCAGTCAGATTATTCAAAGAGTAATGCTCGCCCTAATGCCTCAAAGGCTTAGTTTCTTATTCTGAGCGTGAAAAGGCGATGTATTCTAATGTACAAGTAAATTTCTGCATTTCTCATACAGCTGAATTGTTCAATTATCAAATGTTTCCACGCACTACTTCACGTGACGACGGCATCGTTCTTACGACTGTATAAGAGGTTTGTCATACAAGAGCAGGCTTTACTGAAAACTCGTATCGAAGTATAAATTTATATGTGCTTTATATTCTATTGTAATGTCACGTACATAGTTTAGTGCGTGGTTGAATTTCATAATGCGACCTATCTGTCGCATTCAACTATGCATGAGCATCCTAGCTTGACACTGTGGACGAGCTATGCCCGTTTATTTTAACGCTGGTCTCCGTGCAAGCTCTTGACTAATCTTGTCCTGAAAGTTTGACTCTCCAGACAAATCGGTAAAGTTTGGAGATTATCCGGTGCTGTCTTTGATACATCTTGGCAAAACACAAGAAGGTAATTCTTGTGTTGTTGTTTTTTTTCACCGAATTTTGTCTGACTACGAAATCTACTTCTAAATTACTCCTCTCATTTTCTAAACCTAAGCCGGTATCACTGCAAAATAAATTATACCGAGTGACTGTTTCTATAAATTTAGTACATATAAGAACGAAGTGGTGGTTTGTATACCGTAAGGAGCTAATGACTGTTTTATCCTCTACAATAATGCGCGCTTTGATGTTCAGGGAACTGCCCATAAAAATTCAAGCCTTTACCTACTGCAATAACTTTTTTGTTAGCACTTGAACTGAGTACGTTTTCAATAGAGTATACATGTTGTTGCAGCAGTAAAAATCGTAATAGCTGCACATTAGGTCATGGGGTACCTTCCACGTCATGTAAACAAGAGGGAGTAGCGCAGCCCTTGAAAAACGAACATGTAATTATTATTCAGAAAAAAAATAAACATTGCATAAAAATTAACATGCCTGCTCCAATTACCTGATTTTAATCTGAGCTGTACTAAGCATTTAAATACAACGAAAATCTGCTAATACGTCATTAACTTCTTCGACAATTCGCCAGTATATTGGCGATATACTTCACTAAACCTTACGAAGGATTAAAATAGAATAATCAAAAGTATTCAGTTAGAGCTTGTTGGTCGTTTTAAGATATCTCTTCCACAAAAGCAAACTGGCAGAAATACATATGCAACTATACCAAACATGCCTGGAATATTTCAACATATTTTGTAAGGGCCAGTTTACACGTTGTTTACAGTTTGTCTTAAATAATGCAGAAAAAAAAACAGTGCTGCTCATTACATTTATTAGTTGCTTTCTTTGCGTTTTGTTAATTCGCTAAACTGTGCAGCAAAGTTGACAGATTACCGCGCCGTACGAAGCACACGGGGTATAGCTAAATTTGATGCAAATGGGCTAGATGACATAGGAAACGAGTTTCTCAGAAAATGCGAGTGTGCTCGCGATGCTCAAACATTTGTTGAAAATTTTCTGCTAGCGTTCAGCTCTCTGATAGCATAGGATTATAGCCGCTGTGCATCAGTTCAGATGTTTAAACTGCCAACCAAAATCGAGTAAATGGCTTGGTTTGATTTTGAGTTTTAACGTCCTAAATCAACTCAGGCTACAAAAGACGTCGTAGGGGACGCCTGTGCAAAAATCGATCACGTGGCGTTCTTTAACGCTCAGTACAATATCTTTTAAAGCCATTTGTTTCTTCAAATACATAAGACGCTTCGTTTTCACGCCCATTTTAATTTTTTTACTAATGGTTTGTGCGAGTCAGTACTGGTTCAAAACACGTTTTCATGACTTAGCATTGACTCTTAATTGGATACAGGATATTTTTGTTATCCCCATAGAGTTCGCATGTGATTGATATATATTCAGGCGCATTGAATTTAATGTCATGCTCCAAAGAAGACATGCGATTGGACTGTAATAAACTACGGGTAATGTGATCCACGAAAACCAACCGACACCGGGTGCTTAGGAAAAGCGGTTATGTATCCAGCTTACATTCAATCCTTACAGGAGCTCATACATACTCTAGGCATTGATTAATAGTAATTTAATTAAAATCAGTTAGTTTTACGTGGTCCTTAAGCCAGATACAAAAACTGAGCTCTCTCTCCCTGGAGAAAGGCTGCGTTTCTTGTATAACTAGGTACTAGTATGACTGGCCTCAAGAATGATATACTTAATCACCCTATATTAAACAAACAAAATACGAATCATATAAATGGTTATTGGAACGCATCATATGCATATAGTGAACTAAAGCAAGCGTTTTTTGCTGCGATATTTGGTGGAATAAATGCTTCTATAAGTATATGCTTGTTTCCATACTTAATGACAACTCTACTTTAGAATGAATTCATCAAACATGGAGAAGACGTTTCGTTTAAATCACACCGAACTTATGTTTCCTGTATAAAATATGAAAACAGGAATGCACGCGATGTCATCAGAAAATGATAACACCTGATTTATTTCGTTAAACTAACGTCTACCTAGCCTCGCTACCAGCCATCCTGGTACTTCGCATACCTTCATTAAAACTAGTAATTCGGCTGTAGGGAAGGTAGAGCAAACAATTTTGCTCGCACGTAGAAAGCGCAAAGGCATTCGCTCTTCCTACCACAACAGTATTGCCTATTGGGTGAGTTGGCGTTTTTTTTTTATCATTGGGAACGTTATTGCACTAACACGAAATATGTGCAAACACTGTTTGGACCGATAGCTATGAAAGCTGTTGCCTCGCCCAATACAAGAATTACTTTTAGTTCAGCCGCAGAAAGCAGAAGGCTTAAAATTAAGCATGATATACAAAGTAGGGCACGTTTAAAAGACACACACCAAGAAACCAAAAAACAACTAGGAGACTCTGAGAAGAATAAAAAGAACACATAATACTGTAGAATACAAGAATACGAAAAGAATACACAGAATACATAGAGAAATGTTATAACGATAATTCACAAGACAATAATTTCAGGTAAATTTCGATGAGACCTGTAATGTAGTTTGCAAGTAATTTTCAAATTTCTGGCTGCTTTTACCTCTATGGGGAATTCCATCCATGTCTTTGCTACAGTGAACTCTATTCGGCGTTCACCATAAACAATGCTAAATTTGGGCAGGTTAAAGTTACAATTGGATGATTGTCTTGTATTTTGAAAAAACAGATACATCTTGCAAAATTTATACAACATGTTTAGAACAACGGAGAAAAGAAATAGAGGACACGAGCGCTGCATCGTCCATTCCTTCTTCATTATGTTATGACTGGGATCCCAGCCGAAGCTCACGCGGCTGGAACGTATGAACGAAGCGGGTCCGGCGAGCGGCCGCCATGGAAGACGCCCAGTCCGCGGCGACAACGACGGGTTCCATGGCGACCACGTGCTGGTTGTCAGCCACTTCGCCGGGTGAGAAGGAGGCGGAGCGACCCTTTCGTATATAATTACCCGCCCGGTGCTCCCAGAGGTGGCCACGAGGATGTTTTCCCGTGCGTTTCCCTAAAGCAAACGGACGCAGCTTTTCGCAGAAGGGGAGTGCCCGTGGCATTCCGAGAATTAGGTGCCGAGGAAAAGTGACCTTTGCCAGGGGCGGACTTCTCAGACAACCTGGACTGTCTCAACTTGGTGCTGTATTTTCACTGCCTGCGCAAGATTGCCATCGCCGCCAAGGAATTTCACCCTCGTCACATGAAGGTGAGCGAGGAGGCTCAAGTAGCGCCGTCTGCAGTGGGCGGCACCTCGAATGCTCCCAAATGTCGTCCTGATTGGACTGCCCGACATGCACTCTATTTCCACAGCTCCCTAGCTGGGGAAAAGCAGTATTTTAGAGTTGGACCTGTACCCAGCACCAGCTCAGCTATGCTTAGCTCTGTTCCCTTCTCTCGACCTGCACATACTTCATTATGTAGACAGTACATAAAACCCTTTCCTTCGCTCTCCTCCCTGGCTGCTCCTGCCTCGATGTCTCGTATATTCCTGCCAGTCAGCGGTAAAAACCTAGACCTCCGAACCCGATTACATCACTAGCAATAAGTAACACAATAAAGGCTTCTGTTATATCTAGGTGCCCTGAAAATCGTTCTCTTTCTTTGTTATATCGGAGTCTTTCTTCTATCTCTCTCTCCAACACAAGACGAGACTAGATTTCTGCCCCTCTATTTTCCCCGGGAAAACAGAAAGGTAGACCTAAAATTATTATTCAGAAGCCTAGGGCAACGTTCGGCACCATGGGAAAGGAGCATGCCGGAGCAAATAGGTATAGAAGCACTGGAAGTAAAGGTGGCTATATCTACTTCGGACAGGCATTAACCGCTGATTCGGACCACGAAAGAAAAATAAATAGCCGAATGAGATTTGGATGGAGCGAATTTGGCAAGCACACGTAGATTATGACTAACAGCTCATCGGTATCGCTCAAAAGGTTTCGTTTATGCGATTTAACGTCACAAAGTGATTCAGGCTATGAGAGACGCTGCAGTAGAGGGCTTTGGACTTTTCAATTACTTGGGGTTCTTTTGCGTGCACTGACATTGTGCAGCCCACGGGCGCCTCGCTTTTCGCCTCCATAAAAAAGCGGCCACCGTGGGGGGCTTCGATCCCGCATCCTTGAGCACAATAGTAGAGCGCCCTAACTACTGCACCACCACGGCGAGTAAAAGTAGAAACTATACAACACTTTCATCTTACCTGTACTCACGTATAGGGCTAAAACGTTGCGGCTAACGAAAAGCGTTTTACTTACGCTGAGGCCAACGCAGAGGGCTATGGAACGAAAAGTGGTAGGGGTAGCGATAGGAGTAAGCGATAGGAAGCGATAGGACAGTAAGCGATAGGAAGCCTGCAAAGAAATATTTATACTTAATGATAGTCTAGGGGAAATCAAGAATACGAAAAAAGGGCAGGGCATGTAGTACGAAGAGAGGACAGCTGATGCCCGGTAAGGGTACAAAATTGGATTGAAAGGGAAGGCAAGCGTAGCATGGGCGATGAGGTCAGGAAAGAACTGGGGTAGTTGGAGGAGTATGGGAGAGGCCTTCGCACTGCAGTGGGTATATTACGACTCTGCTGATAATGATAACTTTTCTTCACCTGCGAAATGCTGGGGGTGGCTTCTTCATTAAAGAAACCCTCTTGAGGCATCGCATCGTGTGGTGAAGCTTCATACGTAGAAAAGACAGCATTTTTGCTTCGGAGCTACTTAGTTCAAATCTCAAATTCAGCGGCATCGGCAATTTCATTTCCCGCGAATGCCTTACTCCGCTCATTAAGCACAAATCCGCTCTTTCTAGACATTACTGCTGTTATCGCTAATACTGGGACCCGAAAACATTCTGCAGCGTACAACATCACGAACGGACCTTGGCGTATACCCTGCGATGTCCTCTCCTTTGTATCACACTTGTTATGTAACCATTTTGCGCAGAATTCTCGATGGTTATGCGCCATTTCCATTCACATTAAGCATGAATCTGCTATTCAAGTTGGAGCCTAGTCTGTGGTAAAGATTTGAAACAAAGACACATTTGAAGGCTTTGTAAAGAGTTTAGTGCCCAGCGGTTTACTTCTAATCCACACAGTGTGGCTCGCACTACCTGATATGGTTGCAAATATCCTGTAGCCAATGTTTTTAGCCTCTCCAACAGAGGCTTTTATGAATGCTAAGAGAGATCATTACGCAGCCTGGAAGCACAAGACCAAGGCTCTAAAGATTCTATAAATACTATTCCTCGATTACCAAGCTTAAGCACCTTAGGGTAATACGCGTCATTGTTCAGCAACGCTGTCATTAGAGGATCATGAACAGAGAGGGCAAAGTCAGAGAATCAGAATGCGTATAAAAGAACATCACATGCGGCATAATCTAGAACGACAACTCTCCCCGTTTATCACGGCGCAGCTTGATGGGTGAAGACTACTTATATAAGCCATCGAGAGATACATTCCTGCAGTGCCAACTTGCTGAGGATAAGTTTAGTATTCTGTATCTCACTGAAAAAGACTAACATAGTACTAGCGTAACAACCACCATGTATCCGCCTTCAAAATTCTGTAGTTGAATTGCACCAGAACAACGCATGCAATGTGTAGAGAGCGTGACAAAACAAAACGAAAAACGCTAAGACACTAACTTTCTGTGCAGCCATTTCCCAAGATGCGTAGCTCGAAGGCTGAATTTTGTGAATGATGGTTTAGGAGATATAAGCTTCAGCGCCATAATTAAGTTAGGGACGGCACCTCGTTGTATTAACCCCCTTAACTACGTGCCGCAGCATTACCTTACACACGCGTCAGGCCTTTATTTTGCATCGTTGAAATATGTGCGGTCAAGTGTCAAATCAGTAAGCACAGGTCACAATAAACTTCTACGATCATTTGCCTCATTGTTCATAAATTGCCCTAAATGAGTCAAGGCGCAAAGGAAGGCAATTTAAGGAAGCATATACTCCCCTCCTCTATTGTTCTGAAGAAAAACGTGCGTAAAACATTTTCTGCCAACCCCCATAACCTGTTTTAGAACGCGATAATTCGCCAGCAGTGACAGCTCTCTAATGAAATTGTTAGCGGCCGTATGCTGGAGGCGTATCCACTAGACAATTGCAAAATATTCACCCGTGTTTTGCGGAACCACTCGAACCCATTACGCACTAAACAAGACGCGCAGCTGTTCCCCAGCTTCCTAAGGTGCTCAGGGAATTGAAATTTTGCAATTCGAAGTAATGGACAATACTTTTACGATTAGTTCATTGTTGAGGACAGATGCATGCTCAGCCCGGACCTAGATTACAGGTAGAGAGCCTGTATGGGATGCCGGACCAAGATAACGAAAAAATGACAGAACTTAGTTAATAACTAAAATTTCGGCTTTTACAAACTGAAGTTCTGACCGCCTGCACATCCTCAATCGAGTCTGTACAGATGGTACTCTTTACTCTAGAATGTCCTGCGCCAATGTGCCTATAATGCGAAATATTTGTCATTTCGTCATTTCTTATTTTCTATGCTCCTACAGCAACGAAAGAAATTTATTTAAGTATTTCAGGAATGTCAATTTTTAATCGTTTTTCAACACAGAATGCATAGTTAATGAATCTAGAGAAACAGTGCTTTTATAAAAAACGCTCTAATAACATGCCTATGCGCTTTTGCATTTAGCTGATCCAAGTAGCGAACATCCTTGAGCGCTTTGTTTCTATCTGAAACACCTTGGGTGAGACAGGCTTTAGACTCCTTAAATTGGAGCTGGAGTTAGGTTACAGGTGACGAAAATAACTTCTTGCCAATATTGTGCGTGGAAATTCCACGTGAGAATGAAGCTCAGGAGAAAAAATGCATGAAGTAATTCAAATGCAATATCGTAGAGGTAGAAATGCATAGCTTTTGACAGATACGAGCTGAGAACCGAAAGTCAGATGCACCTTCTTTTTCCCCTAAGCAAATACGCAGTAAAAATAATACTTTTCGAAGGGACGTTTCATCTGCCTTGGTAGAAATTAGATACAAGGTGCGGTTTCTAAGCAGCCGCGATTCCTGTGCCGTGATGTAAATCGGTAATTGAAATTACATAAGTTGCAAACATTATTCGATCACTGTGGCCGGGCACCAGGAGAAGAAGGCAGCATTGGACTGAATGAACGAAGCAAGCAAGCGTTACTTGAAACGTTTTGCGCGCACACCAGACAGGACATAAAAAATTAATGACATAAAATACATTTGGCTTATACTGTTCACATCGCTTTGATTTACAGTTGTATTGAGACGTAAACAAAAACTTAAGCTAACACATCATAAAAAAGAGAAACAAAATTACCAGCTAGCAGAACAGATAACGAAACACAGACAAGGCGCATTACTATATAAGTGGAAGTCATTGTGGCCGACGCACAGTTCTGTCTTGGTAGGCAAATAAGTCTAGAAAGACCGTGAAGTGCACCGATCAGTGTTCTGGCTATATGGGGGTGCAGTTTCTTCACTGAGCACTAAACATATGTGGTACGTGGAGGCCTGCCCTTCTTTTGCGCAGGAGTCGTAAGGTATAAAAAGATGAAAATAAAGCCCGAGAAAAAACTCAATCAAATAGTTTTTTCAGGTTACTCAAAAACAAACTCTAAACAACCTCTTTAATAGAGCCCGATTTCAGTTCTAACGGTGCACTAAAATTTAATCACTGGACCGATGCATCAAATCATGTTTGCATCACTGAATGCGTGAGTCTACTACTGTGTTAAAGATAGCTGCTCTCTACATCTACTGTCTACATCTACTCTACACCTACCACGTTAAAAACCTCCGAGCAGCATGCATGCGATAGCTGACAATCCTGAAAGCTATCATAATGATGATTAGTAATGTTCATTGGCGCAGGGGCATCTAGGCAAAAATCAGCACGCAACAAACGCTGTGGTCCCATTAAGTTACCTAAAAACGCGAACTCGAGTATTTTAATGGATAAGGTAGGAAGCAGGAAAAGATGGCCAGATTCGTGCTCTAAAACAAATAATGCTGGAAAAAAAAGGAGCGCGGTACCACAGACTGCAGTCGAAAAAAGCCCCTGCACACGATCGCTTTACATGACCTTTTTCCTCTGTAGTCTTGAGTCAGTGCCAAAAATTTCAATGTTATCGCAAAGTTGGCAGCCATTTATGAAATATACATTTATAGCAGTGAATGGGCACGTGGGTGATTTTGTGTATTATTGCAAGCGAGCATCATTCTAAGCTCCTCATGGGAGCGATAACGCGTCTATTCAGCATTTTTTTCTGAGTCCTCTTTTTCCCTGCGAACAATGCTTGGAGCCAAAAGACCTTGACATTCATAGGGCGTTGCATTTAAGCGAGCTATTCGTGGCCGGTACCTGCGTCTTAATCTTGTAGCTCGTGAAACTTTCGGCTTCAGCACACGCGTGCTTGCATATAACTGGAGCGGTCGACAGCAATATGTTGTTGTTTTTTTTTCGGAACCGTTAACTGAATGGCCTGTGTATAAACATTCCCTTCCTTTGCTTTCATACCAAAACTTGGAATGCGAACGCCCTTTTTGGCTTGGCTCACTATCTCTGTATTACACAGATAAAATTTATTCTGTGGCGAGATTTGGCTACCTTAGATACCAAAATCATGTGAAACCATTAAACAAGTTCACTCTTCAACAAATTCTGATATAATTGATCAATATACACTATTCACATCTCTTCTACATTGCGACATCGTGCAATTTGCCTTAAAAGTATCTGTTACGTTACTAAATTTACATCTAATGTTTCTTTTTTCTTATAGCGATGCACAGTGCTTGTGTTGGCTCTGTGCTACTCCTCTTTGTCATTTCGCGCTTTTTTTAGTGACAGCAAATGCTGAATTCAGATGTATGCCTCTAGACATGCTTTTTTTTTAATACGCAATCTTTTCCAAGGCATATTATAGAAACCCGTTTAAATTATTTTTCGTTAGGAACGGAGAAGGCTTCTGCTGTTATTGTTGTCGGTTAGCCATTTGGAAAAGTCTCCTTCCCTTGTTGCGGTTAGTCCAACTTCCAGCAGAATTTTTATCCTTGATTCCCTTGTCCCTGCACAAGTCCACCGCAGGTGGCGAACATCCACTTCTGCAGCTGGTGTGGAACACCTCGGCCATGTGGTGGGTTCGATGCCTTCTTCAGATTCCCATCGGCATGTTACCGACGGGCTAAGGGTCGCCACAGCTCTTATCCTTCTAAGGGAAACCTCTTCCAATCTCGTTAAATTATGAGGGAGAGGGAAAGTACACGGGGAATAATAGCACGTGTACTTTTCCTAAAGATGCTGCTAAGATGGGAATAGCCGAGCGGGCATCAAAAGGGAGCCTGGTAGGGGTTGCATTAGTGTTTGGAACTTCATGTGTGAGGTGGTCAACTTTTTTCCGCTCAGCGTTCTAAGCATCGTCTTGTGTCTAGTGTATCTGGATGCGTATCTTAGTTTTTTTATTGAGGGCCTGGACTTCCTGGGTTACACATAGTGTCTGTCACATTCTTCAGTTGTTTTACAGCGGCTAAGGAGTCTGTATAGATGTGGGTTCGTGATATGGAATCTATTTTATTTATGGCTTCCATAGCATCGCGGATTGCATATAGTTAAATCACAAGCGGGTCGGGGTATTCTGCTACATATTCATTATGTACTTTTAGTTTCCTGTGTGTTAGGCTAGTAGCTGCTGTTCTAATGCCATTTTCTATAATTGATGCGTCCGTATATGCAATGCAGGTACCTGAAAGTACATCAACCAGAGGTTGAGATGCCAGGTTTTCTTTACGACGAAACCGAGCAGTCCTGTTTGTCGTAATAGTCGTAAATTCCCACGGAGGGGGGTCAGCCATTTTTGGTGTTTGCACTGGCACTTCGTCATAAAAGGATGCTATGGGCATAACGTACTTTTGCTTCATATTTCTTTTTGCCTCTCGTTCAATTATTTCTGTCAACTTATTCAGCTGTGCAAATTCTTGGAGAATAGGGACAGGGGTAAGTTTTGGTAAGGCTGTGATTGTGCGCTTTGCGTTTCTATAAATTGTTTCCAATTCCGCCCACTGCTACCTCGTGAGTCTGGAATTGGGCCTGGTATAGTATCCTCGGCTGTTACACAGATTCAACTAGACGCCTTGCATGTCCGCTCGAGCTCCTCCTCCCCTAGACGAAATGCGTTTTGTCAAGTTTAAGGAAGTCACAGCTACTTTTTTCGCCTAATGGAGCCATTGCGTTCCTTTGCCGGATTTGTTAATTTCTAGGCCAAGACCTTTCAACTTGTCTACCTCTTGCAATGCCTGATTTCTAATTTTTAGGGTGACTCTTTGCATTGCCAATTGATTTCTTCCATTCTTGTTTGCAATATGAATCTATCTGGACTTTGAGGTGACAGTTTTAGACCTGCATTTTGAACGTACTCATCTATTGTATTTAAAGCCTCTTGCAGATGCAAATTCTGTCTCTCAAGTTGTTTATGAGCCGACCAATTAGTGACAGCATCTGCGTGTATCATGAACCGCACTTCGGGTATTTCAGTTAATTCGACGCCAATGGAATCAGTGCGATATTAAATAGCAAAGGTGCTAACACTGACCCTTGTGGCACGCCTCTGTTCGAGGTGTGATTGCCAATTTGTTTTTCATTTATCCGGATAGAAAACGTTCTGTCCTGAAGCAGATTATGTACTGCTTTTATTACCTTCAAGGGAATGCCCACACATTCCATGTTGCTAAGAAGCTTGAAATATAACACGTTTTCTTATGCCTTCGCCACGTCGGTAGCCACTATAGTGCGCACAAGGTGGCTATAAGGCGACACTTGCATACCTCTTCAGCCAGCATAGCCAAACCATACTCTGTACCAAGGTTTGTCCGGAACCCAATTTGTCGAGCATTGTATTTTTGATTTTTTTGCTTGTTATAGCAATGAAAAAATTAGCAAACCTGTTCAGGGCTGTACATGGGTCTATATGATATAAAGGTTAGTCTTGCACAACGTGAGCATGCGGCAACAAGCTTGGCGACAAGTCGAAAGCTTCAAATGCAGCCGATGTTCAGGCCAAATCAAGTGATCACTACGTGGTTGACATGGTTTGGCATTATTAAGCTTTGCTGCTTAGCAGTCAGAAAGTGGCGCAGGGTTTTCAAAGTGTTAATCGCCCTTAGCCTGTCTGTCTTTTTGTGAAAGGAATGTGCAGTACCTACCTCACTTCTGAGTGGGCACCTAGACTTAAATAGTATTAAAGACGTACTGCTCGACTGTCGTTAGATTCCTCACATAGCGCAGTCTAGCGTCAAACTTGGCTAGCTGATTTATGCAAAATAGGAAGCGTAATGTTGGCGTCATTTTCAGTACTGCACAAATAACGGTTGCGGACAATTTGTATGCCAATTCACGTGATATTTTTTTCAAACATAAATGTATTATACGATTGTCTAGACTCTCGGTCTGTTTATTTGTTGTGCATTTGAGCTAAAATAAGCGGCTTTTCACTTAAAGATTTACCTTTGTAGATCAGTGAATTGCCATTGTCCCCATACTCCTCCTCGGATGATTACGCAGGATTGCACAAGAAATGTATCGAGGCATTTCAAATATATTTCGGAATATTTGGCTGGCAGACGACTGGGAAAGTTTGAAAAATAAAAGTCACAACTTTACTGCAGAATACGTTAAATATGCGCTATTGAACTTTGTTTACTCATATAGAGTTAATACTGCAAAAGAGGAGTCACGAGGCTTGCATGCATAAACAGTGCTGTTGAGTATTAAGGCTGCAATGGTTAAAAAGAACCTTTACATTGCTTGCATCAGTCCTTCATATATAATGGCCGTAGTCCAGCGGGACGCTGTAAGTCCTTGCACAAGTTGTCATTTATCAAAGTGAGGCCTCGTATAGCTCTCAGTCTAGAGACCACTTGTCAGGAGGATGGCTCAGTAATGACGAAAGTAGCTTCAACGTTGATGTTAGATATTGCAAGCCCTAAGCGAAAGCGAAAACTCAAATTTTCCGCTGCCTTCGCCTTGTCATTTTTCACTACATATAAAGAACGCAGCTTTCATAAGGAGCTTGCATTAAGGAGCAAGGTGTACTAAAAACAATTTTACGCCACTTGGAATATTTCGTAAGACGTTTAGGAATAAATATGTGGCTGCAAAGACGTTCTGGTATTAAAACTAGGCCACAGTGGTGAGTATGAAGCTTTCTGCGAAAGTGGATAGATTGAGCCATGCATCACAAAGATTGGTTGATATTATTTGCAGTTTGGTTACTGCAGGATAAAAAAAGGAAATTTTGCGATGCGTCAAACGAAATACCCTCACTTTGCACTGTCACCTAATTGCAAAAATGACATATAAACGCATTTATGTAATGCTATGAATAGTCTAAAAGGTATTTTTATTTTCCCTGTACAGTGCATAGAATCCTTGAGGGAGGTGTGCGCCAACAGTAGGCTTCGTGTCAATGCAGTCATTTTTTCATTTTCCAAATTTTTGTTTCGCTGCGGCTGCAAGGGCGGCTTCTTTCACGAGTTGCGCTCAAAATATTCGAGATCATATATGATCTTTTCAATCCCTGAGTGCCTTGTTCACCTGTGCTTTTGTTAGTGTTAGTACGCGTTAGATTTATAGTAAAGCCTTCATACAACTTAGGGTTAAAAGTACACTTTTAGCTCAAAAAGAAATTACAACAAACCATAGGATAAACACGTGCTTTACTGACAGATGATTTATTGAAGGGAGAATGGTTCCCGGAGGTAAGAAAGTTGTTCCAGGTAAGAGCATGAATGCTGCAAAGACTCTGGGTGGCAAACAAAAGCCGGAATGGTTCCGTGCGTGCACACTGTCTTCAGAACCTTAAAACGGTGTCTAATCGATTTCACGTGCCGATGGTCTTCTCAGCCCCAAAGAAACTGTATGTATGTATGTATGTATGTATGTTTCTTTGTGTGTGTGTGTGTGCGTGTGTGCGTGTGTGCGTGTGTGTGTGTGCGTGTGTGTGTGTGCGTGTGTGTGTGCGTGTGTGCGTGTGTGTGTGTTGGTTGGTTGGTTTGTGGGTTTAACGTCCCAAAGCAACTCAGGCTATGAGAGACGCCGTAGTGGAGGACTCCGGAAATTTCGACCACCTGGGGTTCTTTAACGTGCACTGACATCGCACAGCACACGGACGCCTTGCTTTTCGCCTCCACCAAAAAGCTACCGCCGAGGCCGGGATTCGATCCCGCGTCCTTGGGAACAGTAGTCGAGCGTCGTAACCACTGCGCCACCCCGGCGGGGTATATATATGTGTGTGTGTGTGTGTGTGTGTGTGTGTGTGTGTGTGTGTGTGTGTGTGTGTGTGTGTGTGTGTGTGTGTGTGTGTGTGTGCGTGTGTGTGTGTGTGTGTGTGTGTGTGTGTGTGTGTGTGTGTGTGTGTGTGTGTGTGTGTGTGTGTGTGTGTGTGTGTGTGTGTGTGTGTGTGTGTGTGTGTGTGTGTGTGTGTGTGTGTGTGTGTGTGTGTGTGTGTGTGTGTGTGTGTGTGTGTGTGTGTGTGTTCTAGGTTTTCGCTATGTGCTGTTACATGTTAAACATCTAGCTTCTCCAAGCCCACCCGAGAGGAGCAGGAGGCAACCCAGCTTTGCTGCTTTGTCCGGAAGACCAAAATCCCTTGCTCCATCGAGCACGACTGGCAGCTCAGCCCGTTTTTGTTCCGGATTAGAGATGCCACCAAGCCTTACGGAACATCGCGCCCCGCCTTCTCAAACATGTACCAATAAAAATGTATGGTACCTAACAACTGCTATGTGTATTGGATGACTAGCGCCAGGCGCTCGTCGCGGTTGTGATTGTCGCCATACGGTAGCTTGTTTGACCGCCTTGGCCTTTGCTGCTTCCATCTTTTTGTGCTGATGGTTTTAATCAGGTAACAGTTCAAAGCGACGAGCTCGAGGCGTTTTATGTGCGTCCGCATTTGTCGCAATCACAGCGCGATACTCATCCGCTACTTTTCAATGCGCTTCCATCCACGCACCTTCGACGCATCGTGTCATTGTTGGTAGCGAAATGAACGACTTGTCGCTGACGGTGCGGCTAAACTCCGGGGCGTAAACCTTCTTGTTTTCCTTCGGTCATGACGCCTTTCATTATGACACCTGCTTGTGATTAGGTATTCTTCATAACATAACAACTTCAGTGCTACCTATCCGCTTCATGAACGCTAAAATCCGTCTCGCTGAGCGGAAAGCTTTTCATTCATGCGTGTATTTAGTTAATTATAGCCCAACTAATTTATTACACCGATGCCTGCCTTGGTCATCTAGCTCACAAATAAACTAAAAAGAACTTTAGCGTTGCAAGTCTGTTTTCGACCCGTGTTGATGAGAGCAAATCAAGCCGGATTGCAATGCGCCGGTAATGAATTGGCATCGTCCATTGGCACTACGCTATCGTGGTAGCCGAACTTCCCGTTAGTTTGCCTGACATTATCTCGTGCTCTGTTTTGCATGTTTTTGTCTTCACCTGCTTTCGTCCGTTGGTGATAGCTAGATGCAGAACACACGGATATAACTTTACCCTCTCATGAAGCGTTAGGCGGCCCTATATTATTTGGTAGTGCGAACTCAATGCCATTTTAACGCAGAGGTACGCTAACAAATTACATTTGCACAGCAAAACACGCAAGCGAGGATGCCGTTTTAGACAGGTTAGCGAAAGCGGTTTGTAACAGCAAGCAGCTCTCTCTTTATCCCTTATTCACAGTGAAGACTTAAAAGTTAGGCTACCCTTTCAGGACAATCGTGGGAGAGCGTGGCATAATGGAAAGACGAGGTGGCGGGCTTCTTTCAACGGCTTTAAAACAAGCTGCCTTTGCACGACACTTTCTTGGTCCGGAATTGCTGCGAAGTGGTGTACTTTCAAGAGCACCTACTTTATAATGACTGGAGACCAACAAGACAAGTGTATACCTATGCAAGCACTGAGGCCACCCTCTACTTAGTTGTTTCGGTAATCTTTGAAGACGGCTTAACTTAGAGAACAGTGCCTCGAAAAGAATAAAATTAGCTGTGCTTTAGCTTCGAATAAACCTGGTCAGAAACGGTAGCTTCCTGTGGCTACGTTTAGTAAAGCTTTGCTTGTTTATCTGGCTTGTTCGACTGCTGTTGTTTCGTTAGGCTTTGCCAGGCGTAGCCACTTGAAGCTAAAGCTTCTCATCATGGTTAACCAAAGCTGCCCGTTTCACATACGGCTGGCGGCGTGACATCCCGGCTACAGCGCTTCCAGGACAACTCGCGTTCAGTGGCTCTGCATGGTATACCTTTGAGCTTTTCCTGCTCCTCCTGTAGTGTAACTTGAGGTTTGACCTACACTAAACCTTGAAGGTCACTGTGACAAGCACTGCGATCTCCTGGCTTCCCTTCGTAGTTAAGCTACAGCTTCAATAGTAAAAGAAACTGTCTCACCTGTGATGCATCTGGTCTAAAAACGCCAAATCCTCCGCCATATCTTTTTACAGCTTCATCATTCGGAAGATTCATATCAGACATTTTTTAAGTGATTTAGAGAGAATTTTGCAACCGCTGGCGTAGCAAAAAACGAGAAAAAAAGCGACACTGGCTCAGACGACCTGATGCGATCAGTTGAGCTAAGCAGAAGCGCTCTTGGGATCATGTTTATCCTTCTGCCGCTCCTCACTGGGATAAGCTGCACCGCCTGAATTCCCTACCAAGCGCAGGTAGGAAACTTGGGAGAGTTAGCTGCACTGCGGGACTCAAAGTAGCCAGCTCCCTAGTCAGGATGACTAGTGGTACATTCGGAGGGTAGTGAAACTTCTTGAAGGCCAGTTACCTTGCGCAAGGCGTAGTTCAAATCTATTTTACTGCCGCTTGTTCAATCCGGTGCCGGGTGGGAGAGGATCCTTTGCAAAAGAGGGGGAGGGGGGGTCGGATTGAGGGGTGGCAAAGTGGCAGAGAGAAGGTGGTGAATTCCTGACTTCTATTATACAGTCATCATTTTGCATAGTGATGGTAGAGCATCTTACATAGTGAAAGTGTCCGAAAATATACTCTTGCTGAACAGAAGATTTCAGCGGCAACAGGAGTGGTGTAAAATGCAAAACACTTTTGAAATATTGAAGTTGGCTTATGAGTAGACTACAATATATTATTCCAAGACCAATGAAGTTGCTTCTTTACTAGTGGGCGCCTAGGGTTGCGCACAGCACTCCGTTAACTGCCTTCAGCGCATCTATATCGTACAGAAAAAGGTCCTTCGTCACGTGCTCGGTGTGGTCTCTTTATACAATTTGGTGTGCTAATATTCACAACCTGTTAAGATATTGTTTGAGTGTCCGTTTTAAGCTAGAAATAAGCAGTAATGTAAACTATGTGCAGAACTGCATGCCTGAGAAAAAACTATACTTGGGTAGTGCCTACCCTTCGAATAAATTCAGACAGAGAACGCCTTTCGGATGAGTATGAAATTGATAATTGTGAGCTGTTCAGTTCGCCAAAAAGATCTTTGTGTGCTGTGTACGTTAAAATGTACTTTTTTTCCTATTTCGTTTTACGGCATCTGCATTTGCCCATTGCGATAATGTCTTAGTTTTGTGTGAGGTTATTTCGTATTCTTCTGTACCTGTTCACAACTGTATATCTGTTTATTACGCTGTGCGATGGCGTTTGTTTTATCAACGTTCCTGCAAGCTGCTGCCAAGCGAAAGCGGGGCTGCAACTTTGTCAAGTTGTATCTTACAGCCTTTTCTGCATCTGCTTTGTTTGTAACTTTACAAGGCAGAAATAAATGTATTTGAATATTCATTAGGCTTAAAGGGGCACTCCCATTGTGCCAACTTGTGAGCTTTAATGATTTCAATTTTTTGAAGGGCTAATTTGGCTTGAACGTCAAAGTCTAGTAAAGTCACGAATCGTCGTAAATACCCATTTGTGATTATGACAAAATAAGAAAACTATTGCTAATAGCAACCAGTTATTTGCGTAACATCAACAACAGTACCTTTTTCAATAGCTGGTGTTTTCTGACGTCATCCTTTCATGGCAGCCAATGAATGGTTACTAGCCTAGAAGTTTGCTAGCCAGCCATTGTGCCCACATTTTAAACTGTGGGCACAGTAAGCCTCCAAGTAGCATATTGCCGCTTTTTCCGCCGTGTGCCCACTCAATTTTGTACGCTCCGAGAGAAATAAATAATTTACATATCATATGCAACTTTTCCCAATTATACAGAAGCAATCTTCCAATTTGGAGCATATTATATACACATCCTTCCCGTGCAATCATGTCGAGGCAAAAGTGTTTTTGGAATTGTTCAGTAACCTGAGGTGTGCCCCACTACATCACTAAACATAATGTAGCTGCTACAAGTTTCTATTATTTGAATCCTGAAGGGCTCGTCATCGCTTCGTGCTATCGATTCTTCATACTCTTCAGAGAAGTAGTACTTTGTACACGCAGCTTACCATCATCAATCTGTGCCATGTCAGCTTGTAGTTTTGATGACATCGTGTTATACTGCTTACACTGCTACTTAAAAGAAACTCTATTCACCCATATGCATTGGAAATAGCAATAAATGCAAAATTATTAGATTGAATTCCTTAAAACATAGCCGTGAGCAAAAGTTATATACAATACGCAGCTGGTGGCGGAGCTAGGAAAATGCATCGAAACGCCATCTAACGACTGTGACATATGCATGTACATAAAGTAGATGCCCACCACGATTAACTCAATCCCAGATAGGTTTTGCTGAGTGGCGCTACAGTGGAGTTGTCCTGAGCTCCAGCACCGGCTGCCCGTTGTTTACCACTATTGCTCACGACTGTAGTTGTTTCGATTGGTTTGGTTTGTGGGGTTTAACATCCCAAAGCAACTCAGGCTATGAGAGACGCCGTAGTGGAGGACTCCGGAAACTTCGCCACCTGGGGTTCTTTAACGTGCACTGACATCGCACAGCACACGGGATTTTCTGCAATGGACGTATTACTAGAACCTCTCCATCAGTATCAGTTTCATATCAGCCCTCCCCGATCGGTTATTTTCATAGGAGCGTGGGGTATTTGAACAGGCCTTGCGAAGTCATTTGGTGTTGACATCATGACCCCATGACCCTCTCGACCAATCAGGATTTTTCCGACTGCCGCAGGTACAATTTTGGTAATGGTTCGGCGGATCGAATTGTATACATTACCACGTTATACAGAAAGCATACTACTTTTAGCGATGAGCGCTCAGCAAGAAGGTTCTGATGCTTATGCGTCCTTTTTGCAAAGTGTTTCAGGCAACCGATAGAAAACACCTCTGAGTCACAAATATCTTGTGACTCAGAGCAGGACTGACAGAGAATTCGATCTTGCGTGCATCCCAAGCAATCGCGTGCTTGTCGAATTCTACGGTCCAGGCGAATAGAGGGCGGATATTTTGTTCCACGAGATAAAAGGCGAGGTTCTTCGAGCGAGCTTTCCCGTGTCGCCTTTAATATGCGGGCTATTCTTTCACGCTGCTTCCAACACTGAAAGTCAATAGTATGAAAGCATCACGAAGCTTTGCGTTCGTGTCGACAGTTATGAATTCATAGTGGTTTCAAAACATTCTTCCTATCGACCCATTCTTTGTTTCCCCTTACACTTCATGCATTACATTGCCGGCTGCGGTTGCGTGCTCTCCGGAGCTTGGAAAGAAAACGCCCTGCACTTTAAAAGGTTCTGTTCGCCAGGATTTAAAATGAATGCTTTCTGTAAAAGCTTCGTTAGCACCTCCATCTATTTCTACTTACTTGTGCACCAGAATTTATTTGCGTTCTCAACTAAAATGAAGCGCTTAAAGAATGTTTTCAGTCTGAATCTGGAGAATGTTTTCAAAGTGCAATGCCTTGCAGCAACTTGACGCTTCTAAGAATTGAGGCCTTTTCATTCATGGAAGATTTCCCGGAAGCGATAATATTGAAAAGCGCACTGCCTCAGCGCAGCGCGACTTAATGCCATAAGACTGTAACGAGGGACTTAAATACTAAATGCGAGTAAACAAGAGACAACGCAGCTCAACGAATAAGGGCACAGAAGGAAATACAGAACAAGTACTAGGAGCGATGAAATGGACAAGGGTTACTTGCTTGTGCAATACAAGAAAATAAACCTTAATGTAGTGCGAAGAGACATGTAGTGCGAAGAGAGGATAACCGATGGTCGCTGAGGGTAACAAACTAGATTCCAAGGGAAGGAAAGCGTAGCAGGGGGCGGCAGAAAGTTAGGTGGGCGGATGAGATTAAGAAGTTCTCAGAGGTCAAGTGGATGCAGCTAGCACAGAACCGGGTTAAGTGGAGAAATATGGGAGAGGCCTTCGCCCTGCAGTGGGTATAATCAGGCTGATGATGATGATGAAACCTTAATAAAGAGGAGCCGTGTGTGTATTTCACATATGTAGTCTCATTCAGTCATCATTTAACGACAGCGATTCCGGACGATGCCACGTATGGGGCTGCCTGTCCCCTCTCTTTGTGCTTGCCAGGCAAGCGCAGTATTTTAACCACGAATGCAAGAAAAAGCAGATGACAAAAACTTACAATCTTATCATGAGTGTGCCTACCATTTGCGCCTGCTGGAAATCTTCAACGGATATATGACCACTTCGTCCTCATCAATCAGGCTATGCCCCCCGCAAGGCGAATACCTCTACCATATTCTTTCAATTAGCCCTGTCCTGTGCTTGCTGCATTCACTTGGCTCCTGCGAACTTCTTAAACCAATACGCCCACCTAACTTTATGCCGCAACCTGCTACGCTTTCCTTATCTTGGAATCCAATTTGCTAGTACTAGCGAACATTGGTTACTCTCTCTTTCTTCTACATGCCCTGTCCATGTCCATTTATTCTAGTTATTTTCCACTAGTGTGTCCTTAAATCGAGGTATTTCTATCTCTTACCCACTCAACACGATTCCAATCTCTTAACGTTACACCTACCATTTTACGTTCTATAACTCTCTGCGTTGTCTTCAACTTAAATGGAACCCTTTCGTTAGACTCCACGTTCCAGCAGCGTGGATGTGTACCGGTAATATTCAATTGTTATATACTTTCTCTTTAGCGACATGGGTAAGCTGCTGTTCATAACCTTGGACTACTTTTTAAATGAGCTCCATGCTAATCTTTTCCTCTAGTTATTTCTATTTCATGATTCGAAGCTGTGACTAGATTTGGTTTGGTTTGTGGGGTTTAACGTCCGAAAACGACTCAGGCTATGAGAGACACCGCAGTGGAGGACGCCGGAAATTTCGACCACCTGGGGTTCTTTAACGTGCGCTGACATCGCACAGTGCCTTCCCTAATTAGTCGTATTCGCCTACCATTAGTAATGCCTCGAGGTTGTCAAACATTGCCTTAGTCTTCTACATCGTAAATTTTAGGCTACCGTTTTAATTTCCCTGCTAGGTAATCATTCATTCTTTGCAATTCATCCCCTACGCTACTAAGTGAAAGCAGATATATAGTGAAAACCGATTTATAGAATCAAAGAGGTCGTCATAGATTTTATAAATCTGCTTTCACTATAGGTGTGTGTCATCAGGACCTTTGTAGAGGTGGCTCGGCAGTTAATGCATGTATCTCTTTCGAGTGTGAAGTTTAGTGGTGGTGTTTGGAGAGTGGAGGTGCGTAAGTCGTCCTTTAAGGGCTCTCGTGAGGCGGGGTTAAACCTTTGAGGCCTGGGAGGTGTCATCGTCACCGATATCAGCTAATATCATTACCATTGTATAACACTGTATTACGTTTTATGTTTCGCAATTTAAGGCTTTGCAAAGGTAGCAAGTTTAAAATGGAGCAGCCGCTTTAGCATAGTTGGGCCCTTGCCCGTTAATTTAGGTGCTCCCTTCTTTGAGGTTTCACATCGAATTACGTTTAGGTCATATATACATTTTTGCACGCATTAGTAATCTGCCACAAAATGTAGATGGCAAGAACTTCGCGCCCCCTGCCAACTTTTCTGAAGTGTCGAGCAATTATAATAGATTTTCTAGTCATTATCTAAATAGGGATACTGGTCACAATCTGCGGAGGACTTTCATTGTTGTAGATAAACCTCGGACTAATTATGCTAAACAGACAATTGATCATCAAATCATGAAACTATGTAATAATTACTCAGATATACTTGATATCGCACGAACAAGTAGAAGTCTGCCAACTTTCGAACGGAGAATAAAACCTCTTTTCACTTCAATAGAAAACCAAATACATGACTAGAGTAGATGCGAAATCGCGATGTATTGTGCTATTCCTTTACATTGTTCCAGAGTTTCATAACTGTTGTGACATTTCCTTCTGTTTTGTTATTGGCACGTGTCTGAATGCGTATTTTGCACTGCGGTGATAGTTTTTAACTCGGTGTTTTTGTTTCTTGTCTTTTTTGTTTACTCATGTGTTGTTAAATACGGTGAAGATTGTTGTATGTAGTTGCATGTGCATTGCCTGTACTTTGTACCCGCTGCTGTTTTTCGCAGCAAGTTTAAGTTTCTCAGATGAATTTATTTCAGAGGAAAGATACAAAACACAAAATCCAGCATAGCACTAAAAAGAGAGCATCGCTAGTGCCGTTGCAGATCGTCTCGTACCCAGCTATTGTCTTAAGAGGTATGCATGTTATAACCCTTGTTTCTCTCCAATATGTTGCCAGCATGTCGACATTTATTTTCTTCGTATTTTAGATGCAATTTGTATTTTCATGAAATGATTGCAAATTTCTTGACATCAAAGCTCTTCCAAAAGGTTTCATCCTTGAATCGGAGACATCAATTGAGCTGCTTTCTTGGTCGATCTGTTAAAGTCAGCCGAGGCTCATGCTATGCTCACTGCATTTTCATGTCCAGGGTGAATGCTTGGCCTGGCCACGAAGTACTATTCCAACTATTTCCGACGAGCACAGAGCAAGCGAAAACTTGCTAGCTCCAATGAAAAAGGTTCCAGGAGAGTGAGTAGTTGTGATTTCGCAGTAATTTCTGCCAACTTTACAAGGTAACGCCTACAGAATTCGCTCGTATACGCGTTGTTGTGCATAAAGGATGCTTCTGGCAACCCTTAGCACGAGTTTTTTAAAATTGCGCGTATTTTCTGCTGCCCACCATAGTTGGCATAAGCCTTTTTAAAAAATTACCGACGATTACGTTACTTCCTAATGCGAAATTTGAGAGCAGCAAATAAGCTGTTTCACCTTTTCGATAGATTGAGGCAAAGAAATCGAGCAACACATGTATGCGCTATCACAGAATTTTCTTCTCCAGCAGCAGCAGCAGCAGCAGCAGCAGCAGCAGCAGCAGCAGCAGCAGCAGCAGCAGCAGCAGCAGCAGCAGCAGCAGCAGCAGCAGCAGCAGCAGCAGCAGCAGCAGCAGCAGCAGCAGCAGCAGCAGCAGCAGCAGCAGCAGCAGCAGCAGCAGCAGCAGCAGCAGCAGCAGCAGCAGCAGCAGCAGGAGGAGGAGGAGGAGGAGGAGGAGGAGGAGGAGGCTCGGGCGGTGCACATATACAGATCCGCCGCCACCGATCTGGTTCTCTGATTGCCACCGCACAGGGGTTGCATTGGAGGAGGAGCGAAGAAAGGAATTAAGTTCGAGCCGACGCTTTGACAACCGGAGACTCGCAGGAAAAGGGGGGAGGGGGGCTGGTGTACACCCAGCGGCAAACGATGGGGGCAGAAGCGCGCGCAGCAAGCGGACAACGAGATAAAGGGAGGAGGGAAGAGATAGCTGCGACTGACTGATGCTGCTGACGCCGATAGTGAGTCAACCCCAGCTGCGGAGTTGGTTTCAAGGACAACGCTGCCGATGCCGACGCAAACAATATGATACCCTCGCTTCCGCAGCGCCAAGAACCAGGTCTAGCCGTGGGAAGGTGGTCACGTATTCGTCGACGTGCCGGGGTCTACGTGAAATAACCGGCGCGTCGGCAACTGAAGAGCACCCTATCCGCCACACAGGAACATGGGGGGGGGGGGGGGGTGGGGGGGCTCTTTCTACATGGCGGCGACGGTGTTCTATCATCATCATCATCATCATCAGCCTGATTATACCCACTGCAGGGCGAAGGCCTCTCCCATATTTCTCCACTTAACCCGGTTCTGTGCTAGCTGCATCCACTTGACCCCTGCGAACTTCTTAATCTCATCCGCCCACCTAACTTTCTGCCTCCCCCTGCTACGCTTTCCTTCCCTTGGAATCCAGTTTGTTACCCTCAGCGACCATCGGTTATCCTCTCTTCGCACTACATGTCCTGCCCATGTCCATTTCTTCTTCTTAATTTCCACTAGAATGTCATTAACTTGAGTTATTTCTCTGACCCACTCTGCACGCTTTCTATCTCTTAATGTTACCCTTACCATTTTTCGTTCCAGGACGGCAGGTTCTATGCAATCACGTTATCTTGACTCTCTAGCGGCGTCAGCGGCATCCAGCGGTATCAGTCGGTCGCTGCTAGCGCTGGGGGGATGAAAGTGGGCGGAGCTAGTTACGAGGCCGGCGACGACGCCGACGCGAAACCCAGGAACGGACGCCAAAGAGCTGCGCTCTAAAACTGTGCGTATTTTAAGATGAGATGCATTCCACTTTCGTTTTTTTTTACTGTACTTGCGATGGAACTTCGGCTCCGCCATTTCTCCCCTTGCAAAGATTAAAATCTAAAGTCTTAAGGCCCAACTCCAACTGCATGTCCTGGGCGTCGGCGCTCAGCGTCGGCGCTGTTGGCGTATGCAGAAACCGGTTTGAGCATGCGTACGGTACGAGACGCCAGCAAACTTAAGCGGAGCGCCGTGATCTGTCCGTGTTAGATTTCAGCGTCAGCGTCCACGCAGGCGCCGAGCTGCTCACCCGCGTAGGTCTCTCATTGGCGCACTTCTAGGCGCCGTACACCAATAAGAGGACAGGGTGGCCGCGACCTCTGAATTTTGAATTTTCGCTCGCGCCGAGTCTTCGCGTGCGTTTTCTTTTTACTTATTTTTTTGTCATCGCTTTGCATCGTCGCACGTGGCCGTGATGGTAAAACCCTTCGCCGCCCATCGGTTGATCTCAGCCGCGGAGGAACAAAACTCAACTCGTCTCAGCTACGATCGCGGAAAACGGGACAAATTGATGTTGCGTCGATGGCGTTGCAGACTGTATTAAAAAGCCGAGAAAAATATAGAAGATGTATACGTTTATTTGTGCAGAAGTAGAAAGTGTAAACTGTAATTAGGTTCCATGTCTAAATTACATCTCTTAACGCTTTGAAAAGCAGAAATTACTGAGTGAATATTAAAACTGCAACAACGCAACCACGCGAATACAAGCGTCAGCAATGAGCGCCAACGGCACCGCTGCGCACCGCTTGTGACGCCCACTGTGGCACGGCGCTGAGAGCGCCGACGCTGAGAGCGCCGACGCTGAGCGCCGACGCCTAGGATATGTCGTTGGATTTGGGCCTTTATGCAGCAGCCGAGCTTCTGCGACTGGCTCAGGTCTGCGTCAGCGCTTTTTTTACGTTTAGCGTCAACATATCCTGCAAAGCTGAACCAGAGCTGTCAATTTAGGCACCGATATTTAGATGTGCTTTGAACCCGCCGTCACTCTTGTATCACCAAATGAACGCGCTACTCCTGGAATTTTGTACGACATGGTCTCGGCTGCGGGAGGTGGTCAGTTCGAAACCCGCCGCCGGACACCCACCGGTAAAATTGGGTACAAGCGTCCCCCGGCCCGGCGCCCGGCTCCTTTAGGGGTGTGCGTTTGGAAGAGGCTCTGCTAACCCTGCTGTGCCCCTTCGGGGGCTTAGTTTCGAACAACCATGGCCGAATGAAAAAGGGCCACATAATGGGCTGTTGCCGCGCAAGGCGGACTTATTGTTGTCCGATGGCGGAACGAATCACTGCCACATCGGCGCAACTATTTGGGCCGTGACCCCTTTTCCCAAGCATTTCACCCCAGAAGAGCCGAGCACCAGGCCGGGGGAAAGCTTGTACCCATTTAAAAACCGGTGGGTACCCGGCGGCACCAGGGATCGAACCCGGTACCTCCCGAATGCGAGGCGGATGCTCTACCACAAGGCCACATAAGAATAAGTACTTATGTCGGATGGCCTTAGGAATATGGCTTTATGCCGGTGTCACCGTTTGTACAAACCAGAAACCGGAGTGAGCAGCGAGGTGCTGCCGCGTTAATTTCATTTAGCCTCAGCACTAGGAATCCCCTTCAGTGGTAGTCGCGAAACCAGTGAGGCAGTGACGCAATGAAGGCATACAGCATTCACCAGCCTGCGACATTGTTAGAGAATAAAGGTGAGACTCTCTACATCATGTCCGTCTGCAATTATGATTCGAAATTCCCGAAACCTAAAAGTGAACAGAAGAAATGTAGGGTTTTGTTGCGCTTATATGTGCACGTAGAAATATTCCTCTATTCTTGCATATGCGCATGCGCCGGAAAAGACATGACGCAATAAAGAATGTCCGAATGAATACCTGATGATCTGAAGCCATCCTGGCTTTGTGGTGCTATGCATCAGGTGCTTGGCACAAAAGAAATAAAACAGATAGCATAAAATAGCATATGGCTGCGGAGATCATTTCAGCCCACTTTGAAACGCGCAGGTTAGCTTCTTTGACCTCGGTATTTATCCACTAAGCCATGGCCTCTTGATACAGATATAGAAGTCAAACACTCACTTTGGCGTCTTTGCGTCATTGTCTTCAAGAGCTTCCTTACTTTCTCAAGTTAGTCCTTAAAAATGCAGGCAGATGCTTGCACGTGAAAGCAAAAATGTTTATCCGTGGCCGCACCCTTTTGGCAGCGGTGGAGCACCGCAAGCAATAATGACATCTGGAGCTTTCCTAAATCATTGCTCAGAGAACGAGTCGAATAGAGAGCAAAATCTCTCGCCTGGGCTCCCGTTCTATGTTCTGAGCATTCTACTCTACGCACTTCAGAGCCAAATGCCAATTAGCTAGGCTGATTGATGTACTCTACCATTAAGTAATAGCTGTAGCATGTTTTTTTTAAGCGAAAGTGTTAAAAGCTCATGATTGTCCTCTTCAGAAAGTGCGCGCTGAAACTGTGCGCGAGATATGTAGGCGAGATTCCGCGGGATATATTTGGGGTTTTGTTATATATAGTGACCTTTAGTTATAGTTAGTGATAGATAATAATAGTCAGTCTGTCTAGACGACGAGAGAAAGAGGAACAATGTCACTGAAGGAAGAGAGAGACAGAAAACGATACTTTCCCTTCCTCGCCGTCCCTAACCTCCCCACAATCCCTCTTCTTCTCTTTGTCTACAGAGAAAGTAGGGAAAGGAATAGTCTTTATATCTTTTTAGAGAGAGAGAGAGAGTAAAAAGATGTCTCAGTTCCTTTCTTCCCCTCTTTGTATGGAGGAAGAGAGTCTCTTTCTCTGTTTCTCTCGAGTAACTATCTTCCTCTCTCTCTTTTTCTCGAGGTATCAGGGGCGTTTGAAGGATCACACAAGGCGGCGAACATGAATCCGTCTTGCTTCAAGTACGGCGAATCGTGCTCCCCTGCTCCAGTACTCCCCTGATTCATTGCTCCCCTGAAATATTTGATTGGCATTCTGCAACTTTGCTAAATGGTAAAACTTATTTGTTGACTAAAGTACCGGAGCATGCGAACACGGAAGTTCTTTCTCAGACAAAAACAAGGATGGTTGCTTTGCTACCGGAATATGTTTTAGGCCGTGTCGAGCTATTCAGTTGAAATGATTGTGGTGCCTGCGAAACACGCGATCATCGTGTTCATGTTCAACAGATTCAGCGACCATGTTCAAGATGAAAACTAAGGAAAGAGGAAAAGGAAGGTGGAAACCTAAGGCCGGGCGAGCAATAGTGCGAATAATATTACGAATATAGCCATAAATTTGCCTTAAGTTACTAGCTGCCACAGCACACATGTAAACCCAGGAAGCGCAATAATCAGGGATTTGTTTGTTTTCTGACTAGGCAAGCAGGCAACTGCGGTTCATGCGAGTGTGCGACACAGTGTTGATGTAACAGCCTCTCTTACAAAGCATTGATGATTGCAGTCCACTGACAGGTTACTTCGTATGAGTTGAGTGATTAGATGTTAATGTAGCCAATTATTGTTCTTTTTTGTTGGTTTCGGCCTATGGATCAAACTGCTACACATTAACGTCGATATCCATCAAAGAAAACAGCATTTTGTAGGAGAATAACACGAAAGCACGACAGCGCGGCCAACACAGTTGATAATAGGTAAGAAAAAAACAGTCTTTTATTTTATAGAAAAGTGGACACAGGAATAAACAGAGCCATATCTTAAAAAATGAAGCAACAAGATAGCAAAAAAAAAACGTCAATTAATTTTGAAAGTTCCACATGATTGTGTCAAGATTCCTTTAGGCCCTAACCACCTTATTGCAATCGCTCGTGGTGTATATTTGTGGTATAAAACTGCGAACAATGCGCCCTCGAGGGGCAGACGCCTTAGCAGAGGCATTAATGTTTTGCGGTCTTTCTCTTACACGTAAATAACGTCGCTTGGGTGATAAAACAATGAAGAAAATTCTGAATTGCTTTGGAATTCCTCTTAGCTTTTCTTATAGTGGATCTCTTTTAAACCTATATCCCTAAACCTGAAACCTGCGTGTCAGGCTGTATTGTTTCTACTGCTTTTTTCCCTATGGTAGGATTTTTAAATACTCTCCAGGCTTTCTCAAAGTGTAATGTGGTGTTTTCGTGTTTTGCTAGGAAGACAAGAACATGTCTTTACAGTTACTCTTTCTCGCCTTCGATTTTTTATTGTTCTTTATAGCTTTTCGCGCAGTGATACCACGGCTGACTGCCTAAACCTTGATTTTCATCATGTATCCCCTGAATGATTTGAATTATGTTGGCACAGATTCTTTCTCTCGGTACAGATTCGATCACATTTAAGTAAAGGGCACGGATAATGCAGAGAAAGAGAGAAAAAAGCTGAAATATTGCGGTCACTTACAGAGGGCGCGTTGAGTAGTGATTGGCGCATTTGTGTTATTTTGAGAAAACGCTTGATTTAAGAGGAAGCGGGGTACACCGGCATTCTTATAAGTAATTAAAGAAAAGTGCCGAGACCCAACTAAAACGTTTGCATCATCATCATCATCATCATGCCTACACACACTGCAATGCAAAGGCATCCTCCTATACACTTATATTACCACGCCCTTCACCAGCTGCATGCAACTGATTCACACAAATTACTTAATCTCTAGCGCTCATTTAAGTTGGTCTATCGGTTTTCTTGCTTTCGAATTACAAGCTGCGCCAATGATAGTTTTTATTGCGTAAGTAATACTATTCCAGGTGTCAGCCTCTTCGCGTAGCCGCGTTTCGTAGCCACGGTGACCTTTAGAGCAGCTGCAGATTGGCTCCCAACTCAAGCGGTCGGGTGGCCGCGGCCGGTAGCCGCGGTGCACCTTATATGGAGCGGCGCCGCTGCCGTCGTTATGTCAACAGGAGCGGCTACCGCTGGGGTCCCAGCTCAGGTCGTCGCGTGGCCGCGGCCGGTAGCCACGGTGCGCCGCAGATGGAGCAGCGCCACTGCCGAGTGGGGGCGCTGCCGTTGCCATGAGCGTAGGGTTCCTTGATGTCAACGGCGGCGCTGACATCGAGGCATTCTACGTGAGCGGCTGCCGCTGGGCTCCCAGCTCAAGCCGTAGGGTGGCCGCGGCCGGTAGCCATGGTGCGCCTTAGAAGAGGAGGAAGAAGAAGAAAAGGAAAAGAAGAAGCTACGTCAGATTTGCTTACTCAACCTACCGGGTAAAGCTAAACACCAGCTTACTTTTTTTTCTTGATTTAAATTAGAGTGCCATAATGTCGACTTCTTTCCTGACCTAGTCCGCACTCTTCCCCTCGTTATTGGTAACTGTTAATTCTACCAATGTTTAAACCTTCTCATCATTACTTGCTCTGATCCACTGCGCAGAACAAGCATTATTCTGTGCGGCACACTTATGTTCGCCCTTCCCAAGTATATTCTTACTATTTGAAACATATGCTAAAAAACAAATTTCAAGAGCATGTATCTGGATGCCTATTATATAAATACAAAAATTAAGTATAAGTACGATTTTCTGCGCTCTTTCTTGACTCTCCGTACTGGCGAGGACATGTGTCGCATTTTTCGCTAAGTGAGGGACCTAGGTATTCTTTTTTTCTCGAATGGAAGCTCTTTCCTCCTTTTTTTTGTTTTTCGAACGCCTTCAAACGTACTAAAACTTTGCATTCCTGGTCATGCAGGCGTGGCGTTTTCAGACTCCGAAAAGAATGTTGAGAAGTTTTAAAAATTGGCCAGCACCTGTCGGGGCCATATGTGCACACGTTTTTCTCTGAAAACGAGTTATCGATTCTCGGTTTCAAAATGAATGCAGCACACATTTTTACGTTCAGACGTGAACTGCTGGCGTATAGCAGGAGAAAAATAATGGCTTCAAAACCTGCAATACTGGTGCTGTGCACGGTTCAGATTTCATACAAAAAATGATAGGTGATATAAAAGCACAGATTGCCTATTATACCATCTCTTTTTTGAACGCTTCTGTAATAAGAATTCACCGCTTGCTGGAACGATGGCAGCTATTCCTAGAAATCTTCCTAGAACAATATATGGACCTCAAAAATTATATCATCGTGTAAGGCTGTGCATGACGACAACTGGGCAATCAGGAAACGTTTCCCCTCACAGTAACTAATTAAAGTAAATCTTCAGCCAAAATTTCTTAGCAAATGAAGCTTGCTGTTGGAAACACAGAAGCTGTTAGCAAACTGCCCGTCCAGAAAATAACGTGGTGCTTCAAGTCATAGGGTATGAAAGAGCACTGAATAATGATAGAGTGGTGGAGCCTCAGTTCGCAGGTCGAGCCAATGTTCCGACAAGTGGACTTGTCTTCGTGTGGACAGCGCGATCATCCCTGGTATCAGTTTAAATACGCTTTTGCTTCCGAAAAAGCGTAGCAAGCGAATTTACACCCCCCAAAAATGAATTTACCTTAAGATGTTTCCTTGGGAGCCTTCTAGCTTCTTCATCAATATCCGAAAAGGTTCATTTTATTTCTTAGGCAGCCTGACTTCAATTTTCGAAAAAATTCGCCGCTGGGTTTCTTATGTAACACAAATTATTTTTTAGTGCCAAACAACTTCAGAAGAAAAATTTTGTGCGCGTTAGAAGCTTAGATCATTTCTCGCGATATGTTTATAAACATCTTTCCAATTTTTCACTGTTGCCGCCAAGGTAATAAAGTGCATTCTATTTATTTTTATTGAAGACAATAATTATTTGTTGCGAGCGCGAGACGATGTTCCAAAGCAAAACCGGAATAGATGCAAAAAATTTTGTTGCAATCAAGATGAGAGCATAAATGAGAATGTGTTCATAATATCTCCAAACTATATTCTAAAGATGCCTGGTAGTTATTAAAAAAAAAAACGTTAAAGAGAACAGTCCAATTGCAAAAATTGTCTTCGAGCAGGGGATAATATAAGATGCTTTTTACCAGGCACTACCAATTCATTCAAAGCAAAATTTTTGCTCTTTTTTAACCGGCTATAAACTACTTCATGCCTTTATACATTAATTCTGATCCAATTCTCGACACACACCGTTGCACGCGCCTCCATTTTAAAATTTACCTCCCCAGATTCCATCCCTAAGAAGATATCAGCATTGGGCACCGTAGTGCTTATGAAAGCAAGTCAACATTTCCAACAATCGACACTGAACGAGTTTTTGTGTTATTTTATTCGACTTACTTGAGATATTTCATTGTCATTTCGGGACTTACACACAATTCCCACCTATCTACATTAAGTAAGTACAAAAGCAAGCTACTACAATCCTAAAATTTATTACCTACAACGTTCCTACAACCTCACTCTATTGCTTCCTAAACATTACACCGAAAATGAGCTGACAGGATGTATGATATTTCCAAAACAGAGTACTTACTCAAAGGCGTCTCTAGACTTCGCGCCATTATCCACAGAGGCCGCCTGAACAGCCTGAAATTCAGTTTATTTTTCGGTGCAAATGTATATTCAATTCCCAAATTGTTAACAATTATGGCAATGTATGTGAAAGCTGCAACATATTAAGTATATAACAATTTGAAATTTTTCAATAAATAATCGCGCTCTCTATCACTAATCACGAAAACTTTCAAGCAATAAGTTTCCAATAATTATTTACGTTTTCTATATTTTGCAATATGAATTGGTTGCTAGATATTTTCGTGTTAAATAACCTTACTAAAACTTCTCCTATTCTCTCCTTAAACCTTCCGTGCCGTTGCCTTTTGCCATATTGAATCATGCCTTTTTGTATACGCCTTCTTTAGTTTTATGAACGTTTGTTTTTATTTCATACAATAAGTATGTCCCTTATAAGAGCCACAGTTTTTTTGTTTACAGTTGCATTTATTTTCCGTGCTTTGTTAGCGACAAAGAACTTCGCTCATTTCCCCTCTGCTTATATTTTACTTCACCGATGTATTCCTGGTGGAATATTCCAACTTACTTTGAACATCGGGCCATCTTTTTGTGTTATTGTATTAAACACTACCTAATTCTGTGTGCAGTCAATAACAGGGAACTTCGACATTAAGAGTTGCTACCGTAATTTTACAGCCTCCTCTAATGAGCAGTGCTACTGTAATTATCTTTTTTTTTTGCAAATTCTGAACGTGTTCTCTAAATCATACGGTATAAGCGCTGCTCTAATTCAAAGCTTGTCGCTTGCCTCGCCGTTTCTTTCTCTAATACATATTCTTGTGGTCTCACTTCAAACAAATTAGCACAGGCTAAATTTTGGAGATTAATCATGAGAGGGCTTAAAGGAAGATGCATAAAAGGGTGAATAATATGCAGCACAAACTGCGAAAAAAAAATGCCGGGCTGTGCTGGTTGAATGAGTATTTTTCTTCACATGCTAAGTCGAGCCGAGTTAATTAATGCAAGAATCTGCTTCATCAATGTGGATTCTTTTTAACTACTGTGGCGTCTTGCACCTTCTGCTTTACACAAATTTTATGTGCTCGTTCGCAACATGCATGCGGTTTATAGACTAATTTTTATTGCACTAGCTACTTCCCATCGTGGTTCAGCGCTACGTCGTGAAAAGCTCAGTATAATCTATCCTTAATCTCAATAAATTAGGCAGATTGAGAAGTTTTAGCGTAACTTGAAGAAAGTCGGCTCTAGAATAATATGAGGTTCTATTACAGCTCAATTACCTTCTTTATGTTTATATCTCCTTTTCTCAAAAGACACCCTTATTCGTCATCGTTTTCTTTTGACCCGAATACACATTGGGTTCTGTTGCAGAGTTTACTGTGGCTACTTAAGAGAAGAAATAATTCGCATTAGGTTGCGGCAGTTGTGTAATCAAAGACCAGAATCTATACTTGGCAAATATCTTCTACGAATTGATTTTCCTGTCCTACTCGCATTATTAAACCCAGCTTTATACATCAGTCTGTGTAACAATACTTTCCTGCGTATATTATGGTAGCAAATAAAAACAACAGTGATTGATGTAAAACAGATATCCGGATGAGAAGAAACGAATTGCAAGAAATGATGGCCCGCAAGAAATTTTACTCAAGGGATTCTACACAATCTAATTATTCGTCAGTGAATGAACGGATGTAATTCGACCGGTTTTGTTAAAAGAACACTTTCCGCCCGGCTGTAATATGCACATGATAAAGAGAAAAATAAATATTGTTTATGCCGCCATCTGCGTAGCTACATACAGTTAAACGTTTCAAAGTTATATATACAGGAATTTTCATTGTTTGTGGTAACCGCTGTTTTTGCTAAGCTGCATAAAAAAGCAGAGACTGGAAAGCATTTAACATTTTTGAATCAAGCGTTTAATGCCCTCATTAAAAGAAGATTGAGGGTAAACGAGTGAAAGATGGCTATACGTCATGTAAGAGCACAGAACAAGGGTTGAGTGGGATCCTCAGTTCGCAAGCTAAGAACCCATTTCAACAAGGGGACTATGCGTCTAGACAGATGATCGCGCTGGCCAGACGAAGAAAAGTCCCCTTGTTGAAATGTGCGTTCTTCTTGCGAAATGAGGCTACCACTCAACACTTGTTCAATGCACCCTTCATTACAAGAATCCATATTTCTAGCACGCTGCGTTCTTATTTGCGAATTTCTTGCTAAAACGTGAAGCTTTTATTAAACATTGTTTTCTTTGGGACTGGCTTCGGTCACCAAATCGCCCCAAAAAAAGTCGAGTACTCGACGTTTAGTGCGTACGTCGATCTATAATGGCCGCTTGCGAATGTTCTCAGTTAAGTTCACTTCTGCTCCAGATCACCAACTAATATCAAGAATGCAACAGTACACCAAAGAAAGAGCATCAGAGTTCAAAATGCATGTTTTTTTTTGTTGTTTTTTTGTCGATATCGAAACTCTAGCTCTACAAATATAGCTCACAGCCGAAAACATAAATTGAAATGTTCTTTGGCGCCTTATTTCTCAGATATATAATCTCAAATACAATAATGAGATAACTGTTGAAACCAAGCTAATAATATCATCATCATCATCAGCCTGATTACACCCACTGCAGGGCGAAGGCCTCTCCCATATTTCTCCACTTAACCCGGTTCTGTGCTAGCTGCATCCACTTGACCCCTGCGAACTTCTTAATCTCATCCGCCCACCTAACTTTCTGCCGCCCCCTGATACACTTTCCTTCCCTTGGAATCCAGTTTGTTACCCTAAGCGACCATCGGTTATCCTCTCTTCGCACTACATCTCCTGCCCATGTCCATTTCTTCTCCTTAATTTCCACTAGAATGTCGGTAACTTGAGTTATTTCTCTGACCCACTCTGCACGCTGTCTATCTCTTAATGTTACCCCTACCATTTTTCGTTCCATAGCCCTCTTGGTTGTCCTCAACTTAAGCAGAACTCTCTTGGTTAGCCTCCACGTTTCAGCCCCATAGGTGAGTACAGGCAAGATGCAACTGTTGTATACTTAACAATATTCTTGGCGCCAAAGACTCAATGCATGGTGCATGTCTCTAGTGTGCTTTATCTACTGTAAAGTTGGGCAAAGGATAGGCCTGGTCGTTATATCTTGTATAAAGCCAACGCGTCTCTTCATGTATTTTACAACATTATTTCAGCTCCGAAACCAGGGTATATAAATATAAGACATTAATTTGTTTCGACCACCATGCAGTATTCCTTCTATCGTGTAACAAACAAAAAATACCGTTCGGAGGTAAAGAGAAAAAGAACATTCTCGTGCAAGCTTTTCTCCGAAATGAACATTTAAAGCACTAATTTGTCTTACATTCCTTCAAGTGTACGTTGCGACTGCTTTTGCTTAGCTGATATTATTAGGATTTACAGATATTTTAAGGAAGGAGTGTAGCCTTGGAAAGGAGCGTGTAGTAACCAGTTTTCTTAGTTACATTAGGATTATTGAAAAGCGCTTTTTGCATAAAACGGAGCGTGATGTTGCCAGGCTCATGTGCGGTCTAACAATCCTCCCAGAAACCTAATATACCGTTTAATACAAATTACCGGTGTCACCTGAGCGCAGCAGTAAGTAATTAAAACCATAAGCTCTGACCCCGTCTTAAGCGTGAATTTTTTTAAAACTGCAAGCATTACAAACAGATAATCAAATTTCAAGCTCGCCTGTTTACACGTCTTTGGGCGTACCAAAAACACGCATTATTTTTATTCGTACATTATTACGAGCAGACGAAAACATTATTCCATTTTGTGGAGACGCAATAAAAGGGGCCTAACAAGTTTTTCAGCGGTGTGTAACACAGCAGGACTTATGGAGTTTTGATATCGGGGGTAAATAAAACGAATTTTTGAGAGTAAAGGGTGCGAATGATCAAAATAGTTAATTGTCATGAAAAAGGCGAAATGCATATTTTCAAGGCATTTTCGTCTATAAGCAGATCGTGGCAGGCATAAACACCGGATCAGGGCATAGGAAAGCGAGTCTGCAAAGGTAGACCATGTTTATCGAAGAAAGCGACAATGATGACCTGCATATAAAGAACACTTACTCGCTTCACGTGGCTTTAATTATTAACAAGGTAAACATGACTTATATTTGACACACAGAAGGTTAAGAAGTGCGTAGGGGTCAAGTGGATGCAGCTAGCTCAGGACCAAGTTAATTGGAGGAATATGGGAGTGGCCTTCCCTCCGCAATGGCAATAATCCGGCTGATCACGTATATATACAGGCCTCGAAATTCTAGGCAGCCATTAGAAAGAAAGGTGGAAAGAGTGAAAATAAAAAATTGCGCTTGGAAAGATTATGAGAGTCAGACAGCTGAGAAGACAGACTGAACTTCTCCAGAATAGAAAACTTTTCTAGCACATCACAGGCAGAGAGGTTCGGAAAAAGATCAATTAGTTCTGCTTCGCAGAAGTAAACAAAACATTTTTTCGAGAAGTAAACGCAAAAGCAGACATCGACTCTTATATTCATTCAAGGTCACCGCTTTCTATTCCTCTTTTTGACAAACATTAGAATGCGGACACAGATTGATATGACGCGCTGACCTAATTCTGTATTCCGAAGTTATCCAAACATGCAGGGAACGCAAGTGAGCTCGGGAATATTCTGACAGGTCCTTATGTAAAAATGTTGGCGAAGAGTTAAGGTTGCGAAACCAGTTTGACCTAAACTCGTGAGAGGCTCCATAAATTGAAGATAAAAATGAAGAAAGTGCCTAGTATTGAGGTCCACAAACCTTTTTGTACACATATTTTTGACATCACGCTGGTCGAGCTACGCAACAGGCGGACTGTAATATTTCGAAATAAAAAAAACACGCAAAAGCAACAGCGTTAAAGGCCAAAAGAAATTCTCTTTTAACTGTCCAGTGTGACGCCCTGAAAATATGCTTTTCGGGATTTATTTTTTAAGCAAAGAACAAATTGCTGATTTTGAACGGTACTGAAATTAAGCTCAAGTGCCACGACCTCGCCCATGCAATCATTATGCGCAGGAAGATTCGTAAGTATGATCTTCAGGAATCTAAATTCGGTCTGAGAATATGTTTCTTTAGATTTGCCACTTACGATGTGGACCTTCTCTCAACTGGCGTAAGCGTCACGACTCGGCATGGCTTTTTTATTTTTTTGCTGAGCTTGGCTGCTGTGCGGCGAGTGGCCACGATTTGAAAGAGGGTGCCCTTTTCGCCGCTTGACAATTGCTGGTTTGTGGTTTCTTGCTGCGGCTGGTACGAGCTAAACTTTATTGAGCGCAACTAATCAAGCAAAACGCTTTTGTTTAATATCGTTGTAAAGCAGTTTTTCATGAGAGAGATAAAGTTATTTAATGAAAGGAAAGGGGGAGGTGCTTGCATGTACACACTAAGCTGAGTAGTGGGAGCGGTCAGCTATAGTTGCTGTGCAAGACATATATAGCTCAGGCACAGCGACCACCCGAGCAGACGGTGGTCGGAGTTTAGGATCTACTTGAGCGAAGTTTTATTCGGGATTATTTTCCTGTAGCAGTACTTAAACGAATATTATACTTGTATTTGATGACGGTGTTTGAACGTGCGAAAGTAAAGTTACTGTGATTTTACCTAACCGACGAATAACAGTCATCGCACACCTTTACCAGAAGGAAATTGTTCTAACCCAAATCAACGTTATTTGATGGATGTTTTTATTTCGCACTTTTATTTCCGCCTTCAATTTTTATTCTTCGAGAAGAGTACGAATGCGGATCTTTGGTACTTGTTTTTTAATGGCTAATAAGTATTCCACTTTAGCGAAATTTTTAAGTACCAGTCCAGTGACGGAGCACTTGTTTTCAAATAATTGGCTGCGTGTGAGGTAGTAGCAGTGAACGTAACCAATGAACATAAGCCTCATGCCCACACACACGCAAACGTAGGAAGCCTACGAGACACGTAGAATAGGAGTCGAGCGCAGGCGTAAATTATGAATTGAATTTTAGACGAAGCGACTATTGACCTAGTTGGTACATAACAAGAATGTACATACACGGCGCAAAAAGAACAGGACGAAACAAAGAATGAGCGCGATAGTGTCACGTTCCAGTATAACGCCTTATCCATGTTCATTCTTCGTTTTGTTCTGTTCGCTGTGAGCCGTGTATTTACTCTTGTATGAACGGAGCCCTTTATCATGTTCCACACTACAGGCGGGAAGAAGCAAGGTACAACACGATTGTCTTTTACGAATCTTTCTCTTCCGTTCTATCAAATAGCATGACAGACAGATGCTTTACATCTCGTCGTTAGTTAAGAGCGTAAGTTCTACTATATTTGCAACGCAGCTTCGGATTTCTTTGAACATTGAATAAATGAACTTGTCATTTGACCTGTGACAATATTTGATATCCTCACGCAACGCCGCTAGAAGACCAACCGAGATACTAGAGCAAATTCTCCTATTGTTAGGTCCGTCAGTCATGTCATTCTTCCTATAAGTATCCTTCTTCCTCAAGCATTTGTCGAAAAAGTGTCTGAATAGTGCAAGATGAGGAAGAGAAAACTGATGAATAGACAGCGCACTCTCAATATGCAAGTTTTACATCCATATCTTTGCACCTTTCCGATAATGTTAAACTAACATGCAAATTCGTCTACTTTTACGCTTAGTATAATTTTGACAAATGACTTGGTTGTATTGATACATTCATAAAAAATACTGTTAATAAAAAAATGTATAGGACTACATTTCTGGCTGCTACTGTCAAAAGCATCGTTACTCCTTACTTTTTGAAAACCCTTGCATTGCGAGCAAAGGTAATGCTCCAATTTCCAAAACTTTCTGAGACGTTCTATGAAGGACCTTGAGAGGATTGCTGTCCCGTAGATGATTAAGTTCTTCTCTCGACCAAAGATGCGACGATGCTATGCTATAGTGGATAAAGTCAGGGGAATTAAAGTGGCATTCACGGCACTCCTGCGCATATGTTTGCGCATGTTTCGTATCACTGCACCGATTTTCTAAATTTAACTCCTCCCCTGCACTTGCTGATATTGGTCAGCGCATGCGCAGAATTAGCAGCATATATTTTGGGTATTTCATACGCCGCGTGGATGCCTTCAGATCACTGAGCTTGCCCTGTAGCACTCTCCAGAAAAATGCCTGCTCGTCCTAAATTAATCTCTCTACCATAATTGCTTCCTCAACAAGTTCATGCTATTATTTCATAGCAGGAAGAAATTGCCTTTCGTTGGATTAAAAGTCCACCTTCTGAAATTATTCACTGCAAGCATGTTGTACAGGATGGGAACTGTGGGCATGTGGAATTCTCCACTGAATGAAATGTCTAACCCTGCCGAACTGAAAAATACATGCCTCCTCAACCAATGTCCGCGCCTTTAGTGTGTTTCCTGGAATGTTTACGTAAGCTGAACAATGGATTAAATATAAGCGAGGCTTATAGCTGATTGAGACGAACTATATATTGTGTGTTGTCTTGTTCTCCTCAGAGCATTTTTGTATTCCCTTCATTAGCTAATTAACTACCATCGGTTATACAAAACTCTTATTATTCAATTGCGGGCTTCATCAAGTATGGAGGGGATTGAAATACAACCGACATAGTTTTCATCCTACGTGATCGTTTTTTGTTTATCATATATAGAAAGCCGGCGAAAAATGAAAAAATACCGCGTTACTATGGTCTTGCGCTACCGTATTACAGCTCTGCCAAACGCATTTTGAAATCACGAAGCTTGCCGGCTCTTCAAATCGAAAAGATCGGCCGACGGACGCCTTTATCAGCGAACTCTGAAATCTTAGTCATCACATTCTGCCGGAGTACAGAAAACCCGAGCCATAATCAGCGATAACTGATCTTGGATGGAGATTTCATCGAACTATCGCATTGGCGATAAAAAAAGAAAGAAAAAGTGCTCAAGCCTCCTAATTGAAGGCAGGCTCGGTTTGTTTTTATTTGCGTAATGGTGCAGCCAGTAAAATGAGCGGCGGCCACCGCGTGCATTTCGTTCGTACAAAGGCTTAAGAACATTATATTGTTGGTTTCATCAAGTTGCGCTGCACTACTTGTTTTTTAATCCTTGGTTCAGGTTATGCGAAACACCCTTTACAGGCGTCCCGATGACTGGGGATACTCTGAGCTTGCGGCGTATGAATCAAAGTGCCTGGTAACTCTCCCCTAACTATAAGTAAACGACTACAATTACATGAGAACGAAGAGGAAGTGAAAGGCACTTCATGTCGCTTCTCAACTTTAACTCAGCCGTTCATTAAGAAACTGAGTGGGTCGGAAAACGTTAGGCTGCTTTTAGTGGTTGGTTAGTGCAAGTACGCCTCTGTTTTTGCAGAGGCCTACAAAAGGTTTCACGCCGACGGCATTTTTTAAAAGCAGAATGAGAAATGTAGAGGGCACTCTCAATGTGGCTACAATAATGAGCCCGCAGAACAGTTTCTTGGAGGGCGCACTCGAAACTGTGGAAATGTTGGCTGGATAAGGAACCTAAACTGTTGCTCACAGTACCCCCTCATTAAAGCGGCGTAGGGGTACATTACGAGCGCACCAGGAGAAATATTTTCCGGGGTGACCTGAAGAGTACACATTTATCCAGATTAGCAGACTAGCGCTTCTACATATAGTGACCTGAACTTCCTTTCATTTGCTTGTTGAGCGGTGGCGTGGTTTGCAGTGGCTCTAAGTGCGGTTCGGAACAGGGTAGACGCAGCCACACATTTATTTAACCAAGATTGGGAACTTCAGTCAATTCAAATTTTGCAGGCCTAACAGCTTAATTAAAAGAATTGAAGAAGGTTCGCGCTGTGTGTATCCTGGTGCATTGTCCTGAAGCAAATGTCTTACCATTTAACCCTCGAAGCTATTTTGTTGCCAGTAACGTACAGAGGTAGTGTACACATGCACCTTTAAGCCCATTAGGGCGTCCCTGTAAAAACTCGGAGACGCCTAAAAAGCGATAAAGGAGCAACAATGCTTAATGCAGTGAGCAGTAATGGTACGTTGCCAGCTGATAATCAATGAAGGTAGGTGCATGCATAAAAATACCTGCGTTTCCATAAACTTCCTGTATAATGCCCCATCACATACTATAAATGAATGAGAGAATGCTGTGCTGCTTCTCAAGCTTTTTCTTGCACAATAATGCGCATAGAGCGTACTGAGGACAAAGGACTATGTTTTCCACTCCCACTGTGGAAGAGCTAGCAAAGTTTCTCACAGAAGCAATTTGGTATACAGCAGGCGCAGTCACATAACAAAGCAGTTTAGTCTGCTGTAATGAACCTTTAACTGCTGCCGCCTCCCAAGCAAAACACCTTTCGGGGCTGGTTCGGGAAACATGGTTTCTTAAAAAGTTATCCAGCACTAGATTATTGACGAGGGAAAATTGTGTCGTCTTTCTGTGTTTAATTTTGTATCTGTTTCCAAGTACTCGCCTTACAAGCAACTTTGAAAAAATAGAGCGAAAACAGATTTGGAACTCCAACCTCGCTTTCCGATTTACGAACCCGCAATCACATATGTTTGTTCTTTACGTACGCGTTCTTTACATATAGAGCTTCTAGGATTGGATTGGATTGGTAAAACATTTATTCGGGGCCTGCAGTAGAACGCGCGCTCGCGCGCGCGCGCTCCGGACGGGGCCTACGTAGTCCTCTGGGCACAGGCCGCGCGGCCTGGGTCCCCGCTCGCCGTGGCCGGCTCGCTGGAAACTCATCTGATTTGCGTTGACTGTTAAAAGGACAATTTGTTCTGTCGATTGCAATCAAGTGTAGATGAATTGGAAAATTGAACAAAACGTTTTGCACGTATAAGTGTGTTGAAAAATCACCCAATACAATCTGATGCATAAAAGAAGATGTCATTATTTTCTTTCATGTCGAGATCCAGCTACAAAATTTACATAAGAAATTTATTTGGAATGTAAAACAAACATTTGTCTGGTTCTGACAATATAAAATGCAACAAATAATGGTGTGACTATAAAGCAACAGACAAGGTGAGCTAGATTTTCAAAAGTATAGGTTGTGTTCACACCTCTGTGTCTATAGAAAACACCTACAAATACACTACATCATCTCCGGAAATCTTCTTTATTTATGCCACAGGTGCATCGTAAATAAGTTTTTATACAGATTAAAGACAGACTTTTGAAGAATTACTCATATATATTGCAGAGAGGGGGTCAATCTTCTTTAACAACGTTCGAATGTCATCGAAAGTATTTGAAAGAAGTCCACTTCTAAAAGAATTTGCCTTCATAGCGCCATACTCGTCTGTAAAAATTTGGGAAAGTTAGCTACAATATATGTGAAACTTTCTTGCAATCATTAAGTGGTTTAGATGAACTACAACTATTCTGCAACTGCTTGCAAATATGGCTGCTTAAGGTCCTCAGTTCAGTTTTCGTGCCATCGAACTTCAAATACAAGAAGTTTGGCAAGAAAAGCATGCAACTACGGGTAAATATTACATAATTACCTACTACAAGCTGCATTTTTCTGTCTTTCGGTGTTACTTCGCAAGCACATATTACACGCAGCTCCTCTGTGAACAAACACTTGCACTGAACAGTATGTTAGAATAGAAAATTGGAAATAGAAGGTGTGAGGAGAAAACATGAAGTACGAAAGTGGGCATCCTAGCAATCCTAGTGCCGTATGTGCATGCATGGACCGATTCCCCATTACACATGAATGCTTTTTCCAGTAAATCAGCTTACTGTGTTTTTTATATTTTCCATTCATTCTATTGCAGTGTCTCATTTCTTTTTCTCCTGCCTTTCAAAACCCGGTTTCTGTTACATTTCCTAGATGTCGTCCTCTGAGTGAATATACAAATACTTAGTACCAAACTTTTAGCTGCACTTAACACATATTACTGAAAATTGCAGCAAGCCAACAACCAACCGCAATGCCTGACAGCTAGTCATTTCTTTTCGCTATGCATTTTGCTATACTAAAAAACATTTGCTAAAAGGGTGCTTAAGCTTCCCCTTAAGAATTGACGCAATAGCTTTCGCATTCCTTGCCTCACTTTTGATGCTCGTAGCTCCTAATGTCATCTTTGCTTTAAACGTATACAGCTGTCTCATACTGAGAGCTCTTCTCCGAAATAATTCTCAGAATCCGTCTTACGAATTCTTACTGGTAGTCGAGCACCATCGTTACGAGAAAACATATGGCACGCATCTGGTACAATGTCAGGCGATGCTTCTGGACTGGTACAAGCCACATGTTTGGTTGGTTGACGGATTGGTTAGTGAGCAGTGACGAGTGATTAGTGAATGATGCCTCCGTGGTGCAGACGAATAATCTCATACGTATGCTGCTGCGTTTGCACGCGTGATATAAACATGCGGCTTGTCAACCACTGCCTAATAAATAAACCAACGCTAAATACATTATAAGCACTCCACACAAGGCATCCATCATTTTCCACTTCGTTTTTTCACTAGACGCGCAGTTTCCACTAGCGCTGTCTCTTTAGGGAAATGTGTATCAGGTCACTTAAGGTGGCCGCCACCATGGAGAAGTTGGTGCCACAGAAATGTTTCCACTGCTGCATTTTGAATAGCCCTTTTTTATTGTCTCCTTTAAACTCGATTAAAGCCGCGGGTTTTCGGCAAAACTAGAGCAGTACACTTCGCGGAAAACGAAAAATAAAGCGCAGCCTTAAAGTATGGCCTGCGCTTATGTGACATTGAATTAGAGCATTAGGGGCGTAGTCGGCTCAATCAGGTTGTGCCACTATAGGGATCCACCCACTGTACGACGAGTACAGAATACTTTCCGGCCAGGTACTTGGCACTCTTAGGATGAAATTTTATCAAAAGGGTCTTGAACAAAAACCGCCCGCAGTTCTGGGCCGTTAATGATTCCGCCTTATGAACAATTAGGTTTTTCTCGTTCAGCGAAAACTATTTATGCCCCATTTCCCCCTTGTATCATCAAATGAGGAATGTGTTTTTGAATTTCATTCTAGCTGAGCCGATCTGGGAACGGGCACATCTAGCCCCCATTAAAGAAAAACAAATGTTGCGTACACGATTGCACCAGGGACCGATCATGCTGCATTCCTAATGCGAGCCGGACGTTCTACCACAAGACAAGGATGATGATCAAACAATGGTTTCTTTTTATATATTTTTATATATTTATCACCAGGCTTTAACTGACATCAAAAAGTATTATAGAAAAACAAAAAACGTAAAAGCCTCCAACTCCTACGAGTATTGCTCTATCTTCAAAATCCAAGTGCAACCAAGGGCTCTAATCTCGTTAAGCAGTCCGGGGCAGATGTTTGAGATTTCAGTATCCAAAACAACTTGTAAATACATTCACAAAAGCACATGCGTGTAGGCTGGGCACCCAATACAGTGATATCTGACCATTCGGGAGCGCAATATACAATGGTGGTCCACGAGCATAACTAAATCAAAAGGACTACCACCTTCATTATCGGCTTATTCAACGGCGCAGTATAGGTGTCCACAGAAACAAGTGGGACAGATACTGCGGCTTACCATTCCTGTACACACATTATTATTACTATTATTATTAATATTACATTATTAATATTATTATTCATTATCTGAAGGCAAAAAACCAATTCCAGAGTGGCAACTATTTTTTTAGCAGTCCTTTGTGGCACGTACCAGAAAAAAAGAAAACCTTCCAAACCGTGCAAAATACGTGATCTATTGTTGTGGGTTGCTTACGGATGACGCAGTTGGATCCCAATGAGAGGCGTTTTGGTTGGGAACGCTGTATACAGACAAATTTTCAGTGAGCCTTTTGAAAAAACATATTTTTTATTCCCGGTCGGACCTCCATCTTCTTAACCCTGTTCAAAACATTACTGCCTGAGCCTCCGGAGTATAAGGCCCTGTACATGGGCTCCGTAAACAGAGTGTCACATCAGTTTTTACAATGTCAGTCACTTAATATTGCTTAGGTAATCATTGAAAACCTAGCAGTCAGAAATCTGACACTGGAAGCCACTTCTTTAAACAAACGGTAAATTCCGCTTACCAAGTTTATCATTCCGATAACCAAATCGGGCAAAGATCGACCAAGCGTATTTTGGCACACGGTACGCAAAAAAAGATCTTTAATATCACGGAGAAACATGAATATATATACCATTTGCCGAACCAACCAGAGAGCAAGTCCCAGCACCCCCACCTTGGAGTGCCTGAACAAATTTGTTCGATTGGAGCGCTTCATGGTTAAATATTGATGCCTTTTTGCAGTCTTTATTAAAAACATAAGAACACTGTGAATAATTTGGTCTCTCAGATTCAACTGCAAGGCCGAGCACTGAGAAACAGAAACAGACAATTAAAGATTAATTCTATGAAAGGCAAAAGTGGACGCTCACTTTATAATGCCTGAAATGCACGGAGATTTGAACTGGTGTTATACTGGATGAATTCTGACTACACACAGTACAGAGGAGAAAATCGGAGCTAGAATCTCTTAACATCCGACCTTGTGCGTTCCAATCACATGCCCCAAAAATTCTATTTTTGGCGTCATGAGAAGAAAGCAATGATGCGTAATGCTAACAAAAAGAGCAAGGAGCGTGAGTAGAAGCCATCTTACATCGTGGGAAGTAAAGTAAGAAAACATTTCTTGAACCTCAAAAAAGCTAGGATAAAGGAATTTATGAAAAAGAAACCTTAGCGCTCTTCCTGACAACACTGAAACTAAAAAGACGGCTCCAAAATGGAATCCTGTTATTTCTTGCCCATTTCCCCAATGACCTAGCGTACCAAAACGCGTTTCTGTCAAATCTCGTCATGAAAGTTTAGGAATAGAGGCATTCGTGAAACATTTATCAGGCTTGCGCTGTCGCGTTGGCACCTGCGTATTTTCACGCTCGAGCTGCTAGAAATAGGTTTTGTTTCCGGCATCGTGCATAAGCACAAGCCTAGGTCGTTCGATACGCTGTCATGGCGCGGGCTTCGTGTGCACTTTGACAGCTCCTAAATGGATCCACACTATCTGCTCCAATGATTCAAGGACTGCGCTGCCCAACTAAAGCAAAACAACGCGGCGTAAATGCATGCGTATCTCTTGTCTTCAACAGAGATGGATGCCGTTGGATGCAAGAGTCATTGCTTTTTTTTTACATGCATTCAGGGATGGCGTGTTTGGAGGCTGGAAACGCAGCAGCCTATGGTGGCCGATGGGAATCAGAACTGTCATTTCGCGCTTCAATGTGTGAAGAAGGTTCTATAAGTGCTCGAAAAAAAATGAGAGAGGCTGCTGGAAGTGTAAAAGCAGAAATCTTTGTTTTGTTGTTGTAGCGGTTGCTTCTGCGGTAATTGTTGATATTGATGGTGATCGCGGGTTTTGATAGTGGTGTAAGAAGAGCTGTGGCCAAAGAGCGCCATGAAACAATGTAAGGTTTGTTTTTCTCAAAATAATGATCGGCGACACTTCTGGTTAAACTTTCGCCGCAGTTGAGCCGAGAACCAAGTAATCGAAAAGCTTATATGCGTTACATCGTCGGGAGCATAAAGCACTGGTGACCTAACCTAGCAAATTCCACTCCATATGACGTGCAGACGTGAAGAAACGCCAGGTGTGTGATACTCTGTTTCTGTACCCACAGAATTTTCTATAAGCATAAGGAGAACGCTTCATACGTAAGCAAGCAATGATGTGTAGCCTGTAATCTCAGCTCATATACTACCCATACCACCCCAATATGCGCCCACTCAAGGTTATATTGTTATTTTGACGCGGCTAGAGACGTATCCGTTAACTTTTTAGCATAATGAAACAAAACAATTTCGTATTTTCGACCCCAACCAAAACAAGCACATACGCTGCCGCCAACGTACATAGAACAGTTCTCCAAAATTTACTCTGCGAGGTTTGATAGGATGGAAGCAAATTAAAAAATATATATATAAGCCAGGGCAATTTAGTGTTCAGTAAGTTTCTAAGAATTTGCACCAAAGCAAGCAATGGCGTCTCCGCTACTAACCTGTTATATGCACAACTCAAACTATATAAGCCGCATCGCTCTACGTTCCTGTGCAGAAATGTGTAAGTAGCGACACTTTACTCCAAGCCTTCAATTTCCTGAAGTCTTGCACAACCCATTCTTTGTAAGGCAGATGTAGTGGGCAGTCGTACCGCAGAGAGTCAGCCGTAAAACAAGGGCGGATAGTTGGCGGTACGGAAAACGACCCCGTACTTGCAAAGTAAAAAGCAGTGAAAATTGGCGCCTGGCTGCGGTCTCTACAGAGAAGGGTCGAAGATGTAGCTATCACTCATGAATACGTCGATTGGTTAGGCGGATGAAACCATGTTCATAGCACTTCCCCACTTCATTGTTCAGGAGAGATAGCATTGTCCGGCATTTTTTTTTTCTTTGGGGGGGGGGGGGGGGTTGTGCTAGTCCGATTTGAAATATCGCCCCACCGTACTCTTTAAAGTGAAATCATCTACGGTGCAGACAACTTTGCGGCAGAAAGATAATCTCCAGCCACGGATACCTATCATAACCTTTCCTTGCGTTATGTAATGATGTGCCAGTAACAATGAAAACATTGAGTAGTGTATATATTGCTAAAAAACTACATTTTATGGCATTGATAAATGGAAATTAAGCAACTCGTAGCCTCGGCACAGCTCTCTTCTATAGGGCGAACTCTGTCTCAGCACATAAAACAGGTAAATTTCTTGAAGATGAAAACTTCTGTGCCACAATTTAAGTACCCTGATTCTGATATGAAACGCTCAAAATACACTGCGCCTACTGGCTTCGTGCACTTGATGCATTTTTCTCTGAAGGAAAGAAGTTAATAACAAAATTGCGTGGATGATCACCATAATACTCGTATGCTCATTACCTAACTTTCATCGCAACGCAGTATGTTTTCTCGATATAACCGGCTCTGGATTATTTATCGTTAAAAAAATATATTCGATTTCAAAGCGACACTATTGGAAATTTCAACACATAAATATGCAAATATAGGACAACCGCACTCTACTTCAAGAGGACTGGGCGGTGTTTAGCACCTAAATGTGCTCTTTGACTAAATGAAAGTTAAAATTATTTATTGAAGCCAAAGCACTTCAAATTAAAATTTTTAAATATCGGATTGAGTGAATAGCCAAAAACATATTTAGCTGCCGAATAACACTATTGTGGGAGAAAAGGGCATGAAGATCTAATTGCTAACAACATAAATAAAAATTATTGAGCTTTCAGGAAAAACCTCAATGCGCCAGCCAACGTTTGCACAAGAGAAATTGTATGCGTTTGGCCCAAGTAAAGGTGTGCAATTCATGTACAGTGGGATTGCGTCTATTACATGCATGCAGTGCCCGCTTCGTAGGTTTGTCGAAACAAATAGCCAGCGATTCACCATATTTAAAGGAAAACTGCATTACTTTCGGAGAATTTCTCGGTATTCAAAGATTCAAATTTACGCGGGATTGGAACAGTGTGCCGCCGATACTCGGTAGTGAAGCGTCCGAATTCGACGTGTGGCGTTCAGCAGCATGTAAGTCGTGCCGATTCGTCCCAGTGATAAGTTGTTTTCCAGTGGATTGGAATGAGGAGCAGGCAACGAAATTCGATGGCGCCAGAAAACAAGAATTCGAAAGGAAAAATAAACAAGCAGAAATTAGGCCTTTGTACTACGTCATGACACCGTTCCATTTTAGTGTTTGCTGGTAATTAGCGCACACGGCAATATCCAAGAACATAAAATTTCTGCAACCTTCTACAATATTTTAAAACATCGCTCTTAAAACCCTGTGAAGAAATGGTGAAGCACAAACCGCTGAAAATTTCAAGAAATGGAACAGATGCGCAGCAGCGTATTGAGAGTATTAACACTGAGAGTATTAACACTTTTGCCTATGTGACACTGCTGCTTATTTTCAACAAGTAATTATCGCGAAATTTCTTATTAAATCCTTCTTATCATCTCTGTTCATGAGATATTACGGAGAGGAAAAAGGGCTGAAATATTAATGATGATTCCGCAATATTTTGTCCTTGATTGTCTTTCGGGGGCTGAGTTTCATCAGTGAGTGCCAGTTGAATATTCTGCAACAATTTGCAAACGTTTCCTGCATTAAATATTTTTCCTTTTGCATTTTTTCTAAGTTCGTCCGCTCATGTAAGCTACATGATTTTTATTTTCGTAAGTGAAACTTCACTTCATCTTTAAGAACATAAGAAGTAAATATACCCACTTATAACTGCTGGTAAATCTAACACGGAACGCGTAGTCAATAGATGTATTTACAGTTTGTATTTACATACATCATTATATCAATCTACCGTTTTACTTATCACGTGTCAATACCCTAATCCTAAACAACAGTAGGAAGCAACAACTCCAAAGTATGCCGAGAAGTAGATGACCGCCTCATTTACGATGCACCACAAGACGGCAACGACATTCAAAGAGAAACGTTGAGAATCTCAGAATATCCCCCTTATGAAAACAAATGACACGCATTCACCTGGAACGTAAAAAAAAAAACAAAAAAAAAACAGATAGAGGTTCAGAGACTTCAAGAAAAAAAGAGCTTTCAAGGATGACAGAGAAGCCATTTCGTCCGCAAAGTAACAGCGATAACAAAGCTCATGCTATATTTCTTTCGGTGGTTTAGGTGAAACGGGATTTTGATGCTTGCGCGTATGGAGATCGTCAGGCACGTTCAGACTTCAACCTTTCTTGTCTGAATTTCAATAGCCGCAACAACGCTCGGCTTCTTTTATACGGCCTCATATACAATGGAGAGCAATGGCAGGCGACGTCTCACGCAGAGTACGAAAGGCTCGTATCCCACGTGCTCTTTGTGGTGTCGCGAAGAACTTCTGAAAGCAGGTTCGTAATGTTTGGTAGGAATCTGGAAGGAATCAAAGATATCGAAATCGGCAAATATGTAACGTGAGGGCTTTGACGGGAAGTCTTTCATGCACACTCAAACGGGTGCTCTATGGACGCTGAACAGAAGACAGTCGTTGGATGTCGCCTCTATGAAGTAGGAAATGTAAGTGTTTCTTGCCCATGTTCGCTGTAATAAAAGCGACGGACCTTCATTAATCATTATTCTTGAGGCCCACGAGGCATCGTGTGATAGTTCCCGGTCGGCGCTGAGAAAGTGGAATCTTATTTTTCTCTGTGTATCATGTTTAAAAAAAACTTTACGCACAGTATCGCCCAAATAGTTTGGCATTTTCGACTACGCTTTGTGTCGGTTATTTTGTATCTGAGATTGTGTCACTTCAGTACCAGGCAACATAAGCTATGCTAGAGTTTAGCGGCTATTCCAACACACCTCGTTCCATATTTGTGCGTCAGGAACACTTATTTTATGTCTGACGAATTTTGGAAACGTTCGTCGTGTATAAAGTTTAGTGAGTAAAACAATTAATATACGATTTCATTTCACTTTTATTTAACGTATTTGATCGCACCTTCAGATACATTCTGATCTGATCAAAACGTACGCCGCAGCCCACCAGCTCCATTTTATCTCCTTCCGGCGCATCGTGTGGATACTGTGATCGGCAAGACCCTTTGCTAAATATATACGCTGCGTGACCAAAGAGTCTCTTTCCACGCTTTTGGTAAGAAAGCCCTAATTCGATCGAGTAAGGCAGTTCCACTTCTGATCAAAGAAGATTTTCCTGACAGCAGCTGCGGCGCAAAAGTAGTGGGAAAACATGTACTAATAGTGATGTCATTCCATATTTATAATTGCAAAAGGAACATAATTCTAAAATGTCACTTTATCAGCAGTATAAAAACTAAAGAGGAGGGGAGGGGGCGGAATAATCAAGTGCTGATGCTTATTACGAAAAGAAAAACAAAAAACAAAATATGCACAGGCGATTGTGCAGTTCGTTTGAAAATGAGGAACCTATTTCTACGGCCCAAAAAATGAACGTAGCACTAGTTTCTAAATGCTTACGCACAGGTGCTCCCTAGCGCAACAACTTGTGAAGCACAAAAAAATCAACAAGTTTGCGGCAAAAAGATCTCGAAACTGCGGACATTGCGTTATCACTTGTGACATATGTATACATATTTGGAGCAAGGACAGTACGCCAAAAATTATTATATTGCCCATGGATAGGTAAATTAATGCCCGAAAGGTATGTCTTCCTTAGGGGAAAAAATTCCTTTTCATTATTACCTCCACGTATTTTGCGTCGCACGAACTCTTCTCAATGAATAACAAACCTCCAGAACTAAACCGCATTGTATGAAATATATGGTCCTTCGTCCCAATAAAGGCAGATGCTAGCCATACCTATACATTTAATAAGTAAATCATTTTGTGCTGCTCTGAAGTGCTTTTTTTTCTTCCTGTACTTATATTTTTGACGCGAGACATAAGGTGCGAAATTAATTACTTATTATGGTCTATACGTTCTCAGTTCATTGTAGGCGCTCTTTTTATAAGGCTTCTTTTCTGTGATCGTGTCATTGCGCCATTCCAATGAATAGAGTAATCGCTGGATGCGCTGTTGCAGGCCTCCCGAAGTGAACTCATTGGAAACAAATTAGTAAAACAAATAACGAGAAGATTTTTGGTCACGTGAGACTCATACTGCTTCTGTTGAATGTATTATGGGCGACAATATCTCTAGACAGATAGCCATGACATGGTCAAAGGAGATATATTAATAATGCGCAGAGAATCTCTGATTCGTTGCGAAACATTTTCAGGTTATCGATGCCCACAGCTGCCTATCGCTCATACGCCCTCACTTAAATGTAAATGCTGTTTGTGCCCACAGTTCCTGCCTTATTTATATTCTGATTCTAATGACCACATACTCTATGCAAATGTAACCGGTCTTACCCAAGACAATATTTCCTAAACGTGAGCACTTGGCCCTCAATGTCTTTCGTAAATTTCGTCATCGAAGAGTACAGTAAACAAAAACCAAGAATGATGATCGAAGCATGCTTTAGAAATGTCAGAGGTGTATTCGTGAGTGCATGCTCGGAAGCGAGTGTTTGAAACAAGTATAATTACATTGCGCATCCTATCCACTGTCTTAGGTCAGGGAAGGTAATGCGTCACTTCGCGCTCACGTTACTTAGAAATCAGCACCTTGTTCTTCCAGTGGCAAATTAGGTCATAAGAGCCGCATCCATTGTGTTTAATATGCAAGTTTAATGTTTATTGCATATTATGCATGAACTAAGTAAAGCACGCGCTAAGCTGGTACAGGCGTTATACATTCAAAATGATCGCAAAGTGCGCACCGGGATAGTTTACCAACATTCTGAAATCATGATTACAAATACGTGTAAAACAATAAAAAAATGTTTTCTAAAACACTGCTTCTTCGTCACAGTTCTTTGCACTTCGATGCAGAAGAAATGCGATATAATCACTAATGCACTTAGGCCACACATACGTCCGTAACTTTGTCAAAAGATAGTAAATTCACTAGTGTATGAAGCTACACGTAGTCCACTCTTCTAAGGTCGCTTCTTAGCGGAAGGTTTGCAATAAAATATTACGTAGGTTGGTGCTGGCAATAAGCTTTGCCTTCACCCGCAAGGAACGCAGGAATTGATAAAACTGTTCGTAATACGATAATCAGACGAATCTCGTAGATGAGGTGTTAGAGATCGACGTGCTTTCGTGTAGTGAATAGCAGAAGGCCTTTTAAAACTCTGCTCGGAAAAAAAATTCACGGAATAAACAGGCCACCTATGCACTCAGTGGCCTGATACTAATTACTCCGAAGCGGTGCCGAGTAGCAGCAACAGGGCCAGCGACCTCTGCATTTTACCTCGTCCTGTTCATTCCATGACGTGCAACTAACGTGTTCTCGACAGCACCGCCGTGCAGCGTGTCATTAGAGGGCGGCAACCCGCCCTCTCACGGCTGCTGCTGCAGCGCAGTAGCTCCAGTGGTGCAGCGACCGCTCTCCGCGCTCTAGCGTTGAAGGTTCAAAGGTGCCATTAGCATTTGACCGGCAAGCAATAAGTGTCACGCGCCGAGAAGGCAGCCATGATAGCGCCTGTAAGGGGCAGCATGCGTCGCCGACATTCGTGGTGTTTTTTATGCAGCGTGATAAGGGGGGCGTGTTATGTGATTAACTCACCGTTCTGGCGGCGTCTCGTGTAGTGTAACATGGAGCCAAGAACGCCAGTCCTTTCGTTCTATAAAAAAGTGCGTCCTCGTGTAGTGCTCATCCCTGCGTGCCGCACTGTGCAAAGACATATCCTAGTTTGCAGGTTCTGCGTACTCGGAACTGTCACGTTGCCTTGCAAAAGTGGCGTAACTTAGGGTTCAGAAAACGTATTTCAAGAGCGATACAACTTATAATCAACCTGAAAAGTGTTTACATAGACACAAAATAAAGGACGCTGACATTTTTGGAGATATTATAATCTGTGCATGTTTAACGAATTCATCATGTGATAACATTCTTTGTTGAACTTGGTTGTTTTGTATGGTTTAGCGCCCCAAAGAGACCGAGGCTGTAAGAACGCACATAACAGAGTAACCAGTTTATATATCTAAACTATGCATTGTGGCTTTTAATTCTTTAACAAGTGCTAGTTGCTTTTTAATCGGGAAAATAATGCAAGATAATTGTTTACATGAATGGACGTTTTCGAGTTTATTTGGGGCTCAGAGGATATTTGTGTTCACAAACTTTTCAGACTTTCTGACAAAGGTAATTCTGAGTATGAAAGACGTGGCCGTCTGCTGGCATTTTGCTGGTAATGTCGTACAAAATGACAAAATGCACGTGACAATATGGGGTGGGTGTGTTTATTTAAGCTAAAAGCAATTTTGCCACCTACGGAATAATAGCCAAGACGACTTGCAGTTTATTTGATTGGAAGTGTATGTTTAAAATAAAAAAAAACAGTGTAGTCTTCTTGAAGCAGCCGCGAGTGTATTGTGAGCATTGCAGTTAATGTTTGTTGTCTTACGCATCGTTCGTCCTACTTTGTAAATCTGTCGTTCTACATGTGTCCACCTAGGTATTGTTCCTTGCCTTGTGAAATATTTTTGTCCTTTTTTTAATGTACGCCTATTCTCATGTATCTTAGATTTACAGAAATGCATCCCACTAATTTGCTATAATAGTCTAAACTGCTCGTTCCCAGCCAAAAAGAAAACGTTACCAGCCATTGTTTGCTATACATGACACAGAGGATCCTACAAACCTCGTGTTTATATTGGTGTCTTATGCCATAGTGGTCTCACAGTTAAAAGTCATGTCCAAAAAACTGGACGTTGTCAGCAGCTAGATCTCTTTCAATGAAATGCTGTCTAGTTTATATGCGGAACATGTTGTAGGTTTCCCAGGCAGTGTCAAGAAAGACTGCAAACAACGCTCCGACCATAGACGCTGCTGCTTTACAAGCTACAACCCACAATCAATTCATAATTCTTCGTGCATACTGTTTTCGGTAGTCAATGTACCTTTTTTGAAAGTTTCACAGCATATATTGTAGCCAGCAGTATAGCCAACAACTCATATTCGAGCACTACAACCAAGGGAGTTGTACAAAAAATGAGCCATTTTCGCGAAAGAGGTGTAATGGAAGTTTTAAATTACGCATCATGAGAACCAGTGCAAATGCATTTTTTCCACTTCACTAAGTGTCCGATTTGGAAGAGCAAGAAGCGCACAGCCCTGTCTGTCATAACGATAAGTTGACTGAGAGCCTGTCTGACGTCACCCCATAGCCGATCACTGATTTGTCGATGCGCCGTGGTGTGTCATGTCACAACCTTATGGACCTACGCCACATGAGTTACATGTCCCAGTGTCGATGGCAGACTCAACCTTAATTGTCAGCTGCCCGAAGCAGGGGCCACAAATATCCAAATAGGTGCGGTGATAAAAGTGTAATGGAGCTGGTGTCATCAAGGTGTTTTTCACGGTAGTGGTAACTCCCCGAAAGCGGAGAAATCGAGCACAGAAGTGTTTTGTTTGATTTATTGTAATCAACGTCCCAAAGTGATTCTGGCTATGAGATACGGCGTAGTGCAGGGCTCCAGAAATTTAGATCACCTTGTGTTCTTTAACTTGCAAAGACGTAGCACATCACACGGGCGCCTGGCTTTTCGCCTCCATCGAAACGCGGTCGCCGACGCCGGGATTCGATCGCGCATCACTTGGCATAGATAGTGTAAGGCGGCTCAATATATGGTACGAGCTGCAGTGTTAGAGGTCGAGGAGAAGCAATTGTATCTGATTTAGGAATTTTATCTACATGGGCGGAAATGACTACCAACCGTTACTTGCACGAATAATCACAAGAAGCGGCAGCCTCGCTACAATCCCTGGTTTACAAAGAAATGCTTATCGCATAGCCTTGAATTATTCACGTCTCTCCAAAAAAGGCAATTATACTAGCCATTGCAAAGACTTCAATGTATTGGGTCCTAGAATGGCGGCCGCTCGCTTTGATGAGTGTCATATTTCCAATGCATATGCATGAAGTGTGCAAAAGCTGTATGCGAGCGTGAGAATATAGATGAACTGATGACCTAGGAAGCAGGACTGTGCTTTAGGAAGGTTCATACTGCAACTACTAATGTGCAACATTAGCAGTCCAACAACGTTAGCTATATTAACGAATTTTGCAGTCGCGTAAATATTAGCTTTTTTATATACAAGAACTTCGTACCAATTAAGTGAAATATTTTGTACGACCGCAGTGCATTGGGTATTGCTCTTCATTACACTCAGCGACAGAGGAAGTCTAGACTATGAAAAATTGTGAACTAAAAAGGTTTAGAAATCCTTCTTTTTAGGTGCAAAACATTACTTCACAAGATGTAATATGGTCGTCTAAAATGCATGCTCCGCTATCTTCGACCTATGAGCGCCTGTCGATCTAACAGATGCTCTCAACTATAATTCCCCATTTAGGAGGAAGGGCGAGATCAGATCAGAATGCAGCCTTTCATTACCCTCAAATTACGAGTTAGGGACGCTGTCTTTAGGCAACGAAGACACGTTCATACGGTGTGTTTAAAGCGGCAGTTTACATCTACGTCGCCCCTGGCAACTGGGACAGCTTAAAACATGGTCCTTCTCGGGAGTAAAATTTAGCCTAGCAAGCAGAGATTTAAAAAATGATGTTGCATAACACAAAATATCATCAGCGCCTCCAAAATAGGATCAGAAAACTGAAAGAAAAATAAAAGTTACTATGCAGTTTTTTCGCAAGATAAAATCAGTTCAATCATACTTTAAAGGCTACCTAACTTTCTTTAGGGTACTAGCTCGTCGTCGTACATATCGAGCCCACTGGCATATAGTCTAACCAGAATACCTCATTTAACTTTTTATCGTGAACGACTCACAAGTAAATGACTCTTCTACGTATATGTGTAGAGCTCACATAGGAACATAAGAGGCGCTTTCATTTATCTTGAAATTCATATTATCACTTTTGACTCTTTGATTTAAGCTTTAGAGACGTTCAGTGCGCCGTATGTCCGTCTTTGCGCAATATTGTTATTACGCTTTGAAGCTGCAGCTTCACTACGCCAGCGAGCTCGATCCTTCAGCGTCAGTGTCGATGGCTGCCTGAAAAAGCGCCAACTCGTGTCTCTCCTTTCATGTGGGAGGGTGACAATAGTATCAGCCTACCATGACATTTCAATTTACGTTACGCCTATGCCACGGGCAGGAGCTGTAAACTGCTAATTTCCTGCCAACTCCAGAGCACCTATTTTAGTTCGCCTCAAGCCCAAACTTTCATCTTTGTTTTGATTCACATCTGTGTCTGTTTTCTAACTTGGGCCAAACCACCACTATGACTGTTTGAATGCTTCTGCTAAATGCCCTTAGTATCTGTGTCTTCAAAGTTTCTAAAAGCGAAAATTTCTAAATGTTGGTGTTGTCGGAGAGAAAGACGACGGAAGGAATTGCTAAATCATATTTGCGTTCGCGGTATTCACCCTATTGGCGCCGAACGCTATCTCCTTTGCGGCACCTTGTCGGAGGCACTTTCATGCCCACTAGTTAATAAGAGCAATAATGAGGGCAAGATATGCACTTGCAATGAAGGAAATAAAGGAACACTAAGGTGGTAGAAAATCTTTTATTTAGAAGTCATCAGTAGGCGTTCAGTTTATAATAGGACTGGCAACTTGAATTTCTTTCCCATGTATTCGAACTGCTATTTCAAGTCGAGAGATGGAAATTTCGGAGTATTTTCGAGCAGAGGAACGACGCATTGTTTACTCGTCATACAAGTAGATACCTAGATACTGTTCGTATTTGTTGTTTCTGTAGCTTCAGACAATGAGACGTTGTACGCTGCCTGAATCTTCAACTTAGCTGTTATGATGCACGCGTTAAGAAGGACCTCTAATCCGTAAAATCTGCGTGCACATTGTTCTTGATAGGGTTGTGTGTAGATGAACCAAGGCAGTTCGCCGATATCAAGGTATAGTATATACACTGATTCAACAAAAGGTATACGCGCCATTCCTACGGTTCGTATTCATGCATAACTAAAGGGCAATATAAACGAAGCTCATGACAAGCTATATATCGTTCCCACAATCACACACTTCTATGCATTATAGATCACGCTGGAATCCCTAGCATTGACTTAGAGCATCACCTTGCCCGCAAACCTCAAAACCGGATGCCTGGGATTTTCTCGCCGTAATCATCTAGACGGTATTCTGCTCTGCAAGAAAAAAAGCAATCAAGCACAACTTTAGAGAAGCGCTGTGCACTTTTCATTCCAGACAAATCCCTTGTTACCACACAACTGTGAATTCTCCTGAGCATGCCAAAAATACTCATGCCCTACCTTTCCTCTGGCTTATCTCTCTCCCGCAATTTTTCTTCCTCATGCAAATGCAATCAGGAACATCATTACATATTTGGTGGAAGATTACATGGGACGACCATCCCACTTTAATGCTGGCATAGCCGTTATAATTATGTCGATTGCATTATATGTGTCTACATTCCGACCTTATATGGCAGTATAACATCAGTACAGCTCTAGAGTAATTTATATAAAATGGTTTGACGACCCGGCTACTTTAATGCATAAGTGTTACTGGCACAGCCTTCCCTTCTCCCCCCCCCCCCCCCCCCCAGCTAGCTGTTAAAAACGAATTTCAACCTCCTACACATATGTGATAGTAGAACACATACATTTTTATTTCCGTTCTAAACGTATGAATTATTGTCAGATTAGACATAAGTAAAATTTATAAAAAAAAATTGTTTTCCTCATAAAAAAGCTCCCTGACCTAATGTGCGAGGGGGAATCAACCTCAGCTGAGTGCTAGCACTATAAGCACAACGCTGGCATATAATATCATGCAGGGCATTGATCTCAAAATATATGAATAATACGTCGTCAAGGGAAGAAGCTCGACTATCTTGCCAGCGTCTATTATTCCCTTTCTTATAATCCACAATCTTAAGCTGACGCAAATGCATTCACTGGCCACCATCATTACGCTACATATGGCTCGGGTAAAATGACAGCTATTGAGAGAATGAAAAATAGCTCTTTTCAATGGGTAATTACAGCATGCGATCGCAGCAGCAAAATATACGACCGCAGGAACCCATAGCATGAAAAATGACTTTTCTTAGTGCTTTGGTAAATGTGCCGCAGCCACAGATAAATCATACTGCGTGCCAAATTTTTTACTTACTTCACTGCCTTGACAAAAGATCATTAGTTCCTGCTAGCAAATTCAGAGAACATACTTCGCATCAAATTCGATTCCTTGGTCACTCAGAAGCATGTAAATGCCGTCGAACGTACCGCGTCTTCATATACAACTATCGAATATAGCGGTATCTGCATTAAACACCTACCTGAGGCCTTGAGTTGGGAACTTGGCTTGTCGAATACGCTGAAAAGTAAACTGCAAATGTCTACTCTCACAAGCAGGCACAAATTCTTCAAATCACATAGTATTATTTATTTTAAGAGAATATACTTTTTCAATGCTACCACCTGAACTTAAACACTATTTTTTTCAAATAATTCTGTATACTAATTGCGCACATTTTTAATAAAGTCTTGATATTATCACGTCAACGATTGTGCCTTTCTTTTAGCGACACTGGAATTTATTTAATGATTCTATAATTTGGGTGTAAACCAGAATATGAATAGTTGTTATCATTGCGACTCTTGTACTCTAGTTGGAATTCATCAAAAACTGCAAAGAGTTAAACGACCAGATTTCCGCGCGTTTTTACTTCATTTTTTATACTTGCGTATATAGAGCGATGATAATCTACACACGCGAGTGCTTTCGCTATGATCAAAGTGTCTTAGAAAAATACACATTAAATTATTCGCTATAAGCACGGATGCCTTTATCAGTGCTGCCTACATATTACCTATGTACGCAGCGTGTAGGAGATGCGTCAATAGTAACGCAACACGCTAACTATTCCCACACTTTATTCTCTGAATCCATGTCAGGCTACTCACAGGCTAAACGCGATATCCTTATGATATCAACTAAACCTGTTCTCCTTATTTAATGTTCACCTTACTTAATAGTAATGGTCTCGTCTCACACAAAAAAGCCTGCATCGTCATCGATAATCGCGAGTGAAAAATCACTATCGATCAAGAAATTAAAATGTAACATGGCGAGCGTTGAAATTGGCATCGAATTAGTGACGGTAGTTCATATAACAAAAGGAAAGTAACTGTACCAAAATAAACTGGTAGTAAAGTAGGTAATGGTAGGGTGGACCAGGAGCGCATTTTAAGCCGGACACTCTACTCAATAGGCCGCGAAGGCTTTTCCTGTTACAAGGTATTTATTACTCGCAATAATGTATAGTAAGGACCTATATTCGCAGCATATTTATAACTCTGTGAACTAGTTCCTACAGCTATACTAAATTCTTTTACCCACCAGTATTTGAAACTATTTTGGCAAGTTTTATGCCCTATACAAAACCATGCAATCAGGCTCACTAAAGACTCACATGGACCGGTGATGGACCCTGAGTGTTCAGAAATATTTAACAAAGCATTCGATCTTTTTAGTATTGAACGGATAATTGGTCCTCGGTTATATTTGTTGAACATACGAGCCTTTAAGTGAGTTATCAAATTTTTTAAAAGACGGCGTTACATTCGCGTTTGATAATATGAAATTCGGATCATCAGCTGCCACAGAGTTGGTTAATAAAAAAATACGCAAAAACAGAAACATTTTTTGCACTGCATATATTTGATGGTTTCAGTCTCTCTTTTCAGGGATTACATCAGATATCTACTAAATGTGGCAAAACGCTCAAGTATGCAAATCAGGGAACGGTAACATACCCAAGAATTGTCATAATTTAATAAGTGTGTCATTCAAACTCGTGAAGCATGTCATCCACCTTCATACTATCGAACCTCTTATTCTATGAAACACTGATAGCATAAGCGGCTCTCCTTCAGAAACCAATCAGCGCTCACCGCTTACTTCTTCAACTCTAATCATAACCGTAACACGCTGAAGAACACAAAAATTCTAAATTTTGCGAAAGGTTTTGATATGGCTCCTTACAGCCAACACTTCATTAAACTTCCCGGCTGAATATATATCTGAACATCTTTAACTATAATAAAGGCCATTCGCCTAACTCCTAGCTAATAAATCAGGCGTCCCGCTAGAATCATTACTCCTCCATTCCTGTTCCTAGTATGCCATAAATACTTATCTCATCATCTTTAGCGTACTATTCGAATCTTCACTGATGGCTGTGTTATTCGCCGAAACATTAATAACTCCCATGATCAACTTGGTCTTCAGTCTAATCTGAACTGTGTAAAAGGTTTTATACAAATATATGGCTAATAGCACTGAACCCTACCGAATGTAAACAGTTTTCCTTCTCCGCCACAGAAAAGGTTGGCTAGGACACTCAACTGCTAACAATTATTTCAGATAGTATCCCCTTATCAACATTTAGAAGTCACTTGCTATGACTTATCACAAAGCACCATTATTTGAAGGACTGCTGCATTGCACCATTGAAGCGTGGAATTATTTCATATTGCATTATACCGCCTTGCACCCCCCCTCGCCTACTTGGCTGCCCCCTCCTTCCCCGTAGACGTAACATTTTCCTACATTAGTTACTTTCAAAGTTAAAATTCGAATAAATGTCTCTATCATGTCTAACGCATATTTCACATCTTGCAAACGTATTTTTATTAGCACTTTAAAGTCTTGTCAACAGATTTATACACTTCCCAAATAAACGCCTTCAGCATTTCTTGGTTGAATGCAATATAAGGTTTCATTGCGAGTCACCTCGCATTGCAAATTCTTCACTCGCTCTATATCACTACCCTGATCTGCATCCCCTCCCAAGTGCTGACCTAGATATCTGCGCAAGCTTACCTGGCAGAACCGCAAACGTCGAATGTTTTGGAGGCACCATCCAATCTCCTAAAAAGTGCAGATGTCGAAAAACGTTCGCGCTGAGGTTATCATTCCACCCGCTTTCGGTTTAGAATGCGGACGCGTCATCGATGCCTCTTCTTTTTCTGTTGCCTGGACAACAAGAACATTTCAGACACTCCAGGTAGGGTACAGCTACAGATCTCGGTGATGCGTAAACTAGCATAAACGGTAGTAGTCTCCATCATCCCATTACCTGGTAAGTGCTTAAAAAAAACAATGTTTTTGCCGCCGAGGCGTCTACCTGTTGATTTTCTACTATTGATAGGGATACGAAAATTACCACTATGACATTTTTTAAATAATTGTTGATAGCGAGTCAGCTAACGATATTATTCACAGAACTATACGTAGTTTTGAATGAAAAGTTTGTAACCATTGCCTGTTTCGAATATTCATGTGAAAAAATATTCTACTTTTGAGTCTATTTAACCAAATGAGAAAGTCAAAAATTAGGTTTCGCTGCGTTGGTTATATTAGGAATTCTTTTTCTTCCTGCACTTCAAGCTGGCTCGAGCTTAAAACATTCTAGAATGCACTTTGGACCACTAAAGTGCGATGAGGCGAAAGCCATTATAGCGCAGTTGGTCATATATCCCTTCACTACAGCACCTCTATCTACCTCTCTTCTTTCACTCCCACCTTCCTCCCATCATTTACAGCATGGTACATGTGTCCGTGGAGAATCGTGAAAGATACTGCGCCTTTTATATCCTTTAAACCAACTTCAAACGCCGGTAATTCCTGCTGTACTAACGCCTCACAGCCCGTTATACATAGTGGCATGGGCAGAGGCATATTATGTTCCATTACTTTTGGGTAGCCTCAACATAATATATATGTACTAACGCCTCCTAGACATCTGGGTCTGGATCTGTTTGCTGTGTGGTGCGGCGTTCAAGGAAGCGCCAAGTGAAAGGCGCCTCATGGACGCCTGGATCAGACGCCCGGCGGGGTCAGCGTCGTCTATGCACGAATAGCCTAGTAACGTCATAGCCTGGTAGAACCCCAGCATTTCATTGAACGCATCAAAGTTCACCGGCGTTCTATAATTCGCTGTTGACCAGCCCAAGAAAAACTACGCAGCTGGCCCTCGTCACACGAGCTCAAGAACTCGCTTCCGACTGGAGGCCACCGTGGACTCGACCCAACCCGAAATAATTTCTTGCTTTTTGTGGCAATAAAAGTTGTTACTACCTTTATAGAAAAGGAAAGGCGCAGTATCTGTCACTCGCGGATTCCCGCTGTCATCCTCACCGTAGACAAGGGGAATAATGAAGAGCGTTGTTTAATCGGTAAGCAGCCATAAACAATAGATCATGTTTTTTTTACATTTTGGGAACTGGTATATTTTTGGGATGTATCTGTAAGCAGCCTTAAACAATACATGATGTTTTTATTACATTGTTGGGGAAGGGGTATATTTTTGGGATATATTACAACGGACCATAAAGAAGAATTTTTCACTAGACTAGTACGACATTCGATATTTAGGCATTGATAATGATAATGGTGTTCTTTTTTACATAATTATGGTCATGGACCTCCACAGTATATGGCGCTCCAGAATGGCAGGCTATCACTGTGACAGGAATGCAAGACCTGCTCGAATTTATTTTCCAGAGGGTATGGAGTGGTTTATTGCCGTTCAAAAAGTGGTTGCAAAACAAGGGTAGAGCCTTTGTTGTAGCATTAAACGATAGCATTAAACGACCCGTTCGCCGAAAGTTCGGCGTCGTTATTGGCACTGTGAGCGAAAACTCAAAGGCATGGCACTGGCAATGCTGTAGGGTAGCTGGTATATAGAGCGGACATGGCCGAGCTCTAAGTGGACGTAGGGTTGCCGAACGTTACCTTTGGCAGAAGCTGCATACACGGGCCTCCTTTTTCATACCGGAGGGTGATATTGTAATCAGCCTGCCAGGAACATTTTTTTTACGTTGCCCCTAGGCCATAGAGTTTCTTACACTTTTAACTAGAGGGAAAGCTGAGGGCGCTGCACTTCAGCCACCATGGGCGCGTTAAGGATCATAGGCCGGTGTGCTACTTGGTGCGGGACAGTCGGTTTTTCTCGGGTGCGCTTTTTGCATTATGTAAAGTTCTCTCTCTCTCTCTCTCTCTCTCTCTCTCTCTCTCTCTCTCTCTCTCGGGTGCGCGGCGGGGCGTTACAATGATGTCTTCATTATCATAATCATCATCATCATCATCATTATCATCATCATATCGAGGTGCGCAGATAGACCGCTAAAGCCATAGTAGCGAAGGCGCAAAAGCAGACATCACCAATAAAAGGTTTCTGTTTCCCGAAATGCCACTAAAAACTTCCTTAAGCAATTGCGCAGCCATAAATATTTCCAAACTGTTTATTTCCTTTCAAAGTATACCTGTTAAGTGCAAAATATTGGTATTTGTGCTGCTCAAAACTAAGCCAATAGGAGAAAGAGCCATCGCTTATATTGAATAGATTTCACACTGACATGCGGTTACTCTCTCATTTTGCAATTTATAGTCACAAAATTGGATGTTAGACCATTGTTTACGGTGGAACAACGTTTATCTTTGCATTAGTTTTAGCCAAAAGTTGCAGTTCTGCACTCGGTAGCTCTCCGGCCCATGATGCTTTGAGCGCCTCTGATTCATTCATTCATTCATAAACCTTTATTCATGAGGATGACCTGAGGCCTAGAGGGGAAGGGGGTGGGTTAGGTGAGGTTGAGGGCGCCAGACTCCGACATGAAGTCTAGCAGGGCACTATAGCGCCGCTGAACCGGTCTTGAGGAAACTTCATGTAAACTCCCATAGATGGCAGCACAGCTTTCCCTCTAGATAAGAGTAAGAAGCTCTGTGCCCTAGGCCACGCAGGAATGGTCATATGCCTTGGTTATGACGAGGCTTCATACGTGGGCATGTAGCTTATGCTATCGCGTCATCACGAGCATCGCGCTGGTAGGTGCTAGCTGGCAGATGACGCGGCTGAGCACCGACTGTAACTAGGGCGGCCAGACGTTACGTTTGGCCTTAAAGGCGGAGCCTAAAGATCCCCTCTAATGTTTTAGTGGAAGTGCCATTAGCAATCAGGCACTAATTTCAGTTTCCATTCACAACAAAACGAAACTATGTGGACTATCGTTTTATCAAACAGCATGCTTCGTAGACTTTATACACTTGAGAAAATTCTACTTGGCGCGAAAGAACTTCAAGAAATACAGCAAGATTTAGGTTGCATTTTTATTCCTACCAAGAAACGTTATATTCTTGGTCAGAAAGCTACGCCAAGCCTACTCGTCTTGGAAGCAATCCTTTCACTGTCATCACTGCATGAACTAGCTCTTGCATTTTTCGAATTGATTGCTAGGGGGACCACCAGCAGTGCATTTTCTGTTTCTTTATTTCTCCTCCAAAAATGGCCTGATTATTCCTTTCAGGAAATCATTCACGGCATGGTTGCGCGAAATACTTATTCATTATTACTTTAAACAGCACGAACACCAAGACAAAAGACAAGATAAAAGAAAATCAGAGTACAAGCGCTGACTCACAACTATGCCTAAACCCTTTATTCCAAGGCCCAGAAACAACAAACATGCAGAAAACGAAACAATCACGTAAAACAACCCCTGGGTTCACCTGCTGACAAAAAGTCACTTAAAAAAGACACCTCTTTGCTCGAAAGAGCAAGAGAAGTCTTGCTGACACACTTATTGTCCATTGAAATAAAATATGATTCCCCTATCTCCCTCGTCGTCTTCTCTTTGTGGCGATACAAAATCCTAACCTTGTCAAACTTAGGAGTGCACTTCTTCTTCTCCTTCTTCATTATTTCACATGAATGGCAATGTGATACCAGAAACGTTTTGTCCTTTCCACTTTCCAAGTTGTTCCGGCGTTCCTGTAGTCTCTTATTAATACATCGTCCTGTTTGTCCTATATAACAGGCTTCACAAGAGAGTGGAAGCCTGTACACAACGCCTGCCTTGCATCCAACAAATGGGTTTCTATGTTTCACCACACATTCTTGCTTCTTCGCTTTTTTTTCCCCTTGAATAACCGGGCAAATCCTTTTCATCTTGAGCGGGGAGGTCAATGCGACGTCAACACCATACCACTTGCCTACATTTTTGAGGCCATGTGAAATTCTGTGGACATACGGTACCACCGCAACCTTCATCTTCCTCTCACCCATGCTGGGCAGGGATTTCAGTCTGTGCGTTCTTTTAAGGCTTCTTAGTACCCGGCAACTGGCAATGAAGAAATCAATCAACGAATTAGGGACATTAGAGACTTTATGGATGTTTTTAATGAGTGTGTATCCGGGCTGGAATTTACTGTTGATGAACCAGTGGACGATCGGTTACAGTATTTAGATTTATTGATTCAATTCGGGGATGATCATGTTGGTTGGGATTACAACCCGAGATTAATGAAGCCCTTGCTTAGCTCCAATTCTGGGCATTCCAAATTAGTGAAGAATGTGATGATCAACACATGCTTATTAAATGCGTTGAAGAAATCTTGTTACCACGGCATGGGCAAGAGTTTTGAAAAACAAGTGACAAGAATTGCAAAGGCCGGTTATCGGGAATCGGTTATTAATGAGGCCAGTTGCCGGGTACTGAGGAGCCTTAAAAGAACACACAGACTGAAATCCCTGCCCAGCATGGGTGAGAGGAAGATGAAGGTTGCGGTGGTACCATATATGCATAGAATTTCACATGGCCTCAAAAATGTATTCAAGAGGTATGGTGTTGACGTCGCATTGACCGCCCCGCTCGCGATGAAGAGGATTTGCGCGGCTATTCAAAGGGAAAGAGAAGCGAAGAAGCAAGAATGTGGGTTGAAACATAGAAACCCATTTATTGGATGCAAGACAGGTGTTGTGTACAGGCTTCCACTCTCTTGTGGAGCCTGTTATATAGGACAAACAGGACGATGTGTTAATAAGAGACTGCAGGAACACAGGAACAACTTGGAAAGTGTAAAGGACAAAACGTTTCTGGTATCACATTGCCATTCATGAGAAATAATGAAGAAGGGGAAGTGCACTCCTAAGTTTGACAAGGTTAGGATTTTGTATCGCCACAAAGGAGAAGATGACGAGAGAGATAGTGGAATCATATTTTATTTCAACAGACAATAAGTGTGTCAGCAAGACTTGTCTTGCTATTTCAAGCAAAGAGGTGTCTTATTAAAGTGACTTTTTGTCCAGCATGTGAACCCAGGTGTTGTTTCACGTGATTCTTTCGTTTTCGTCATGTTTGTTTTTTCTGGGCCTTGGAGTAAAGGGCTTAGGCATAGTTGTGAGTCAGCGCTTGTACTGTGGCTTTGTTTTATCTTGTCCTCTATCTTCGTGTTCGCGCTGTTTAAATTATTAATGAATAAGTACCAACTCGCTTAACAAAGTATCTTGGTATGCGCGAAATACGCTGGAAGCTTCTCAATGAAGTAAAAAGTACGAGCTGCAGCCGTGTTCCCGTTATTTGTGGCAGGAGCAACTGATGTAACACTAACTTATGGAGCACAAGTGTTCCTGGTCAAGGCTGCCCAATGCCAAAAGCACTCTCTTTGTTCATCATCGCAGTTTCAGCTAAATATAACATTCACTACAATATAGAAGCAACAAAATATTAACTTACTCGAATATTTACCACCATGTGTTCAGCCAGAAAAGAAATGAAGCCACGTTTCGCAGTATTTTATGGAAAGAATCAATATATAGGTAGGCCGATTTATAAGAATAAAAATGAAAGTGAAGTCTGTCTCCAAGCATAGCAACATTACTAAAACAACAATACTGTACCCCAACGTAATGACTAAGTTACTTGCTGATTAAGGAAATCAGTTGGATGCCGGTTGCCGCTGCCGATCTTCTACAGATGGAAAAACCAGGGCGCCAGCATGTTGTGCGATGTTAGTAAACATGAAATAATCACAGATGGTGCTCGAAACTTGTAGACCAATAAGGCCTTGTTCAGAGCCTCAGTTTTATTGGTCGGTTAACTCTATAAACCAAAACAAGCATAATACAGGAGTAAAACTTTCTAATGGCAAATGAAGCTTCCTATACTCGAAAGTGTAAAGCCAAATCATGTGACCTCAGAGCAAACTTAAGGAGCACTTAATCTCCGCTTTTAAGGGTATGAAGTAACAACGTTACATGGTCCCGTTTGCCGGTACTGATAGCTTATATTCGTTCGCGTTCATTAGCGTTGGTACTAAGTTAATTAAGAACCTCTCAATAAATAAAGAGCGCGTTAAAGCTCTATTCTTAAAATAACCATCAATGTTGTTGTGTGCGCAAAATCATGGGCATGACTTTGATAAGTGCTAGTTAATTGCCGATCACGTCGAGGCCGATTTTTCTGGAAAACAATAAGTTTGCCACTTTCACGTTAAAATAAGAGGTAAAAGGTACTATAATATAGCTACCCACTGCTGTCTGAACGGCTCGTCTGACATCTTGATATTCCCTCCGAAGTAACGAAGCGAGTACTTGATGAATAGCGAGTACTTGATGAATTAGTAAGCGACTATAAGTTATGGGTTATGAAAATTATCATGATACTGGAGACAAAACACTTAAAATCTAGTAGCTCTGGTGGCGCTTCCCTCATGCATAGGCCTAAATGTTCAGGGTAGACCTTTCAGCCATTAGCACCATTCCTGGGGATTACGCGAACCAACCTGGTGCACGGAAGAGCCGATATCAGTGATAGAGAGCCTTAAGTTGGGATGACAATTTGGTGACCCTGTGACACTCAGCCCAATAGAAACACGTTTCTTGGACTATAACCGTTTCTCTACTCCAAGCTGCAACCCCTCCACCGGCACGGTTGTAACAGGTTGAGGACTCTGGCAACTTTTTGAAATGCAACCGACTTCAAATATCTATGCCACCTGATGAAACAGGACTTTGGCCAGGGGATAATCGACAGAATTTGCGCCTTCATGCCACCAACAATCAGATTTTTTATCCCACCTTCTCCTTGCCTGCTCGTGTACTAAGTACAGAGTCGTATACCTCTAAAGAAATAGGATTAAGGTGAACGGCAGCGTCTACCCGCAAGTACTTGAGAAGCATAGCTTTCGGATCAGGAAATACTAATCCCCTTCCACATGTTCCCCGGTGTCTCAAGACAGCGTTTCGATTTACAGCATGGGGTTCTAAGCTGTAACGTCTTGCAGCTATGATCATCACTCCTCCCACTCTTAATACATGATATGTCGATCGAAAGTAACCGCTGCGTCGGTAGCGGAGATTCACGCTGCGGCGTGCGGAAGATCACTATGTTTAAACACTGTTGGACCATTCCCCTTTTTTCCTAGCTGGAGTTTAGTGAGTGAAACCCAAATATGAATTCAGGAATCCCTGCATTCAGGCATCGCTTATAATAGGCGCAACTAGACTTCGCGACTGCGAAAGAGATGCTGGAGCCGCATGTGCGGCTTGCGGGTCGAGAGAATGATTACCAGGCGTAAACATTCACGCCGCTAACATTTTTATAGGAAGATGAAATATTAACATAAGGTGGTCATTGAGAGCCACAAGCAAGGTATTCGGCTGATTTTAAGAGTCTTAGCTCTTACTTTTCACGTTTGGCGATTTCGCGTCAATTTGTCCGGTTCTTTTCACGTGATCACCAAGGACATTTACAATTTCTTCCAATCCGAAGCAGTGTTCATCATAGTGGGCGCCACCCTCGCCACCCAAGATGGCGTCCACCCTATTTCCCATCATGCGTCAAGTGGTGCCATCCAAGATAGAGGCCACTCTAAGGTGCACAGTAGATCACGTGATGACATAAAGATGGCGCCCACCATAGGTCACATGGCATCAGCCAAGGTGGCGGCCACTTTAAGACCCACCCTGATTTATATGCCATTGAAGACAGAGGCCACCCTAGGCTCATCCTTGGCCCACAGTAGGTGCAGGGTAGGTACGCCGTGCTTCCAAGCTAACCATGTCAGGCGGCGATACTGGTCTAGAATCCGAGGCACTGCTTGTTGCTTGGCTCCTGTTTCTGCTACTACTAGTACCAAAACCATTACTAGTGAAGAGTGTACTCTGAGAGGGATCTGGACTGAGACGGATATCAACTGGGATATCTGTGACATGGAACAGGTCCACATATGTCTTTCCTTTCCACTGTCGTTCTTAATAATATTTTTCTTTCTTTCTCGGACTACATTTTTTCGTACGCCTTAATTGCGTTTTCTAAGGTTTTCCAGCTGAACCTCCACTTGTTCTATCACGCCGCTTGTCGCAAGCGTTATGCCTGGCGACATAGCCTTTCAACTTTCTGTTCGCTATCACGTCACCTTCTCAACCTCTCAGATTTTATTATTTTGAAATCGCCTATTTATTTACAGCAGATATGCATCGTCTGCAGTAAATTAACTTTTTCTTGATCCATTGTCGCAGCCAGTCTCTAAAACAAAAATTTTCAATTTTCCAATACATATCCTGCCTCACACTGTAAATCATACACTTAGTCACCTACATGGTTATTCCTCACCAAATTTAAAGACCTCTCAAGCGCCACATATTCTGGACACTTTGCACAAGTAATGAAATACCAAACACAATATTTGTTTTATTGACTGTTTAGTGAGCGTGTATGATTCTGAATTCTGTTCGTGAGATCAGTGTGTGTTTTATAAATACAAGCTTTGTGCCTTCATTATTGCACACGATTTACCCTGCGTTGTACATATTTCTTCCACTGTTGTGTACATTGCATAATACCATTCACTTGAGCTATCGTTTATTCTCCTGCTGCTGATATCAGGTTGAGAGGGGGAGGGGGAATGCAAGGACAATAAAGAATTCCCGCAGCCCAGAAACATATTGGACCATGTTTCGGCTATTCTTGTTATTGTCGGTTCAAGATATCCTCAGCCAATACCATGTACGTATCACTGATGAAAGCATGAATAAGCTTGCCGGGGCAGAATCTGTGTATATCTTCAAACCTAGTGCCTCTCCAAGCGGTTACGTTCTTATGAGCAGAACCTTTGGAGAGGCCTTGTTACTGATATAGAGCCGCGTGCGTTGTTTCTAATTGGACATATTTGTACAAAATACTTCGCAAGAGCGGTAACGTTTCAAGTAAAAAAATCACTGCTCAGAAGCGTACGCTCTGTGTCCACGCATTCTGACTGCGATCTTAATTTTACGCTCTTTTTCTTAACCCTATCCTGTCCCTTCAAAAAAATCACGAACACATTAGCCATAGCACTTGCGGAATGTGCTGCGCATAACGAAATTGCGATTGCAGTTAAAATACACAGAACTGAAGGGTGACTCAAAGTTATTAGAATTGCTAACTACAGAAATCTTGTTCCCATATGAAATTGAGTTTGGCCGCACTTCACTGCGACTGAAACCGGTGCACTTGCATGTTTTCCTGCGTCGGCAACGAGAGTTCCCCTCTAGTGTGAGTAACGAGAACGTTTACTCACCGGAGTGAGAGCTGCATTACGGAAGATTGCCTACGCTTCGAGCGGATATTTGCTAGAGCGGTTTTGCTGTGCCCGCGTCCATTAAATGTTTGCTGGCGTTCCCGAGGAAAAGACTCTAAGTGCCGCTACATAGGGTGTTGAATTAATATTGCAAGAAACAGCTGCTATGTTCATGCGGACGTGCTGCATGTTTGGTGTGATTTTGATCACTAAGCTCGCACGAGTGGAATAAATGTTCGGCACACAATATAAGATACTCCCAGGAACAAAAAACAAGAGAAGGACGCTAGTCTTCGTGGAAGTCATGCAGGTCTTCATAAAAGTGTGTTCTGCATATTTGGTCAGTTTTTATTGTCATTCTAACCTTCTAACCTTCCTCCTCATTGCGCTTCGGCATGTAGGGATGTAAAATTTCAACGTATTTTGAAATGTGAAAGACAACATTGACCAGAACGAATATTTTCCGAAAATATTGAAAACGTTTGAAAAATATTATGTTATATAAATCGAAGTTGGGGGAGAGATATAGCTGCATTGATATATAAAACTGTCTTAAAGAAACTGTCTTACAGAAACTGATACAGAAAACTGAGTCGCTGAATATGGTCTCTGTCGAGGATCCCGCAGTGACTGGGGTGGTTGCTTCTTCTCCATTGTGTGTGTGTCTTGAGTACGTTTAGTGCTCGCAATTACGACTGCACCATGTTCTGTGGTGACCACCACTACCATCTTTCAAGCCGAGGAAACTGCTGCATCGACATACACTACAGATGTATCATTTAGAAAACGTTTGGCCAAAGATTAGGCTCTCTCTGCCCAGCCTTTAGCGTGGAAATTTGGGTGCATATTCCGAGGTATCGGTGGGATAACCAAAAGATCTCGTATATTTCAAGAAGGTCAGTTGCCAGTCCGCCTTTTCTTTCGCAATTTATGCCTAGTTTCTTGTTATCCTGGTTATTTCCCTTTCGTGCTCTGAAACTGCGGTTGCTACCTGTCCTAGGTAGATATATTCTTACTACTTCCAGCACTTCGCTACGTAATGCAAACTGCTGTTTTTTTCCGAACCTCGTTAATAATAGCTTTATATTCAGCATATCAGTTATACGAATACCTTTGTCTTTTTCTTGTACAGATCATCAGTCATTCTTGAGATTTGTATCCTGAGTTACTTAGCAGGGCAATGTCATCAGCGAATCGCAGGTTACTGAGGTATCCTTCATCAATACTTGTCAATTTACTGGTCTAATTCCAAAATATGCGAATGCATCTTGTAATCAAGCGGGGAAGTACTGAGGCGACCGTGTCTCCTTGCCTAACCCCTTTCTTCATGCGAATTTTATTATTTTCTCTACGGAGAACCAAGATTGATATGCAGCCACTACAGATATCTTCCAGTACATTCACACATCACTCACCTGCAGCCTTGGTTCGCCAAGCCTTAATGGCTGGATAGATATCGACAAAGTGTAATGCTTCTCAATGAATACCAAGTTTAGTCTTGTTATAGTTATAACCAGTACAAATTTCGAAAGTGGTCATGATGTTTCGCGGCAAATCATATCAGGAGTATTAACAAAAGGTAGTTATCATCAAAAGGTAATATGAAACAGTCAAAGGATAAGGATGACCTCAAAAAATGATAACGTCATGAAGTGTGGTGGCAGTTGCACAGCCAAGATTACTAGCGAAACGTGATGACGTGATCACAGCACGTAAAAATTAACTTCGGCAAGACAAGTTTATCTGCCTTCTCTGTCTCGGCCTTTTCTGATATTGCCGATGAACGACGCTTGGATACTTCGCTTGATTTCCTAATCCTTCGACTTACCCCCGACCACTCTGATCCATCCCTCGCCTTGTTTGTACTTTATGGGAACAACCTATATCGACGTAACATGCGACCAGATGACGCAGACCTTTTGGTCGTCGTTCCCCAACATCTCCGTTCCACCATTCTTGAGCGGTTTCATGATGCTCCTGCGGCAGGTTACTTGGGTGTCTCTCGCACCTACAAGAGTCTGCGGCGACATTTCTATTGACCGGGGCTCTACAGCTCCGTCCAGCACTACGTTGCCTCATGTGAACTTTGTCAGCGTCGGAAGAACCCACAATTTTGCCTTCAGGTCAGTTGTAACAGATCCCTACCAACGACTGACCCGTTTTGTCATGTTGGTGTTGACTTTTTTGGGCCCTTCCAAGTTTCCGCCTTGGGAGACGAATAGCTCGCCGTCGCCACTGATTAGGCTACGCGGTACGCTATTACCCGAGCCATCCCAACCAGTTGCGCCAGAGACGTCGCTGAATTTCTTCTAGAAACATGATTGTTCATCATGGCGCCCCTCATAAATTATTAACTGACCGTGGCCACTGGTTCCTTTTACGAGTAGTTGACAAAATCTTTATTTGTGCTCCGTCCGCCACAAATTCACTACCACCTATCACCCCTAGACCAACGGTCTCACTGAACTTTTAAATCGTACACTCACAGACATGCTTTCCATGTATGTCTCTGACGACCACCGGGATTGGAACGTTCATCAATGCTTTCTGACGTTCGCCTACAACTCGTCTCGCCATTCTACCGCTGGGTACTCTGGATATCATCTGTTATTTGGCCGACACCTGTTATACCCTTCGACACCTCACTACCCACGGCAGATGCCACCAGTACGTACGCCGTGTAGCCGTCACCCGCGCTCATAATATCCTCCGGATTGCTCGTGCCAGGCTTTCTGCATCCCCAGTCTCAAAAATTCCGGTACAACAGTCACCACCGGGAGGTTCACTACATTCTTGTGTCTTTCGTCTTGGTGTGGCTGCCGTGCCGTCTAGTGGGGTTGTGCGAAAAACTTTTGCCCGGTTCAACGGCCCTTACCGTGTCTTGCGCCCCGTGACCGACATCACATAAGAAGTTGAACCTATGCATCCGAATTCCTCGTCCGCAGTGACATCCTCCGAAATTGTGCATATGTACCGTAATAAATCCTATAATACACGTTCCATTTCACTAACGTAAAAAGCACTGGGACTGCGCTTTTGCCCAGGGTGTTATTGTTACTCGCGGTATCCGCTAGTCATGCTCCGGAGGACGATGAAATGCGACAGACTGCCAAGAGATGACGACGCTTACGGCGGACAGATCTGAGCTTCCATCAATGTACCACGGAATGCTATAGCTTGTTGATCTTCCCCGTAATGATATCATTAATTAATCTTTAAAGTTAGATTACCAAGATGCCATTACAATTACCAGAATGCTCTTAAGAGCGCAAATAGGGAAAGTAACTTCACTGAACTCTTTTCACTAACTGCATCATTCTTCAAACCTACCATCAATAACATCACGTGCGCTACTATTATCATTGTAAACTAAATGCCCCATCATTTAATTGCTACTACCATCATTATCATTATCTGCAGCAATTTTCTCATCGCTACTATAATCATTCTCACTAATTGCATTGTAATTCTCGTCGCTAATGTCATCCTCACGGTATACAAGAAGTTACGGTCGCTTTCTTTTTAGCGCGGTGTAGGATAGTGCTTAGTGCGCTCGGACGGGAAGTGGAGAAGCTGTGGTTCGATTCGCTTTGGAGATATTTTCAGCGAAACCTTCACACCGCTAGCTTGGCTTCACATCTCATAATGTGACATTTAAGCGGCCTTTACAGATACTGTGCCGATCTTTTTATAAACCAGTTTAGAATTGAAGAGAATCCCTCAGTACGCTAGGTAGAGCCGGTTTTCGCTTGGCACACTTGAAGTAATGTTCGAGTGACCTAGAGCTAACTACCTGTGGGTGTTCACCAATCCGTGGTGTCCACCCAAAAGTGAATGGCACTTTCTTATACCCAGAAACTAATATATATGTGGCGCCTGGGTACTCAAGTTCGAACCCCAATTCCGGCAGTTGCGTTTCGATGGAGGCTACACGGAAAGACGCCCGTCTGTTGGGCGATGACAGTGTGGACTAAAGGTCACCAGGTGGTCGATAGTATTCCGCAGACTTCCACAGCGGCAGCCGAAGCACAGGCCTGACCGCTGTAATTTCAGGCAACGTGGCGGGCGTTACGTCATATTGATCTGCTCCGGCGAGAAGGAGACGGCGGCCAGCTCTTGAAGCGGTTACAAAACCGCCACTCGAGCATGGGAGCGGCGCTGCTAGAGTACGAACCATTCACCAGCGTCACGCCCCCTACGGCCTCTAATCGCCCTGGTCTGCTGCCGCGGAGGTCCAGCGATAGATCATCGGCATCTCTGGAAAGGGCACCACATCACTCTGTGCAGTGCAGCAGCAGACCGGAACCGTCATTTACGAGAACTTCGAGATCACCTCCTCGTCTACACTGATGGCTCCGTGGCCAGAGAAAGCTGCTCGCTAGCGGCGGTCGCTACTATCCGCGCCGTGCAACTATACTGACGGCAGCACGTGTCAGTGCTGGGATTTTCCACAACGATGGGCTGGTGGGCTTGCGCAGAGTCTCGACCTCCTACTCGAGCTCACTCCGCCCCGATCCAGGCGTGAATTGCTATGCGGCTGCTTCGCCGCTCTCAGCCGCCTTCAAACCACACGCCGGAGAACAACGCTGCTGTTCCAGATTCAAACATATTTTGAGCTCCATACGTTGAAGATACGTTGGCTGCGTCATACGAGCGCAGTAGGTGCCTGGCCACTGCAGCTTTGAGGGCAACAAATGCGTCGACGAGCCCGCGACTGCATCACACGACCTCCCTTCCAGCGACGAGCCCTTTGCCCTAGAGGACGTGCGTGTGGTCATCACTGACCACCTCCGGACGCAGCGCCCCAATCCACGAATTGAACGCGGTGAGTACATCTATAGCTTCAGCGGCCGATCGATGACTCGGCTGCAACGCGCAATAATCCTTGCGCGCATTGGATGTACCGTCTGTTGCAGAAGTTTGCGGCCCAACGCGCCGGGCGGAGGAGCAGTATCGCTTCCGAGAGGCGGCGCTGCGCCCGCCGGCGCTGCCTGGTGACGTAGCTATAAAGAGTGAGGAGGCTTGTTCTCTTCTCCCCATCCCGCGGTTGATATCGCACATCTTTGCTCTCAGCCGCGGGATGAGGGAAAGAGAACAAGCCTCCTCACTCTTTATAGCTGCGTCACCAGGCAGCGCCGGCGGGCGCAGCGCCGCCTCTCGGGAGCGATACTGCTCCTCCGCCCGGCGTGGGCTGCAAACTTCTGCAACAGACGGTACGTTTCCTGGGGAATTATGCATGCGCTACGGACTCGCATCCAGTGACACACGTGTCGGCGGCGGCGGGGTAGAAACTTTCTAGCATTTTAAGGCGAAAGCTTTTAATGCCTGATCGTTGTCAGCAAGAGCTGACGGCAGAGGCTGTTGGCAGAGGGTGTCACACTTTCTAGAAAAGGAGTAAGCTGTGCCAAGCACCACGATTATGTCATGCCTTCACTAGTTCAATTGACTAATGGCTAACTAATCCCTAACTAGTGCTAACTAATGGCTAACTAATCACTAACAATTACGAACTAATGATTATTTAGTTACTAACTAGCTCTAATTAGTCATTACTCATTACTAAATTGTCATGGATAATGAGACACGACTGGCTACGGCGCCACCATATGGTGATGTCCCTGGCTGTGATGTCTAGACCGGATGTGGCATCATCCCGACGTCACATCCGGTTATGAAGTCAAGCCTGCTGATGACGGCACCAGACGATTCAAGCATATACGTGAAGTGTAAAGCCGAGATTACTTTGGCGTCGCTAGATCGTGATTCTATTATGCGCTGTTTTAGTCGGCATAATAGACTTAACGGAAGCCTTCGACAACATCAAGCATGCGGCGATTCTCAGCGGTCTCCAGGAGATCGGAGTGGGGTTCAGAACATATAACTACATAAAAGACTTCTTAACCGACAGAAGAGTTCAGTTCAGTCTCGTGCTTTTTCCATGATCCAGCGAAGGTTGGCAATCTGGTCTCTAGTTCCTCTGCCCTTACGAAACCCAGCTTGCACGTCCGGAAACTCCCGATCCACATACTGCTGCAGGCTACCTTGGAGGATTTTCAACATCACCTTGCTAGCATGCGAAATAAGCGCGATCGTACAGTAGTTGGAACAATCTTTGGCACCGCCTTTCTTTGGAATGGGGATGTAAACTTACTTTCTTCAATCCTGTGGCCACTGCAGGGTTGTCCACATTTGCTGACATAATGTATACAGAACGTTAACAGCGTCGTCATGGTTGAGGTTTTGAAGCAACTCAGCTGGAATGCCATCAATTCCGTTAGTTCTTCAGGATGCCCGGCTCGAGATCAGTAATCACAACCGTCTTATGTTGGGTTTGCACATTCGGGTCCTTCTTGTACAGTTCTGTGTATTCCTGCCACCTGTTCTTCATCTCTGAGCCTTCAGAGAGGTGCCTGCCTCGTTTGTCCTTTATCACGCCCAGCTTAGCACAGAAGCTTCCTTTGATATCTTTGATTGTCTTATGCAGAGCTCTTGTGTTCTTCAATTGGCTGTTGTCCTCAACTGCTTGGCACTGTATGTTCAGGACGGCATTCTTATCACTTCTTGCTATTTTCTGAAAATTTGCATTGAGAACCTTGTATCTTTCTCTTTCCCCTATAACTTTTTCCATCCTCCTTTCCTTAGCTATTTGCAAAGCCTCTTCAGATAACCAGTTTGCTTTCTTGCATTTTTTTTGATTTGGAACTACCTTAGTAGCAACTTTTTGTATTATATCACGAACCTCAGTGCACATCTCTTCAGGCTCTCTGTCTTCTAATTCTAATTCTTGAAATCCATTCCTCACTTCCACAGCATATTTTGATGGAATTTGATCCAGATCATGCCTGAAAGACCTTCTAGTTTTCTGCGTTTTCCTCAATCGAAGCTTAAATTTGGCAACAAGAAGCTGATGATAGGTGCCACAATCGGCCCCAGGCCTTGTTTTTACTGCTTGTATAGCGCTTCTTCATCTCTGCCGGCAAAGAATATAATCAATCTGATTCCTGCACAGACTGTTCAATGAAGTGCATGTGTACAGGCGCCTGTCTTGCTGTTGAAAATGAGTATTCGCTATGGTCAGGTTGCTTTCTTGACAAAACTCTACTAGCCTCTGCCCAGCTTCCTTTGGCTCACCAAGACCGAACTTGTCGGTAATTCCGGATATTTCTTCACTCCTCACCTTAGCATTCCAGTCTCCTATGAAAAAAAGGACGTCTGAAGATGGAGTGCGGTCTAAAAGGCATTGCAGGTCAGCATAAAACTCTCAACGTCAGCTTCTCCAGCAGTAGTGGTTGTTGCATAGACTTGGATAACTGTTGTGTTGAAAGGGTGACCTTGGATCCGAAGTGAAATCGTTCGGTCGTTTTTGGGGTTGTAGTCTAGCACTGCTTTGCCCATTCTTCTGTTTACTATGAGAGCGACCCCATTCCTTCTCCTGGGTTCGTGCCCACAATAAAACACATAATGGTCACCGGAATTAAATTCTCCTATTCCGGTCCACGTGAGCTCGCTGATAACCAAGATATCAATGTTCAATCTGTCCATTTCTCGCTTGACTACATTGCGTCATAGATCTTACATTCCATGTTGCTATGTGATATATCTCCTTGCAACATGGGACTTTCCGGTCGCTTCCCGACACATCCGCATCTGAGCGTCCTTTTGGGTTTAGCCCAGCCGCTTCATTCGTCCTGGAGCTGCTAGAAATCGCCCTTTGTTCATCCCCAGTAAAATGTGGGACGCCTTCCAACCTAGGGGGCTCATTCTCATCTTCCGGCGCCATATCCTTAATTCTATTGTGACTGGTCATAGGGTTTTCTTGGCAAGAAATATTGCAGTGAGTTGCCATTACCTTTTCCAGTGAATCACATTTTGTCAGAACACTCTGCCGTGACCTGTCTATCTTTGGTGGCCCTACACAGCAGAGCTCACGACTTCATCGAGTTTCGCAAGCCCCTCCGCCACGACAAGGCAGTGATCCATGAAGGGAAACCGACAGAACAGACAGAAAAGCTTGCATTTAATTCTAAGACATTCAGCCTCCCACATTGCAGCTAGGAAGCAGGGACTCACCGCAGGGATCGCTTGGCTCCCCATTCCTCTTCAACGTAGCGGTGAGGGGTCACCCAACGCGCTAAGCAACATCGAGGAGCTCAAATTTAGTATATACGCGGACGGCGTCAATCTCTGGATAAACCAGGGGAGTGATGCGAGCACAGAGAGGCGGCTGCAGGAAGCGGCAGACACACTTGTGGACTATACGGCTAAAGCTGGGTTTCGTGCTCACTGCAGATATCAGAACTGCTAGTCTAAAACAAAACATCGCTGAGGTGCAAGCAAATATAATAATTTGATATCAAAGTGGAAAGAATGTCCTTTTAAAAGGTTAACCAAATACAAATTTTAGGGATATACATCGAAGACAATGGGTATAACAACGGGATATTATAAAAACTGGAAGGCTGCCCCACACAAGTCCTAGGCATATTCAAGAGAATACTAATGAAGGGCCAAGGCTTGAAAGAAAGAAGGTTGATCAAACTTATGCAAGCATATGTGATTAGCCGCATAAGCTACTTTATGCCATACTTAAACCTTACAGCAGACAGAAAAGTAAGTTAGAAGCCCCGATCAGACTAGACGATGTAAAAGAGGGCCTTCGACCTACCAATGAGTACATCCACAAAAAAGCTCCTAACTGTGGGGTACACAATACTTGGGAAAAAAACAGCATATGCTGTCAGATTGTCGCAACTCGAAAGCCATTTTAATTATGGTAGGTCCGCAGACAGAGAGAGGCATGTAAAAAAAATAGAGTAGCCCCCAGATATACCAAGCTAACCTAATAATATCCCTTTCCAATAAACATGCACACCATTCACATCGCGGAAAGCAGAAAAAGATAGCAGAAGCACAAAAAAAGCGCTTCGAACCAGTAGCATAGGTACATGCTGCGAGCGAGACGTCGGGTGCTGCGGTAGCCTCGGTAGTCGACGGCCGAAGCGACCCAGTACCGGCCGCCACTATAAGAAGCCGCAACTTTGAAACTTTGAAGAAGTTGCAATAGCGCTGGCTTGCGTAGGTCGGAAGCAAAATTCACAATTAGTGATAGCAAAACAGCCATCTGCAATTACTCAAACGGCAGGATCGCACCAGAAGCGAATAGACTCCTGACTGGATAACAGCTGGACAGAGAAGTCACAACATTATAGACCCGTCCTTTCCACACAAGTTAGCCCGAGCTATTGACTTCCGGGTAACCGTGTAGCGGCTGGTTGCCAAACATGGACAAATATCTACTAAATTACACTGAAATAGTCTAAAATTATAGACAAAGCAGAAAGCTGGGGACATCACCGGATAAGCGTCTGAGCAATTAAGAGGCGACCGCATGTTGGCATCTACAGAGAGGGAATTACATTCACTCGGTCTGGGCCTATCAACTACAGAAAGATGAGAGACAGGACGATAAATGTGAGTGGTGCCAGTTGATAGAGGGTGACATAATGCTGTGTCCGAAAAAATAATTAGGCCAATAAGGTAATTAGATAATTATTTAGAAGAAAAACACGCAAAATCGTGTTTGCAGCAGTTGTAATTGAGAAGTCATAGAGGTTATTGAGGGGTGTCACTCGATAGAGGGTGACTTAATGTGTGCGAAAAAATATTAAAGCTAATACGGTAATTAGGTAATTAGTTAAAGTTAAAAAATTTAACAGTAACGATAAAAATGGTCTCAATAGATAATGGCTTGGCGCCACATTTGAATGTATCAAATACTAAAATAGTTCATTAAATCAGTCAATTAGGATGACGTCAAAAATGTGACGTCACGCAACCTGAAGTCGAGACAAAAAAGGACATAGGAAGAGATTGGCGTGCAGTTTGAAAGAAGCAAACAATAAAGTAGTTAATTAAGGCAGTCACTTAGCGTGACGTCAAAGATGTCACGTCACACAACCGGAAGTAGAGCCAAAAAGGGCATAGGAAGGGACTGGCGCGCAATTTGAAAGTATACCAAAGACTTAAATGAATAAACAAGTGGATTAATGTGACGTAGAGGATGTGACGTCACGCATCCGGAAGTAGAGCCGAAAAATGGCATAGGAAGAGATTGGCGCGCAATTTGAAAGTACCGAAGACTGAAATGGTCGACAAGTAGTGAATTAACTTGAAGCAACCAACAGCAGCATCCGCGCTTTCGCGTTGCTCCAGTGCACAGTCTGCACTGCTTTTCAATTGTTTCGATGTCCCTCGTCCTTCGTGGTCCCCATCAATGTGCCAATAATAATAATTGCTTCGCAGGAAAGGAAAGACGTAGTATCAGTTACACTTGTTTCTGTGGACACCTGAACCGCGCAGTATGTGCAGGTGGAAGGGAAAGTGTGCTTTAGTTTGGTTTGTGGGGTTTAACGTCCCAAAGCGACTCAGGCTATGAGAGACGTCGTAGTGGAGGACTCCGGAAATTTCGACCACTTGGGGTTCTTTAACGTGCACTGACATTGCACAGCACACGGACGCCTCTTCGTTTCGCCTGGAAAGAGAGAAAGGAGAATCGTAGTGGAGGACTGCGGAATAATTTCGACCACCTAGGATCTTTCATATGAATTGACATCTCATAGCAAACGATGCCTCTTCGTTTCGCGTCCATCGAAATGCTGCCGGTGCGGTCGGAATCGAACCCGAGTATTCCCATCAATGCGAACTAAAAGCATTCAAGTTTAAAGGTTCTGACGAAACGCCTAGTGTCGCAGAAGAAGCAACGCTGCCCTTTGGACTTTTAGTACTGGTTATAATAAAATAATAATAATAATAGGTTCACAGGAATGAAAGGCTGTCACACTTGTTCTCTGGACTCATGAACCGCGTCCTAAAAGATGGGACAAAATGGGAATGAAAGTGCGTATTTAGGTTGTTCAGTATTTACATGGCTTATCGCTAGCCCTTTTCCACTCCCACCTTCCTCGCTTCCCTAACTGTTTAGTACGCCTGCCGAGGTGTGTGACAGATATGCTGCCTTCCCTTTCGTCAAACCCCAAGCAACCTTTACTGATATTTCTGTAGTTCTTCGTGATACAAAATATGTTATAATAGGTATCAAATAATTTTTCTAACAGCGTTCTTCACTATCAGAAAGAGAGTAACAGCAACGAGGCAATCCCTACTGGCTTGCAGGTAGTCGAATATTGCGATGATATATTGGCGCCTCAGCTGGAATAACTTAGCGGATTTTAGAACGTGACAACAAGCCTGCATTGAACCAGTGGGCGAGCCCCGATGTTAATGTAGGTTGATGTTGTGACTATCATTTTTCATTTCCCTCTTTTCGGTGTAGGTTGATGTTGTGACTATCATTTTTCATTTCCCTCTTTTCGGTGGCTAGGCAACGGAGATTGAACCGTATATGCTGCACCTGACCTCAAGGTGCCGGTGTGCCGGTGGATTGTAGTGGTGGAGACTTGATTAGAGGCGGGCGTCCCGTGGTTTTGTCACTATGGCGCTTTCAAAGCCGTGGAGCCCTTCGAAGACTCAGGTCTTCGATATAATCGTCCCTGTGGGGACCAGTCCCGAAACCGTCGTGACGCGGCTGCCTCAATAGTGGGTTTACCCGAAGCTCACTGCGTCCAGCATATGGGCGCCGAGACGTTTCAAGTTACAGTGAAGAGCATGGCATCCATGTCTCTAATCGTTGACGCCGGCTGCCTCATCATCGGCAGCGAGCGTATACCAATCGTTCCTGTTTGGCCTCAAGTTACCATCGCGGCCTGCCTTTTCCTACTGTCACGTTTCAAACGAAACGCTCATACAAATTCTGAGCCAGCACGACAAAGTCCTGTCCGTCACTGCGGGCCAGATGGGCTCTCGTAAGGGTGCTCTCACTGGGACGCGGTATGTTCGGATGGAGATGCGTCGCTGGGCAACGTGTAACCTTCGGCTACAAAGGTATGCAGTGTGTTTGCCGGCGATGGTGACTCCTCGGATCACTTTCGAGCGCAGTGTTCAGCGCCTTTTTGTGGACGCTGTGGTATCCACTGTCACCAAGCTTATTTACCCTATGCGGCAGCATATCAGACTGTAAGCAAACCTGCGCGATTCGCTACACCCAGCTTGCCTTTTGGCGGTGTCTGGATTCATCACACAGGTTACTCGAGGAGTTTTAAATGTAGACTGCCTCCGTAATGACGCACCATACTTTATCACATACTGCTTCAAAGCTCTGGTCAACGTTTAACGACCGACAACCACTTCTGATGCTCTGCGAAATGAGAAGAATGTTCCGGTAAGTTGTGTTTACATGTATTTCTACGGGTCGCCCTCCCAACTCGCACCCCAACATGTTTCGCGGTGTTTTAAAAATACTTCGCTAATACTCGGTAAAAATACTCGGTAATGAGATTTCATATTTTGACAATCTGTTCTAGGATGTTCATAGTTGCTTTGTACTGAATAACGACATCACAGGTGTCCCGTGAAATGAGAAAACTGCTTTGGAATATTTCGATTCCATGTATTCCTATGGGCGCTAACCCTATTTTTCACCCCTAGTCGGCTGTAGCGCCGCGAGCGCCCCCTTTGTAAACACGGTTTTGGTATATAGTCGAAATTTGCGGAGTCCTCCACTACGGCGTCTCACATAGCCTGAGTTGCTTTGGGACGTTAAACCCCACAAATCAAACAAATCAAACCTCACATACATACATATTTGCATACATACATACATACATACATACATACATACATACATACATACACACATACACACATACATACATACATACATACATACATACATACATACATACATACATACATACATACATACATACATACATACATACATACATACATACATACATACATACATACATACGAAAATGCACATAACTCACAGACCAAAGCACTCTAAAACACTATAGGGCACTTATACATAATAAACTCAAATACATGATTCCACAGGGAGGGGAAAGAATAGAAAGTGGGGGGGAGGTTCTAATAAAACACGACAGGCATGTCAAGTCTGCTCTCCTTACAATATAGAAGCGTGTATTTTGTTGTTGTTGCGACTGTAGAAAGAAGGAGCAAATATGCACTGGACTGTTACTGGCTCTTTACCTGAGCCACCTCCGCTGCCTCGTGTGGACAGAAGAGAAAAATACAAGAAAGTAAAAAGAAGAGGGAGAGAAAGACGCATGCCGCAACAGCCGTCATCCACCACCAAAAAGGTGGCGGGTACAATAACGGCATACAAAAGATAAACATTCGGCGGCAGACTAGCCCCCACCGCAAGTGTCGTTGATCTACCAATCCCAATCCCGTAGGGCCACGAACAGCCCCCCTTCCGTGTGTGCCAGCGTCGCAGAAATCGCGCCTCGCCGTCCGTTTGTAACTGGCCAAACATATACTTCCAGATGACGAGACTCAGTCTCTGCAAGGCTGGATACATTTCGCGGGCGGAAATGCAGCGCGCCTCACCGAGGCGCCTGCGACGCCACAACACAAACAGAACTACCATCCTGACGTTAAGCATCCTATATGCGAGCCGCCAGAAATTTCTGAAACTACTGAATCGAAAAAAAACCGTGCAGTTTTATACTGAAGGAAAGACTAAGTTCCATACGCTCATTGAGAACGGGAATGACCCACTGATGCAATGCAGACTACTGGTCACGCTCTAAAATCCGCAATGTTGTTTCAGCTCAAGTGACAATATATGCTTGCCCTATTCGAATGCCTGCAAGATGGTAGGGTGTACCCCGTTGCCGTTCTTCTCTTTCTGATAGTGAACAAGGTTGTTAGAAAAATTGTTTTTTTCTTACCCCTCATAACATATATATATATATATATATATATATATATATATATCACGAAGAAGATACCAAGAATAACAGTGCTGTTTGCTTGCTTTTTGACAAAAGGAAAGGCTGACTATCTCTCATACACCTCATATTTCTTATTAATTTATAGGAAGGGAAAGGCGCGCGGTAACTGCCTCACTTGTTTTTTTGTGGACACCTCAGCCGCGCCCTAAGGAAAGGGAAGAAGGTGGGAGTGTTATAGGAAATAGAGAAAGAGGAGCCGTAGTGGAGGGCTATGGAGTAATTTCGACCACCTGGGTGTCTTTAGCCTGCGATGTCAGCGCACGTTAAAGATTCCCAGGTGGTCGAAGACACCCACTGAAGTGTAATAAAGTAATAAAGAGTAATGAGTGTAATGAGTAATAAAGATCCCCAGGGGGTCGAAATTACTCATACACCTCAGTGGGCTTCTTAAACCGTGAGGGAAGAGAGGAAGGTGGGAGTCCAAGAAGAGGGCTAATATGTCATAGTGGAAGCTTGAGCAACTGTAATACGCATTTTGCTGTGCGATGTCAGTGCACGTTAAAGAACCCCAGGTGGTCGAAATTTCCGGAGTCCTCCACTACGGCGTCTCTCATAGCCTTAGTCGCTTTGGGACGTTAAACCTTACAAACCAAACAATTTTTCTCCCATTCCTTACGACGCGGTTCATGTGTTCATTAAACAAGTGTCACAGACACTGCGGCTTTCATTCCTGTGAGCCTATTATTATTATTATTATTTTATAACCAGTACTAAAAATTCGAAGGGGTGATGAGACATTCCCATATACCTATTTTCTCGAGTGGGTCTGGATCTTCTAGGGCCTTTCCCACTGTCCTGCTTCTGGGAACAAATGGATTGCGGTGGCCACTGATTACAACACTCTACGCGGTCACACGAGCAATACCAACTATTTGTGCAACTGATGCAGCTGCTTTCCTTCTCATCGACGTTACACTCATCCATGGAGCTCCCCGCCAACTCCTCATGAACCGCGGCCGTTACTTTCCTGCGCATATAGTCAACGAGATCCTATGGGTGATTGTACAACGTTCATAATTCTTTCACGACTGGCAACCATCCATAGACGAACGGGTTTACCTAAAGTCTTAACTGGACACTGATTGACATGCTGTCTATGCATGTTTCTGATGACCACCGCTACTGGCACATAACGCTGCCATTTGTGACATTTGCATACAATTCGTCGTGTCACAATACGACTGGCAACTCTCCCTTCGATTTTCTATACGGCCGTGAACCCCTGCTTCCTTCTGACAGCCTGCTCCCTTCTGTCGCCACTGCCAGCTCATATGCTCGTGACGCCATACCCTGAGCTGAAGCTGCCCGTGTTTTTGCTCGAAACCGACTCGACGCCTCTCAGCGCTCCCAGAAAGGTCGCTATGATTCATGTCATCACAACAACTATTATTTTTGCGGCTCTCTCGTGCTGCTTTGGACCCCAGCTCGCCACATTGGCCTCTCGGAAAAACGTTTGCCCCCTGACACAGGACCTTACCGTAATTTACGATAAGTGACTCCAATGATATTCGAAATTGCGCCCTTACATCCTGCACGCCATGTCTCTCCACCACGCACTGAGACAGTCCATGTTGCATGCCTCAAGCTGTACTACACGGACCCTGGTTTGGACACTAGTACGCACCGGGACGGTGCTTTTCAGCCGGCGTGGCAGTGTTAAATTAGGCGGGGCTTGCACTGATATGCGCAAAAGAAGGCAGAAGAAGAATATCGTGAGTTTTTCAGACGACGTTGTTGTTGTTGTGGCTGTAGGAAGAAGGAAATAAAAATTCACGGTCCTGCTACTGGCTCTGTAGCTGAGCCACCTCCGCTTCCTCGTACGGAGAGAAGAGAATATAGAGAAGAAAGGAAAAAGAAGAGGGAGAGAAAAACGCATGCCGGAACAACAGGCCTTGTCTACTACCTAAGCAGTGCCGGGTGCAATGACGGCCTACAACAGATAAAAATTGGTGGCTGGCTAGCCCCGCCGCAAGCGGCGTTGACCTACAGTCCCAGCCTCGTAGGGCCAGGAACTGCAACCCTTCACCACCTCGCCATGACGATGTTCGAGCAATGTCGGCTAGTGCATACAGAAAACGCCTGTTTCTTGAAAGCCTCGTCTTCCGAGTCCGCTCTTTGGAATTCCAAGCTGAACTATCCATAACAATATTTTACTGTATTGTACAATGAACAGATTTCATTTCATCCTTGATTGCTTTTAGGCGAACAAGCAGTCGCTGATTTTTCAATATTTACATTTCTGCGTTCGGTGGTTGTCTTATATAATATATAATTTTATAAGAAGATTACAGCGCTCGTCGATTTTTCTATATGAACATTTCTGAGGAGCCCCTCCGGGCTGGTGCAGTGGTAAGACGCCCTACTACTTTGCCGGAGTACCCGGTTTCAATCCCGATCGCGGCTGCTGCATTTCGATTAAGGCGAAACGAAGAGGCGTCAGTGTGCAGTGCGATGTCAGCACAGATTCCTGGGTGGTCGAAATTACGCCATAGCCCTCCACTACGACTCTCCTTTCTTGCTTTCCATGTTCACTACCAAGCATCCACAGTTTTTAGGCGCGAAAGCATAGCCCCATGCTAGGCGTAAAGATGACATTGAAATAAGAGTAGACACGAAGCGCCTTTACCATGTCACTGATACATACTAACGATATAGAAGTACTATCATGGGAGTTGGCTAATTGATGAAAAACTTTATTTTCCACCAGAAGAAGGCGATAACCCCCGTCCCCGCACGTAAGCCTGGAAGACGGGGGCCGCCGCGTTAAAAGATAGCTGGGAGGCTTTGACCCATGGCAGCCTTCTGCGCGAGATGGACGATGTTAAGCAGGAGCTCTGGGTCTGAGCTTTGCAGCAGGGTCTCCCAGTTCTCCCTACTAAGTATATGTTTGCTTACCCCGGGAAAGTGCGGGCATTCCCATATTATGTAGTCATGGCCCTCGATATTAAAGGGGCCTTTGACAACGTTAGCCACGCGGCTGTAATGGAAGGACTCGACAACTTCCACTGTGGTGAGAAGATCCACAGCTATGTGAAGGCCTTTCTTTCCAACCGAACTGCAACGGTTGGGCTTGGAGACCTTCGCAGCGATAAATTCTCGACCTCCAACAAAGGCACACCTCAAGGGTCCGTCATTTCACCACTACTTTTCAACGTGGCTATGATCGGACTCGCTAGACAACTCAAGAAGATGGAAGGCATACAGCACGCCATGTACGCTGAGGACTTCATGGTCTGGGTTACCTCCGGGTCACTCGACCAGAAAGAAGAACGACTGCAAGCAGGGACTACCCGCGTGGAAGAATATGTCCGTGCCCGAGGTCTCGCCTGCTCCACAGAAAAATCCGAAACCCTGCGAGTTCTCAAAGGGAAACACAAAGAAGGGACCCTCAATGTCTCCCTCGAAGGACAGCTACTTCCCGAACGAGACAAGATACGAGTCTTAGGAATGTGGCTCCAGAGCAATCAGCGATGCGGCCATACGCTCGGCCTTCTCAAGCAATAGAGGCTTTACAAGTTAGCGCCATCTAGTGAAAGAAACAGAAACTGTGCGCGGCGGCCATGTTTTGCTCAGTCCACCCGCGCCTCCCATCGAGTACGCTGTCAACGTGCGCCTTCGTAGAGCCCGTTCATGCACCGAAAGGTGAATTGGAATGCTCACAAGCGATTGTTTCATTTTTTAACATCACAGCAGTCGCTGTTAGCACCAAGCTCTATTCGGAATGATGCCAGCATGTTGTTGCGTGCCCTTCCGCAGCCAGCGCACCGTCATAGACGCGCACGGAATCAAGGTATACGCGTGTATGCGACCGTTCGTTTGCAGTCCTAATCGGCTTTACAAGGGTCACTGGCATCATGTAAAGCATTACTGCACGTCGCTCTGACTAGGAGCTAGCTCACAGAATGTTCTATCACCTAAAACAGCAAGGTTAATTGTTTTGTGCGCTATGAAGCCTTGTGAACTTGAAGGATAAACTTATGCTGCGATGGAGGACACGGGAGAAGGAGCAATGCATGCGTAACGAATGCTATTGTACAAATACGTTATTTGAAACAGTTTGTACGTAGGTTACATTTACCATTGTGTATTTGATTTAAGACACGGGCATGATTACCGACACTACTTTTTACAGTCGTACGAAATGGTAGTGCTTGGGCAATACGGTTGTCTAGTAAGCCCGAGGTGCGTTTCACGCTGCAAAAGCAAGCGGCTGCCAAACCCGCGGCGTCTAGAAAATCAGGAAAAGATGACATCCCACTAGTGTGTTGTAACATGCTCACGTACAGCCCGTTTCGACCGGTCCACGTCCAGAGCGCGCAGCTCAGGTTTTATACCTGCCAGCGCGGCCGATAAAATACCGAAGCGTGCGTTTCATTTTTGTGTTTTTTTGAGTCACCCGATGGTTCGCTAATTCACAGCTACCTGAAATTCACTGGAATTTTTAAATATGTCGATTTCTTGTTTATTCCCTCTGTCAGAAAGTAAACATTTGAAGCCGTAATCTCATATGAAAGCGCTGACATTAGAAGCTTCGAGGAACTCGGAGCAGGAAGAACTCGGCTTAAACGAAAAGAAATTTGAAAAGTCAACTCACATTACTGCGAAGTGTTTGTGCTTTGTGCAACTGGCTGTGTTCATAAAATTAGATTTATATTATATCATATCGTTATAGAAACATTAGGGGGTCACTTAAGCTCCGCCGTTAAAGGTATAACGCGATAGTGTCTCTCTCTCATACACACGCGCACGATGGTTTTTTTTCTTCGCGTGTTATATTTTAGCTCTTTTATTCATTTATTTTATTTACCAAATACTGCAGGCCCCAACTGGGCCCTAGCAGGAGGGGCGAAAAGAATACAATGCAGTGAAATATGAATTCATCAAAAGTAACATACTACACACAAGTGTAGTATGTTATATGTTGTTATGTATGTTATATTTCTATGTTATGTATGTTATGTTATATTTCTATCATATCTTTATTTATTTTTATTTCATTTGACGTTTTATATTTTTATACACCAATACGCATGCATCAGCAACAATCGGCTTTCCATTCTGAGCAATTTGACACTTTTGAACACATTCTTCAATTATTTCAATTAATCAAATACACATTCTAAATATTCTTCCTTAGCATCACCAAGCACTGTTTTTTCATTCTGACACCTTTAAACCCTTACTCTCCATTTTTTCCTTTTTTTTTCGTTTCTTTATTTCATCAATTGATCAATTAATTACAAAGATTTTATTAACTCGTCATCGCCTATCGCACACCAATCAATATTCAATCACTGGAAGCACAAATTACCATGGCACTTTTTTCTTTTTTTACGCAGCCCCCGATTATTTCCGACACTAATGCCAACTACTGCGTCGACGGCATGGGAAGGAAAGTGCTAAGCGCCAGTCCAACTTACGTCAAATTACGCATTGCTCCTTTTATCATAAAATAAAATGCATCCTCGCTCATTTCACCAACCAAGTATCTTCCAGTGGGATGAGCGACGGTGATTGCGCAAACCAAGCAAACAAACTCGCGATGATCTCTCATAGGCATTTAAGTAAACAGCAAAGGCGCACAGACAAAAAAAAATCCACATTACAGAACTCTGAATACTGTACCTGGATAGGGATCACGCTGCGAACTGCCGAAGAGGCGGGGGGGGGGGGGGGCATGCACGACTCGTAGAACAATTTGTAACTGCGCTCGGCAGCGCAGCCGGTGGGCCCCGCCACGTCTCGGCTTTCAAAATACGCTTCTAGGCGTCTCTAACAGAAACCACCAGGGACCGAAGAGAGGTCCAAGCACAGCACACTAGGTTAAAACGTGAAAAGCGCGAAGAGAACGGCGAGCGCTGACGGACGGACACGAAGCGAACGAATGGAGCGAACAAAATATGGCGGCCAGCGCGGCATCAGCGTGCCATTCACGGTTGCCAGACGTACTTTTGTAAACCCTCTATTGACCACTCAGGTCGCCAGGATGATCACGCGCGTGTCGCAGAAGCGGAGCGGCATGCGAGAGGATGATACCCTGCGCCTGGTTCAGAGCATGGTACTCAGTCACGTGGGCTACGCCCTCCCGTATTTCAACCTCAACAAAGAAGAAGTGGAAAGTGCAGGTATCATCATCCGCAAAGCTTACAAGACAGCCCTGCACCTACCAATGAACACCTCCAACGCAAAACCACTAGCTCTTGGCGTTCACAACACCTTCATAGAGATCAAAGAAGCCCAATTGGTCACGTAGATAGCCACGCTCCAGCAGACTCCTACAAGGCGCTCGCTTCTTTGCGACTGGGGCTAGGTGGAACTGCGGAAATCGAGAATCGTACTGTGAGCATACCAGACGCAATTCGCCAGACGCTATAGGTTGGCTCCTTTCCCCGGAACATGGACCCCAACTTGCACATGGCCCGTAGGGCAGCCCGGGCGAAGTATGTACAACAAAATCTAGCTACAAAATCCACAGCAGTATACACGGGCACGACTTAGTATACAGGAAGCTCACATAACAGCGCGGTGGCGGTAGCTATTGAATCCAACTTACAGGAATTAGCTAGCGCCTCAGTAACGAATTGCACGGTAACCAAGGGGAGGAGCTGGCCGTTGCTCTAGCGGTGATAGCCTGGTATCTAAGCAACACGTCCATTACCATTCTTACAGATTTGAGAGAAGCGTGCCGTAACTATATGAACGGCCGCATAGGTCGCGCCGCGCTCAGGCTCCAACAGAGCGCGACCCCATCAAAAGTCACACACAATATCTACTGGGTGACAGCACACACCGACATAGCGGGGAACGAACTCGCCGACGAGGTAGCTCGAGGATACACGAGCCGAGCTTCCTCCCAATCGGACGATCTACCCCAGCGAGTGGGCCCTACATACTCAGACATTCTGAGCTACCATAAGGGGGTACGGATCCACTATCCACCGCCTCATCGGGATCTAAAACAACAAGAAGCAGTGTACTCGCGAAGACTGCAGACAGGAACATTCCCAAACCTGCATATTCTTAGCAAGATTTACCCGTCGCAATATCGGGACACCTGCCCATGGTGTGGTAGCAAACCTTCGTTATACCACATGATGAGGGAATGTAGAAATAACGATAGCTTTCGTAAAGACCCGAGTGGGGAACAGTGGGAGAGCCGGCTCTCCAGCAGCGATCTAGGTTGCCAGCTAGGTCTGATCCAGCACGCCCAGCGAGCTGCGAAGCTCAGCGGAGCCTGGAATAGGGGCACCGACCCTGTGAGAAGCCGGAAGATGGACCTCCTCTGCTACTAGCACAAGACCTTCTTAGAGAAATTAACATTTTTTCTATCCTATCCTATCCTACGTGGTCGAGGGTCCCTCTCGCCCTACAATCCGTACATTTGGCATGGTCTCTCCTCTCGGGGTACACATGGTACGCCAAGACGGGATTGATGAACGTATTAGTTTGCAAGCGCTTCCATGCAGCAGCTTCTTTGTTATTCCATTCTGAGTCTGGGGGGAGGGGGGGGGTACCAGCCTACATGCCAGTCAATAATGGTTGATTATTTTCCCATAATTTAGTAACCGCTCCTCGTTGCCCCAGTCGTCAGGCGTCCCATGCCTGCGCGGAAGTAGAGTACTCGAGTTACGAAACGTCGGATAATCTGGACGCTTGAGCACGCTGCCGTTTCTGGCAACTAGGCGGGCGTTGGCTGAAAAGGAGCAAAGAAATGAAAGGCTGATGTTCAACGAGCGTCCGAGACACCCGAACAACGGTAACATCTCTCTAAACGACGCAGCAAAGCCGAGTCTGAAACGCCTAAAGCATAAGTTATACCGCACGCATATCCATAAGTTAAACCATAAGCATATCCATAAGGTAAACCGTAAGCATATTCATAGCCAGTCATAAAGCATAATCATAAGTAAACCGTTAGCATATTCATAAAGTAAATAATAAAGCATAACCGAAAGCATCCCCAAAGCTTTTTTCTTTATTATATCCAGGCTTAACTTCAGTTAGGCCCCAGCCAATTTTTGTTGCGATGACAGAGGACGATGACGCCAGAATGCAGCTCTGCTCCGGATAGGTACTGGCCGAGGATAGTTATTAGAAGAGCGGATCGAAGGCACTAGAGACGCCCTTAATCCAGGAGGTTGTCGAGACGCTGGGAGTATTGGCTAATACTGAGTAGTGCACTCGTAGAGCTGAAAGCAGCGCGTGCGCCAGAGCTCCGACCATAGGTCTAGCTGCCCGTGTATACCGACTATGATGACCCGTACTCAGTGGTAGAATCTTTAAGTGAGCGGCAAACATACATAACGGCCACTGGCGTTTCGGAAGCTCATATGTTGACACGGATCCTACTGCTGGCCTTTGGGGGTGCTGCCGGAAGTTGGTAGAGGCTTCAATTGCCTTTCACCTACTGGGAAGAGCTTGAAAGAAGAGTCTGAAAAAAAGCTTCCGAGATGACTTTCTACCCCCCGGTTAGAAGATACGGGTACAGCGTGAGCTTGAGTTGAAACCCAGAACCCGGACGAAAGCCTAATCGAGTACAATCGGGCGATGCAGGAAGTGCATAGGCGGGATGCGCCGGGTGTCCCAGAGACGGATCAAGTAGCTCATGTCGTTCGACAGTCGTCTCAGGTTTAGGCCATTTCTTTGCGGGAAAATATTCGAGATGCTTGAGCCCCTTGTACGGGATGCACACGATATGCAAGATGTCCTTCTTGCTTAAAGCACTTACGTGTCCCCACCAGCGTGTCAGTGTGCCCTAGGGCCTGGAATGGCTTTGCAAGGCCCCGTTGGCAGTCCGTTAGGAAGAACTACGTCGCTGCCGCGGCAGGTTCCTCGGGTGCTCTGGGCCCCTTCACATATAGGCAAGGATGGTACGTGGGCACTTCCGGCGATGAACGTCGATGGGAGATGTCCGAGGCACGGCAGAGTTGATTTCGTGAGCTCCATTCTCGAGTTCATGATGGACATGGTCTGCAGCACCCCCAGCCCTGATCTGCACTTAGCGCATTTTCCTTTATTTTAAAATGACTTGATCCTGGCGACGCTAGCAGGTCGGGACTCACTCCCTCTTTCTTTTACATATTTTGCTTTGTTAAGATATGAGGGAATCAATAAAAGGATAAAAGAAATAGACAAAAGGGTTTCGCAAGCCGACTGCGAAAGGTGCTCCTCTGATGGGTACCGCTGAAGTTTTAACGCGAACCATCATGATAGCATTGGTAGAGAAAGTTTTCTGAGTGTAGCACAGATAGTACGCTGTAAGTGTGGACAAAGGGGTCGCAGAAATGCCGCGCTCATCAGTATGCGAGCTAGGGAAACGAAAATGACCGGCGACTCTGACTCCCAGCAGTGCTCAGCATTTCACAATGGTGATAGTTGGGAATAAATGAGGTGAGGCATTTCTTGTCGCGTCAGTGTACCGTAGTTTACAGCATTCGAGCCAACCAGCATCGTAAATGAAAGTTCTTGGCTAAATCGTTCATTCTATTCTTGATACTGGCTGAGGGGTTTCGTTAATCACTGGCTGGCAACTTCTCAGTGTAAAGCAAGGGAACGTAACTTGTAAAAAGCACACGTTCATCTAAAAATAGCATCCGCCAGGAAACGATTCCTGAACCTATCAGTGCCCATGGTTCTTGGCCGACACTTTCCTACACGGGAAGGGGTCATGCTCAACTTTTTGTCAAGGAGCTATCGCCTTCATGAAGAGGATAAAACAAATCCGTTCCTGGAGATACGTGAACACGCTGCAGTCGGTCTTGATCAAGTAACGAATCTGTACCCAATTTAGAAAGAGAAAATCTCCGTTTGCGGTTCTGTTTGGAGGCTTCTTCGCCGCCTTTGAATTGTGCACTGACGAGTGAAACGGACATGCTCTGTTAGACAGCAAACGAGCACGTTTTTACTATCGCCGCTTCTAAGTAACATAGTTCTTTTCCGGGCATAAGTGAACCCAATATAGAGTTCGTTCCAGTGCTACACCTGTGTGTTCGTTTGGGGCCTAAGGCATTGTGACATTTGACATTTGACCACCTGACATTTGTTGAAGTGCGGAATTCCGTCAACATGGGATACCCTTCAAGATGTCTTAAGAACAAACGCTACCTATTGCCTTCGTGACGCCGCGGGAGCCACCCACTTGACAAGGACTGCTCAGTGAAGATGCAGAAGACTAAATAGATGCTTCGACCGCGTTACTGGATTCAATAGAGAGTTTTAGCTTACCGTGATCCGCGATCTGCTACCGTGATCCGCCATAGCGCGTTCCACTGCGCATGCCTAGACCCCCCTTGACGCCAATGGATGGCGCCACATACTGGATGTCGACACACAGACCTGCCTTGTCGGGACCAATGAGCTTGAGCGCCCCGCCCACCGCGGTAGAGGGTCACGGTGGCGGATCGCGGATCACGGTAAGCTAAATCTCTCTAATGTCTGCAGCGATGCAGCAAAACTGTGGCAAATCTACTTTGCTGTTCAAGGATTTACCCGATCCTGGTTCGAAAATTATGAGATTTATTTACTGGTTGGGGAACATTGTTCTGGACCTTTTCAATTGCCGTCTGAAAAGTAAAATCCCAGGCCCTCCTCCAATCCAGAATTCAGCCCCCAGTCGCTGACAGTCTTTGCTTGCCTCGAATAGATGAAGCGTCACTTCCACAGCGCCGATTCCGGCGTGACAGAGGATGCCAATGTGAATCTATTTATGCACGATGTGAATGACCATCTATTTTTAGGAATTTCTCGCCAGCCGCCAAAGACTGTGGGGGAGTTTTGCTGGATCAAAGCAGCGAATATCGAAAATACTTTGGAAGTAGCGATGCGCCTGTACCACCGTACCACCGGCCTTTTCAAATTCTGTCTGCAAGCCACTGCAACACGACCCATACAAGCAGAGAGCCTTCATGACTAAACGGCTTTGCGGCGCATGTTCGCTTCATACGTTAGCAAGAAAATGACGTATAGCCTGTAATCACAGCTCATATACTACCCACCCACCTTGATACGCGCCCACTCCAGGTTACATTGTTATTTTGACGCATCTAGAGACGTATCCGCTAACTTTTCAGCATAGTGAAAAAAAAACTATTTTGTATTCTCGAACGCAACCAAAACAAGCGCATACACCGCCGCGAACATACTAGAACGTACTAGTTCTCCAAAATTTACACTGCGAGGTTTTATAGGATTGGAGCAAAGTAAGGATATATTTATATATATATATATATATATATATATATATATATATATATATATATATATATATATATATATATATATATATATATATATATATATATATATTAAGGAAAGAAGCCAACAGTCGGCGAGGTCAAGGAAAGCGTTGGGATGGTACTTAATGTCATTTTTTTAATGTTCATTTGGATAATCACAGAAATTTGTAATGTAATCTGTTTAGGGGAAAGATAATTCAACACAAAGTAGAAGAAAAAACAACGTACCGATGGTGGCAACAGAACCCACGACCTCCGAATATCGCGACCGGTGCTCCTCCAACTGAGCTACATCGGCCTCTGCTCCCATGCTACTTGCTTGGTTATTGATGTTGTCTATACAGGAAAAGACAAAGTACCATCCACAACGCTTTTCTTGGCCTCGCCGACTGTTGGCTTCTTCACTTAATGTATTATAACAAGCACCCTCATTTCCCCTATATATATATATATATATATATATATATATATATATATATATATAAGCCAGGGCAATTTAGTGCTAAATAAGTTTCTAAGAATTTGCACCAAGGCAAGCCATGGCTGCTCAGCTACTAACCTGTTATATGCACCACTCAAACTATATAAGCCGCTTCGCTCTGCATTCCTGTGCAGAGTTGTATAAGTAGCGGCACTTTACCCCATGCCTTCAATTCCCTGAAGTGTTGCACACGGTATTCTTTGTAAGCCAGATGTAGTGGGCAGTCGCACAGCAGAGAGTCAGCCGTAAAACAAGGGCGGATAGTTTGCGATACGGCAAATGACCCCATCCTTGCAAAATCAAAAACAGTGAAAATTGGCGCCTGGCTGCGGTCTCTACAGAATGGGTTGAGGATGTAGCCATCACTCATGAATACGTCGATTGGTTAGGCGGGTGAGACCATGTTCATAGCACTTCGCTACTTCATTATTCAGAAGGGGTGGCATCGTCCGGCATTTTATTTTTTTGGAGGGGGGGGGGGGGGGCTGGGGAGATGTGCCAGCCTGATTTGAAATATCGCCCCACCGTACTCCTTAAAGTAAAATCATCCACGGTGCCGACAACTTTGCGTCAGAAAGATAATATCCAGCTTCGGATACCTATCATAACCTTTCCTTGCGTTAAGTAATGGTGTACCAGTATTAATGAAAACATTGAGTTGTATATGTATTGCTAAGAAAGTACATTTTAAAGCATTGATAAATGTAAATGAAGCAACTCGTATCCGCGGCGCAGCTCTCTTCTATAGGGCGAACTCTGTCTCAGCACATAAAACAGGTAAGTTTCTTGAAGATGAAAACTTCTGTGCCACGATTTAGGTACTGAGATTCTCATATAAAACGCTCGAAATACTCTGCGTCTACTGGCTTCATGCACTTGATGCATTTTTTTCTCAAGGAAAGAAGTTAACAACAAAATTGCGTGAACGATCACCATACACCTCATATGCTCATTACCTAACTTTCATCGCAACGCAGTATGTCTTCTCGATATAACCGGCTCTGAGTTATTTATCATTTAAAAATTATATTAGATTTAAAAGCGACACTATAGAAAGCTATTAAATACAGAAATATGCAAATATAGGACAACCACACTCTACTACAAGAGAACTGGACGGTTTTTAGCCCCTAAATGTGCTCTTTGACTAAATGAAAGTTAAAATTATTTATTGAAGCCAAATCACTTCAAATCAAAATTATTAAATCTCGGATTGAGTGAATAGCCAAAAACATATTTAGCTACCGAATAACACTATTGTGGGAGAAAAGGGCATGAAGATCTAATTCTTAACAACATAAATAAAAATTATTGAGCTTTCAGGAAAAACTGCAATGCGCCAGTTAACGTTTGCACAAGAGAAATTGTATGCGTTTGGCCCAAGTAAAGATGTGCAATTCATGTACAGTACTCACGGATTGAAATAGGACACTCGGAGAACGTGGCCGTCGCTGCATGCAAGGCAGTGTGGTAAACAACAGGCCGGCTTATTGGCGACCGGAAGGAGCAGTTCTGCTTTTTAGATGTTCTCCCCCTCGCGCTATACCACAATGCAGCACCTTGGTTCCATGAGCATCCACGGACGGCGCTGCATGCAGCGACGGCCACGCGCTCCGAGTGTCCTCTTTCAATCCGTGAGTACTGTACAGTGGGATTGCGTCTATTATATGCATGCAATGCCCGCTTCATTGGCTTGCCGAAACAAATAGCCAGCGATTCACCATATTTAAAGGAAAACTGCATTACTTGCGGAGAATTTCACGGTATTCAAGGATTCAGTTATCTATGTAGGCTGTAGACAATGCGTGCGATGCGTCTGAGCAAGCATTCAAAGTGATAGCGTCATCAACGATTTAATCGTAATGTTTCCTCCTATAGCATCAAAGAAAACGAAAATGCTCTCGGACGGTGTCATGAAAGGTATTTTTATTATTTCTATTATCTTCACACACAATCAGCGGTTCTTTTTCTGATGTCGCCAAACAACGTCTTTATCACATTTCTTTCGGTAACATTTCTTTTGATGCCATCGCGAGTGATGTCATCAGGCACCCCCAGCCGTCACTGCGCGGTACAGAGCAGCCTGAAAGCCGTTCTGGTTTTAATCGCTGATTGTATCACTACTTGAACTTCTAGCGCGAAATTATTTCACAACCTTAAACTTTTAACAGTATTGATTTCGTCCCTGCAGCTCAACAAAATTGAAAACCTCAGCAGTTTCACTTTAAATCTGGTAATTCTTACAGGGCGCCAAAAGGCTGCCCGAAAATTATACTCCACAGCCATACGGCTTGGTTAAAGCCGAGCTTGTAACTCTGGCAAGAGCTACTCCACGAAGCCGGAGGAAATATAACTATATAGCAGAACTCAATGCTTTACCTGGCGTAGCCGCGTAAATCTATTGGGACATACTCGCTTGCACCTTGTTTCCGGTAGAGTGTATGCCTTCTGTATCAATTCGGTGTCCTAAACATTTCACCTCTGACAGCGCAAAGTAGTATACCTCTTTCCTTACAGGCAAATTTGCGTTTGCTAGGCTTTGAAGAACGTGCTCTAGGCCCGCTGCATGCTGTTCCGTGGCAACACTACTGATGATGACATCGTCTAGGTAGACAAACACTCCTGCGATTTCTTGAAGTAGTGCTTCCATGAACTTCTGAATTGTGGCCGGGGCTGCAGCTACGCCAAAGGGCAGTCGCTCGACTCTATACAAGCCCTTCAGTGTGTTAACTGTCCGTCATTCCGATATTCGTTCGCTCATCTTCAGTTGTTGTTAGGCCTGAGTGAAGACTCTTGCGCCGCGTAGTACACTGAACACTTCGCCATGTATCGGCAGAGGATAAAACGACGCTTTGGTTGCAACATTCACAGTGCTGCGAAAGCCTTCACATAGGTGTATGGTTCTGTTTTCGTGCCAACTACAACCAGTGTATGGCTCATTGTGAATGTTGGCTCGGCTCGATGAGACCTTACTCCTCCAGTTTGTACTAGGGGCCCTTCCTTTTCGGCAATTTCTTCCGAGAATACTGTTTCGTATGTCTCTTGTAGCTGCTCGACCCAGTTGTGGCTCGGCACCTGGGGAATGCCACATATTGTCACCTTTAGTGGAGAACACGGGTTCTTTCTAGAAGGCTTGATCTTGAGCCCTTTACAAGCAGCGGTAGCGTATGGGTATACAAGTTGTATCTAAAGAGCACGTTGGAAGATCCCAATAGCGGCAGGTTCTGTCTTAACCACGTGGCAGGTGCGTGTCGTCTTGTTGCAAGGATGCTGTGTCTGATCGCCCCGAAATTGAGAACGTGTCTTCACTGGTCAGAGTACACTCGGCGCCTTAGTAAACATCGAACTTAATCCGCTTATGATGCACGGTAACATCGGTAAAATATTCGGACGCGAGCCGATATTAACGGTGTTTAGCTCATACAGAACTGGTGATACTGCTAATGTTTCTACATGAACATCAGATGGCGGCGTGCCAGGTTGTTTATTTGGTGCACCGGTTCTTCGTTCCGGCGTATCCCTCCTTGCTAATGACAGGTGCTCTCCGCACGTACGGCGATGTCGTACGGTTTTTTGATGTCGAAATTCTTCGGAGCGAACAGGCGCTGCTGTAGTGACTCATCACTCCGTCCGCACACAAATCTGTCCTGTAGTATGACTTTCAGAGCCTTCAGAGAAAACATAGTGTTGTCAACAGAAACTGCGTCTTCTTCCTGTCCAGTAGCTGTTCTTGCTGTGGTCGGGGTCCCAAAATTGCAGACAGCTCCAATCTTCTTGAGCGCTGCTATACGTTGGCGCTCAAACTTTCGCCTTCGAGTTTATCTCGTCGCTTGAATCAGGCTCGATTGTAAACGTCTGATGGCCTCGGGTCGAAGTGTTTTTGCAGTGCTGAAAGATTGTCAACGTAAAAACCTTCCGCTGTGTGCTTGACTGAAAGAGGACGCAGTCAGTGTCTTAGGTCTGCTCCACGCACAGTACAAGTAGGTTGGCCCTATCTGAGGCTAGGGCTGGAATGATTTTAGCTCCAAAGCAGAACTGAAGGCGTCCAAGCCGCGATGACCATGATGAACCGTTGAATTTTGATATTCGGTTATTAAACTATAGCGTTGGGTAGAGCGGATCTAATTCACTTTCTCGTGCAACTGTCGTGTTTGCGCGTAGTAAATGCATTGAAGACGTATGCGGTACTGTTAACTGAGTTTAATAACACACAAGAAGGTGCGACCAGCGTCGGACGAGGTGAAAGCCGAACTGGCCGACCGATGAGCCGAGGGAACGCTCGAAACGTCCACAGATGGGGGTTGCTTCCCAGAGCAAACGGAAGGTGAGGGAGCCCTGCGTTAGGGGTGAGGTGTCCCATTGGGCGCGGATATGGGCGATATCTCGCGGTGATGCACGGAGAGGGGAGCAAGGGGCTGTCCATTGAGACATACTGTAAAAGTGACACAGAAGAGACAAAATACGAGAAAACAGTTTTAAACACAAAAGTTATGCATAGCACTTAGACGGGCAGTCAGCTGACAACGAAATGCAGAAAATGAAAATGGATGAAAGGAGGAGGGCAAGGATTAGTATTAGCTGATAATAATAGGAGGGCGTTTTAATTATTTCCTCCCTGGCATTTTCTGAATAGATATTCATTTTTTCGGACATTTGTCTCACGATAGAAGTGTATTCTCTCGAATTTGCGCCTAGAGGTGCAGTACTATTCCTCAATATGATCTCAGATGAATAATGCTGACCTCACACTTCCCAGCGGGAATGCCATGTACAGACCCGCTTACATATATATCCCCGTGGTGACAATGGGCATTCCGGGCCGTACCAATAAAGGTGCATTTCACGCATACGAATCATACGAGGTTTATATATCTGATGCCTGCTCATTTTCCCGTGCGAAAAGCTGAAAATGACGGTTTACGCTAGTGATGTGTTACTTTTTGGGGGTCCCAGGGAGCTATCTCAGCTTTCTTCCTGTGGTTGACACAAACAGTGACCTGTTAATAGGCGTTCTGATTCCTACTAAGACAACGGCGATGAAATATGGGCCTTCTGATTGAAACATGCAAGTTCAGTGGTTGGAGGATCTAAGGCTCTGCACGTCACTTGAAAGGTCAGTTAGTTGCCCAGGCCTGTTCAGAGTTACACGCAGTGCTAGAGGCCGCCTATCTGTCGCAAAGTTGTTTACATTATCACTATTAGAGCGCCGCTTTGCTACTGAGTGTTGTATGACTTCTGCTCATTTTTTAAATTTTGAAGGCAGGGACAGATTTTTCTTTGAGAAGAAACTACAGAGGTCATGGCTCATTTCCTTGCTCAACTGTCAAGAGATAGCGTCAGCTTGAGCCTACCCTTCGTGGCCATCACGGGTAATGTTTTGGCAGTCGGAGCAGTCCTGGACTTCATGTAGAATTTTGGGAAGCGCTTCGTGAATTAATGATATATCGGCATCTCAGTCCAGTGCTTTATACCGAGGAACGTCTTACCACATGCAGCACAGAACCAAAGCCAAGGTCATGTGCATAGGTTGCAGGTGCATTTAGGGGGTTAATACTTTTACCAGCGCTGTGACAGGAGGCAGAGAAAAAGAAGAGACGGAAAAACCCTGTTCCTGTCTCCTGTCGCAGCGCTGGTGAAAGTGACGAAGATGAACCAACAATCTCAATTTCGACTGCGTCGTCGAGTTTGTGTTCTGGCAGCTAGCATCGCCTATGTAAGTAACACGTGCACTCCCGGGCACGTTACCGTGATGCTTCTGAAAACCTAGTCGTTTTCCCCGGCGCCTATCTGGATCCCCGGTTACGGGGTTCGGTGCCCCGGCGTCGCTGCCCACACCACGTCATGCGCTCACTGCTTCTGAGAGTTTGGCGTCATAAAGCCGCTGTTTCTTAAAACCCGACGTCAGTAGCTGAGCAGTTTTATATTGAGCTTCCTGGTTAGGAGTCTTGCTTTCAAGCTAGGTAGGCCCGATTTATTTTTTTTAAACAGACTGGCTGTCTCTCGTTCCTAGTTCATTTGATAGCGTAGCAGTTTGGGCGTGCTGGTTATTCATTTTGGAAATGTAGAGCGCAGAGAAAGACAAGGACAAAATGAAGACACATTTTGACCTTTTATTTTTTTGCGTTATACATTTACATCTCATTCATTTGGTTGCCTTTTGAATGAAAATTTCGAGCGTTCTTATTATTTTCGAACCCCAAAACGGTGGCACCCTATTGAGCAAATTTTGTAGCATGTTGTGCTCGGCTGCTAGAGTATGTATACTGGGACCTGTTTTGATATATCCCCAATTGTGGCGTTGATATTAGTACCTGGGCAGGAATGCAGATATGGTGACTATGCATATTAGGAGTTTCGCTGCCAGACGCATAGTCACTGTGTGAAAGTAGTGCCGTTGTGCAACAGTGTACGCGCAAACAGTCCATGGGCATCACCAAATATTTCAGTTTTTTTTTTTTTGATCGAGAGACTTTTCTTGACAAGTCTGGCATAACAATTGCACACCTATCAGCACGATAAGGGGCGGTGAGCTAGTTCCTACGTCGCCACCGTGTTGCGAAACAAGAGTATCCTGAGTATTAAAGGAACATATACTGTCTAAATGTTTAGCCCATTTCAGGGAAGATAACCTGGTTTCTTTCTCGATAAAACAATTTGCTAATGAAATTTGGTTTCTCTTTTATTGTTTTATGAGCATATCCTCACTAATATATTATGCTGTCTAATAAACATTTTCATGTCCTTAATTTGTCCTTAAATTACAAGAGAGCTCGGTTCATAAGATTTCTCACTAGGTTCAAAGAGCCCTAATTTTCTTTTAATCCACTTTGATCTTACATATGACGGGTTGAGTATAACAAAGCATTGATTTTTACGAAGCTTAGCTCTCTCTTCACTCAGAGTCTAATTCCGAAAGAGCCAAAAGCTGTGGTGCAAATTAAAACGGTCAGTGTAATTATTTCGTGTTTAGCATGAGAACTTATCGTTCTCAATGAAAAGAAGATGTCAAAGTGAATTTTAACTTTTATCAATGATTTCAATTTTCGCTTTAATTTAAGAAGTAAAAAAGGACAATTAGGTCATAAGCACAGGCGTTTTTCCAAATTGATCATTTGCCGCGTTCCCATTGCAGAATCCTAAAGTGAACATAATATATATTTGCTACATATTCACGCCTTCATTACTTTGATGTTTTCTTTCCCTTAATTTATTCTGCTGGAGGCGTTTTTGAATTGGTGATTATTATTTTATAAGGATAGCCGTCAGCATTATTTACATGTATTTCGTTTACATCAAGATAGAGAAGAACAAATCGAGAGAGCCGATGTCGGGCGTCCACAAACACATTCTAACAGTAGCTGCGAGGAGACGCGGGATAGGAACAGTGCGCCGCCGATACACGGTAGTGAAGCGTCCGAATTCGACGTGTGGCGTTTAGCAGCATGTAAGCCATGCCAATTTGTCCCAGTGATAAGTTGTTTTCCAGTGGATTGGGACGAGGAGCAGGCAACGAAATGCGATGGCTCTTGGAAACAAGAATTCCAAAGGAAAAATAAACAAGCAAAAGTGAGGCCTTTGTACAACGTTATCATGCCGTTCTATGTCAGTATATGCGGTTAATTAGCGCACAGGGCAATATTCAAAAACACAAAATTTCTGCAACCTTCTACAATATTTTAAAACATCACTCTTAAAACCCTGTAAAGAAATGGTGAAGCACAAACCCCTGACAATTTCAAGAAATGGAACAGATGCGCAGCAGCGGAACTACTGAGACGTATTAACACTTTGGCCTTGGTGACACTGCTGCTGAGTTTCAACAAGTAATTATAGCGGAATTTCTTATCAAATCCTTTTTATCATCTTTCTTCATGAGATATAACGGCGAGGAAAAAGGGCTGAAATATTAACGATGATTTTACGATATTTTGTCCTCGATGGTCTTTTAGGGGTTGAGTTTCATTAGGAAGTGCCTGTTGAATACTCTGCAACAATTTTCAAACATTGCCTGCATTTAAATATTTTGACTTCTGCATTTGGTTCTAAGTTCATTCGCTCAGTAAGCTACATAATTTTTATTTTCATATGCCGAACTTTCCTTTATCTTTGTGAAAATAAGCGGTAAATATACACAATTAGAACTGGTGCTAAATGTAATACGAAAAGCATACCAATAGGCGTCTTGGCAGTTTTGTATAGTGTTTGAGAGGGAATTCAAAACCCGCTGCTAAATACATTTTGGTCGTGGCAATGCTAAAATAAAGAGCGTATTAAGAATCCAGATGAAGACGCGCGTGCCACATAAAAAACCAACGCTAAACTATTACAGCACTGCCGCACACATCATTACATCGATCGACCGTTTTATTTATCGCGTATCAATACCCTAATCCTGAAAAAAAATAGCAGTAAGAAGCAATAACGCCAAAGTATGCCGAGAAGTAGATGGCCACCTCATTTACGATGCACCACAACACCGCAACGACATTCAAAGGGAAACGTTGAGTATCCCAGAATATCATCCTAATAAAAGCAAATTACATGTATTCACCTCTAAGGTAAAACGAAAATAGAAAGAGGTTCAGAGACTTGAAGAACAAACTCACCTTTCAAGAATGAAAGAGAAGTCATTTCGTCCGCATTCCAAGTCACAGCGATAACAAAGCTCATGCTATATTTCTTTCGGTGGTTTAGGTGAAACGGGAGTTTGAGGCTGGCGCGCATAGAGATCGTCAGGCACGTTCAGACTTCAACTTTTCTTGTCTGAATTTCAATGGCCGCAACAACGCTCGGCTTCTTTTATACGGACTCATATACAATAGAGAGCAATTGCAGGCGACGTCTCAGGCAGAGTACGAAATGGTGGCATCCCACGTGCTCTTTGTGGTGTCGCGAAGAACTTCTGAAAGCAGGTTCGTAATGTTTGGTAGGAATCTGGAAGGAATCAAAGAGATCGAAATTGGCAAATGTGTAACGTGGGGGCTTTGACGGGAAGCCTTTCATGCACACTCAAACGGGTTCTCCACGGACGCCAAACAGAAGACAGTCGTTGGGTGCTGGGTCTATGAAGTGGAACATATCAGTGTTTCTTGCCCATGTTGATCGTAGTCAAAGTGACGGACCTTCATCAATGATCACTCCTGAAGCCCACGATGCGCTGCGTGGTAGTTTCCGCTCGGCGCGGGAAAGTGTAATCTCATTCTGCTCGGTTTAAAAGAAATATTTTGCGCAGAATCGCCCACATAGTTCGGCACATTTAACTACGCTTTATGTCAGTTAATTTTAACCAGAAATTGTCTCAATCCATGCCCAGTAATATAAGCTATATATATTCTAGAGTTTAGCGACCATTCCAAGATACCTAGTGCCATATTTGTGCGTCAGGAACACTTATTTTATGTCTGAAGACTTTAGTCAGTAAACAAATATATAGTTCCATTTCAATTTTTTAGCGCCTAGCACTACTAGCCGCTATCACGGATTTCGGCAATGTCTGTCCGAAGCCGCCCACTCTCTCTCTCTCTCTTTGTGAACTTGATGTGGAGAAAGAGAAGGCGGCGACGCGCGCGTCGCATGGCTCAGCATTGAGTAGGTGGAGCGGCCGCACAGCTGTCGCACAAGCCGCTCATTCTCTATCTATCTCACTCTGTCCATCCGTCTCTGGTTGAACTTGAAGAGGAGGAAGGAAAATGGCGATGCCCGCATCACGCAACTTAACACTGAGGCAGCGGAACGGCTGCATAGCTACACCCAGTGAGAGGGAGTGACAGGGAGAGAGGGGCGTGTCAGTTTCGGACGTGGCGGCCGTTACTGAGTAGCGTTGCGTAAGTGTGTGTTACTCCTGAGTGAGCAGTCGTGTGTCGCTCGCGAGTCTTCACCTTCGTCATCTCTCCCCTTGCATCAGTCACTCCTCAGCCTTCACGGACAGAAGACGTGAACTCACGGTGCTCCCTGGACTCCGGCTCCGAGTCACTCGCCGCGTCTTGAAGCAGCTTGTACTTACCTCCGAGCCTAAGCAGTGCTACCCACCTACTTCGCATTTGATTATTATGCAAAGCGGCCATAATTTTTTGACGTATTTTATTGCACCTTCAGAGACATTGTGATCTGATCAAACCTTACGCCGCAGCCGACCTGCTCCTTTGTATCTCCTTCCGGCACATCTTGTGGATACCGTGATCGGGAGGACCCTGCGTGACCAAAGTGTCTCCTTCCACGCTTTTGGCAAGGAAGCCTTAATGCTATCGAGTAAAGCAGTTCCACTTCTGATCGAAGGAGCTTTTTCTGACAACATTTGCGGTGCGAAAGTAGTCGGAAAACATGTACTGATAGTGGTGTCATTTGTTATTTATAATTGCATAAGAAACATAGTTTTAAAAGTCACTTTATCAGGAGTACAAAAGCTGAGGGGGGGGGGGGGGAGTCAAACTATCAAGTGCTCATGCTTATTGCGAAAAAATAAATATATGCACAGCAGATTGTGCAGTTCGTTTGAAACTGTAGAACTTATTTCTACGGCCCAAAGAATGAACACTCGTTTCTAAATTCCTATGCACAGGTGCTCTCTCTAACGCGATAACTTGGGAAGCACCAAAATATCAACAAGATTACGGCAACAAGATCTCGAAAAGGCGGACATTACGTTATCACTTGGGACATATGCATAATTAATTTGAGCCACAACAGTACACCAAAAATGATTATTATATTGCCCATGGATAGGTAAAATAATGCCCGAAAGGTGATTCTTCCTCGGGAAAAAATTCCGTTTCTTTATTACTTCCATGTATTTTGCGACGTGCGAACTCTTCTCAACGAATAAAAAACCTCCAGAACTGAACCACATTGTTGAAAATATATGGCCCTTTGTCTCAAGGAAGGCAGATGACAGCTATAGCTACAGCTTTTTTTAAGGAAATCATTTGGTGCTGCTGTAAAATCCTATTTTTTTCTTCTTGTACTTATATTTTAAGCGCCAGACGCTAGCTGCGAAATTAACTACTTATTATGGCCAATGCGTTCTACCTCTGATGTACACCGGCATATTGCATGGGTTGTCTTTTACAATAAACTAAGCTCGTGGTAGGCGCTTATTTTATCCGGCTTCTTTCCTATCATTGTGTCAGTGCGCCGTACCAATGAATAGAGTAACAGCTGTATGCGCTGTAGCAAGCATGCCGAAATGCACTCGTTGGAAACAAATCAGTAAAACAATAACGAGAAGATTGTTGGTCGTCTGAGACTCCAAATGCTGCTTCTGAATGTATTCTGGATTATAATACTCAGACAAATATCCAAGGCATGGTCAAAGGAGATATCCTAATAATGCGCGGAGAATGTCTAATTATCTCAGAATCATTTTCAGGTTATCGGCACCAACATTTGCCTATCACTCATACGCCCTCAGTTAAATCTGTATGCGCTTTGTGGCCCGAAGTTCCTGCCTTTTATAATCTGATTCTAATGACCACGTATTCTATACAATTGTAATCGATCTTGCCCAAGACAATTTTTTCTAAGGGTGGGCATTTGGCCTTCAATGTCTTTCGTAAATGTCGTCATCGAAGAGTACAGTAAAAAAAACAAACACGAATTATGTTCGAAGCATGGTTGAGAAATTTCAGAGCTGTATTCGTGAGCGCATGCTCGGAAGGGAGTGTTTGAAACAACTATAATTATGCTGCGCGTCCTATCCACTGTCTTAGGTCAGGGAAAGTAACGCGTCACTTTGCGCTCACGTTATTAAGAAATCAGCGCCTTGTTCTTCCAGTACTTGGCAAATTAGTAGTCAGAAGAGCCGCATTCATTGTGTCTCGTATGCAAGTTTATTGCATATTATGCATGAACTATGCAAAGCATGCGCCAAGCTGCTACAGGCGTTATACATTAAAAATCATGGCAAAGCGCGCACCAGGGATAGTTTATCAACATTCTGAAATCATGATTACAAATACAACAAATACATGTAAAACAAAAAAAAATGTTTTCTAAAACACTGCTTCTTCGTCACAGTTCTTGTCACTTCGATGCAGACAAAGTGCGATACAATCTCTAATGCACTTAAGGCCACACATGCGTCAGTAATTTTTTCAAAAGATAGTAAGTTCACTAGTGTATGCAGCTACATGTAGTCCGCACTTCTAAGGTCGCTTCTTAGCGGAAGGTTTGCTATGAAATATTACATAGGTTGGTGCTGGCAATAAGCTTTGCCTTCACCCACAAGGAACGCAGGAATCCATAAAACTGTTCATAATACGATGATCAGACGAATCCCGTAAATGAGGTGTTAGAGATCGACGTGCTTTCGTGTAATGAATAGAAGAAAGACTTTTAAAACTCTGCTCGGAAAAAAACTATTCACTGAAGAAACAGGCCACCTATGCTCTCAGTGGCCTGATACTAATTACTCTGAAGTGGTGCCGAGCAGCAGAAGCAGGGCCAGCGGCCTCTGCATTCTACCTCGTCCTGTTCATTCCATGACGTGCAACTAACTTGTTCACAACAGCACTGCCGAGCAGCGTGTCGTTAGAGGGCGGCAACCCGCCCTCTCATGGCTGCAGCTCCAGCGCAGTAGCTGCAGTGGTGTGCAGCGACCGCTCTCCGTGCTCTAGCGCTACTGAAGGTTCAAAGGTGCCATTCGCATTTGACGGGCAAGCAATAAGTGTCACGCGCCGAAGAAGACAGCCACCATAGCGCCTGTAAGGGGCAGCATGCGTCGCCGACATTCGTGGTGTTTTTTGCGCAGCGTGATAAGGGGGGGCGTGTTATGTGACTAACTCACCGTTCTGTTGGCATCTCGTGTAGTGTAACATAGAGTCAAGTACACCAGTCCTTGATTCTATAAAAAATTTCGACCTCGTGTAGTGCTCATTCCTGCGTGCCGCCTTGCGCAAAGACATATCCTAGGTTGGAGGTTCTGCGTACTTGCCGCTGTCACGTTGCCTTGCAAAAGTGGCGTGACTTAGTGTTCACAACATGCAATTCAAGAGCGATACAACTTATATTCAACCTGAAAACTTAAATCGGCACAAAATGAAGCTCGCTGACATTTCCGGACATATTAATATCTGTTCATGTTTAACGAACTCATCATATGATAACATTTTATGTGGAGCTTGGTTGGTTTATATGGTTTAGCGCCCCAAAGAGACCGAGGCTGTAAGAACGCACCTAACAGAGTAAGAATTTTTTTTTTTTACGTCGAAACTGTACATGCTAGATGCTTTATAATTGTGAAATTACTGCAACTTAATTTTTAACATGAGTGGACGTTTTCGAGTTTTTCCGGGTGTACAGGATATTTGTGTTCACAATCTTTTCAGACTTTTTGAAGAAGGTAATTCTGAGTATGTAAGACGTGGCCATCTGCCGGCATCTTGATGGTAAAGTCGTACAAAAAGCACGTGACAATATGGGGTGGGTGTGTTTATTTAAGCTAAAAGTACTTTTGCCACCTGCGGAATAATAGCCATGACGACTTGCAGTGAATTTGATTGGAAGTGTATGTTTAAAATTAAAAAGAAAAGTGCAATCTTCTCTAATCAGCCGCGAGTGTATTGTGAATATTGCATTTAATGTTTATTTTCTTACGCATCGTTCGTCATACTTTGTAAATCTGTCGTGCAACATTTGTCTACCAAGGTATTGTTTCTTGCTTTGTGAAATATTTTGGTCCTTTTTTGTAATGCACGCGTATTGTAATGAATCTTAGGTTTACAGAAATGCATTCCACTGATTTGCTACAGTAGTCTAAACTGCTTGTTCGCAGCCTAAGAAAAAACGTTACCAGCAATTGTTTGCTATACATGACATAGAGGATCCTACAAACCTCTTGATCTTATTGGTGTCTTATGCAGTAGTCGGTTTGCAGTTAAAAGTCATGTCCAAAAAGCTGGGCGTTGTCAGTAGCTGGACCTCTTTCAATGATATGCTGTTTTTTTGTTGCGGTAGATATCTTAGGTTTCTCAGGCAGTGTCAAGAAAGACTGCAAACAACACTCCGACCATAAGCGCTGCTGCTTTACTTGCTACACCCCACAATTAATTCATAATTCTTGGTACATACTGTTTTCGGTAGTCAATGTACCTTTTTTGAAAACTTCACAGCATATATTGTAGCCAGGAGTATAGTCAAGACCTCGTATTCATTCGCTACAACCAAGTGAGGTGCACCCAAATATGAGCCATTTTCGCGCAAGAGGGGTAATTGAAGTTTTAACTTACGCATCATGAGAACCAGTGCAAATGCATTTATTCCACACTAATATATGTCCGATTTGGAAGAGGAAGCGCACTGCGTTGTCTGTCATAAAGATAGGTTGGCTAATAGTCTGTCTGACGTCACGCCATAGTTGATCACTTATTTGTCATTGTGCTGTGCTGTGTCATGTCACAACGTCAATGACCTATGCCGCATAGCCGAGTTAGCAGAAGCCCAGGTCGCATTACTTGGTCGAGTGTCGTTGGCAGACTCGACCTTAATTGTCAGCTGCCCATAGCAGTGGCCACAAGTATCAAGATAGGTGCTGTGATTAAAGTGTAATGGAGCTGGTGTCATCAAAGTGTTTCTCACGGTAGTGGTAACTCCCCGAAAGTGGAGAAAGCAAAAACAAAAGTGTTTTATTTGATTTATTGTACTCAACGTCCCAAAGTGATGCTGGCTATGAGATACGGTGTAGTGCAGGGCTCCAGAAATTTAGACCACCTTGTGTTCTTTAACTTGCACGGCACACGGGCGCCTGGCTTTTCGCCTATATCGAAGAGCGGTCACCGACGCCAGGATTCGATCGCGCATCACTCGGCACAGAAATACGGAAGTCAGTCTCTGGTGATAGTGTAAGGCGGCTGCACAAGCTCAATATATGGTACGAGCTGCAGTGTTAGAGATCGAGCAGAAGAAATTGTATCTGATTTAGGAATTTCATCGACATGGGTGGAAATGACTACCAAGATTTACTTGCACGAATAATCACAAGAAGCGGCAGCCTCGCTACACTCCCTGGTGGACAAAGAAATGCTTATCGCATAGCCTTGAATTAATCACGTCTCTCCAAGAAAGGCAATTATACTAGCCATTGGAATGACTTCAATGTATTGGGTCCTAGAATGGAGGCCTCTCGCTTTGATGAGTGTCCTATTTCCAATAAATATGCATGAATGGTGCAAGGGCTGCATGCGAGCATGAAAATATGGGTGATATGATGACCCAGGGAGCAGAAAAGTGCTTTAGGAAGGTTATTACTGCAAATACTAATGTACAACATTAGCAGTCCAACAAAGTTAGCTTCAATAATGAATTTCGCAGTCGAGTAAATAGCAGCTGTTTCATATACAAGAACTTCGCACCAATGAATTTAAATATTTTGTACACCCATAGTGTATTGGGTATTGCTCTTTATTACACTCAACGACGAATTAAGTCTAGAGTATGAAAAATCGGGAACTTAAAAGGTTTAAAAACCTTTGCGTTGCAAAAAACTATTTCACAAGATCTAATATTGTCTTCTAAATTGCATATTCCGAAACCTTCGACCTATGAACGCTTGTCGATCTGACAGATGCTCTCAAGTATAATTTCACCATTGAGGTGGGAGGGCGAGATTAGAATGAAGCCTTTCATTACCCTCAAATACGAGTTAGGGACGCTGTCCCTAGGCAGCTAAGACACGTTCATACGATGTGTTTAAAGCGGGACTTTACATCTACGTCGCCCCTGGCAACTGGGGAAGCTTACAACATAGTCCTTGGAACATTTAGCCTAACAAGGAAAGATATAAAAAATGATGTTGCATAACACAAAATATCACCAGCGCCTCCAAAGTAGGATCACAAATCTTAAAGAAAAAATAAAAGTTACTAAGCTGTTTCTTTTCTAGATAAAATCAGTTCAACCATACTTTAAAGGCTGCCGAACGTTCTTTAGGGTACTAGCTCGTCGTCGTACATATCGAGCCCACTGGTATATAGTCTAGCCAAAATACCTCATTTATGCCTTAAGGGGAACGATTCTCAGGTAAATGAATCTTCTAGGCATATGTGTAGAGCTCGCATAGAAAACGTAGGAGGCTCTTTCATTTATCTTGAAATTCATATTATCACTTTGAACTCTTTGACGTAAACTTCAAACAGAGACATTCAATGCGCCGTATGTCTGTCTTTTCGCAATATTTTTATTACGTTTTAGGCCGCAGTTTCACTACGCCAGCGAGCTCGCTCCTTCAGCGTGAGTGGCGATGGGTGCCTGAAAAAGCGCCAACTCGTGTCTCTCCTTTCATGTGGGAGGGTGACAACTGAATCAACCTACCATGACATTTCAATTCACGTTACTCCTATGCCACGGGCAGGAGCTGTCAACTGCTAATTTCCTGCCAACTCCACAGCAATTATTTTAGTTCGCCTCAAGCCCGAACTTTCATCTTTGTTTTCATTCACATCTGCGTCTGTTTTCTAACTTGGGCCAAACCATCACTATGACTGCTTGAATGCTTCCGCTAAACGCCCTTAGTATCTGTGTGTTGAAAGTTTCTAAAACCAAAATGTTCCAAATGTTGCTGTAGCCGGAGAGAAAGACGACCGAAGCAGTTGGTAGATCATATTAGTGTTCGCAGTGATCACCCTATTTGCGCCGACCACTATCTCCTTTGCGGCACCTTGTGGAAGGCACTTTCATGCCCGCAAGGTAATAAAAGAAATAATGAGGTCAAGATATCCACTTGTAAGTAAGGGAATAAAGGAACACTAAGGTGGTAGAAAATATTTTACATAGACATCATCAGTAGGCGTTCAGGTTATAATAAAACTTTCAACGTGAATTTCTTTCCCATGTATCCGAGCTTCTATTTCAAGTCTAGAGATGGAAATTCTAGGGCATTTTCGAGCTGAGGAACAAGGCGTTGTTGACTTGCCATACAAATAAAATGCCTAGATACTGTTTGCATTCTTTGTTTCTATAGCTTCAGATAATTAGGCGTTGTACGCTGCATGAAACTTCAAATTAGCTGTTGTGATGCACGCGTTAAGAAGGACATCTAATCCATGAAATCTGCGTGCACATTGTTCTTGCTAGCGTTGTGTGTAGATGCACCAAGGCAGCCCGTCGATATCAAGATATAGTATATACTCTGATTCAACAAAAGGTATGCGGGCCATTCCTGCGGTTCGTATTCGTGTAGTACTAAAGGACAATCTAAACGAAGCTCCTGCCAAGCTATATATTGTTCCCACAATCACACACCGATGTGGATTATAGATCATGCTGGAATCCCTAGTATTGACTTAGAGCATCACCTTTCCCGCGAACTTCAAAACCGGGTGCCTGGGATTTTCTCGCCGTATACATCTAGACGGCAATCTGCTCTGCAATAAAAAAAGAAATCAAGCTTAGCTATAACTAGCTATAACAACTTTAGAGAAACGCTGTACACTTTCCATCCCACACAAATGTCTTGTTACCTCACAACTGCGCATTCTTCTGCATGCAAAAATACTCATACCCTACCTTTTCTCTAGCTTATCTCTCTCCCGCAATTTTTCCTCCTCATGCAAACGCAATCAGTAAGATATCTGGTGGAAGATTACGTGGGACGACCACCCCACTTTATCGCTAGCATGTCCGCTATGATTTCGTCGATTGCATTATATGTGTCTACATTCCAGTACGACTGTAGGGTAATTTATATAAAATGGTTTGACAGCCCGGCTACTCTAAGGCTTAAGTGTTACAAGCACAGCCTTCCCGTAACCCCCCTCCCCCCAACTAGCTGTTAAAACGAATTTCAACCTCTTACACGCCTGTGATAGTGGAACACATACATTTTTATTTCCGTTCTAAAGGTATGAATTATTGTCGGATTAGAGATAAGTAAAATTTAGAAAAAAATTGTTTGCCTCATAAAAAAGCTCCCTGACCTAATGTGCGAGGGGGAATCAACCTCAGCTGACAGCTAGCACTATAAGCACAACGCTGGCAATAATACCTTGTAGGGCATTGATCTCAAAATATATGAATAATACTCCTTCAAGGGAAGGAGCTCGACCATCTTGTCAGCGTCTATTATTCCCTTTCTTATAATCCACAACCTTAAACTGCCGCAAATGCATTCACTGGCCACCATCATTACCCTACCTATTTCTCGGGTAAAATGACAGCTATTGAGAGAATGAAAAATAGCCCTCTTCAATGGGTAACTACATCATGCGATCGCAGTAGCAAAATATACGACCGCAGGAACCCATAGCATGAAAAATGACTTTTCTTAGTGCTTTGGTAAATGTGCCGCAGCCACAGATAAATCATACTGCGTGCCAAATTTTCTACTTACTTCACTGCCTTGACAAAAGATCATTAGTTCCTACTAGCAAATTCAGAGAACATACTTCGCATTAAATTCGATTCCTTGGTCACTCAGAAGACTGTAAATGCCATCGAACGTACCGCGCCTTCAGATACAACTATCGAATATAGCGGCATCTCCATTAAACACCTACCTGAGGCCTTGAGATTTGCACTTGGCTTGCCGAATACGCTGAAAAGTAAACTGCAAATGTCTACTCTCACAAGCAGGCACAAATTCTTCAAATCACATAGTTATATTTATTTTAAGAAGATGTACTTTTTCAATGCTACCACCTGAACTTAAACAATTTTTTTTTTCAAATACTTCTTTGGACTAATTAAGCACTTTTTTAATAAAATCTTGATATTATCACGTCAAGGATTATGCCTTTCTTTTAGCGACACTGTAATTTATACAATGATTCTATAATTTGGGTGTAAACCAGAATATCAATAGTTGTTATCATTGCGACTTTTGGACTCTAGATGGATTTCATGAAAAACTGCCAAGAGTTCAACGACCAGATTTCCACGCGTTTTTACTTCATTTTTTATACTTGCGTAAAAAGAGCGATGATAATCTACACACGCAAGAGCTTTCGCTATGATCGAAGTGTCTTAGAAAAATACACTTTAAATTATTCGCTATAAGCACGGATGCCGTTATCAGTGCTGCCTACATATTACCTATGTACGCAACGTGTAGGAGATGCGTCAATAGTAACACAACAGGGTAACTATTCCCACACTTTATTCTCTGAATCCATGTCAGGCTACTCACAGGCTAAACGCGATATCCCTAAGATATCAACTAAACATGTTCTCCTTATTTTTCACTTAATATTAATGGTCTCGTCTTACAAAAAAATCCAGCATCGTCATCGATCATCGCGAGTGAAAAATCACCATCGATCAAGAAATTAAAATGTCACGCGGCTAGCGTTGTAATTGGAATCGAATTAGTGACGGTAGTTCATATAACAAAATGAAAGTAACTGTACCAAAACAAACTGGTAGTAAAGTAGGTAATGGTAGGATGGACCATGAGCGCATTTTAAGCCGGACACTCGACTCAATATGCCGCGAAGGCTTTTCCTGTTACAAGGTATTCATTACGTGCAATAATGTATAGCAAGGACCTATATGCACAGCCTAATTATAACTCTGTGAGCTAGTTCTTACAGATACACTAAATTCCTTTACCCACCAGTATTTGAAACTATTCTGGCAAGTTTTATGCCCTATACAAAACCATGCAATCACGTTCACTAAAGCCTCGCATGGACCGTTGATGGACCCTGAGTGTTCAGAAATATTTAACAAAGCATTCAATCTTTTTAGTAAGGACGGGATCATTTGTTCTCGGTTATCATTGTTGGACATACCTTTAAATGTGTTATCACATTTTTTGAAAGACGGCGCTACATTCACGTTTGATAATATGAAATTCGAATCATCAGCAGCCACAAAGTTGGTTAATAAAAAAATACGCAAAAGCAGAAACAATTTTCTCCTGCATATATTTGTTTCCAAGTCTCTCTTTTCAGCGATTACACCAGATATCTACTAAATGTTCCAAAACGTTCAAGTATGCAAAACAGGGAACGGTAACATACCCAAGAATTATCATAATTTATTAAGTGTGTCCTTCAAAATCGTGAAGCATGTCATCCACTCTCATACTATCGAATCTCTTATTCTACAAAACACTGATCGCATAAGCGGCTCTCTTCAGAAACCAATCAGCGCTCACCACTTACGTCTTCAATTCTAATCATAACCGTAACATGCTGACGAACACCATAATTCTAAATTTTGCAAAAGGTTTTAATATGGTTCCTTACAGCCAACTTTTCATTAAACTTCCCCGCTGAATATATATCTAAACATCTTGAACTATATGGAATAGTTAGATTCTTATTGTTACAGATAGGTTTATTTACCGGCCATTTGCCTAACTCCTACCTAATAAATCAGGAGTCCCGCTAGAATCATTACTCCTCCATTCCTGTTCTTAGTATGCCATAAATACTTATCTCATCCTCTTTAGCGTATTATTCAAATCTTCGCTGATGGCTGCGGTATTCCCCGCAACTTTAATAACTCCCATGATCAACTTGGTCTTCAGAGTAATCTGAACGGTGTAAAAAATTTTATACAAATATATGGCTAACAGCACTGAGCCCAACTGTATGTAAACTATTTTTCTTCTCCACCACAGACAAGGAAGGATAGGACACTCAACTGCTAACAATTATTTGAGATAGTACCACGTTATCAACATTTAGAAGTCACTTGCTATGATTGATCACACAGCACCACATTTTGAAGGACTGCTGCATTCCACCATTGAAGCGTCGAATTAAACACTCGGTTTTCATATTAAATTATACCACCTTGCCCCCCCCCCCCAACTCCCCTCTTGTCTGCCCCCTCCTTTTCTCGTAGACGTAAAATTCTCCTACATAAGTTCCTTTCAAAGTTAAAATTCGAGTAAATATGTCTCTATCATGTCTAGCGCATATTTCACATTTAGTCAACATAATATTAGCACTTCAAAATCTTGTCAACAGATTTATACACATCTCAAATAAACGCCTTCAGCATTTCTTGGTTGAATGCAATATCAGCTTGCATTGCAAATTCTTTTCTCGCTCTATATCACTACCATGATTTGCATCCCCTCCTACGTGCTGACGTGGAGTCTGCTCAAGCTTACCTGGCAGAACCGCAAACGTCGACTGTTTTTGATGCAGCAGCCGATCTCCGAAAAGTGCAGATGTTGGAAAACGTTTGCGCTGAGGATATCATTCCACCCGCTTTCGGTTTAGAATGCAGACGCGTCATCGACACCTCTTCTTTGGCTGTTGCCTGGACAACAAGAACATTTCAGAGACTATATACGATCCAGAAACTCTAGGTAGGGTACAGCTAGAGAGCTCGGTGATGCGTAAACTAGCATTTACGGTAGTAGTATCCATCATCCCAGTACCTGGTCCGTGCTAAACAAACAACAAAAACAAATTTTTTGCCGCCGAGGAGTCTATCTGTTGATTTTCTACTATTGATAGTGATACAAAAATTACCACTATGACATTTTTTAAATAATTGTTGATAGCGACCCAGCTAACGATAGTATTTACAGAACTATACGTAGTTTTGAATGACAAGTTTGTATCCATTGCCCGTTTCAAATATTCAAGTAAAAAAATATTCTACTTTTGAGTCAAAGCGAGTCAAAAGTTAGGTTTCGCTGCATTGCTCATATTATGAATTCTTTTTCTTCCGGCACTTCAAGCTGGCTCGAGCTTAAAAAAATATAGAGGGCACTTTGGACCACTAAAGTGCGATGAGGCGATAGCCATTATAGCGCGGTGGATCGTAGTCTTTCACTACAGGACCTCTATCTACCTCTCTTCTTTCAATCCCACCTTCCTTCTTTCCTTTACGGCGTGGTACATGTATCGGTGGAGAATCGTGACAGATACTGCGCCTTTTATATCCTGTAAATCAACTTCAAACGCCGGTAATTCCTGCTGTACCAACGCCTCACAGCCCGTTGGTGGTGGTGGTAAGAACATTTATTACCTATACAAGGGCCTGGAGGTATGTTCACATCGGCCCATATGGGACCGGTCCTTACAAGCACTAGGTGGAGGTCCCTAGTTTGGGACCTCAGTGGCGGTTGCCGCCGCCCGGGCGCAGCCGACTAAGGCTTGTTGGGCCTGTAAGTCGTGGCAGCCGAGCAGGATCGCCTCCCAGTCCTCCCGGGTTGGGTTGGGGATGGGGGGAACAGCCGGATTAGAAGGGCAGGCCCACACCATGTGATAGATGTCAGAAGACACCGCTCCACAGTGTGGGCAGCTGCCACTAAAGGAGGGGTCAAAATGTTATGCCTAGTGGTACGGGCAGCGGCATATTATTTTCCTTACTTTTGGGTAGCCTCACATAATATATATGTGCCAACGCCTCCTAGACATCTGGGTCTGCATCTGTTTGCTGTGTGGTGCGGCGTTCGAGGAAGCACGAAGTGAAAGGCGCCGCATGGACGCCTGGATCAGACGCCCGACGGGATGAGCTTCGACTATGCACGAATAGCCTAGTGACGTCATGACCTGTCGTGACGGTACATCGCACGCCCCTTGTCGAACACAACCAGCATTTCATTGAGTGCATCAAAGTTCACTGGCGTTCTATACTTTGCTGTTGGCCAGCCCAAGAAAAACTACGCAACTGGTCCTCGTCACGCGCACTCTAGTAGTCGCCCCCGACTGGGGCGAGTCGCCCTGGACTCGCCCCAGCCCCAAATAAATCCCTGTATTTTGTGGCAATAAAAGTTGTTACCACCTTTGCAGAAAAGGAAAGGCGCAGTATATGTCACTCGCGGATTCCCGCTGTCATCCTCACGGTAGACAAGGGGAATTATGAAGTGCATTGTTAATCTGTTAGAAGCCATAAACAATAGATATGTTTTTTTACATTGTTGGGAACTGGTATATTTTTTAGATGTATCTCTAAGCAGCCTTATACAATAGATCATGTTTTTATTTACATTGTTGGGAAGGGTATATTTTTGAGATGTATTACAAAGAGCCATAGAAAAGGATTTTCCACTAGCCTCGTTCGACATTCGATATTTAAGCATTGATAATGATGATGGGGTTCTATTTGACGTATTTATGCTCATGGACCTCCACAGTATATCGCGCTCCAGAATGGCAGGCTATCACTATGACAGGGATGCAAAACCTGCTAGAATTTATTTTCCACAGAGTATGGAGTGGTTTATTGCCATTCAAAAAGTGGCTACAGAACCTGCCTCTAACACAGGCTGATCATGGTATAAAAAAGAACTGAACAAGGGTAAATGGGCTACGCCTCAGTTCGCAGATGAGCCAACGTTTCGATAAGTGGACTTGTCTTCGTCTGGGCATAGCGATCATCACTGGCAGGGGTTTAAATACGCTTTTGCTTCCGAAAAAGAAAAGCAGGGGAGGGGAAAGTGGGTGTGAAGGAGTGGGGAGGAGAGGCAGGGTGAAAAGAAAGTGGGTCGTGAATTGAAGAAAAAAAAAGTCTTCAGTATGCACTTATCAGGCTGAGCGTGACATTCATGCATGTATATTGCCTTGTGTGTCTTTTTCATGTTTTTATCATAGTTTCCTTTCAAGTTATGTTGTGTGCAGAAGCGAGAAAATAAAATAAAATCAGAGGCTTGACGCATTTGGTAAAGCGCTGTGCTGGGGATCCAAGGGATGGAGGTTGGATTCCTGGTGGAGACAAGGTTTAATTATTTATTTTTAACTCTTGCCCTGGAAAGCATGCCACCTCTGAACACGTGTTCCTGTCGAAGGCCAGTGCCATTAGCTTTGCTCAACATGGTAGTTTCAGCTAACTAAAACATTACCTGTGATATAGAAGCGATAAAATATCAATTTGCTTAAGTGTTTCCCACAATGTGTATAGCCAGAAAAGAAAGGCAGCCACTTCTTGCAGTTATATATTTGAAAGAATGGTTGTATAGGTAGGCCGATTTATAAGATCAAAAAAGAAAGTGTACGCGTCGGTCTCCAAGCATAACAACAATACTAAAACGAAAATACTATACCGCAATGCGATGGCTAATTTACCTGCTGATGTAAGGAAGTCAGTTGGATTCCAGCTGCCGCTGCCGATATTCTACAGGTGGGAAACCCAAGGCGCCAGCGTGTTGTGCGTTGTCAGCGAAAGTGAAATAATCACAGGTGGTGATCGAAATTTGTAGAACAATAAGGTCTCGTTCATAGTCTTAGTTGGATTGGGAGGTGAACCCTATAAACCGAAAACAAGCATAATACAAAAGTAAACTTACGAATGGCAAATGGTACTCGAAATAGGAAATCCCCATCGTGTGAGCTGAGAGAAAACTTAAGGAGCACGTAAGCTCCCCATTTAAGGTTATGAAGCAACAACGTTATATGGTCCTGTTTGCCGGCTCCGATAGCTCATATTCGTCCGCGTCCACTAGCGTTGCAACTCAGTTAATCAAGAGCCTCTCATTAAATAAAAAGCGCGTTAAAGCTCCTTTCTCAAAATAACAGTCAATGCTGTTGTGTGCCCAAAATCACTGGCATGAATTTTTTAAGTGGTCGTTAATTCCTGATCACGTCAACGCAGATTTTTCTGGAAAATAATACGTTTACCACTGTGACGTTAAAATTAAATAGGTAAAGGTACTATAATATAGCGACCCACAGCTGCCTGAAAGGCCCGTCAGACATATTGATCTTCCCTCCGAAGTAACGAAGCAAAAACCGGATGAACTAGTAGACGACTAAAAGTTTTGGGTTATGAAAATTATCGTGATACTGGAGACAAAACGCTTAAAGTCTATTATCTCTGGGGGCGCTTTCCACATACACAGGCCTGCATGACCAGTGTAGACCTATTAGCCATAAGGGCCATACCTGAGGATGACGTGAACCAGCCTGGTGCACGGGAGAGATTATGTCAGTGATAGGGAGCCTAAAGGTTGGATGAAAATTATGGGACCCTGTGACACTGAGCCCGTTAAACCCACGTTTTCTGGAACACGAACATTTGCCTACTGCGAGCTCTAACCCCTCTACCGCTAAGGTTGTAACAAGTTGAGGACTCTGGCAAATTTCTGAAATGCAACCGACTTCAAATTTCTATGCCACCTGATCAAACAGGACTTTGGCCAAGGGATAATCGACCGAATTGGAGTCTTCATGTTGTCAACAATGCGAATATTTATCCTTCCTTCTCCTAGCCTGCCCATTACCAAGTACGAAATCCTATACCTCTGAAGAAATGAGCTTATGGTGAACGACAGCGTCTGCTCGCAAGTACTTGAGAAGCGTAGCTTTTGGATCCGGAAATACCAACCCCCTTCCACCTCTTCCTCGGCGTCTCAAGACAGCCTTTCGATCTATCGCAGGTGGTTCAAAGCTGTAGCTTATTGAGGGTAAGCATTCGCATCCCAGCTATGATCATCACTGCTCCCCCTCGTATACTTAATATCTCGATCGAAAGTAACCGCTGCGTCGGTAGCAGAGATCCACGCTGCCGTGTGCTAATGTTCAGCATGTTTAAACACTGTTCAACCTTTCCGCTTTTTTCCTAGCTAGAAGTTAGTGAGTCAAATTCAGTTACGAATTCAGAAATCCCTGCATAGAGGCATCGCATATAATAACAATACCAACAAAGGAGAACACCGACCAAAGGTTTGGGTGAAAAACCGCAAGTATCCTGGGCTGTTAGTGCCGCTATCTACACAAGTTCAATGGTGCACAATGTTTCTAGCTGCAGCCCCCGCCCCCCCCCCCCCCCCCCCCCCAACCCGAGCTAGCCGTGCTTGAACTTGTGGTAAACTTCAACTTCGGACCTGCATCGGACACAAAGTGAATTGTGCTGTTGAGCGTGCACTAAGCCGTGTTGACTGTAGTCGCCGTGATGAGGCTGGAACATGAGCAATGAACATTCTTGTTACCCTTCCACGTCGACAGTTTACCCACATGCTGGTTAAGGAGAGCCATGCAGTCAACAGCCTGCGTAGAAACCAAGAAACGGTTATCCTTCCTGCTGACAAGGGTTATGCAACCGTCATCTTGAGCAGCATCGATTACGTAAAAAAAATGACGGAGCTCCTGGAAGAAGAGTACGTACACCATTCTCAAGAAAGATCCTACGCTGGAGATAGAAGGAAAGCTACAAAACCTTCTCTCCCATGTTTTGATTTGTGCCTCCACAGCACAAGTCTCTATACTACAGGCTCATTTGCCATAGTGGGTCAGCACCTGCCTTGTACGGCCGTCCAAATATCTACAAGGAGGACGTCCCTATGCGACCGATAGTGGACTTCACTAATTCACCTCTGAACCAACTATCAGGCAACCTCCACCGTGCGTTCGAGCCGCTAGTTCGGAAAGGGTCTACTTTTGCGCGAACCTCGCACGAGTTCATTGAAAAGGTGCGTGACCTCACGGTGGATTAAGACGATTTCTTGGTGTCTTTCGACGTCTAGTCTCTGTTCACAAGAATCCCAATGAATTTGGCAGTGGAAGTGTGCCCGGCTGCACTTGAGAACGACGAAAAGCTCAGCGAGAGGACACCTTTTGAGGCGCAGGACCTACTGAGGCTGCTCAAATTTTGGCTCCAAAACACATACTTCTTCTTTCGAGGCACATTCTCCAAACAGGTGCACGGAACTGCTATGGGTGCTCCCATTTTTGTCGCTACCGCTAACCTGACTATGGAAGCCATAGAAAACCGGGCTCTGGCTTCTTTCCAACCCAAGCCAAATTTTTTCTTGCGGTGTATTGATGACTGCTTTTGCATCATCAAGAAGGACTCACTGACCGCCTTCACGGAGCACCTCAACAGTATGGAAGAGGAGATGCTCTTGAGGAGGAGGTTGTCATGGTCGAGGAGTAGATCGCCTAGCGCCTGCTTTTTTTTTTTTGACGTTTTAGTGGAACGAGATGGCAAGAAGTTTTCGTTCCGAGTCTTTAAAAAGAGGACCCTCACGAGCAGGTACCTGCATTTCAACTCTGTGCACTCGTCCTGTCGTAAATGCGCCGTTGCGGCCTCAAAAATTCAACGATCCCGTAACAAAATCTGCTGAAGACCTGAGGAACATGCCTCACACTGACGCAAGTACGCTGTGAGCTGGCCAGTTGTGGCTACCCGTGGAGAGCCGCTCTGTGCGCACAATAAACCCGAACCGTAGCCATTGCCACTCACGTGTCACCATTCCGTATGTATTGGGCATAAGTGAACACTGAGACGTGTGCTGCGTACATAAAATGTTCACGTTGATCAGGTTCCCACCCGCAAGTAACGACTCGAGCTGGTGAGCGTGAAGGACAAACTAAGAAAAAAGAAGGATGTCCTGGTGTCGTGTACAAGTTTTCCTGCGCTGGATGCGATCATGTTTACACAGGCAAAAGCGGGAATTTTGAAAGGCGCTTGAAGGAACACATGGGTGTCGAAAATAAGCAATTCGGTGCACTTGCAGAGCACGCCATATAAGCTGCATATGATATCTGCTGTGAAGAGGCTTCCGTCATAGCCAAGGCGAGGAACGAGCTTTTCACTCCAGTATCTCGAATCTCTGCTGATACAGATGTCGAAAAAGACGTTTAAATGCAATGATGGCAGTTTGCCGCCTGCGTATGCAAGATGCCTCGGACGATTATGGAAACATTCTTGAGCAGCGCTCTTCGAGCGAAGTTTTTCAGTCAACGAATCTTCCGTGTGTAAGTCAAAGCGTGAGCATTTTTGACCCAAACCTTTGGTCGGTGTTTTTCTTCTTGGTACTAATAATGCCTTTGCTACCCGACCAGACCAAATTTTGTCAAACCTTAGACTTCATCGCATATAATAAGAGCAACTTCACTTCGCGACTGAAAAGAGTTGCTCCAGCCGTTAACGCGGCTTATGGGTCTATAGAGAGCGATTTCCGGGCGTACAAATACTCACTGCTAACGTTTTTATTCGAAGACGCAACAGTTACACACCGTGGTTATTGGGAGCTTAAAACAAGGTATTGGGCAGATCTTACGAGTGTTAGCTCTTATTTCTCACTTTTGGCGATTTCATGTCGATTTGGCCGGGTTTGTCACGTGACCACCAACGGTATAGAATTTCTCTCAATCCGAAGCACTTTTCACTACAGTGGGCGCAACCGTCAGCACCAAATATGGCAGCCACCCTAATTCCCATCCTATGTTAAGACAAGATGGAGGTCACTCTAAGGTGTACAATAGATCACATGATGACATAAAATATGGCGCCCACCATAGATCACGGGGCACCACCCAAGGTGGCGGCCACTTTAAGGCTCACCCTGATTTAAGTGATGACATCCAAGATAGAGGCTACCCTAGGCTCACCCTAAGCCCATGCCCACTGTAGGTACATGGCAGGTATGCCGTGCTTCCCAGCTAACCTTCTCAGTCGTCGACACTGGCCTAGAATCCGAGGCGCTGATTGTTGCTTGGCTTCTGTTTCTGCTACTAGTAGTCTCAATACCATGACTGGTAAAGAGAGTACTCTGAGAGGGATCTGGACTGAGACGGTTATCCCATAGAATATCTGTGATATGGAACAGGTCCACATATGTCTTTCCTTTCAACGGTCGAGGCGCAGTGTCTGTCACACTTGTTCTGTGTATCCATAAACCGCATCGTAAGAGATGGGAGAAAATGGGAATGAAAGTGTGTATTTCAGTTTTTCAGGATTTAACTATATAGGGCTTATCGTTAGCTCTCTAGCACTCCCACCTTCCTCTCTTCCCTAACGGTTTAGAACGCCTTCGAGGTGTGTGGCAGATATTCTCCCTTTACTTTTGTCAAAATCAAAGCAACCTGTACTGATATTTCTGTAGTTCTTCGTGGTACAAAATATGTTATGATGGGTATCAAATATAATCTTTTTAACAGCGTTTCTCACTATCAGAAAGAGAGTGACAGCAACGGGGCATTCCCTACCAGCTGGAAGGTAGTCGAATATTACGATGATATATTGGCGCCTGAGCTGGAATAACTTAGCGGATTTTCGAACGTGACAACAAACCTGCTTTGCACCAGTGGGCGAGCCCCGATCTCAATGTAGTTATCTGCTATGTAAGACACTTGAGACATTAAAATCAGAGACGTTTAGCTAGTGGCATCCTTGTTTCTTTAGATCAAGAAAATGCTTTTGAGCGGCTAGAACACGACTACATTTTTGGCGGTCTGGATGCTTTTTAGTTTCTGAGACGCTTACCTAGTGGCATCCTTGTTTTTTTAGGCACCGTCTTAAGCGAGGTGCTCTGCAAGGTGACTACAGCCAGTGCCTTGGAACTACCAATGTTGGAGAAATGTTACCTTGTCCACACTATATAATACCTCGCACATCTAACGCATCCACCTCTCAGAATTTTGCGTTCCCTTCAGTCTCTTGTAAGTTCATTTTTTTAGGCAGGTCACATGGGACGTGCGGCACTAGGCCAGCCACGTTCGAAGGGTGGGTTTGCCTTCCTTTCTTCGTCAGTCTGCTGTCGACTGCTGGCTCTACGCTACCTTCTTCGTTTGCTGCAGGGTGATGAGTGCCCAGCACGGGTGCTTGCCTTCTATTTCTTAGGCACAAGTGTGAGGGAGCTTGTTCCTGACATACCAGTCAACAGGGGACCTCAGGCTTTCCGGATGCTTATTTTTTTATTCATGTATGGTGGCATTTCGTCGCCATGCCCGCCATGGGAGCCCTGACTTAGACATCTCGGCGAACAGAGTAGTGGAGTCATTGGGAACGTTACTACTTCCGCTGGTGCCTGCCAAACTGAGGCGAAGGGCGGATTCCACTTGTTGGTTACCACTCACAGCATCGTTTCTGCCAGGACATTTACGTGACTTTATGTGGCTTTTGGAGTGAGGGGTTCTGCCTCCATAAGATCGGCTGCAACGATGTGGCATTGTGCGGACAGAACAGTCCCCCAACTGCCCACTTCGGGAATCCAATCGTCACATGGCCCAGCAATGCGTCGTTGCTCGTAATTTTTGGAGGGCAGTTTCTGCCGGTTTCAGAAGTCTACTTATTAGGCGATTTCAGATAAATGGTGCATGTCCCCTCGGTCGCTTTGCACGATTACTGATTGTAGCTGGCGCTTTCGCGTTATGGCGCAACTGTCTTGAGGCTGTTGCATCGAACCGGCGCCGACGTGCGCTTATAACTCTCCTGGCGCGTCAACGAAAGGAGATCGTGAGCTTCCGGGCTGGGGAACTTTTTCACCTTGGGGAGTGAAAGTTCCTTCGCTAATGGTCTTGCTCTATGTTTTCGTGTCGGATGAACGTATGCGGGGGGTTTTTGACCCACCTTGGTACCTGTAATATAATGTAAATGTTTATGTCAACTCACTCCTGTATACATCGCAACACACATGTGCATCCACACATGTCAATTTACGTGTATTGAATGGTTTTTAACGCACAATGTAATGCAAATATATATCTCCACTCACAGCTGTTCACATCGCAACCCACATGCATATGCAATATATACTGTGCATGCAATGCAGTATATGCTTATATATATTTTGTTGTTAAATTATTCTACACTGTTATACTTTCATGTACATTGCCATTCAAATTTGTATGTATCATCATCATCAAAACACGCCCAATTTTATTCTGTATATAAATACTGATTTGTGATGTATTTGTTCGTTAGGATGTAATTTATGTGCACTTTCCCTTGTTGTTAATCATGCACATTTCCTGTTATGGTCATTTCTCGCCGCTCATGTGAATGTCTAATGTGACTGTCAAATGTCTAAGAAAACTTTTTCTCAACACGGAAACTGCGCGGTCCTGCTACTGGCTCCAGCTGAGCCACGTCCGCTGCCTCGTGTGGGCAGAAGAGAAAATAGAGAAGAAAGAAAAAGTATCTACGGCCTCCGTTTGTGAAGGTGTCAGATTACATTACGCTGCGAATGGCATTACGTTGCATCTGTGTGAGGAAAGTCCTGCAGCGCTGCCTCCATCTTTTTGGCTGATACGGCACGCTGTCTGCGGCTGCACTCAATTTTGGCAAAAGTAAATATCTTTTATTTGGCAGGCCAGAAGCAGGAACGGAGGCCATGGGTACTCTCTCTCTCTCTCTCTTTTCTTTTTTATGCACTATTTTCTCTGATTTTTCTGATTTATTTATTTTCTGATTTATTTATAGAAAGGGAAAGGCGCGGTAACTGTCTCACTTGTTTTCTGTGGACGCCGCAACCGGCCGTAAGGGAAGGGAGGAATGTGGGAGTGAAAGTGGAAAGAGAGAAAGAGGAGCCGTAGTGGAGGGCTATGGAGTAATTTCGACCAACTGGGGATCAAAACGTGCACTGGCATCGCTTCTGTCCACAGGAGGCAGCGTAGGTGTCTCAGCTGGAGCCTACGCAAATGGGGTCCTGGACTGACTCCAACCGCCGCTACAACGTCGTAAACATTTTCATCAAATATTTTAGCCACCACCACCAGCTGGAACCAGTAAAAGAAACGTTACACAAAGAGTTTATTGTATAAATACATAGATTACCCCGCCGGGGTGGTGCAGTCGTTACGGCGATGGACTACTGTTCTCAAGGACGCAGGATCGAATCCCTGTCTCGGCGGCAGCTTTTCGATAGAGGCGAAAAGCAAGGCGCGCGTGTGCTGTGCGATGCAGTGCACGTTAAAGAACTCCAAGGTAGTCGAAATTTCTGGAGTCCTCCACTAGAGCGTCTCACATATTATGAGTTGCTTTGGGACGTTAAGCCCCACAAACCAAACAAAGCAAACCATACATACATACATACATACATACATACATACATACATACATACATACATACATACATACATACATACATACATACATACATACATACATACATACATACATACATACATACATACATACATACATACATAAATACATACATACATAAACTCGCAGACCAAAGCGCTATAAACACTATAGGGCACTGATACATAATAAACTAAAATACATGATTCCACAGGAAGGGGAAACAAAAGCAAAGGGTTGGAGGGTTCTAATAAAACACAACAGGCATGTGAAGTCTGCTCCCCCGTACAATACAGAAGCGTGTGTTTTGTTGCGACTGTAGAAAGAAGGAACAAGTATACACTGGACTGCTACTGGCTCTGTACCTGAGCCACCCCCGCTGCCTCGTGCGGACAGAAGAAAAAAATACAACAAAGTGAAAAAAAGAGGGAGAGAAAGACGCATGCCGCAACTGCCGTCATCCACCACAAAAAAGATCGCGGATACAATGAAGGCATACAAAAGATAAACATTCGGCGGCAGACTAGCCCCCGCCGCAAGTGTCGTTGATCTACCAGTCCCAACCCCGTAGGTCCACGAGCAGCCACCCTTCACCCCCTCACCTTCCAGCACACTTCCGTGTGTGCCAGCGTCGGAGAAACCGTGCCTCGCCGTCCGTTTGTAACTGGCCAGACAGATACTTCCAGATAACGAGGTGCAGTCCTTGCAAGGCTGGGTACATTTCGCGGGCGGAAATGCGCACGCCTCACCGAGGCACATGCGGCGCCATAACACAAACAGGACTACAGTGAACATCTTGACGTTAAGCATCCTATATGCGAGCCGCCACAATTTTCTCAAACTACTAATTCAAAAAAACCACGCCGTTTTTAATGAATGAAATAACCAGACCCAAACATCTCACTGACACCGGGAATGGCTCACTAAAGCAATGCAGACTACTTGTCACGCTCTAAAATCCGCAATGTTGTTTCAGTTAAGGTGCCAATGTATGCTTACCTTATTACAATACCTGCAAGATGGTAGGGCGTACCCCGTTGCTGTTATTCTCTTTCTGATAGCGAACAAGGCTGTTAGAAAAATGTTTTTTTTTTGTTACCCATCATAACATATGTATATATATCACGAAGAACATACCAAGAATACCAGTGCTGTTTGCTTGCTGTTTGTTTTCTTTTTGACAAAAGGAAAGCTGAGTATCTGTCATACACCCTGACTGATTTGGGTGTCGTAAACCGTGAGGGAAGAGAGGAAGGTGGGAGTCCAAGAAGAGGGCTAATAATATATCATAGTGGAAGCTTGAGCAATTGTAATACACATTTTGCTGTGCGATGTCAGTGCACGTTAAAGAGACCTCCACTATGGCGTCTCTCATAGCCTTAGTCGCTTTGGGACGTTAAACGCCACAAACAAAACCAAATCATTTTTCTCCCATTCCTTACGACGCGGTTCATGCGTTCATTAAACAAGTGTCACAGACACTGCGCCTTTCATTCCTGTAAGCCTATTATTATTATTATTTTATACATACTGGTTATTATTTTATAACCAGTACTAAACATTCGAAGGAGTGATAAGACATCCCCATATACCTATTTTCTCGAGTGGGTCTGGATCTTCTAGTGCTTTTCCCACTGCCCACATCGGGAACAAATGGATTGCGGTGGCCACTGATTACACCACTCTACGCGGTCACACGAGCAATACCAACCAGTTGTGCAACTGATGTAGCTGCTTTCCTCCTCATCAACGTTACACTCATCCATAGAGCTCCCCGCCAAATCCTCACGAACCGCGGCCGTTGCTTTCCTGCGCATATAGTCAACGAGATCCTATGGTTGGTTGTGCAACGTTCGTAATTCTTTCACGACTGCCAACCATCCATAAATGAACGGGCTTATCGAACGTCTTAACCTTACACTGACTGACATGCTGTCTATGCACGTTTCTGATGACCACCGCTACTGGGACATAATGCTGCCATTTGTGGGATTTGCATACAATTCGTCGCGTCACAATACTGCTGGTTACTCCCCCTTCGATCTTCTATACGGCCATGAACACCTGCTTACGTTTGACCGCCTGCTCCCTTCTATCGCCACTGCCAGCTCATATGCTCGTGACGCCATAGCCCGAGCTGAAGCTGCCCGTGTTGTTGCTCGCAACCGACTAGACGCCTCCCAGCGCTCCCAGAAACGTCGCTATGATTACTGTCTTCGCAACAACAAGTATTCTTGCGGCTCTCTCGTGCTGCTTTGGACCACAGCTCGCCGCGTTGGCCTCTCGGAAAAATGTTTGCCCCCTGACACAGGACCTTACCGTAATTTACGACAAGTGACTACAAATATATAAGAAATTCCGCCCTTAAATCCTGCACGCCATATCTCTCCACCACGCACCGAGACAGTCCATGTTGCATGCTTCAAGCCGTTCGCACCGGGACGGTGCTTTTCAGCCGGCGTGGCAGTGTTACATTAGGCGGTGCTTACACTGAATGCGAAAAAGAAGGCAGAGGAAGAATCTCGTGAGTTTTGCAAACGACGACGTTGTTGTTGTTATAGCTGTAGGAAGACGGAAATAAAAATTCACGGCCCTGCTACTGGCTCTCTAGCTGAGCCACCTCCGCTGCCTGATGATTTATTGATTTATTTATAGGAAGGGAAAGGCGCGGTAACTGTCTCACTTTTTTTTCTGTGGACACCGCAACCGCGCCGGAAGGGAAGGGAGGAAGGTGGGAGCGAAAGTGGAAAGAGAGAAAGAGGAGCCGTAGTGGAGGGCTTAGGAGCAGTTTCAGCTGACATCGCATGGCACACGGACGCCTCTTTGTTTCGCCTCCATCGAAACGCAGCCGCGAGGTCGCACGCCGGAACAACAGCCGTCGTCTACCATCTAAGCAGTGCCGGGTGCAGTGACGGCCTACAACAGATAAAAATTAGTAGCTGGCTAGCCCCCGCCGCAAGCGGCGTTGACCAACAGTCCTAGCCCCGAAGGGCCTGGAACTCCTACCCTTCACCTCCTCTCCAAGACGATGTTGTGGCTGTAGGAAGAAGGAAAAGAAAAGGCACGGGCCTGCTACTGGCTCTGTAGCTGAGCCACCTCCGCTGCCTCGTGAAGACAGAAAAGAATATCGAGAAGAAAGAAAAGGAAGAGGGGAAGAAAGACTCGCGCCGCAACAACAGCTGTCGTCCATCACCAGCGGTGGCATGTGCAATGACGGCCTACAACAGATAAAAATTCGGTGTCAGGCTAGCCCCCTCCACAAGCGGCGGTGACCCACCATTACAAGCCCCATCAGGGTAGAGCTTCGAGCAGTGTCGGCTAGTGCCTGCAGAAAACTCCTTTTTCTGGAAAGCCTCGTCTTCCGTGTCCGCTCTCTGCCCAATTCCAAGCTGAACTACCCATAACAATATTTTACTGTATTGTACAATGAACAGATTTCATTTCATCCCTGATTGCTTTTAGGCAAACAAGCGCTCGCCGATTTTTTAATATAAATATTTCAGCGTTCGGCGATTTCTTTAATATAATATATGATTTTATAAGAAAATTACAGCGGTTGTCGGTTTTTCTATATGAACATTTCTGAGGAGCCCGCCGGGCTGGTGCAGTCGTAAGACGCCCGACTACTGTGGCGGAGTACCCGAGTATCCGATCGCGGCGGCTTTATTTCGATTAAGGCGAAACGAAGAGGCGTCCGTGTGCAGCGAGGTCAGCACAGACCCCGGGTGGTCGTAATTACTCCGGAGCCCTCCACTACGACTCTCCTTTCTCGCTTTCCACGTTCACTACCAAGAATCCACAGTTTTTAGGCTCGAAAGCATAGCGCCGTGTTAGGGGTAAACATGACATTGAAATATGAGTAGACAGGAAGGGTCTTTACCATGCCACTGATACATACTAACAATATAGAAGTGCTATCACGGGAGTTGGCTGATTGATGAAAAACTTTATTTTGCACCAGAAGAAGGTGATACCCCGCCCCCGCACGTAAGACTTGAAGATGGGGGCCGCCGCATTAAAAGATCGCTGGGGGTCGCTTTGGGACGTTAAACCCCACAAAACAAACAGAACAAACAAAAGATCGCTGGGAGGCTTTGACCCATGGCAGCCTTCTGCTCCAGATGGACGATGTTCCGCAGGCGCTCAGGGTCTCATCTTTGCAGCAGGGTCTCCCAGTTCTCTCTACTAAGTATATGTTTGCTTACCCCGGGAGAGTGCGGGTATTCCCATATTATGCGGTCATGGCCCTCGATATTAAAGGGGCCTTTGACAACGTTAGCCACGCGGCTAAAATGGAAGGACTCAACTTCCACTGTGGCGAGAAGATTCACAGCTATGTGAAGGCCTTTCTTTCCAACGGAACTGCAACGGTTGGGCTCGGAGACCTTCGCAGCTATAAATTCTCGACCCCCAACAAAGGCACATCTCAAGGGTCCATCATGTCACCACTACTTTTCAACGTGGCTTTGATCGGACTCGCTAGACAACTCGAGAAGATCGAAGGCATACAGCACGCCATGTACGCTGACGACTTCACTGTCTGGGTTACCTCCGGGTCGCGGCAAGCAGCGGCTACCTGCGTGGAGGAATATGTCCGTGCACGAGGTCTCGCCTGCTCCACAAAAAAATCTGAACTTCTGCGAGTTCACAAAGGGAAACACAAAGAAAAGGGACCCTCAGTGTCTCCCTCAAAGGACAGCTACTTCCCGAACGAGACAAGCTACGAGTCTTAGGAATGTGGCTCCAGAGTAATCAGCGATGCGGCCATACAATCGGCTTTCTCAAGCAATCGACCACTCAGGTCGCCAATGTGATCATGAGCGTGTCGCAGAAGCGGAGCGGCATGCGAGAGGGGGATACCCTGCGCCTGGTTCAGAGCCTGGTATTCTGTCACTTGGGCTATGCCCTCCCGTATTTCACCCTCAACAAAGGAGAAGTGGAAAGTGCAGATATCATCATCCGCATAGCTTACAAGACAGCCCTGCACCTACCAATGAACACCTCCAACGCAAAACTACTAGCTCTTGGCGTTCACTACACCTTCGTAGAGATTAAAGAAGCCCAACTGGTCACACAGATAGCCCGGCTCCAGCAGACACCTAAGAGGCGCTCGCTTCTTTGCGACTGGGGCTAGGTGGAACTGCGGAAAACGAGAATCGTACTGTGAGGATACCGGACGCAATGTGCCAGACGCTAAAGGTTAGCTCCCTTCCCCGGAACATGGACCCCAACTTGCACGTGGCCCATAGGGCAGGCCGGGCGAAGTATGTACAACAAAATCTAGCTTCAAAATCCACAACAGTATACACGGGCACGGCTTAGTATACAGGAAGCTCACATAACAGCGCAGTGGCGGTAGCTATTGAATCCAACATACAGGAATTAGCTAGCGCCTCAGTCAGGAATTGCACGGTACCCAAGGGGAGAAGCTGGCCGTTGCTCTAGCGGTGATAGCCGGGTATCTAAGCAACACGTCCATTACCATTCTTAGAGATTCGAGAGAAGCGTGTCGTAAGTATATGAACGGCCGCATAGGTCGGGCCGCGCTCAGCCTCCAACCGAGCGCGACCCCATCAAAAGTCACACACAACATCTACTGGGTACCAGGACACACCGACATAGCGGGGAACGAACGCGCCGACGAGGTAGCCCGAGGATACACGAGCCGAACTTCCTCCCAATCGGACGATCTACCAGAGCGAGTCGGCCCTACATACTCAGATATTCTGAGCTACTATAAGGGGGTACGGATCCGCTATCCACCGCCTCATCGGGATCTAAAACAACAAGAGGCAGTGTACTGGCGAAGACTGCAGACAGGAACATTCCCAAACCTGCATATTCTTAGCAAGATTTACCCGTCGCAATATCGGGACACCTGCCGATGGTGTGGTAGCAAACCTTCGTTATACCACATCATGAGGGAATGTAGAAATAACGTTAGCTTTCGTAAAGACCCGAGTGGGGAACAGTGGGAGAGCCGGCTCTCCAGCAGCGATCTAGCTTGCCAACTAGGTCTGATCCAGCACGCCCAGCCAGCTGCGAAGCTCAACGGGGCCTGGAATAGGGGCACCGACGCTGTGAGAAGCCGGAAGATGGACCTCTTCTGCTACTAGCACAAGACCTTCTTAGAGAAATTAACGTTTTTTCTATCCTATCCTATCCTATGTGGTCGAGGGTCCCTCTCGCCCAACAATCCGTACATTTGGCATGGTCTCTCCTCTCGGGGTACACATGGTACGCCAAGACGGGATTAATGAAAGTATTAGTTTGCAAGCGCTTCCTTGCAGCTGCTTCTTTGTTATTCCATTCTGAGTCTGGGCGGGGGGGGGGGGGGGGGGCACCAGCCTACATGCCAGTCAATAATGGTTGATTATTTTCCCATAATTTAGCAACCACTCCTCGTTGCCCCAGTCGTCGGGGCGTCCCATGGCTGCGCGGAAGTAGAGTGCTCGAGTTACGAAACTTCGGATAATCTGGACGCTTGAGCATGCTGCCGTTTCTGGCAACGAGGCGGGCGTTGGCTGAAAAGGAGCAAAGAAATGAAAGGCTGATTTTCAACGAGCGTCCGAGACACCCGAACAACGGGAACATCTCGCTAAACGACGCAGCAAAGCCGAGTCTGAAACGCCTAAAGCATAACCATAAGCTAAACCGTACGCATGTCCATAAGGTAAACCATAAGCATATTCATAGCCAGTCATAAAGCATAACCATAAGTAAACCGTTAGCATATTCATAAAGTAAATAATAAAGCATAACCATAAGCTAAACCGAAAGCATCCCCCAAGCTTTTCTCTTTAATATATCCATGCTTAACTTCAGTTAAGACCCAGCCAATTTTTGTTGCGATGACAGAGGATGATGACGCCAGAATGCAGCTCTGCTCCAGATAGGTACTGGCCGAGGACAGTTATTAGAAGAGCGGATCGAAGGCACTAGAGACTCCCTTAATCCAGGAGGTTGTCGAGATGCTGGGAGTATTGGCTAATACTGAGTAGTGTACTCGTAGAGCTGTAAGCAGCGCGTGCGCCGGAGCTCCGACCATAGGTCTAGCTGCCCGCGTATACCGAATATGATGACCCGTACCCAGTGGTAGCATCTTTAAGTGAGCGGCAAACATACATAACGGCCACTGGCGTTTCGGAAGCTCATATGTTGACACGGCTCCTACCGCTGGCTTTTGGGGGTGCTGCCGGAAGTTGGTAGAGGCTTCAGTTGCCTTTCACCTACTGGGAAGAGCTTAAAAGAAGAGTTTGAAAAAAAGCTTCCGAGATGACTTTCTACCCACCGGTTAGAAGATACGGGTACAGCGTGAGCTTGAGTTGAAACCCCGAACCCGGACGAAAGCCTAATCGAGTACAATCGGGCGATGCAGGAAGTGCATCGGCGGGCTGCGCCGGGTGTCCCCGAGACGGATCAAGTAGCTCGTGTCGTTCGACAGTCGTCCCAGGTTTAGGCCATTTCTTTGCGGAAAAATATTCGAGATGCTTGAGCCCCTTGTACGGGAGCCACACGATATGCAATACGTCCTTCTTGCTTAAAGCACTTACGTGTCCCCACCAGCGTGTCAGTGTGCCCTAGGGCCGGGAATGGCTTTGCAAGGCCCCGTTGGCAGTCCGTTAGGCAGAATTATGTCGCTGCCGCGGCAGGTTCCTCGGGGGCTCTGGACCCCTTCACATATAGGCAAGAACGGTACGTGTGCACTTCCGGCGATGAACGTCGATGGGAGACGTCCGATCTACGGTAGAGTTGATTTCGTGAGCTTCACTCTCGAGTTCATGTTGGACATGGTCGGCAGCACCCTGTTGTGACCGTGCATGGTCCGCGATTGCGCGCGCTATTGTGCGCCTGTGGGCATGGTATTGATATGTGCTGTTGGTGCAAGGGCTCTAAGTGAGCCTGTTTCCATGAATCTTTTTGTGTGAGCATGCTTTGCTTTGTCGTGACCCTGCAACTGCCAAGTTGGCCCTGTCAAGGGAACGTCAAGAAAAATACAAAGAAACGTCGCCCTGTGAGAAATAGCCGGAAGTGCTTTTGTTCAACTGTTCACCCTTCCCGTCGAGAGGCGCTATTGTCAAGTGAGGAATGCCTATTGTCCAAAGAACACGATCGGAGTGACACATCCGCTGACGTACAGGAGAAGAAAGGAGCATGATGATTACGGCCGTTAGAGGATTTCCCGGGAATGCAGGAAAGAGTTGCAATTATCGGAAAGGGACAATGCTGGGAGCAGTGTTCGTGGCGCGCATGTACAGTTGGGTTTCTGGGAAGGAAATCCACTTGCCTGAACCACCATATCGGATCTTTGCAGAAGAATCGAAATTTACCTCCTCGCCGTTCCCAAGCTCTGCCCGCCAACAAATGATCACGCCTGATGAAACCATACTGGACTAGTCAGTGCATCAGACCATCAGTGCAGTGATGTGGGCGACTGGTTGCCGATGTCTGAGGGGTGTGCCCTGGTACTGATTGGCCAGCATCTTCAGAGAGGGGCTGAACATAGGGGGATTTAAGGATGTTGCAGAGCACGAAATGACGCTCTGAACCCTGGGTAAACGGCTCATCCAGACGCTTCTCGCTATAAACACTTAACGCTTACCATTTTGCTGATATACCTTTTTTTTCATGTAAATAAGTTTTCTCAAAGTGCTATTAAACCTGCTTGCATATATTTTACCAACTTCGAAGATTCAATCCTTCATCAACCAGGAGTCTCTGCAAGCTACGAAGTGAAGGCCGGGTCGACTTAGTCCCAGCGTCAAGACCACCCCCCGCCCTGATCTTCATTTAGCTCATTTTCCTTTATCTTAAAATGACTTGAGTCTGGCGACGCTTGCAGGTGGGACTCACTCCGTCTTTCTTTTACATATTTTGTTTTTGTTAAGATATGAGGGAATCAATAAATGGATAAAAGAAATAGACAAAAGGGTTTCGCAAGCCGACTGTGAAAGGCGCTCCTCTGATGGGTACCCCTGAAGTTTTAACGCGAACTATCATGATAGCACTGGTAGAGAAAATTTTCAGAGTCTAGCATAGATAGCAAGCTATAAGTGTGGACAAAGGGTTACAGAAATGCCGCATTCGTCAGTATACGAGCTAGGGAAACGAAATCGATCGGCGACTCTGACTCCCAGCAGTGCTCCGCATTTCACAGTGGTGATAGTTGGGAATAAATGAGGTGAGGCATTTCTTGTCGCGTCAGTGTACCGTAGTGTACAGCATTCAGGCCACACAACATCGTAAATAAAGTTCTTGGCTAAATCGTTCATGCTCTTCTTGATACTGGCTGTGGGGTTTAGTTAATCGCTGACTGGCAACTGCGCAGTGTATAGCAAGCGAACGTAACTTGTAGAAAGCACATGTTCATCTAAAAATCGCATCCGCCAGGAAAGGATTCCTGAACCTATCAGTGGCCATGGTTCTTAGACCACACTTTCCTAAAGGGAAAGGGGTCATGCTCAACTTTCCGTCAAGAAGCTATCGCCTTTATGGAGAGGATAAAACAAATTCGTTCCTGGAGATACGTGAACCCCCTGCGGTCGGTCTTTAACAAGTAACGGATCTGTACTCCATTTAGCCGGAGACAATCTCCGTTTGCGGTTCTATTTAGAGGCTTCTTCGCCGCCTTTGAATTGAGCGCTGACGAGTGAAACGGACATGCTCTGTTTGACAGCAAACGAGCACGTTTTTACCATCGCCGCTTCTAAGTAACATAGTTCTTTTTCGGACATAAGTGACCCAATATAGAGTTCGTTCCAGTGCTACACCTGTGTATTCGTTTGTGGCCTAAGGCATTGTGACATTTGACCACCTGACATTTGTTGAGGTGCGGAATTCCGTCAACATGGGATACCCTTCAAGATGTCTTATGAACAGAAGCTACCTCTTGCCTTCGTGCAGCCGCGGGAGCCACCCACTTTACAAGAACTGCTCAGTGAAGATGCAAAAGACTAAATGGACGCTTCGACTGCGAGACAAAATTCAATAGAGATGTTTAGCTTACCGTGATCCGCGATCTGCTATCGTGATTCGCCATAGCGCGTACCACTGCGCATGCCTAGACCACCCTTGAAGCAATGGATGGCGCCACATACTGGATGTCGACACACAGACCTGCCTTGTCGGGACCAATCAGCTTGAGCGCCCCGCCCACCGCGGTAGAGGGTCACGGTGGCGGATCGCGTATCACGGTAAGCTAAATCTCTATAATCCCTACTGAAAAATCCTGTATAAAATTCGTACAGGAAATCATATACAGGTTTACTGTACAGGATCTGGGATACAGGATTGGGGGCTATTTCAGCAAATTCCTGTACTGCCCTGGAAAGTCCCGAATGAAACCGCGCGGAGCTCTGATACGGGAATGGCCTGTATGGTTGATGGCCCTCGTTTCCGGAAAGAAACGCGTCGCCAGGGTGGAAAAAGCAAGCAACAATATAAAATAAAACGACTACATTTAAAATATAAAAAATAAAAACATATTAAAAAAAAGTATTTAGTACCGAATGTGGAATCGAACCTCGGTCCATATGGTTTTCAGACGGGCACCTTAACCACTACTCTACGGCGGCTTATGGTTACATTGGTTATTATACAGTATATGTAGCTGCTTTTGCTCTTTCGTACTTGTTTATTTTCCTTGGCAGTAGAATTTGTGGCCGTAATTCACCGATCGCCCTTTAAACACGCTGAATATCTTTGCAGGCTATCACGAGGGTTCACAAATGTGGCGTATTTTTGTAATGCGTCGCTTTATTGAAGGCAAACCTCGAGATATCATAATTTACTAGTGCTGATGTGTTTTTCATCGTCTACGAACGCTTGTAAGTTTTCCTACATAGAGATATCCGCTGCACTAATACTTGTAATACTGGGCGTTTTAGCTTCACGTGCTACCAGCGGAGCATCGATGCCAATGAATACACTTCCGACTGAGCGGTTTCAATATGTAAACATTCGAGAACGCGTCGCGCGGTGTGCGGCTATCTGCGCATCTTTCGATGGTCAGCGATGTTTGTTTATTTTTTCTCGAACAGTTTTTTGTCATCGCTAGCGAAACGATACGTTCGTGCTTCTACTTTCGTGTTGTAGGCGGCAGATCTTCAGTCGCAGATATGAAGACGCACCGCAAGATCGTACGAGCTGCAGCGACTGTTGTACGCGCAAAAGCGACGCGACGCGCGTATATGCTTGCTAGCGCACACTTCGACGGCTTCGCATTTTCGAGGTATTTGGGAAACGAAGCGCGCCCTTTATATACAGAACAGTTGTATAACATGTTTGGTATCATGCTTATTTAGTGCGCTGGCGTGTCTGGCATGGTCATTCTGGTTGAGCTTCGTCGATCGGCCCGGCTTCTGTTCAGAAGCGGAATAGTCGGCCGGTATCAGTTCCAGAAATGACGCGTTCGTCCGGTTTCTGGTTAATTGATACAGGCTGAATAGTACATAACATTACTACATTTGAAAAAGAAAAAAAAGAAAAGAAAAAAAGGAAAAGAAACAAAAAGAAAATAGAAAAGGAAAAAAAATTTACATGCGATTCGAACTTCGGTCTTCAAGGCCGGCAAGCACGCACTTTAACCACTACACCACGGCAGGACATATTGATGGTGGTTATATATCTAATTATGTAGTCGAGATTGCTCTTTTGTAGTTTGTGTATTTTTGTAGGGTGTAGAATTTGTGGTCGTAATTGAACGATCGCCCTTTAAACACGCTGCATCTTTTTCCTGGCTATCACGAAGGGTTATCTGTGTCTCGCATCTTTACAATGTATCGCTGACAAACCTCCGAATGTCACAATTTACTAGTGCTTATGTGTTTTGTCATCGTCTTCGAACGCATGCAATTTTTGCTACATATAGATATATGCGGTGCACCAACACTTGTAATACTGCTTGTTTTAGCTTCACCTGCTGCCAGCGGAGCCGCGACGTCAATGAATTTACTTCTCACCAAGTGTTTTGCATGCGTAAACACTCGAGGAAGCGACTCCCGATGTCCGGCCGACCTGTGCATATTTCGATGGTTAGTGATGTTTCATTTATTCTCAATCGTATTTTATCCGCGCTAACGAAACGCTACGTTCTTGCTTGCACTTTCGCGTTGAAGGTGGCAGATCTTCAGTCGCAGATTATGAAGATGCACCGCAAGATCGTACAAGCTGCAGCGACTGTTGCACACGCAAAAACAAAACGCGATGCATGTATGTACTTGCTAGCGCACACATCCACGGCTTCATATCTTCTAGGTATGTACGAAACAACGCGTACTCCACATATACAGAAAAGTTTTAACATATATTATATGTATGGTTTCATGCTTATTTAGCGTGAAGGCATATTCCGACGTGGTCATCCTGGCTGAGCTTCACGATCCGCCCGAGTTGTACTGAGAAGCGGAAATACTCTGTCCCCTATCAGTTTCACTCATTCGGATTTGTCCGGTTTCTGTTAAACCGGACATGACCTGTCCTGTATATGAGCTATATACAGGACTGGTCCGCCCTGTTTCATATCCATACCGGACTGGGATGTCGTGTATAAGATGCATACGAGAAATGGTTTGCCCTGTATTAACTCTATACCGACTGGACCGTCCGGACTGAGATTCATACCGGACATGACCTGTCCGATATAAACACGTTTAAGCTTCTTACAGAACTGGTCACACCGATATCAAATTTATACGGGATAATACAGAACCGGTTCAAACCCGTTTGACACGATACGGGATTTTTCACTAGGGATGTCTGCAGCGATGCAGCAAAACTGTGGCAAATCTACTTTGCTGTTCAAGGATTTACCCGATCCTGGTTCGAAAATTATGAGATTTATTTACTGGTTGAGGAACATTGTTTTTGACCTTTTCAACGGCCGTCTGAAAAGTAAAATCCCAGTCCCTCCTCCAATCCAGAATTCAGCCCCCAATCGCTGACAGTCTTTGCTAGCATCGAATAGATGAAGCGTCACTTCCGCAGCACCGATTCCGGCATGACAGAGGAGGCCAAGGTGAATCAATTGATGCACGATGTGAATGACCATCTATTTTCAGGTATTTCTCGCCAGCCGCCAAAGACTGTGGGGGCGTTTTGCTGGATCAAAGCAGGGAATATCGAAACGACTTTGGAAGTAGCGATGCGCCTGTACCACCGGCCTATTCAAATTCTGTCTGCAGGCCACTGCAACACGACCCCTACAAGCAGAGAACCTTCATTACTAAACGGCTTTGCGGCGCATGTTGGTGCATCGCTTCTAATATTTCAAGCGCGACAATGACAGCACACGTAGCCGTCAACTGTGTGCCGTCGTTGCGCTTGAAATGTTAGAAACCTCCGTGAGATAATCCGTCAAGTGGTTCGAGAAAACTGGGCTGTATCTTACCTTCGACCATGAATCCTCAACTGGCGTCACTTGCGGACGTTGGCTCTAAAGAGGTTCGGCGGCAACTGGACCTTCTTCTACCAATGACTCCAAAGTAAGAAGATCCAGCGATGAACTATGCCCCTGCATTGCACCGCCCTTGTAGCGGTGTAGCGAGACCCGAAGTGCCCACAGACGCGAACACGCTGCCTTGGAACACCGCCTCCTGACCCCTGCCTGCCAGCCATATGAATGACCTTCCAGCACCAGAGCGTACGACGCCTGGAGAACATCGAACAACTGTCCAATATTCTTCCGTTGTGCTGAGGCTGGACACTTCCTTCGCGACTGCCCATACATTTGTATTGGCCTCCGTGCGTTTGCATTCGACGTCCCACGATCTCGAGCCCGCGAACGACCAGAGAATAGGACGTAGAAAGAGGGGATATCTTCCGAAATGTTTCATAATTTAAGCAAGATTTGTAAAATCTCATAATTTCCACTTTTCGCCTTATATAACACATCTGATTTTTTTCTTTGGTATGTCATAGTCAAAATATTATTTTTTTCGTTGTCGTATTTTCTTTAATAATTAAAAAAAATATTTTGCTAATCATGCCCAAGCATGCGAATAAATATCAAACAGCGCATTAGTAAAATTTATTATTAAAGCCGGACAGTACAGTACGCATGAGAGAGCTAAAAGGATATCTTCGATACAATTCTTAACCTAGTTATAACATCACATGGCATATAATTGGGCCGCAACTTCCGTTTACCTAGGTTTTCGCACTTTTTCTTACCATCGTCTCTGACCCTAATTTTCAGAGTTAGAGCTTGCCCTGTTGCACGTTAACCTTACGTGAATAGTTATACTATTATAAAATGTCGGTTAGTTTTACCGGTTTTAGCATGGCCTAAAGCTTGTGCGCGCCATACCTTACCTATGGGGAATACATATTGGTCACTTTATGCAAAACGCTTTACAATAATTCAGTTGGTGGCTCGCAATTTGCCGTTACACATTTACGACGGAGCTCTTCTAAAGGGTCTGAAATGGTCATCTGGGCTGATGAGTACGTCTGCGTTTTTCTGTAGTCTCGGTGTGTTTGCATCAGTTTGGTTACATAAGCAGTAACGAAACTCAATACCGTAGCACTCTGGGCGTGTTGGTTATTCATGATGGAAAAATACAGCGCAGAGAAGGACGAGGACAAAATGAAGACACATAGGACACATGAGCGCTGGTGTGTCTTATGTGTCTTCATTTTCTCTGCGCTGTATTTTTTCATCAGTAACGAAACCCAATGAGTCGGGACTGTTAGTCAGTTACCGCAAGAAGAGACGCTGATTTATTTTACGCCTCTTGATGCGCGCAATAAGCGTAGAGGCAGGGTATAGGAAGCTTGATATGCGCCTAAATGACCATAGTAAAGAGCAGACGGACGTACTGACCTTATGCGGATGCCTGGATAACATGAGACCGAGTGGTAAATAGTGAATGTCTGACCGCGCAATGCGAATAATGTATTAATAATGTGACTGCTTGTCAATGAGGGATGCCTGTTGTGAGCAGCGCCTGTACTTGTCGCATTGAAGTGAGAAGCATGGGCGGCGGCAAAATAACGAAAACCGTTTATCAATTCTAACAGTCGACTCGCAGGTTAACGCCCTTATCATCTAGCAGCAGCAGCAGCAGCAGCATCTAAGCACATAACTCTCATTCTCTCCTCGTATCCATTAATCTACAAAGCACAAGCAAAATAAGGGTAAAAAATATTTCGTCCGAATACATCAGTAACTATCTGGCAATAAGACGATTAACTTGGCTTTGCAGTGCTTGTTACAGGCAAAAAATTTTTTTTTTTTAAGATGGGCAAACAAAATTTAGCGAGTAACACAATTAGTAATCGTTTAGCCTCGAAGCTTGCATAAACATATTTTATTATAAAGGTAATCAGTGAATTGAAAAAGAACTTACCGAATAGGCTACGGCAAGACAAGAGCTTCTAACTGCAGATACGCGTCACTGCTAGCAAAGAGAACATAACTGTAAAGCCGCCTGCTATTCCATTTAGCGTTGCGGAGGAATGAACGCAGGAAGCAAGGACACCGTGGCATCGTAGATATCAGCTAAGCCGTCGCTGCATGCTGTCTGCGCCACAAGAACACAGGAACTGCGATTGAAAGTTTTATTCAATTTGTTGGATGTACATTTTTCTTCCTGAAACAAAAGAATGCCTTCAAGCTTGGTGCAAAGTACCGTGAGTGACGCAGGTTCGCTGGTTATTCTCATTAGGAAACATGGCGCGAAAGAAGAGGTCAAATATGCAAAGAAGGACTCTATATACGATCTATATTTCTGCTGCTGCTATTCTTGCGTTACATATGGTTTACCCGCCTGCCTCACTTATTCCCCTGCCTTCCTTTTGCGGACGATACTATCATTCTTAGCCACATTTAGCATTGATAGTAATAATGTTTTTCTGGTTTAATCGTACATGCCTATGTATAAATACTCTGAAAACAACTTATATTGTCTTCACTTCTGGTCATTGGACGGTGCCACAAATTCTTATAATTAACATTTCTGCTTCGCCAATACAAGCGGTTCAGAAATGTAGATTTCTAGGCTTTGTCCTTGATTCCCATCAGAAATCCACTCAACATAAAGCGTACTTAAAGCAATAATATGAATATGGCATCCGTACACTACAAAAAGCGCGGCATTATTTCTCCACGGAAACATTACATCGCCTATATATTGCTTAATTCATAGCCACATATCTGGTGCATATCTTTACGGGGAAACATATACTAAACTTACCTACTCCGCTGAACATTTACAGAACAAGCCATTCGTATCAAAACATTTATGCCGACCCATAAGGATTGCAATTCCACTCCTTCATGACCATTAGATAATGCCAATTCGGTTCCTGGTTACATTGAAACCTTTATTGGTTATTTTCTAGGCTGGCAAGAATCTTTTAGCAACCAATTTATATCACATTTACGATCTCATTAACAACATTTCAATGAGGTTTACCACAAAAAACAATTACTCTTAACAAAGCCTACTGATTATAAAAAAACAAACTTCTCTTATCTGAATAGTTAATTTAGAAAGAGCTTCCAACTTACTTTAAACATTGGGCACCTTAGAGTATCTTTAAGCGGGAACTAAGATTATATTTTGGCCGGAGCTGAATTTTTTGCGGATATTTTATAACGTTTATTAGTGTGTTTCAAACCACCTTAACTTTGCTCATGTATGCTGATTTTTTTTTGTCGTCTCACTGTGAGCTGCAATTGTTTTTAAGGCGAAAGCATTTCTTGCTTCATGAATGTGCACAAAATCTGTCCGTAAAAACAGTGCGTTCATTTACCTGTTAGGAAAAGTTGCCCTCACCCTCTCTTGGGAATCTTTTTCCCCTCCTATCACCACTCGAGCGAGCTAAACAACTACGCCACGCTAGACGTCTGAATATTATATCTTAATTCTCCTTTTTTAGCGTTGCTGCTGTCACCATGGCAACGTAGGAGGTGGAAAAACAACGGCTTCCTCCCGACTTCCAGGAGGAAGCGTGATGCACACCACCTGCCGCCTGCTACAAAGACCAATTGCCACTAGAAGCGTGTGCCATCACCGTCGAATGGAACTGCTCACCTCCAATCCGGCACGGAAGAAGCCATGGTAGAATTAGCCCCAAAGCCATTATCATCGCTCTTAAAAAGTGTTAAAATCCTCACGATGTTTTCGCATTACAACTTATAAAATCCCCCATAGGATGTCCTGAAATAGCATTCCTGCTATCGCACCTCATTCTGTATATTAGGTGACGTACTATTTATATGTACAAATAAAATTATATTTCTCATAGGGGCATTGACTCGGAGATATTCACTCCGTATTGTGCCCATCTGGACTTGCTCCCGGTACCTAAAAAGACATTGATACCCAAGAAGTGTATATCAAACATCTGCGAGCTTATGGAATAAAAACCCTGCCATGCAATACTTGAAAACATTTGAATAAAAAATCTGGACTCTTGGTTGTAACCGCGCATCTGTGGTCTTAGTCATGCTACTGTGAGTGTTACTAAAACTGTTATCTAACTTCTAGTTAATAGGCTAGTAGCCGCCACACTTGTTTGATAAATTAGGGAAATCAGGGCTAGCACCCTGCGACTTTGCAAACATTGTTTTTCTAAGAAATACAGCATGAGTTGTCTTAAAAGTTGGGCGTTTGATCTCATCAAATATATAACCGTCTTTGTTTAGATATTTGATGAGATCAAACGCCCAACTTTTAAGACAGCTTATGCTGTATTTCTTAGACTTAATGTTTGCAAAGTCGCAGAGTGCTAGCCCTGATTTTCCTAATTTCTCAAAGAGGTGTGGCGGCTACTAGCCTATTCACAAGAAGTTAGATAACGGTTTCCATTAAATATCTAAACGTCTTTGTACCCCGCCGGGGTTGCGCAGTGGTTACGGCGCTCGACAACTGTTCCCAATGACGCGGGATCGAATCCTGGCCCCGGCGGCTGCTTTTCGATGGAGGCGAAAAGCAAGGCGCCCGTGTGCTGTGCGATGTCAGTGCACGTAAAAGAACCCCAGGCGGTCGAAATTTCTGGAGTCCTCCACTACGGCGTCTCTCATAGCCTGATTTGCTTTGGGACATTAAACCCAACAAACCAAACCAAACCAAACGACTTTGTATGCATCTATATGTCGCAACGATTTTTTAGCCTCATCAGGAATCCCAAGAGTTACTCATCAAAGCCGCTCGCCAAGGGATGACCACGCAGCATCTACGCCTCCCGTCTTCCGGTCACCATGCGAACGTTCGTTCGGTTGGGAGCAATTCCTTGCTCGTTTACTCGCAGCCTCCTTATTTGGTGCTCTCATTGCTCCCTCATCAAAACGCCGCTTAAATAAAGCCGTTAAACATGCCTATAGGTAGACAGGTCTGATTCTAAATATAGCGGCCCCAATTGGTTCAACCGACTCCCAACCCGCTTCCATCTTGAAGGGGGAGGTCGAGTCAACACCTGCTCCTAATTGGGCCGTATCAGGTGGTCCCCTGACGTCGAGCAACTGGCTCACGAATGTACACCCGGCTCTGTAACCTGCCCACCAGGTTACAGAGCAGGAGGTATGCCCATTCTGTATCGCTCACAACGACCACTCCACCAATGCTGAGGCCGGTGTTGTCGTGAGAACGAGGCCTTGATACCATATTCTTCGTAAGCATTATCCAGTATAACCTTATTTTATCCCAAGCTAAATTGCGAAACGGCAGCTATATATCATTATGCAAGCTTTGCAATGCATCCTCATTTTCGTGACCAAACAAAATCCACTTTGTCTGCTGTCCCCGTGTGCAATGAAGAAAGCCTTCTGCAAACGTGTTTTCGCGGTTTGACGCAGAAGGCTTTTTGCGCTGCAGGGTGTTTCAAGCGAAGTTTGGGCGTGTGCGTAATGCAGTTTCCTCAATGCTGATGGCATGGATTTCCAAAGAAGTCACTTTCGCTGCGTGCCGTAGCTGTAGCTGTGCGCCTGGCTTCATAGGGAACGTCAGGCACGTTCGGACTTCAAACCTTTTTCGCTATTGATTCAACGCCAGGAGCGAGGCTCATTTTCCTTCGACGCATACACAAAGAAGGTGCGCGAACGGAAGCGGCTTCTAGGAAAGTCTACTCACCGTTGCTATGCACAGCGTTGCTGCCTTGCTTCTAAAGAAAGTTTCAGGTTCGATTTTTGGCGGGGAATCCACAACTTGGGGGTATCAGGGAAAGCAACGGCACACACCCAAGTAATATCATGTGACTGCTTGATATCATATGCCTTCCAGGCATATGATATCAAGCATGGCATATGCATTATAATATTTCACGCGATTTCGTTTATTGAGATTTATCAAATATTTTCGTTCTCCCGAAAAGTTCACTGTTCGGATGCCAGCTAGTTATGCAGGTCTTAACTGAAAGAAGTTTATGGGCCTCAATGAGTGATATTGTTTTCTGTATGAGAAGCATTGCATACTTTCCAATAGGGTCTCGGCCGTGGTCAGGACATGTAATAGAGTGGGCACGACGTGTAAGTTACAGAAAGGCTAGAAAAAAGTCATAAAGGTTACCTTTAACACTACTACTGCTACTGCTATTACTACAACTGCTACCTTTGTATGTCCTTTGTATGTCCATCAGGAGAAGATGTGTTCCACTTATTTTTCCTAGATTTCTCACTGCAGCTACTACACGGTATCAATTTTATTTTTTACTTGATTTATTTCGCCTCTTCCGTTTCCTTTCACAGTACAATGAGACGTATGTTCGTTATTTGAATGACAACGCAGCTTTCGTTTTGTCATATTATTCGCTCCCTAGCATCCCACTCAGCTATGTATTAGTGCACTGGAAGTGCCTCGAGAAGTTAAAGCGCATATACAAAACATTTTTGTATCTCCGACACCATATTGTGTGCCGTAGGTTAAGTGGCGGTATTACATTTATGTTATACAATGCAGAAATGTATGCGAAGCGTTACCAGAAGAGGGCGAACTCGTTACCATCTCTACGTCTTCCGCAGTGTAATATGTAACGTGCTGTAAACGTTTGCAATTTCTTTCACTGAAAATTCCGGGCAGTGAATGGCGGATGTTAGAAGCTTTCAAGAAGTCGATAAACATCTGGCTAAAGCACAGCGCTTAAACTGGAGAAAAGAGAAGGTCATTTACCAAAGGCACATATTGTATAGGCAAAAAGAAAAATGAGGCGGATGATGAACACTCCTAGCTCACGAAGCCCAGTCAGCTCCGAAGCAAAGCACGAAAAAAGCGATAAGAAAAGTAAAAATCAATGCAAAAACGTATACTCGCTTTGAAGGTAGTTGATAAAATTTGTTTCGAAGCCGAAACTAAATTTGCCGAAAATTAGGTTACTACGAGCAAGGAGCCACTTTCAAGCCTGGTTCGGTTCTTCACAGAACCTTCAAAAATTGCCGTTAAAACAAAATGGGAAGTGTCGCTGTCTACAGGAAGTTACGGTATCCGCCGTTGCTAACTCAAAGATCGATAGATCCACTCAAAATACTGGCGCCACTGCTGAGCGCTAGAACCTCGATGATCTTTAGTCCTCGTGTACGCACAGAAATATTTCAAAGCCAAGTGACACAGCAAGGCAATCGTAACAGGATTACCTTTAACTGCACAAGGACGCAAAAACGCGTACACGAGAGCTTTCAGAGCGAGACACGAAACGCGATTTTATATTTTATGGCACATTTGCCACCGTGTACGAGCGACTAGCATGCCGCCCAAGCCTAATATGCTCGGAAGAAAAGATTGCCACACTCAAAAGATGAGCTGATTTTTTTAGTTTCTCAATATTGCTTCTCATCTCTTTCACAGGAGACCAACTGTCACTTTAAATGCAATATGCAGAACTAAATAGAAGTTGCCGGTGGTGCTACATCTACTACACCATGTTGAAGTTTCTGTATAAAGGTTTCCCTGGCAATAAGTTCTGCGTAAATAAAAAACTTTGAACACACATTTTGTTAGATTTCCCAAGAAAACTTGGTTTCTTAAGACAAAATGTTCTGGAAACGCTCATCGTCATAAAACCCAACTACAACTCGGAGTTCACCGATAAAACATATGCCCTATCGCCAACATGGAGACATGCCAAATTCATGTTAAGCGGACGTCCAAATAGTAGAAAAGCGTTGAACGCAGCTGCTTGCTTCCCTGCCATAACATCATGGACGTATACCAGAAGTACTCATTGACACCTTACCCTTTTGTAACTTCTTTTTGCACAATGTTCTTCCTTATACCATTCATTTCATCCACGTTTCCTAGCTCTGCTCTGCTAGACGCATAGTCAAAAATCAAGTGCTCTTACAGAACTGATTCCTTACATGGCCAATCACTTTAAAGTATGTCATCGTGTTGAAAATTGCATTTTATCGAGGCACTTGCCGCTTTCTCGAAAGTTTTAAATTGCGGAAATGCAATACTTCGTCGCTGTAAGAAATAAAAGCTATTGAACATTGCGTATTGACTAAAGACATTTCTTTAAATTGTGTAGTATCGAAGGGTAGGCTTCAAAGTTAATATGCGCGTGCGTGGTTCCCTTGCCAGATAGGTATGTAATATTCCATTAGTTACTTAACTTCTGCATTACAGACTTTATCAGACAATTGAATGGTCTATTGGTATTTTGTGATTTTTTTACCATTGGCATTGAAGTCTCTTAGTTTATGGCGTTTCTCTCCACGGGAAAACCATGCTTCTTTTCTCTTTTACGCGGCAACATATTTGCCTCGTTCAGCCAATAAGAGCTAGCCGCAAACCAGAATTGAGGGCTGAAACTCATAAACGTGACGGAAAAGTACGTGAGTCAATCAATAATTATGTTTTCATTATGGTTCGAACATGGGCCCGCTGCATCAAAGGCGGGCGTTCAAAGCACAGGACAAAAACCGTCTTTTTTGTGTCATTGGCATACAGGCCACGAAGGTTAACTCGTAATTGCATCGTTTGTTACCGTACCATATGCTGTATCTAGGTCAACTATTATCAGGGGTACCTTTAGATATGCGTCTGGAATATGAACTAGTGACCATACAGTTTTCCACACTGGCCGATAGAGAAGCGAATTGTGGCAAATCTACAGACTACAAGCTATACAGATGATTTCATCTTTATATACAACACTATAACTGTTTAATAATTAAGCTTGCCACGCATGTATTTTGTATCGATGTTTATAAAGAGGTGAATATCACTAGAACTATACCCTTGAAATAGTATAAATGGTTGAAGCAGTTATTGATTTTTTTATAAATATAAAGCTACAGCTCAGAAGCTGTACAACTGTCTGTAGGAGCCTCAACGAAGATGAATTTCAGATAAGTTATGCCTCCAAAATAATCCATTTTTGCACAGGTAGCAATCAGAAAGGAAAATTGATAGATGCATAGTGAGAAATATACTTAATAACTTTAATACAGATAATAATATCAAGCCTAAATAGATGGTTGCGGCAAGATAGAAAAGGACATAAAATATCCAACCATTTTCGAGTTAACATATCCCATCAAAGGTCGATGCATCTTAACATGGAAATGATTTGAATTCAAAAGAAGCGATGCTTCACACTACCATCAAGGCATGCGCGCAACTTTTATTAGTAAATATAACACAAACTTGAGAACTCAGCCGCTGGACAGCAGGGCCAGAATGTACGGAGTCGCAATCGCTAATGTGCAACTTGAAGGCATACTATTGGATGGAGATATGTCATCGATTCGAATCCCTATCGCCAGCTAGCTTCCAATCTCACCAGCAGATGTAGGCTATACTCAAAACAAAAATCGAGTGGCAGCCCCGGTCAATCTACAGAAGGAACGGTTAAATCAGTTATTTGAAAAAAAAGTTCGGAAAGGCCCACAATTACAGGTACATAAGTCATCGGTTCAAATTCCGCTCGTGAGTTACACCTCCTACTTGATTCACAGACCTTTTCGGATTCATGGAAAGAAATCATATTACGAAAACCGGAACACATTGCAAAAAGCGGCTAAATGCAGAGTACAAGATCACTACCCGAGTAAAGTCCACCCGTGGTGAGCATCACAGACAGATAGATGCAGTTTGTCCTGGGGTCCGATTCCCTCGGTCGAGGGTGGAAGCATTACTAGTCATGCATTTAAAGGGTGAATTAGAATAGAATATTACACAAAAGCCAACATTATAACCAGGGCCCTTTGCACATCAGAGTTAGAAGGTTTCACTAAAATAGCACCCATGCTGATGAGGAACAAAGACTGATCCATAAATAAGTATTTAGAACGCCATAGGTGCCTTAGAGAATTGAAGACAGTCATAGGCAAGTCTATATTCTGCAATTGAAAAGAAACGTCGTCGACATTGTCTGTCTGAAGGCCTTCAGAAAATTTTGCATAATGCTTATCGAAAATATTATACGTAACTATAGAATGATTGTTGCAGTCAAGTACTGAGTACCGTAAAGATCGTATACTGTATCCAAAAAATGTTTTTGGTCAATATGAATTGCTAAATGACCAAGCAATAAGACTATATAGCCGACATTCTCGCAGCAAAAGGCGCCTTATGAAAAAAACCGAATATAAATCTTCAGTAAGTATTAGTATGCGTATATAATGCCAAATAAAAACTTGGAAGATGTACCAATGAGCTGTAGGAAATAAAGTGGTGGGAAATTGCAAATACTTCAAACAAACAAATTGCAAATGTTTTCCAATTACGATTGGAAAACATAACTACAGCCAAATCTTCGGTTGTAGTACAGTCAAGTCAAGTCATTTGGGCAAATTTTCTAAAGGCGGCAATACATAACCTTTTTTTTACAGGTGACCAAACGAAATATTTTTCGTTGAACAAGGAAAGAGTCTATTGTAATACTGGGCAGATTCGGCAAGGCTCGGGAATGTGGTGAAAATCCAAAGCTCGGGATTGATGATCTTGATGTCTCAAATGCACCCTGGAACAACTACTGGAATGATCATTAAGTGGAACAATGTGGGGCACGCCTTTGTCTTGTTTTGCAAACAGCATCTGCAGCCTGTCATTTACAGCTTTTGGCTCAAATATCCTGCAGCGTGTAATAAGGGTAGATGATTGACGTCCAACGTTATGCAACCACTTACATGGTCTGTGTTTCATGGCTGAGTAATTTAGGAACGTGTCAGCACAGTACATCCACTAGTTTAGTTATAGGTTTTAAAGAAGAAGAAAGTTACTGTGTGCGTGTGGGTTCGTTCACAAAGTTGATGGTGTAGGAGTCTACAGGTCGCTGTAATATGCGTCGCCAGCTACGGCATCTTCCTTGTAGCTCTAGCTTTCATTTCGCCTGTCTTGTGCTGCCGCATCTGGCGCCCATTTCACTAAAATACACACTCTCCTGTAGTCCCTACAGTCAACCTTTGCGTCCGTTACTTTCAACAATTGCCAACAAAATTCTGCAGGCCTATCCACTACAAGGTGCGGCGTTGCAATGAAAAATGTTTTATTCCGAAAGCATCGCTAACTCGATCAGACGATAATTTCTCAGCGGTTGTTGTCACTGACAGTGAGAGATCGTCCCCATAAATCACTCATCATGCCTTGATCGGGTATAGCACAGCGGTAGCGCAGCTAGATAGTATGAGACACGCAGCCGAGCTATTCGTCAAGGTCATAAACTGTGCTGGAGGAGCCAACAGCATGGATTCTGGCGAGACCCGAGGCCATGACCCTTAAAGTTCATGCGCATTCCAGAGCGCTGCGTAATGAGAGCCGGTGACGGGACAGTGCCCCAACCAAGGCAGCAAGGACGCGGCAAAAGCGGGCTTAGCGTTGTTCCTTTGGCGCGTCTTTCGCGGAGGTGGACGCCAGGACGTCCATATCTGCTTTGGCTGCAAGCGGCCGCGCTCGGGAGTAGACATGCGCGGGTGGGGCACTAGAAAAGAAATGTGATGTTCTTCATGCTAAGAGATCTAGGCTTTATGGTTACAGGACATTGTACGTTTGACCAGACCAGAGGAGATGTTGGCGTGCGGTCTCAAACGCTCCCTTTGACAGGCACGAGCAACTACGATAACCCAATCTGGATGAGACAGCTCATTGGGAATAAAAGGCTGTCCCACTGTAAGCCATCTCCCCTCGTAGCTGTGCCACCTGGAGGTCCGAACGTATGTGCCGCTTTTTGTGCACTCCAAAGCACCCAGATATACTATATAGCATATTAATATCTCATGAACTTTCTTAGTGACATGAAAATTAATTCTTTTACATTCTCGAATTAGGTAGATCTAAGCATATTGCCCGGTATTACGCGCTGGGTATTGCGCCTGTTGAAAAGCCGTCGCTGTACCCTCGAATTGAGAATGGTGAACCAGAAGCATGCCAGAAGCATGTCGAAAAAGCACATAGATTAAAAGTATATTTGTTAAAATTTAGGTTCGATCCCAAGACCATGGCATGAAAAGCGTGCAGGCAACGCATAGGCTACCAAATGTCTTTGGTGCAGCCATTACAAAGGTATCCAATGTGAACGCGTTGTGGTGGTCATGACTTACTAAGGTGCTTGGGATAAATGTAGGGACGCTAAAATAATAATACTTTAAAAATGAAATAATTTGAGTAAGAAAGATATTTAAAATATTGTTGAATAAAGAGGCGCTGCTAGAGGCGAAATTGCGTCCGCTATTAATGCAGAGCTTAAGCATCCTCTTAATGGTGTTTTCTATTCGCGAGCTACGTTTCATCTTTTATTGCGAAAGCAATACTACTCCTATTTTCAGCCCTTCGCATAGCCATGGTCGGTAGACACGTTTGACCACTGTTGACCCCAGATGGCTGTGACGTCATACCAGCTGCGAGAGATGGGCTATCAAGTCGAGTCGTCGGGTGGCGGCGGTCGGTAGGCACGGTGCGCCGCGGATGAGATGATGACGTTACTGTGACATCATACCAGGTGCGAGAGTTGGGCTACCAAGTCGAGTCGTCGGGTGGCGACGGTCGGTAGGCACGGCGCGCTGCAGCTGGAGCCGCGCTGCTACCGAGTGCAGACGTTACTGTCACCTCTTCTCTTGCAATTGAGAGGAGTAGGAAAACGATGGGTATATAAATACTTGCGCTTGCTCAGCTGAGGCACTCGCTATGCATCCTGATAAACAGAAAGAAAAGTCACGCCTTCTTGATGAAGCCACGAAACGACAGCGGGCTACAGAGACAGATGAAGAACGGGAACAGTCTCGCTCGACAGCGCGGTCAGCATGCAGCTAGACGAGTGCGTCGCGCTTCTCTTGAATAGTCCTTAACCTGTGACGACTCCAAATGAAATGTTATGGACGCTTTAAACAGTAAAGACTCTTTGTCCACGTGTTCACTGAGTAAGAACGTAGGAATGCAACTAAGCGGCAACGACGCGTTCAGGAAACACAAGAACGGCAACGGAACTATGGCGTAGCCTTGATATTATTTCGTTTGCAAACTACCGGGCTTTACTAAAGCGAGGCCCCAGCTAATGTTTTGGAGCTCGAGTGTACCTGTTTGCGCCGCTGTTTACCAAGAAATTTGAATTATATTTAGACGCCTTGATGCCTTTAATATTCATATCAATAGAGCTCATCGTTATTTCCTATTGTAACCTGCTATCTTCAATCAGTTATTTTCTATTTTCTTAAAGCTTAATGCTTTGCTTTGCGCTTTCTGAGAAACGTTGGACAAACAACCACAGTCGGTAATGCAAGCTTTCATAGAACAATATCACATTACTATAATTAATCATGGAAGACAGCAATGAATTTTGGAGTGCAGCATTGGGGCGCCCTTAATGCGTCGTCACTCATCTGCATAGAGGTCGAGCCATACCCTTTGGCTAACAAGCAGTTTTCGGATACATAAGCCCTTTGAGTTTCGGACAGCGATCCAAACAGTGCTTCTATGTCAGAAACAGCAGCTTGGACGGGCACCAGCTCTAATGAGACTTCCAATTGGCATCTTTTAGGTGAGGTGCCTCTCTGAGTCTGTGCCTTCTGGATCTATTTTCTGTTCCCGAGTAATCTGAGTACCTTTATCAAGGGCACAGGAAAAATTCTCGGAGGAGAGATCACTTTGATTCAGAGTGGGTGGAAGATTATTCTTTGCAGCTCTCGTTATCGAACGTGCCATGATGGCTGGAGCTCCTCCTTTGCACAAAAGGGGTCATTATTTCCAGAACAGTGAAAAGCGAAACTGGAGCTTACCAGTTCCCGATCTCACCATTAACCGACGGTACTTTTCGGCATCGGCAATCGTCCTCAAATAGTTCCAAAAGCGCCTGATATATGGTACTTGTGTTTTATCTCCTGGGTGCGAATAGTATTACAGTTCTTAGCTGTAAAAGCGCTGGCCAGAAACAGACAAAGGATTAACAAGAAAGCCCACAGCAAGTTTAAAACGAATGTAGTGTTACACAAACAAAGCACAAATGCCGAAATATAGACTACATCTTCACAGACAGCTTCCTCTGCTGCACGCCTAGTCGTCAAAATGTAGTCCGCGCAAACATCATGCGTCTGAAGTAACGACTAAAACTAAAGTTACTTTTGAAACTGCAACCGCATTTCGTTCTGAAAACGTGCTATTTCAGAGATACCTTCACGCTGTGTACATAGCATTTATTCGATAAATTTGCTTTCAGACGAAATTATTGTTTCGCATGTTCATGGATTCTTTGCACAGTGCTAGGAAGCATCGTGCCATTATTTTTTAATCGGTCTCACCTCCATATTTTAACGCTGCAAAGAAAGTAAAGTCGATGAACAGCAATATGATGTTTCTTCCGTAGAGTATCCGATTGCACTCAGGGAAGCCTAGAATGGCCTTATATCTCAACCATGAAATAATTGCACAAACCTAATAGAAATACTTTCAATTTTGTAGCACAACAGACAGGAAGCATAATCATGTGTGGCTGTGAATTATTTTTTTCGTATGCTGCTTCTTCACGTATCGTAACCATATTATAGTGTGCATGTGGGATTCTTGTTACTATGAAAAAGATGCACTTGGACCCTGAAGCAGGCTGGGAGAAGAACTTACGGCCATGCCAGCGCAGTCATCGAAACTTCAACTCCTATAAGGAAGTGCTGTGTATGCCTCATTATCATCAAATACTATAGAGGTGGTACCACTGCAAAGAACTGAAGTTAGGATTCATATTCCTCACATACATGCGTACGTAGTACATTGGACATGTATGGAGGAAACACCAATTTTTAAGCTCAATTTATCGCATCATTTAATAAAGTAAATATTAAGGCTATGTTCAGTTGTTGCCTCGCTAAAAAAATACACCGCTCTGTTTACGTCAAAACAAGCTTAAAAGATTCAAAACGTTGATGATTGAAAAACAAAATATTTCAAACACATGGGTACCTATGTTTTTCCACTATATCATTCACTCAAGTAGCAGTAGCTTCCGGGACATTATGATCTTTCAGTGTGATTTAAAATCATAAAGAAGCCGTTTTTGGTGCGGAGGCAAACGTGAAAACTAATATTATCATTATTTGATTGACGTCACCTTTAAAACGTATTTTTCAACTTATGCGTTTATTTCTAAAATCAGCGACACTTTACATAGATATATATGATGCACGGATGAAATGGCAGGATGTTATGTTGATCAAAGACAATGTCACTAAAGCCCGGCATAATGCGGCAATCCAGCCATAATTATCTTTAAAAAGAATCAAGTGACTGTATGTTTTTCTTATTTCCTTGTTCAAACACAGCGTAAATTCTTAGTTCTTATTACCATGAGAGCTTCCGCACGTGGTGGATTAGTAAAAAACTTAAAATCTGAATGAAAGGCGAAAGGCACTCCTCGTAAAGATTTCTGTTCAGAGAAAACTTCCCGCAGTTTTTTACTTACCTTCCGGTACACCTGTAAAAACTCTCATAATGTAGCTTCTCAAAAACTAGAAAGTTTGGGCAGAAAAGCTATATTATCAAACAATGTAGATCGAACTTCTTCACTTCATTTAAAAGAGCATGAGGAAGACAGTATCTGAAGTAAGCTTTGTCATCGAGAACTCTGCGGAGGCCTAGTGAAACACAAGCTGAACACATCAAAGCCACAATACTTGTTGGAGGAGACCGGGATGTCGGATCACTGAAAAAGACTGGGTCAGTAAGTAATCTAAACAAAAAGGTTAAAAAAAAATTCGCTTGAATTTGAGACTCCCATGAGAAAGAAAAAACTCGTTCATTAGAATAAACAGAATATAATACAGATTAAGTTTGCGTTTTTAAATATCTCTACAGAAAATTACTTGATATGATGTTCGTGTTATTTTTGGGGCTATCGATATCACGTTGCTTGTGTCCAGCGATATTGAGCGTTGCAATTTCTAGTTTTACCCAAAATTAAAAACGCTTCAAAGTACAGCGAGAAAGTTCGAACGCACAAAATGCAAGGGAATTGCACCGAGGCGGGTTCCAAAATCTTAAATTTGATGACGTTTATTTGAAGCTGCGGAAAATAGACGCACCCACCGGTTCACTTTTGTTCTCCCTTTTTAAACAGAGCACTTACGTTTTCGTTATTCGCCGTATGCAATTTAGTTATTCATACGTTTCCAAGCAAAATAAATGCTATTTGTGTATAAGACAAAGTAAAGAGGCGAAAACGCATGTCATACTACGAGGTAATGGTAAAGCAATCATTCATTTTCACGTTTCCTCATTTGCTTCTTACTAATTTAGTAGTCGTTTTGCCCGCTCATCCATCAGCCATCCATCATGTATGGAAACGACATTCTTTGGTGATCAATTTTGGGAGTGAAGCCAAATGTATTTTGAAAATAAAACGACCTAAAATTAAGCGGCATGCTTTCCATCAAAATGCACAATATTTGCTTGCGTTTTTGGAAACTGCAGGCAGCATAAGAAGGAAAAATAAACTGAAGCCCGAAAAGAAAATGGAGAGGCAGAAATGTGCTCAAAATTTGTAGAAAATGCAATGCTAGTGAAAACAACAGTAGCTTTGTTACTGTCGAACTTCTCAGTGCTGCCATGAAACTTCACATTTATAGAAAGTTGTGTTCTGTTTCTTGTTCTTGCAGGAAAGTTGTGCAATAATCTTCAGCGGACTAAATTACAAGCACTGGCTATGCATGTTATCACTCACGGTTTACTCTTAAGAACAACTGAAAGATGGCGGTAACTTGTGCTGCTACGGTAACCGCCGCCCATTGGGTTTTTTTGCGGTGTCTTTACCGCCACAGGTAGATATGTGAACCACAATAAACAAAAAACTATTGTTAAAAGTGGGTCGCATTGTCAGCCAAATTTTTTCATGCTTCCTTTTCTTGGACTCTCTTACTGAAGTCAAGCTGTCTATGTGCATCTTGCTGTGATATCTTTGACCATTATCCTAAAATATTTTTGCGCTAGAAGGAAAACAACTATAATTGCGTGGAAGCAGAAAGGTGGTTCTCAATATTTGATTGGCAATCATATTCAGTTGGGCTTGTGGACACAATGTCAGCCCTTTCTTGTTCGAAGAGCCTTTTGCGCCGTAAACTGAAAAATGAAATTAATTGCAGCTATCATTCTCAGATGGTATTTTCTATCAGCCTTAGCAAAATTGTAGAAATGTGCTTAAACCATTGTGTAAATGAGCTGTGGAACAACGCTGATGTTTGGACCCGTTGGTATTGATTATTCATTAAAGTGTTCGCAGCACAAAAAAAAAAAACGAAGACACAAAGAAACACACACGACAGGAACAATGCTGCACTTTCAACTAAATTTTATTCGGAAGAAGCCAAGCTTAAGTACAGCTCTATTATTGGCAAGTGGTATTCAACTGCGTTTTTCCGGATAGGCCATTTCATTATCATGCAGAAACAACGAAGGGGGCTGACACACTGACCTTCCGCTTTTCTGATGTGATATGCCTCAACAATCTCTCTTTCAATCTGATCTTTCCCGTGCCCAAGAAACATAGATTTGTAGAAAAATGGGCTTAGACTTACAGTATCTGCAGTGAATGCCATGATTACTCCCTTTTACGTCTTTTGCCTAATAGTAGGGCTCCTTGGTTCTCTCATTAAAACAGCGTACAATTTGACCAATGTTAACTCTTACAAGTGAGTGGAACACTGTAAACTACCTTCGTAATGCACCAAGCGAACCAAGAGTTGGTGCTTGATGCTAAAGTACGGCCTTCGCTCTTTCGCAATCATTGAACATATTTTTGAGATTTACTTGGCGCGGAAAAGAGCGCATTTACTGTGTGTCTTTTCGCAACCTTCTTAAGATTATAAGACACCTTATTACCGTACGGAATGACTTGAGTAATCAGTCTCTAATTTGCTTATCTCGCTTTTTAACTATCGTTTTCTTTTGTTGCCGGGACCAGTTTCTAAGAGTTTACTTGGCGGAGATAACAGCACGTTTACATTGTATCTTTTCGCAACCTTCCTAAGATTATGAGATACTTTTTGAATGTGCGGAATGACTTGAGAAGTAAGCCTCTGATCTTGCATACTTTGCTCTTTTCTGAACTTTTTATTTGTAGGAAGCTCTCTGCAACTGTTGACAAAGTATCTGTAGAATAGCCGGACATGCGCTTAAGCTCTTGTTGTATTTTAACGATTTTGGACAGTTGATGGTAAAATGATTTTTCCAAAGATGAATTGAGGCAAATCATGGCAATTGCTCCCTTTAGTACCTTCGAATGAGCACTACTGTATGGGAAGAGTGCCTTTTGTGACTTAGGATTACACGTCCAATATATGTGCCCTTCCAAAAGAGAAATTCTTACATTAAGGAACTGTTGTCAGTCTTCACGTGGGAGTTCATGGGTAAACTTTAACCCTTTTGTAACCGTTTTAAATGAAGCGAAAACGTCAGCGACTGCTTCGTCAATCCACTAAGTATGCAGCTTGTCCATTATCACCAGACAGTCGTCTAAATATCTAAATATGCGTAGGTTAGGGACCGAGTTTAACAAACTCTTTTCAATGCGTGAAAAAAAGATTCCAGAGAAAAAGGGTGCCGCATACGACCCTACGCGAATTCCAGCTTTTTGTGTGTAGAACTGGTTAATAAAGTTAATGGCAGTTATTGTAGATAGGACTCTAACAATGCTAAAAAGCTGGTCGCTAATTACTCCCGATATATTTTGACATATGAGCACTACCAAGATAATTTAGTGTGTTCCAACACATTTAATATAATACACATTGGTCAAACTCGGTGCTGTTTTAATAAGAGAGCCAACGAGCACTACTATCAAGTTTACGATGGAAAAGGGACTACTGTTGCCATTAATTGCAGAGACTGTAAGTGCAAGCCCATTGTTCGAAAAACTAAATTTCTTGGGCGCGGGAAAGATCACATATAAAGAGAGATTGTTGAGGCTTATCACATCACACAAGCGGGAGATCAATGTATCAGCACGCCGTTATTTTTTCTGGATGATAATGAAATAGCCTTTCGGACAAACACGGTTGACTACCACGTGGCAATAATAGCGCTGTACTTAAGCTTGGGTGCTTCCGAATAAAAGTTCGTTGGAAGTGTAACATTATTTCTGTCATGTGTGTTTATTCGTTTTTTTGTGCTGCGAAAACCTCAAAGATAAATACGTTTTGCCTTTGATTTATTTTGTCTGATGTTTTCGCCTAAAATAGGTAATAGAGAAAACAACACCAAGCCAGAAAACAAGATTGATGGTAATCACAACATTGACTTTGGCTTAGCTCGGGTATGCCAGGATATACGTCGCGAAAGCTACGGCATAGCTTGGTTAGCTTTGGTTAATCTTGATTGCACGTACAGGTTAGCGTGGTTGCCTGGTTAGGTCTCTTTGTCTCGTCGCCTTTGCGTGTTCTCATTCCAACGCATAAGCCTACTTGCTTAAGCCTTTCAGACTCGCTTTCCATGACTCCAAACACGGTGGCGCCGACGAACCAATCACTTTTTATACAGCGCCGCTTCGCGAGCCAGCTGCTACCTGCCCGGCTACACGCCAACGGCGCGGTGCACGGCTTCTTCCCTCGAGCGTCTCCGCTGCTATTTCCGCCTTCTTACGCTCATTCTTTATTTGCTGCTCCTATGCGCTCTGGTGTCATGCGCAGCGTACCTGTTGCTCCCCTCCGGTTTCCGCGCAAGTGCACTAGTGGCCCGTCTTGCACACGCCGAAATTCTCTTGTCGTATACACACTAGAATGCGAGGAGGTTGCTAGGCAGAAGTGGTGAGAGCGGTGCAACATTGGTTGAAATTGGTGTCACGACGAAATCGTTGCCTCACGGCCAATGCAGCTTTCGCTACAATATCATTAAAGGATTAATTGTTAACATAACAATGTGAAACTCTTTAAAACTCATAATTTCATCTTCTTAGGACGATACCATGTTAACGGCATTGTACACATATGCATTCTTTTCCTCTGCAGTTTGCTGTCTTGCAGGCGTAAGCTCAGCCTTGCCAACAGGTACAGAAGTGCATAAGTAAATGTCTGATGATTGCTATGCAGTTTAGGTGACCTTTTTTAATCTTATTTCATGCAGCACTCTCTACTAATGAGCTAATTTGCGCCGTATATGATGGCAGGACGGAAGCAAAAGAGGATCCACGCAACATAATGTGTACCTTGCGCTCAACGAGCACGTTTCTCGCATGCCTTTTTATCTCGGGAATCGTCTTACTCAAGTGCCGAGAAAGCATCGCAATGTTTGTGGATGTTTAGCAAGGCAAGCCAGTCTTCCAAGCCGATGCACAGTCGAGACAGGGCTAGAACGAAACTCTCTGGTGATTTCCGCAGCATAACAACATGAATGCTGCCAGAATAAGCGGAAAACGAGCAATGAGGTTCTTTTATGTTATATGGATGCAATTTATTTCTAAACGCTATGGTAAGTTTACCAAGGGCATAATAATGACAAGGATGCTCTTACATCGAACGGAGTAAGTGATGAAGCTTGTCCTTTCTCCCTGCAAAGGTAATTAGCCATATTGGCGTAATAAAACCAAAACAGCACATGCCACCTTAACAAGAGCACTCGCTTCGCGCTGATTAGGGGCATGGGGAATGAGGAGAAGAGGCATTGGACAAAAATAAAAACCAACATTGTCATTAAAATCACTCCGGCCGAGACACGCTCAACAAAACTGTGCAACAACATTCCGAGAAACATATAATTACGCTTTGCAGTATGTGATCAAGTGGAGAGTAAAGGACAGCTTGGAACAAGGCATTTTCTGACACTGCCGTGTGTCATATATTTGCATCATAAAGATACCCACGAAGGGGTACGCTTTTTAACTGCTGTTACCTGTTTGTGTTCCCAAAGCAAAAATGCATGGTACAGGTAAGAATATGCATAAAAATATTCTTTTTTGTAAACTATAGGTCATTCCGCAATTCTCTTGCTGCCTTTCTTCAGAGGAGGAATAATATCAAAACAACTCTGACCAGGATTGAACAACTGGTAGCAGAGACTTTCTCACATCCCCTGCCCAAGAATGAGGTTTATCACTGTATCACATTCAGTGAAATAACTGTCTCCGGGTATAATGAGACGCAGTATTGTATGTTTATTTTGATGCCTGTTAGCGTGTGATGACTACTTTTATCACCTCTTGAGCAAAATGTCAGTGCTCTGATTGGCCTAAAACACTTAGATGAAATACCGCCTATAAGATTTTGTACATTCTCTGCTCTTTTTTACTTTCACCACGTCCGCAGAGACACAATAGAGCACATGTATGCTTCAGTAAATATAACCTTGTGGTTTTTTATAGCTGACGAAAATAATTTTCACTTCATGTATACCACTAGAAGCAGGAGCATTTGTTTTATTATTTCAAGAGCGTAGCCACGAAAGTATTGCGGTTTCTGTAGTGCTGTCACACGTCCTTCTACTTTTACGTTTTCACCCAAGTATGACACTTGTCTATTAACACATGCCTGATGTACTGGCAATTTCGAATTTCACGCAAGTCAAGCGTTCCTGTTTTCTTTTTGGCCACCAGGGCAGTATTTATACTGGCTGGTGGCAAATAAACCTTTCTGTTGTGAGTCAGCGCTCTGTGTTTGCGTCCGTTCTTTTATGTCCCGTCTGTCGCTCTGTTGTTATGGATCATTGTAGATAAAGGTTGCGGAAGAATGATATATGATGCGTTTGCAGAGAAGTAGAAAAAAATACGTTCCGAAAATTCGGCGCTAAAAAGGCTCGTACTCAGAAGTATCATGGCAATGTAAGCAAGGTAAGCACAAGCAACTTCACGACCCAGCGATCGGCTCGAAGCCGAGGTCCAGGGAGCACCTGTCGCACGAAATCGGCGCATATTTTTATTAAGCCGGCGCGGCGCGAGGCCCGCGCGGCGTCGCATGGAAGGTTAGAGAAAAACCTCCTTCCCCGCGCGAGAGAGCGCGTAGCTTTGTACGTGTCGCGGTCACCCTCTTTCTTGTCACCCGGCGATGACGGTGATTCATCAGTCCGGAAAATGCCAGCTGTCTCCAAAACATTCTATGGGACCTAGCCAATGACGACGCGCGGCTCGACGGGAGGAAAAGGGAGCACCTCAACCAGCGAAGCTGTGTGCGCGCTAGCCTTAGCCCGCCTTAACAGACAGACGCGGCGCGTCCTAGTTATGGAGGCCGCGCCGCTTGTGTAGTCAGTCAGTCGGTCAGTCAGTCAGTCAGTCAGTCAGTCAGTCAGTCAGTCAGTCAGTCAGTCAGTCAGTCAGTCAGTCAGTCAGTCAGTCAGTCAGTCGGTGATTGCGGCATGTTCGCAAGTGTGACAACTGAACTCCCGGGGATCACCCGCTGCTGGCAAGCCCACGGACCTGTGAGGGGGCAGCGCTCGTTGCATGGCGGCCACATCGTGACTCTCGAGGCGTAGGACTGCAACAGTGCCCGGTGAACAATTTGGTGTTTGTTTGTGTGACACTCTCATGTTTGATTTGTGGTATAAAGTCATGTTATTGAATACCACTTTTGTTGAATGATTAGCGTTGTTTTTCTTTGAACCTCTCATCTGTACATTTTTAAGTGTTCTTGTGTATTCCTCTGTATCGTCTCTTGCTGTGTATAAAGTGTGTTTTGTTTGTTACTTCTCACTCCGACCCTTACTCAGGCTTGAACCGGCGGAAGCCGGGCACCAAACGGCCACCCCCTTCTGTCATTACAAGGTAGTTGAATTCCGGCTGAGCTTGCCGCGCAAGCCGAAGGCATCTCCTTTGCGACCGGAATAGCTGCCCTCACTCACTCTAAGGGCGTCTGGGAGCGTGCGCACGGTTAACGGTGCGTCGTTATTAATCCTTCTAATTATTAACGGGTGACCGCACCGCGCGCGCACGTCTGCTGTCCCCGAACGCTGAGGAGTTACTGATGCGAGAGGAGAGATGCCAAAGTTGAGGATGCGTGAGCGCCACACGGCTGCTCAGGTTTGGTTTGGTTTGTGGGGTTTAACGTCCCAAGGCGAATAAGGCTATGAGAGACGTCCTAGTGGAGGGCTCCGGCAATTTCGACTAGCTGGGGTTTTTTAAAGTACGCTAACATCGTACAGCACACATGCGCCTTCCTTTTCGCTTCCATCGAAATGCGGCCACGAAGGCCGGGATTCGATCCCGTGTCCTTGGGAACAGTAGTCGAGTGCCGTAACCACTGCGCCACCCCGGTGGGTACGCGAGTGCTCACTCCGTAGTAACAAACGCTTGTGAAACGCTGCCCAGTGACGGCCCGCCACGTCTGCAGCTGACACGCCTCTCTCTCAGTGGCTGCATCTATGCGGCCGCTCCACCCCCTTAGTGTTAAGTCGCGTGATGTGGGCGTCGATACCTTCCCTTTCTCGTATTCAAATTCAAGGAGAGATGAATGGATAGAGAGAGACAGAGCGGCTTCGGCTGCAGCTATGCGGCCACTCCGCCTCCTCAATGCCGAGCCGCGTGACGCGCGCGTCGCCGCCTTCTCTTTCTCCACTTCAAGTTCACGAAGAGAGAGTGAGCGGCTTCGGACGGACATCGGTGAACTCCGTGATTGCGGCTAGTAGTGCTATGCACTAAAAACTGCTACAAGCATGGAAGAAAAAATTCGAGGAGAGGCCATGACGTCACATTTTTTGATTGCGGAAATGAGCCCAAAGCCATCTTGTCTGGGCAATCATTGTTTACATTCAATGTGTACATTTCTCCACAGCTGATAGCGCGCCGCACTTTTGAAGTCTAAGGAAAGCGATTTTACGTGTATAAGGCGGATCATTTACACTAAAGAAACAATGGCTCAGCCCGACGCTTGTGCCCTGTTGGCTATCTTCCGTGTCAACACGAACTATTCGGAAACATTGAGATCGGCGCCGCCCGCCAGCAGCTATCGGTAACTCGCTTTTAGGCAGTAAGGGAACACCATTTCACACCATAGAAACTTCTTGCTTCTTGCGGCACCAATGTCAGGAGCCGCTCGGTTTGCAACACTTCCACCCAAATTCCTAAGCTTAAAAATTAAATGCAAAAAGGTAATGAAGAAGTTGAAATTCTTTCCGTTATTCTGAACTTCCTTCGGCAATAAAGAAGGACGCGGGTTATGATTTCCGCTTGCATGCACAGATTTGGTATGCGCGAATCTAGTTATTTTAGAGAAATGAAATCGCTTCAAATTATCGCGAATGAAAATAGTCATCGAGTATCGTTTAGGCGATAGTGAACTGAAATTTCAACGGTTGCTTATATCGCAGAGCACGTGTAAATTCACCACGGAAAGCCGTCGCGAATGACCGTGCTACCGTTTCTCCTCGCCCATCAGCCTGGTCGCGTCGCCGCTCCCTATTTCCTTTACGATGGTGTCCCAATCTTGGGCAAGAAGAAAACAGAATGCCGCAGTTCCTAAGGCAAGAACTGCGCAACGAGCTAGCTGTCAAAGGCATCATGCATCTCCCGCAAATCTACAAAAGATATCTATTGTATAGAAATAAAAAAATCAGCCAAACTTTTTCAGATTGCAAAGTGGGAAATCACGGAATCTGCAATTAGAGTTGAACGAACATTGGAGCCGACTGGTAAATGGTAAAGCATGCGGTAGTATTATTTTTATATCAATCAGATTGATAGACGAATTATCTTTTTCTACATGAGTTGGATGGAACTTTCCAATATATTTATTATGTAGTCATTGGTATACAATGGGTTTGCTCCTCAATATTTTTTTACAATAATTTTACGGTAATTTTCGTGAAAGATTTATTTTTTATTTCATTCTCCCCTGCCCAGGGAATTCCAGATGGGTGTGTAGTGCATGCTATGGAAGTCGAAAACAAAAACAGTGCAAAATGAACAGATTATTTTAATAAATGTGTGAGTAAAGGAAAAGAATCGGAGCGGTTATATCAAAGAAATATTGAAGATAACAATATAATTCATTGGTAGCAAGGAAACGAAAAATTGAAAAAGTATACATGGCGCAAGCGCATCTTTACGCACAAAGGAATAAGACCAAAGGAATGACACTCAACGCAGCAATATGGGCCTGAATACAAAATGTTTTGAAAGATTGTCTTTGCCAGAAAACTGGACTAAATGAATACAATGCTAGTGCTGCAATTCCGTGGTTTTATGGCAACAGCAGGTTAGTCAAAGTACGATTGAACTTATAATTATCAGATATTTCGACATGGTACCAAAGCAATTGTCTCCAATTTGGTGACGTGCTCGTAATAAGTGAAATATAGAATGATTGGTGTGGCCTGAAGGAACACCAACCTTGTGTAAAACAACGCACGTATTCGAGGTTACTAGTGTTAAGGCGATGTGAAGGCAATGTAGTATTACGACGATAAATGCAGGTACTTGCATTTAATTGTGTTTAATTCTATGTTCCGCGTGTTAATCAAGCCGACGAACATTGTTCATATCGGACCGAAAAGAGCTTACGTCAGAGTCATTGTTAATTTCGTGCTGTATGACGCTGTCATCTGCAAAAAGGTTAATTTATAAGCATAAGTTGCTGTTTAAGTCGTTTATGTATATTAGAAAAAGCAGGGTTCTCAGCACGGAGCCTTATTGCACTCACGAGTGGATTGAAGAAGTGAAGAAAGAAGTATTACTAGCAGTGACAAATTGCAAATGGTCGGTGAGAAAGGAATGCAGCAATACTAGAATTGTAACATCAAGGTTATGTTTACTCATTTTCAAAAAAAGACTGTTTGGTAAACCTTGCCAAATGGTTTTTAAAAATCTAGGAGTATACAATTATCAGTGGTACTGTAGGTAACGTTGGCATTCAAAAATAACGATGGTCCTACTGCACGAAAATATTTTAACGAGAAAAATATTTATAGAGGTCACCAAGAGAACATATGACATATTGTAGCAAGCATTGAGCACACTTTTAGTATTTACATAGTTCATAGCATCTAAGAAAGAAAAAGACTGGGCACGTTTTTAATAAACCCTTGTTAATCTGATATATTTCTGCATGAAATGACTGCAGTTCTTTACCACGACAAGAGAACAATGCTGTGATCAGCAATGCTTCAGGGTTATTCTAATATAGTAGATGGTGTCAAACCGGAACGCCTTTCAGGTTAGAGTTCGGTATTGGTTCCGGAGACACAATTTATTCCGGTTCGACGGGGTTTAGTTCGAAACAGTTCAGACCTGTTCGAAGAGGTTCAGACAAAAAAGAGAGAAAAACTTCGGGTGTATATTCTTACCCTGCATTTTTAATACCGAGTTTTTCTTTCGTGCTCCAGTATATAACAAAAGCTGAAAACAAATATAGAATTCTGTGTGTTGTTTTTGTCCTGAGACCTCAAGGGCTCCACCTGGTTGTATTCACCTCAGCAAAGTGTTTATAATGAGTGACCGACGATTAGACAGGATGAGGGAAATAAATATTTTTTTTATTGGTACATAACTTATTAAAGATGTCACGTGCCGAGAGAAAAAGAAAATAATGTTTCCTCCTGGCCTTTTCAGGTACACAAAATATCACATGAAATTCATTTCAGAGCGAAACCCCTATAGCAACTTGTATAACAATGTTTCGTCCGGCTCCTACTAAAGTATATTGAAATCAGATCAAGGTCAAACCAAGCACACACCACAAGACTAACTATGTATGTACCATATCTCTGACCATATATCACACAGCACTTGGCGCCTTTTTATTTCGCATGAAGTTGAAACGCAAAAGACCTGTGTGTTGTGGCAAAAAAGCGCTGAACAAAGTCCCTTCCGCCAGATATTTGGGATGGAATCATTATCGTATTTACCTGAGAACAGGATTAATTAATTGTCTACACCACAGTGGTAGTACAGTGGCTAGAGCGCTTGACTACTGTGCCCCACGTATAGGGGTACAAATCCCAGTCACGGTGGCCGCTTTTCGATGGAAGCGGAAAGAAAGGCTCTCGTGTGCTGGGCGATGTCAGTGCACGTTGAACAACCAGAGCTGGCCGAAAGTTATGGAGCCCTCTATTAAAGAGTGTATAAAAGACTGAGTAACTTCGGGAAGTTAAATGCCATGAACCAAACTACTGATTAATTGTCTCGCTCTGCGGCTGGGAAGCGATGCGACCACTAGTCATTTAAGGCTTTATAGTGCCCGCGGACAAGGACAAGGCGGGCAACGTCATCGCGAATATGGGCAAGATAGTTAAAGTAGCCGAGGAGTTCTATACTGACCTCTACAGTAGGCAAAGTAGTCAGGACCGTAATGAGATTGGCGGTAGGGAAAAATAGTCAGACATTCCACCAGTGACGAAGGACGAGGTTGAGAAAGCAAAGGAAACTATGAAAATGGAGAAAGCAGCTGGAGAGAATCAAATGACTATAGATTTGTTGAAGAACAGGGGGGATATCGTGCTAGAAAAACTGGCTACCCTATATACGCCATGCCTGGTGTCATCGACGGTACCGGAACCATGGAAGAACGCAAACATTATCCTCATTCATAAGAAAGGGGACGCTAAGGATTTTAAGTACAGACCCATCAGACGTTACCCGCCTTATCCTTCTCCGCGGACAACTATACCGCCTTACAAGACTAGTCGCCGCATTGCTTCCCAACCACAGAAGCGAGACAATTAATCATGTATGTTACGTATAAGGTATTTACTAAGGTAATCACTAATAGAATCAGGACAACCTTAAACTGCAATCAAGCAAAGGATCACGTAGGGTTTCGGAAACAGTACTTTACTATAGATCATATCCATACCACCCACCAGGTGATAGAAAAATGTTCGGAATATAACCAGCCCTTATGTATAGCATTCATTGATTACGAGAAAACATTTGACTCAGTAGAAACCTCGGCGGTGATGCAGGCATTGCGAAACCAGGGGGTAGACGAGCCATACGTGAAAGTGCTGGAAGATATATATATATAGTGGGTGCACAGCAACCATAGTGTTGCATAAAGAAAGTAACAAAATTCCCATAAAGAAAGGTGTTAGGCAAGGAGACACGATCTCCCAGTACTATTCAAAGCTTGCTGAGAGGAAGTATTCAGAGATTTGGAACGGGAGTAGTTAGGCATAAGGGTAGATGGAGAATACCTCAGAAATCTGCGATTTGCTGATGACATAGCCTTGCTAAGTAACTCAGGAGATAAGCTGCAAAGAATTATTGGTGACCTAGACAGGAAACGTAGAAAGGTAGGCTTGAAAATCAATACGCAGAAGACTAAGGTAATGCTCAATAGCCTCGGGAAGAAACAGCAGTTTACATTAGGTAGCGCAGCACTGGAAGTAGTATAGCAAAAATGTCTACTTAGGACAGGTAGTAACCAGAGATCCGGACCATGAAAAGAAAATAGCAAGAAGAGTAAGAGTGGGATGGAGCACATTTAGCAAGCACTCGCAGATTATGACTAGCAGCTTACCGGTATCGCTCAAGAGGAAAGTATACAACAGTTGCATCTCACCTGCACTCAGCTTTGGGGCTGAAACTTGGAGGCTAACCAAGAGGGTTCTACTTAAGTTGAGGACAACGCAGAATGCTATGGAACGAAAAATGATAGGGGTAAGATTAGGAGATAGGAAGCGCGCAGAGTGAGTCAGAGAAATAACTCAACTTACTGACATTCTAGCGGAAATCGAGAAAAAGAAATGGGCATGGGCAGGACATGTAGTGCGAAGAGAAGATAACTGATGATCGCTTAGGGTAACAAACTGGATTGCCAGGGATGGAAAGCGTAGCAGAGTGCGGCACAAAGTTAGGTGGCTGGATGAGGTTAAGAAGTTCGCAGGGGTCAAGTGGATGCAGCTGGCACAGAATCGGGTTAATTGGAGAAATATAGGAGAGGCCTTCGCCCTGCAGTGGGTATAGTCAGGCTGCTGCTGATGATAATGATAGTTGTCTGCATGCTCGCACTATATGCCTTGTTCTAGAACCACTTTTTTTAAATTTAAATATTCATTTGCATAATTTGAGCATCACAGCCTCACTCGTGGTATACTTTTACTTGCCAGGTGAAATAGAACGAGCATGGTTTGCTATGAATAAAAGGAAGTGAGGACTAAAGGCGAAATCGACTTAATATAATTATCTTTGTGTATATTTCGAATACAACTCAACAGACCGGTATATTATTGCCCAAGCCGGCATTTCGACCAACAGCGTCGGCATATCATCGCGATGTCTTGTGAACCAAACTACATTCGCTGGTGTCACATCGCATACTACTGCCATGCCCGTACCATGTGACTCATTGCGACCTGATCAAACGAAAGAAAAGAAAATGATTTACGGGACAATATTTTAGAGATTTGTCATTTCGTTTTGAGCTTCAAATGTTTATATATTTATTTATCTATATAAATAACTCACCTTAAGAATTATATTCAATTATCGCGCTGCCTAGGAAGGCTCTGGAATTGGGCAACTTTCTACATGAGCGGCGCCAAAGTGCAGTGCAGCAGCCACCCCTGTTTGGGATGAAATGATAGCCCGTCACCAGAGATTGCGGCTATGCATGCGGCAATACATTTTTCTTTGTTCTTGTCATGTTTTTGCAAGGAACGATTTGTCATAATGGTTGTGGTGTCTACAGCGCTCAGTGGCGCTTTGGGGATAAGCGAGAATAGAACCTTACCTGCAGCTGTAAAGCAAAACAAAAATGATAAATGGAAATTGACGCGAAACATTGGTCGAAAGCTTATAAAGAACCGGTTCGGAACGGTTTCTACAATTTGTTCCGGTTCAACTTCAGCACCAGGATGGGGGAAAAATTCGGGTTCGATTTGACTCCGGACAAAAATTTGTGTTCGGTTCCGGTACGAAACCATGAATTATATTATGTTTATGTCAAGCTACTTTTATTGGTTCAGTGCCGCGCTACAAATAATAGCCTTTCGTAGTTCTGGAATAAATCCTAAAGAAAACATACAAATACCAAAACAAATCTTACAGCAAAAAATGCTTTCGCCATCTGTCGTACCCCTTCCCCGCACTGACACTCCGCCTATGACTTGAATTATTACGTTCTACCTGGAGCTCTTCTCTAGACCTCCTGAATGCTGTGTCAAAGCTAGACAATAAAGAAGAAAGAAAAGCCCGGAGTGTAGTAATGGGTTTCGAGCTCGACTGTGGAACAGAGGTATTGAGATTCGATTCCAGGTGGAGACAGAATTTTTTCTTTTCAGTTCGTGCGGACATTTCCTGCGGGCATTTCAGGCGAAAACTTACAGCGAACAATTTCGCACCCAATGAGCAAAGAAAGGCATTCGCCCCAATAATCGCCTATCGATGCAATAACGTAACCTTTTCTGCAAACGGAAAAAGGTAATAGGAAATGGTCTTAATACGGATGAATGGATGGGATGGATGGAATATAGGAGCGTCCCCTTTGAAACGGGGTGGTAGCAGTAGGTATCATGCTCATTTTTCTACCTATATCTTAATTATTGATTTAGATTGGATAACTAAGCCATCATTCTATTTATTAAATTTCTGTTTATACATTACTACCATTATGTCACTTCTCTGCTTTTCAGCCACCAATCCTGCAGTCGTTTTTTGCTAGTTTCCCCCGCCGGTTTATTCACCCAGCCACTGGTATATCTAAACCCCAGAGCTTCAGGAACAGTGACTGCACCTGCATCAACTTCCGGATGGATACCATTACATTCGAGTTTAATATGGTAAATTGTTTCACTGAAGTTACCACATACAGCACACGCGTCATCTCCATTGTTAAATTTCTTTTTGTAGCTGCGTGTTCTAAGGCACCCTGATCTAGCTTCAAAAAGTAGGGCACTGCCTCTTGAGTTATCAAAGAAATCTTCCTTCCTGATCTGCATTTTCCACTTTCGGTATAATTCCACACTCTGTTTCTTTTCCATCGAATTTATCCAATTTTTACCTTCTGTGTTTTTCACCTGTTGCTTAATGCTCTTTATTTCTCTCTCCTTGTTACTAGCATACTTACTAGTTAGTTTCCTAGTTCTTTTCCGCCATTGTGAGTCAACACTTTTTAAGTACAGGTATTTAAATACTTTAGCTGCCCATCTGTTACTGTCCAATTTCCTCAGGCGTTCCTCATATAATATTTTACTCTGAGCTTCCCGTACTTCGAAAGATGCCCAGCCCATATCTCCCTGTACCGCCTCATATGTGGTTTTGCCGTAGGCACCTAGTGCTAATCGTCCAACGGATATCTACGAAATAGATACGAAAGGTTTTATATGGCACCCCCTACGGGTGAATGTGAGTACTCAAATTTTCGGGATACTTTTTCTGGATTTGAAAGTCAGAAATAATTTGCCATCTGCAGCTTTTATGACCTGCGCTCTTAATATCTGGAATCTTCTAAATAAATACGCAAGTTTTTTTTTTCTTTTTTTTTTTGCAGAACCTTACTTGATTGAGCCTTACCTTTACGTATTCCGAACAGTCAACTTTTTTTTTTTTTTGAACGGAACTGACAATGCGCTTTGTAAAATGTTGGCAGAGGTGTGAATTATCTGGAAGACGGTATAGGAGGGAATTCTCGCCGCATAATGAATTCCCCGTAAATGGCTGTGATGTTTTCTTCTTATATAGGTGCAGAAAACTCATCAATAGGTAATGCGCAAGCAGTCAAACGCAAATAATTTAAAAGATTTTGTTGTTTAAGCTTGACTTTTTTCAATGTGTTGCAGTTCAAAAAATCGCTTTCATTCTTTTGCACTGGCTCCATCGCTCGTTTTAGACCAAGAAATGTTTCGCGACCAGGCAACTACGACTTAAAAGGTTCGTCTTCTCTATGACTGAATAATGATTCGCAACAAAGGGTAGTTGCGATGAATTTCAGCATCAAAGACAACCAGGCTTGAAAATGCGGGCTGTCTACCCAGTGTTGGATACATGCAGCTTACAAGAGGCAACGATAACAAGCAGTGTAATGCAACCATAATTACGTTTTCCGCCTTTATAAACAGCTGTGATATTGTTTTGCTATTCCTTTGGTCTACCAACTCATACTTCTGTAGCCTTTCGCGACACAAGCTCAGTCTCTGCTAGACGTGTCTTCTAAAGAGGTCCTTTTTAGTTAGGCCATCATTCAACGGAGCTATGGAAGCGAGCACTAAGCGTTTTAATTAGGGAAGCCTGGCGTGCAAAACAAATATACGAAAACTTCGGTTACCTCGGATGCATAAGGGTGCTTCTTAACCGAGAACTCCTATCGGTGTGCCCTCCTACCTTAAGCCCTTTAGAAATCAGTGAAGAAGTTTGTTGACAGTCTAAACTTGAAAGAGTTTTTGAGGCTTTGAAGAGCCGTTCCGGCGTTCAACATTACGCAGGAAAATGAATTCAGAGGCTTTTACGCAATAGTTGTTTCTTTTCAGTGCACGCCGGAACTGAGCTCTTGGGATGCCGCAAGTGAGTGCAACGCTTAAAAACTTTTGAAATTTCTCGCTGTCGAATAATTGTTTTCTTATTAAACGTATGGCTCAAAGCGAACATTTTTTTTTTATTTCTCTAGAAGCCACTGGCGTAAGAGATCATTAGAGCTGTTGAACATCTTTCCAATTTTCAACCCACAGTTTGTACATGCAGGGCTGTTTGCCATACCTATCATAAAAAGAATACGAGTTTATGAATGCCACACAAACTTGTGAATGCTTATCAACGAGTCTATAGGCCACATTCTTTGTGAGCGCCCCATACACAGTGGACTGTGGAATCCGCCTTTTGGTAGTAGCCTGGCTTTCATAAAGCTCAGTCTCTATTGTTAATTTTACTTGCGAGCGAAGTAGACGTTATGTTAATATTGCATTAAAATCTTGCTGGTGAAGAGCAACACCTTAACGTGTTTCTAGTACTAATTGCATATTTTTTCCTGTATTCGCAACACATTATTTTCGTGGTCGTGGAAAAAATGCATGTTAACCGAAATATCCGCGGGATCTCTTCCCAATGCTGATGTTATTCTTCCTTACACCAGGATGCCATTTGATGGAGTTCACTGTCAGCCTCATCGAATTTCTATGGGACCACACCACCGTCGAGTGTTACGCCGCATGCAGAAATGTCTAGCTAAGCGTGCCAGGAACTTTGTATTGAATGTTCTCCAGAAACTTTCATTACATGCTGTTGTGAGACCTACCTCTCAAGTTTTTATTCCTAGAACGTAGGAAGCAGTGTTTAAGTATGAAACAATCCCTGAGGGTTCTCTCCACGCAAGAACTACATTTGCCTCAACGATAAACTCCCAAAAACTCTTGTAGCATATAATTGCACCGAGTGTAGAGCGTCCGGACGGCCATGTATTGGTAGTGGCACTCCAATTACCTCTCCCGCTTTGTAATCCTTTACGTCGGTCAGTTGGCTGTAAGACAGTGTTCACAGAGTTTCGCCTCATGTATGTTTTTTAAGTGGTAATTACTTTCAGCCATCGATTTATATATATTTTGTAATATTTTCCAACCCAGCACGCAACTGAGAGCTATAGCGTAACATTAAACCTAAGCTCCAGATATGGCTGACAAAAATTGTATACATGCGTGTCTCCGATAAAGTAGAAAGAAGAAGACACAAAATACAAACTCTTTAACTGCTTGAGTGGATTGGAATGCACTGGAGGTTTGAAAATATATTTCGCTTTATTTTTATAATTTAGCCACTGAATGGAAGGCTGCAGCATACCGCATTGCGCCTTACGAATGGCGCAAGCGCGCATACACTTTTTTCTTCGAACAACCGCTTTAGGTAATTGGAACGAGCAAAAGATGATGCACAATCAAAATCACATCCATGCACCTTTCCAACGGAGTTGTGAGTAGGTGTGCTCTAATAATATTAGAAAAACCTCACACTTCAGTGAACCGAAAGATAAGGCAGGCTTACGTAACGCCTACCCTACTATACAAGTTGTCGAGTACATCAACCAGTTGATGCAAAAATACTTCCAAAATGGCGAATCCTTATGCACAGCATCGAATCCTAAGAAAAATATTTGAGTCAGTCAAAACCAAAGCATTCATGTAGGCATTGCAAAATCGGGAGATAGAAGAGCCTTAGGCTAGCATACTTTGATATCTATAGGGCTACATGGTAACCATTGCCCTCCATAAACAATAAAAAACCTCAATAGGTATTAAATAGAAACTCAGGCTTCCTTCAGTACTCATAATAACTTGCTATAAGAAGGCAATCAGGGGCACCAATAGAAAACAATAAGGCATAAAAGTCGCTTGATATTAAAATAAATCTGCAATTTTCTTATGAAATGTATTTTATATAAAAACTGAGGGGGCGCATATCAAAGAAACAAAAATCATCTAGAAAGAGAAAGTGCAATGGAAGCCTGGAATTTATACCATATACCATACCATATTATTTATGCGGTCTCGATAGATTGCGTTATTGGTGGTAAAACTGCCAAAATCATGTTGCTAATTTTCTATGAAGGCCACATGCGCTTATTGCTTCCACCGCTTCCATAAAGTTAGATACGTGAAGGGTGTATTGTATAATGCAGTTAAGAACCTGGACTAACGGACATAGTTTACATGACCATTAGCTTCATAGGGAGAAAGTTGCAATGTTCCGAATTCAGTATGCATGAAGAATCCAAGAAATAGGCAGTTTTAATGATATTAAAGGACTGTCTCAATGAACCCTACATCTAGGTGGTATGGGGGACTATTTTTCATTGCAGCCTTCGGTAACGCAAAAAAGTATTGATATTTGCCAATTTTGTTTCTCTCAGTTTTCGTTAGTATCTGCCTTGTGAAAGGTAAATGATTCCTGGTATGTACTGTTTTAATAATAAATCGCAAATTTATAATAAGAAATTACTGTTTATTGTGTGCAAACACTTGAAAATAAATTGTAGCGCGCGATCATTATGCATTCTGAATGTAGTTTCAGGTCATATTTGATAGCGGTGATGCAAAGTTTTTAAAATAAAATCTGGCTTACAGAGAGGCAAAAGATATTTTTTCTCGTCATGAGATTACAGGCTAGTGCCTTCCTACAGACGTCATGCTGCTCACCCACAGGATCGGACAAAATATTTCCTGTAGCTGTCGATAATATTAGCACTGATTTAGCGGCGACCATTTGCTGTTTGTTTCAACCATTTTATGCACTTGATTTCAATTTTGACAAAATTATGTATTCCAGTGCTTGCATACCAGCGGAAATTAAGACCAATAAGTGGCCCCCTTTTCTGGCAACCTTTTTTCTCACGGCTAATAATTGCGCCGAGTGCTCTTAGTGTTAAGTAACCAGTGCATAGAAGGCCACTGTACAACAATCCTACTCTTCGTAGCTTGTTCGGTTCATGGTATCGTATTTGTGGAAGGCCTCAAATGATACAGAAAAAGAAGACAGAACACCAATAGGAGCAATGCTACATATGCAATAGGGCTCTAATTTTCAGCAGCATGCAATCTAAGTTATCCCCTACGTGGCAATTTCCTTGTAAAGGTGACTTACACCATTACACCACATGGATTACCTTTTAGTGGTTAAAATTTCTTTCAGGTGGAGGTTATGAACTCAATGTGGTTAGATAGCCTTGTGCTGAGAAATATGGACACCGTAAAGCACCTCCCATAGACATGGTCGTTAGTTTTCAAGGCTGCCAGTCTAGAAACAATCGACGCCGTAGTCAGCGCGAACGGCATATTTTTCGACATAGGGTAGGAACACACTAACGTTAATAATTCAAATAAAAAATAAACTCACAAATTTTGATATGTCATTTCATTGGCCGTGGAAAACTGAACAATATATTAGCACTGGCGCACGTTTTATTAAAGCTTTTTATTATAAACTCAAGAATGTTAGCACTGGCACACTCGAAGTAGGGCGCATTTTAATACGCACTGTTGTCCTCCTGGTGAGAAATCTACTTAGGCGTGTTAGTAGTAATCCAGAAAGCTGCCAAAACATACACAGTTTAGCGGTTCGCATACCACATCCAATTCGCATTGAATGAATTTCGCGTGGCCTCTTAGGTGCCCAGAGCCATGCGGATTCTGCGACCCGCCTTTCCAACTCAACCTCGACATCACCAAAGCTCACAACATTGGACAATGCTACCCTAATTTTAACATGAAAAGAGCACCTCCGAAGCTGTACACGTGCTCCTATACCTCCGTATACGGTAAGCCTCCTTCCCTGTCTAACCCGTGCAGAGAAGATGGCGCTTCAAGGAATAGAGTTGGGGTGGCCCTAACACCAGCCGTGATTCTAAAGTGTCCACAATTTCGGCATTTGTATCCACACCCTCGGTTCCCCGTCTGCAAGTCCAGAAAGATGGAAGCTGACATCCATCACCTACTGTGGGAATGTCCAGTGCTGAAGCCGACGCGGATCCGGCACCAGGTGGCAGCTGCCCTGTCCCCCCATAATCCGCAGTCATATGCTGTTTGCACTCCAGGACCTCATCATCGTTCACTCCTCGACTGCATTGCATCAACCAACCTTTTTTCGTTTATTTGACCACACCCTTCATCCGTCATAACATTCTTCTTGTGCCCTGAGGCAATAAACCTCGCCAAAAAAAAGTAGTGCCCTAAATGTTCTAATCCGTCACATCGGCAGACTATATCCTGTTAATAATTAATCGCTTCTTTTAGAAGGAAGTTTTCTTACTCTCCTATTTCTGATGATCCGTTAGTAGTTACAACTATGAAATAATTGCATAGATTGCTGGAAGATTGTATTTTCATTTTCTCTGTGAGTTCCCGGAAAAACAAAAAACTCACTCAACGGCCGTACCTTGTGCTCTATATCACTTTAGTAGAAAACTCTATGAAAATGCTCCATTAAAAAGTATTTCTGCAACACCAGTCGGACGGCAATTCCTCCAAGAATCGATGAGCCTGTTTCCTAAGGTATCAAACATGGTTGTAAAGCACGGGTCAGTTCTTTCAAGTTTACTTAATAGACACGACGCAACGTCCATGAAGTTTGTAAAACCTCCAATAGTTGTCACTAATCATTTTTCGTAATAATTATTCTCTCAGTTACTGCCTTATTGCCATTCTATTTGTCCCGGGAGGTTTCTCTTAAACTATAGCGCTAAAGTTTGTTTTGACTGCTAAAGCAGTTCTAAAGAAGAAATATCTACTGGGGCGCCTTTTCATACTTGTTGCATAAACAGGTGGTGAAGCGAATGAGCTTCACATTAAGGTGTAAAAGTGACATGGGCCAGAGATCTTGTATTATTGCTCATGTTAACTTTGGCATACAAGCAGATAAACCCCAGCTTGTTTCAAACAAGTGCCTCAGAGAAGTCTTTGGCGCGCACTTCTTGATGGCGTCTATGTCTCGTTAAGCAGCCTTCTTAAGTTTTATTGCCTTACAATAGTTATGAAATTTTGAACTTTTTTTCAAAAAACGTTTGTTCGTAAAAGTAAAACTGCAATGCACCGGGTAACATTATTTCGCAATGAGTAAGATACGATAATTAGTTTCTTTCCCCGTGTAACCTCACAGGCTTCAGTTTCGTGCTCTGTTTAAAATTATAGGACGGCGTCATGTGACTGTCACGTCCGGACATGCCGTCCAAACCGGTCTTTCGTGAGTGAACGCCGATGGATACGGCGATTTTTTTATCTGATTCGAAGCTTCCAGTTGCTGCTGCAATATATAGAATTAGAATCAAGGGTGAAAGTGGTGCAGCCCAGATAAGAAAAGATAGCAGATACCTGAAATGTAACAAAAATTCCACAGTGATCACCAACGCATAGAAGATAAAGCTGCTATTTCATTCACCTTGGACAGAGGCGATTAAAAATATAAGTAATTAGTTTACAGGAAAGCGAAGGCACTGTATCGGTCACATATCTCTCTGGACACCTCAACCGCGCCGAAAGGGAAGGGAAGAAGGTGAGAGTGAAAGCGAGAAGAGAGGAAGAGGGGCCGTGGTAGAGGGCTGCGGAGTAATTTTCACCCCCCTGGTGATCTTTATATTGCACTGAAATCACACAGCGCACGACCGCCACTCTGTTTAGCCCCATCGAAGCACAGCTAAAACCCGTGTAATCTAGCACATAGTCCGGCATCTTAACTACTGATCCACCACGACGGAGTGATGAAATAATACGCCTCACTGAATCCTATGCAAAAATATTTTTAGTCGCTTCCTTTTAACGTGCTCTCTTACTTATAGGAGCAGTGTCTCAAGGAAAATGGTTCCCATATTTTGGAAGAGCTGAATACTTGGCCGGGCAGCCCTAACATCCAAAGCAGGTACCATAGAGAGCCAGCATATGCTATGACAGATGCTGGGCAGGCGAGGTATTTTTATGCGTGTTGTCTACGATTAGTCAGTCTATGAAAATATGATATATGATCAAGTCATATTTACTCATATTAAAATATATAGAATCACAACATTTATTCATCTTTGATCAGTATTACGTGTTTCACGACGGAAACATTCTTCGGCCCCAGAAAACGGCTGCTGTCACCTCTTCCTTTCTTTTCTAAATAAAACTGCTCTCCACCTCAACAAAACGCACGAACACCAAATTTTATTAACTTCACATAATATGAAAGGGGTGAAAACACACTCGTGAAAAGGAGCGAGTGCCAATAATAACGCCAGAGAAGAGCGATTTAAAATATGGCTTTCGAAAACACGATGTTTACATGACCTTTCAAGCCCTTCTATTTTTGGGTGCTCTGAAATCGAATCCTTTTCTGGAAATGCCGGTCCGAACCCTTGCATTTCTGCTCGGCGGCCTCGAAGCTCCCTACACTATGCGGGAGCGTTCGTTGAATGCTCTAAACTTTGACGTTATAGGTATAAGAATACTTTGGCTAGCCTGCCCCCGATATGCGTTATTCTTCCCTTTTGAAAATCGACTAAGCCTGGTATTATAGTCCTCACTATTGGGCGCTGCTGGCTGTAAACAAGTAATTAAATTTGGACTTGATTTTTTGTTTTGTAGAGCAGGAGAAAAACTGGATTAGTTCGAGGAGGAGAAAAACACTTTAATGGAAACCAGTATTAATATCGAGAATGTCAGGGGCCAGGGTCACCAAGGCCAACTGATTTGTCAGCTGGTTAGAGGCTAACCAAGCTCGCCACGTTGAGGGAGAAGGCTGTGGAAAGCAAGGTGGCAGATTGCAACAGGGCAAGGAAACATGCAATCTTCTAAGTTAGCGTAGTGTTCAGGATAATGCGGCCATACGGGAGAATGTCTGATGCGGTTGAGAAGCGACCGGGCAAGAGTAAGTAGTGTATTTGGTTTCATGCGTCGAAGAATGCGTATTGGCGTGGTAGTGAGAGATTTGTCTTCAAAAGGAAGCGTGTCAAGAGTTTCTCTAATGTAGTCACATTCACAATTGATTTCTCTTTTGCAGTGAAGAGTGGCGTAGCACGCTCATGAATCTGAAGTCGAAAGATCCGGCATGGGGTGACCTGTCATTGTGACAGTGTAACTTCAAAGACGACACCCACATACACATAAATAGCATATTGAGAATAATGACGTAAAAATTCCTTACAAGTCACGAGTTCATCTAATTAAGCATGCCTGCACTCAATAAATCAGTCCGTATTGTTTCCACAAGAATGGGCGATTCTGACGGGCGATTTGTCCGCATCGAGAATAAAAGCTTTCTCCTAGAAGGCCAGAAACAATTCACGTAAGCATTTTATTTCACAGCGATAAGGATAAAATTTGTTAGCTAATCATTTTGAGTGGCCTTTCTTCCTTTGCGTTCTCATGTGTCATCAGTATTGTTTGCCTTTTGATATGGATATAGGATATCAATCGCAGAACCCTTTTTGAGGTATTCGTAGCAAAGGCCATTCATTATGGAATAAGTATGATCTAGTTTCCCCATTTCATGATAAACTACAGTATACATTTGACGTTATATATCAAAAAATTGCTATCAAGACAACCAACACTCTATTCTTGTACATATATAAGCCATATATCAAACATCAAAAATTAAGCATGGAGGCAGAATAGCAGTTTATCTCAAACAGCGATGACATGTCCGGTACTGGCCAAATTCACGTATGTTTCAGCAAAATGTGAAACACGCTCTTTACGCAACAATAAAATAAATTTCTTGTGGTTTGTTTTGCTTCCCCAGGTGACCGAAACTTTTTTTTTACTTTCTTCGAAGCAACAGTTTGCTGCTTTTCATGGTTATCGCCTCCTTTTTAGTGGCGTTTTCAAAATTGACCTACTTGACAGCTTCATTGCCCGTGAAGTTAAACATAACATTTATGCTAGCGGCTTCTTTAATGCCATCAGGACCACCTACTTGTAGATACGAACTAGTCAATCACTCGCGAGTGTTTTTTTTTCTTTAAATTTAGGTAGTGAACTACCTACCTTCGTGGGAACTACCAGTTATAACATCAATGACAACCACCGGATATTCTTAGCTCTTTTGAGCTTTGTCCCAGATGGAAGCAGTAGTGTTGGCCTCATGAGATATAACGGCACCCCTGCAGATAAGAAACAAGAGTCATTATAGGGAAGGTATTCAAATAGTGGCAGATCTTCCGTCTTCAAGAAACTTGTGCCTCTCATGCAAAGCTGAATGTTTATCCTTATATACCGGCATTTACATTAGGTTGTTTAATTTTCATAGCATGAGTGCTGAAAAGTGGGATATGAAAGCCCTTCTTGAGGGCGGTACAGTTAATCATAACAGCAAAGAAAATAGCACCATTCGCTAACATTTATTCAAAGAAAGTAGCCGGAAAATTTACATGCTTTTACGAAGTGTCGAAGCTAATTAAACATTAACACAAGGAAGGATCGCCTATTTTACCCCTACATTCGTTCGTGACATCTCCAAGAAAAAGCAAGATAAAATATACAGAATCTTTAACGAAACAATGAAACAGAGCAGTGCGAAAATAAAGGAAGGCAGCTGATAATAAATAACTCGGCTCTTACAAAAACACCTCTGGCGGGCAATTGAAACGCACTCTTTGTGGATATGATACTTGCAACAAGCACTCAAGCAGAGAGATCACTGAGTTACCTTGCCACAGAGACATGAAAACGTATAAGATTGGTCAAATAAAATGGGTAGAATCTTTGCGGATTTCAAAAAACACAATCCTACTTGTATTGACCGTCTTGATGCGTCAGGAATCATTCTTAAGAAATCTGCCGAACATGCGGATGCGCGAATTTATATCCCCGCCAAGGCCCATGTGGGACCTAAATCGGTTTTGTGTGGGCAGCCCCAATTAGCCTGGCTTTTGGGTTTTAACCTAGAGCCCTCTTGCACTAGCACGCGCCTTCAAATTCCTCACAAGGGACTGATTTTCGTATCATGCTGACTTTCCTGCATTACGGCTGATGTGGGACCTAAAGCGGTTCAGCCAAGGCGGCCTCATGTGGCCTTCACGAGGGTTTACTTGAATAGAGCTCTCTTTCATATTCAAACTGCCCTCAAGTAATCTAGAGGACACTGGGGAAGCATGTGGACATGCCCATTTTTTGCCCCACTACAGTTGATACGGGCCCCACAGAAATTTAATGAGGGGGGCATTTCGGATCATTGAGGATTTTCCCACAAAGAGCACGCAATTATGGTGAATACCCTCAAATATTTGAGAGGGAACCTTTGTTATTTGGATGCAGGTATGTCCTCTGCGTTAGCCCGAGCAACGCCAACATGGGACCTATGTGGCACGAACATACGCCAGCCAAAATGGGGCCTGCCCACTTTAGCCCCAACGGTGACTAATGCAGGTATCATGATGGTTGCCCCAGCCCTACTTGCCTACACCGACCAGCGGGGGCCCCACATTTTCTACTACCCAGTAGCAGCCGTAAAATATGTACTTAGCAATGGTTTCGCCATGCTTTCAGTAAATAAATAATTCAATTTGTGCCAGCCTTTTTCTAAGTAAGATGGCTAAGGTATCAGTAACTTTAAATGAAATAAAAAAAGCAAATAAATAATCACCAGCCTATTACCGTACTACCTGCCTTATTGAAGAGTGTAAGAAATATTGACAGTTGTGCAATGTTTCTTTTCGAACTATAATATCATTACAAAATGTGAGCATGTCCTCGGCAAGGAATTCATCAAAAAGGCATTGCTTACGGAAAACGAGATGATTGTGAAATATTTCGAACATAATAAAGCTACCCTCAGGATATCTAAAGAACGCAGGAAAGTATTTGGCTGTTTAAACCATACCTTTATAAGTAATCTTTACGCGTAGTGTACTCGTTGCGTAGCCCTTTCAATCTTTGTCATACCTGCATTTTTGAGAACATTCTGTTTCAATGAAAGACCTCTTATCACCTTCCAGAATATTCTCTTGCGGTGTGGCTCAATGCAGGGTTTTGAAACGTCTTCTGTCTAACATCAACATCAATGACATTGCTCACCAAACCTCCTCCTTCATTTATTATTTACACCTAAAACACCTTTACTTTGCTTCTGGCGCGATGCAATGAAGTGGTCGCCAAAGTGGAGGGGGCTCTTTATGTGCTTGTGAATTTGTTTCTACGAAGTGAATTACAAATACGCTCCAAGAAGTCCACAATAATGTTCGTTGGCAGAAAAAAAAGGAGTTATGCGCCACAATGTGTACTGTTGTTCACTGACACATCCACTTATATTGCTAAAAAAATGAAATTCTTGTCTTAACATTTTCTACTTATTTGAAACGAAAACGGAAGCCTTAATCAATTTCTTAGTTTGCTTGTTCAACCCATGGAACACATTAACGATAAAATGATTTATTCCTGTTAAATTTTAATTTACAGTTATACCAAGCTCTTTGTTCTCATCATTAATAAATATTTCACTTTGATGTAGGAGACCGTCGCTCTCGGGAACATTCACAATATATTTCTCCTTCAAATAAAAAACTTGTTGATTTAGATTATCAATGTTCCTTACGTATGACGGTCTAAACAACAATTTTCTCAGTTGCTGAATGTTTTTGTTACTTGTTCGTTTCACTTTACAAAAATATGTGCAAAACATATCCTGATTTCTTGTGATATCTATCTATCTATCTATCTATCTATCTATCTATCTATCTATCTATCTATCTATCTATCTATCTATCTATCTATCTATCTATCTATCTATCTATCTATCTATCTATCTATCTATCTATCTATCTATCTATCTATCTATCTATCTATCTATCTATCTATCTATCTATCTATCTATCTATCTATCTATCTATCTATCTATCTATCTATCTATCTATCTATCTATCTATCTATCTATCTATCTATCTATCTATCTATCTATCTATCTATCTATCTATCTATCTATCTATCTATCTATCTATCTATCTATCTATCTATCTATCTATCTATCTATCTATCTATCTATCTATCTATCTATCTATCTATCTATCTATCTATCTATCTATCTATCTATCTATCTATCTATCTATCTATCTATCTATCTATCTATCTATCTATCTATCTATCTATCTATCTATCTATCTATCTATCTATCTATCTATCTATCTATCTATCTATCTATCTATCTATCTATCTATCTATCTATCTATCTATCTATCTATCTATCTATCTATCTATCTATCTATCTATCTGTCTGTCTGTCTGTCTGTCTGTCTGTCTGTCTGTCTGTCTGTCTGTCTGTCTGTCTGTCTGTCTGTCTGTCTGTCTGTCTGTCTGTCTGTCTGTCTGTCTGTCTGTCTATCTATCTATCTATCTATCTATCTATCTATCTATCTATCTATCTATCTATCTATCTATCTATATATATATATATATATATATATATATATATATATATATATATATATATATATATATATATATATATATATATATATATATATATATATATATATATATATATATATATATATATATATATATATAAACAGGATGTCACACAACTTTCCCGATTATCTATTTTATTCCAACAGTTTCGGACGGTGGACCGTCCTTCTTCAATATAGAATTACCTCGAAGAAGGACGATCCACCGTCCGAAGGCTCAAAGCAGCGTGAATCCATGGATAATAAAAGTCGTACCTAACGAACACTCCAATTGGAAAATAATATAGAAAAAAAAATATGTTTGTACTCGCCAGCGCCCAAAGTAGCCCCAATGAAATGTCGCCTGTGGGTTGACAGCTGACCAGGGGCTAGCACTGTCAGGTACGTACGCGACATTCAAGCCCTATTTTCTCAATAAATATAAAAATAAAAAATATATATAAAATATATAATATATATATATATATATATATATAAAATATATAAAATAAAATATAAAAAAGGAAAACCTTTTTATTTAGAAATTAAGGACTTAACGTGTGTGACGCCGGTCCTGCACTGCTCTTGAAAAAAACAATGTTTGAAAACAATGGTGAAATTTACTACGAAACCAACTCGTGCTGTCAAATTTAATAATAATAAGCTTAATAAAAACATGACGTAGTACTGGAGTAGCCCCATAAAAAGAAAAAATAATGTAAATGAATGAAAACGTTTGTTGATACGAAAAAAGGAAAAATTAGCATTATTGGGCCCAAGTCTATACGTGGAGAACAAAGATGCAATTAATTTAAATTAGTTTTTTGTTTGACAATGTATTCACCAGAAGAAAATTAAGCTGGGTTGAATTTAATAATCTCCACATCATTCCACTCGCGGCTGTCAGGCACCATGACGCAGCTTCTGGGGAAATAGTGAACACTCAGTGCTATACTGATACAAGAGGAATGTATATGTAGATTTCTATCCAAAAGTCATTGAGTATAAGGTTTAGCGATACCAGGCTTCAAGCGACGGCGTTCCAAAAATAGATTACATTTTTATCTCTGTAATTCAAGTCGATAGCAGGTTGAAGGCTCTTGACACAGTGGCCAACTGCCTCTTAGAAATGCATTGTGGGAATTCATCGTCACTCCTAATATAATCCTAAACTCATTTCAACGCACTCATTTCCTCATTCAGCGCTGCTCTCGAAGAATACAATTTCTCCACTAACGTTTGAGGTATACCGCGATTAGCAGGCTAGGAGCGCCAATTCATTGCACTGGCTAAAAAGAGTAGTAGTGATAGCAGCAGGTGGTTCTTTACTATAAGATGGTAAATAACGAAAGTAAAAAGATGTTTGCCAACTCCGATATATGCTATCTGAACACCTAAGGCACCTGAACTAAGGCGGTAGAAAGTGATAACGAAGAACAGGGAGAGGAAATCACATTGGTGAGCGAAAGAAAGAAAGGACAGGGAAGGGTAAAATAAAATAAAATAAAAATGACATTTATTATCTGATTGCTCTTTTCTACAGGTTGTGAATGAATTTCAGACGTGGGGCAAAGGCATCCTTGCCTATAATCATATGAAACACCTTATTTATAAAGGAATACTTGAGTGTCGATTTTTTCGCGGATTTAGAACGTCAAAATTCCCGTGCGCGAAAATAAATGAAGAGCTTTATTTAACTTTAAGCTACGTTAACCTCAGAGACATAAATCGCGACAGTGAAGTTCATAATCTTGTTGTTCGAAGCAATCGTAGAAGCTAGCCCGAAATGATAATTTTGTAGTTACCTGCAAATATTTTCCTTGTTCTAGAGGGTTCAACTTAAGTTGAGGACAACGCAGAAGGCTGTGGAGAGAAAAATGCTCGGGGTAACATTGAGAGATAGGAAACGTACAGAGTGGGTCAGATAAATACCTCAAAGTACTGAAATTCTTGCGGAAATCAAGAAGAAATGGGCATGGGCAGGACATGTAGTGTGAAGAGAGGATTCCCGATGGCCGCTTAGGGTGTCAAACTGGATTGCGCGTAGCAGGGGGCGGCAGAACGTTAGGTCAGTGGACGAGGTTATAACGTTACCAGGGGTCAAGTGGATGCAGCCAGCACAAAACCGGGTTAAGTGGAGAAGCATGGGAGAGGCCTTCGCCCTGCAGTGGGTATAGTCAGGCTGTTGATGATGATGATTTTCCTTGTATTGTAAAATGTCAAACGTTTTCAACTCACAATGCATGATTGAAGGGTTTGCCACAAACTAACTTTCGGCACTCATTGCATTAGGCGACGAAAGATGCAGATAATAGTTATTAATAAATAACGTTAATTAGAAACCCCTGAATCATATTCACGGCTGTATAATGTAAAAGGCTTTGCTCTCATTTGTTCATTTTGTTTTGTGTTCTTCTAAACTTTTGTTCCGATTATGACGACGAAGGTATGAGTCCTGTCAATCATTTTTATTCTCTCTTATATTTCAGAAAAGGGGGCAGAAAAGGCAAAATTGTTTCACTTTATAAAGGCAACAGCTCAGATTTTCTAGATTCCTTAGGCATTTTGTTCCGTCTGACATCTAGATAGTTTACTGTATCGCGCAAGGGGAATAACATACGCTCAGAAAGATTATAACACTCGCCTGGTGCATCTGCGTGTGCGTATTGAATCGTAGCACCTTCGCGGCCTTTCTAATTTACTATCTAAAAAGGGAGCCGTCATATGTATTTTTTTATGTAGCCTTAGATGATTTATTAAACGCAGTCACAAACAAAACCGCCTAAACCGAGAGGTAACCACACACACAAGAAAGGCGAACAGCGGAAGAAAAACAGTTCTGTAAAGCCTGTCTGTTACACTACTCAGCTAATGTTATTATCATTGCGCAAGTTTAGCAAATTTTTAACATATATTGTTATAGTCTAGCAGATATAAATAGATAAAAAAATGTCACTGACCTCTATATATTATAGAGTAATTACAGAAAGACGAATCAATTGTAATATAAAAGACGGTACAGTTGCTGTACCTGAATGTAAATAATTTGTACTCAATGAAGCCACAGTCTGTTTCATAAAAGTCCCTCACTAAGGACACTTCGCAACTATTGGGTTCATCGTCCTCGCCACATGACAGCCGTAGTAGCTTATGCCCTATAAAACCCAAAACAGCACACAAAGAGTTGAAATTTCACATTTTTATGTATCTGATTTGTACGCTCTTTAATTCACAGAACACATTAATTATCGTTCATTTCATTACACACTACACACCATTAGGTTGGCATAACCACTCTTTTTCCTGCTTTTGATTTCTAATAATATATTAAAGAAATGTCGATATCGGCACTGTAAATACCTTCAATACACAATCTGGTATTTTTCCGACTAAACGAACGCTGCTAAAATGCTGGAAAACAACGCTCAGTGTTTTCGGCAGAATGTTCTGCTATGCATCGGCAGTGGTGGACATCTCGAAGGAATAACAAATAGCTCAAAGCATAAAGAGTGATTATTTACGGAGCTGCAGCTTACAGAGCGCCTTTGGTGTCTGCACACACGAGAAAATGTGGTCCACGTCTTGAACTCATCACCGTTCATTATGTCACCTTGCACTTAGCGCAAGTGTTGTAACTCCTCAGAGGTTTCCACGGCCAAAGGTCTGTGATATATGAGCCAAATTATTAGGCTCATTGCGTTCCCAAGGACGCGGGATCGATTCCCGGCTTCGGCGGCCTCTTGTCGATGGAGGCGAAAAGCAAGGCGCCCGTGTGCTGCGCGATGTCAGTGCACGTTAAAGAACCCCAGGTGGTCGAAATTTCCAGAGTCCATGTGTGAGAGTCGCACCGGCGACCTTTCTGCCTTGAAACCGCCAATATGGCGGATCTTCGGACGACCACTAGGCCGAAATATTTGTAACGTAGGGTTCCAGATAATCTACAACGGTTTATCTTGCTAAAATCGACACTTTTATACGGTGCAATAACTGATATTGCAACAAATATTGCTGATATAGCGATTGTTAAACAGTGAATACGAAGCAGCGTTATTTTCAGCAGTGACATCGGAATACTACATAGCAATGGTTTGGTATGTGTTCCAAAAGCATGTGGTGTTAGAGAACTTGGCAGAACGAAAACAGCATTTTTCGTGTTATATAGAGGTTTCAGTGTTTTATTAAACCGATGCGAACGTTTTCGTTTATACTGTTGATGGCAGGGATGCAGTTTTTTCAAGGCCAGAGGTTCGAATTTGTAGAGAGACCAGTTCGAGTCAGCAGAACGTATGTAAGAGGTAGTAGCGAAATTATTATAGAATTACGTTCCATAGCACACCAAGAACTCAATGGACAGACACAAGTGCTTGTGTCCACCGCTTGTGTTCTTTCTGCGCTATGGAACATAACGATTGCCATTAGCCCAAACCTTCATCTTGTTATAGAATGCAAAAAGTTCACGATTCATGGTAATTTAGTCTCCTTTGTGGTACAGCTTTAGTACATTTCGGGCTTCGATCTCTTGGGAATATTGGTATCAAAATTAATGAGAACTATACGTATGCATATAGCTGCTGAACGATGCTGCGAGGAATTCAGTTCAGTAATGTTGAAATTTGGGCCAGTTGCTAGCGATCCATCTAAAACAGCGCACATAAAACAAGAAAACAGAGAGAAGAGCAGGACGAACAAGACAAGGACAAAGCGCTCTGGTTCGTCCGGCTCTTCTCTTTGTTTTCGTGTTTTATGTGCGCGGTTTTAGATGGCTGCGAGGGATATCTAAGGAGCTTCATGATTTCACAAGCAATGCTTCTAAGAGTGGCAAAACTTTATATATCCCTGTCACGCATCCGTCTGGCATACGTCAGAATGAAACGTTTTAACATAAGCACCTGTCCAAGGCCCTCATGCCTTCAGACACAAGATGCGTCAGCAACGCCGGGCGTTAAAGCCTGATGCCATGGTGCCTCCTAAAAGAACTTTTTTATTTCATCTTTTTCTGCCAGCAATATATGCAAACTTGCATCAAAGACCCCAGTTTTATTCAGAATGCAGAAGTTATATGTTGAAGGTTACGCCAGTTACTTAGGCTCGCGACGCATGCCATCCCCCAAAGTTTCAAGCGCCTCGGGGATATGGGATAAAACACCGGTTTATTCCTTGACATGAGAAACGTCTAAAAATATACAGAGCCCCTTAAGCGAGAAAACTAGGAAAACAATGTACTGGAACATTGCGGTAAAAAGAAACCTGATGATAGCAAAACTAAACTGCTACACAAAAGAACTATGGTAGACAGAGACACTCGCCGTGTATCGCATTAGGTTCCGTTTCGGTGGTGGCCGGTAAGCGGCTAACCGCATGTAGCGCACTTCGTTCTTTGCCTTTTTTCGATGATTCTAGAAAAATTGTATTGTTTTTTACTCATGGAGACGTTGCCTACCAGAAAAGCTCTTTCAATCTTTTTCTTTTACGATCATATTGTTGAACTTATTACTCAGAGCTTTAAAGAAATTTTGATCATCGACTCCTTTCTTCTTAAACTCGCATTCAAAATGTTCGCTTCGCATGTGCCGGAAGGCGGAATTTCGCATACATTTTCTAAACGAAAAAGTTATTTGTGGCAGTCCTTCATGTCGAAATAAAGAAGCGAAGGTAGGTGTCCCTTAGCGCTGCACTTTTTATCAAACATAATCGCAAATTTAGTCCGCCTAAGTGATTAACCGGTGTAATTAAACCAGTGTGATAAACAGACGTTTAGTTTAAAATACTTTGTCGCTTAAGAACGTCTACCATAAGGCAGGTATATATAGCTGTCTTTAACTTTAGATTTCATTATGATGAGTGTTGCGACGAGAATATTTTAATGCAATGAAATATCACATTGTGTTACCGCTAAAATCTGACTCACCGTTACTGATATCGAAAGAACAGCGCCTGATCTACGGTGTAAGGAAAATAAGCGATAGTTGGAGTCTGCAAATAGAATGATAGAACTAATCATTACATCTTTTCTTAGTAACAAAAACTGGGCAGTTTATTTTACCGAGTATATTGCAACAAATGTTTCGCATTTTAAAAACGTACTTGTGTCTGTTGCTCTAAAGTGCCCGCAGATATACATTTTAACGATACGCTCAGTAAATAATTCAGCAAAATGGTCACTCTGTGCATAGAACAAAGCACCAGAAAACGGGGGGAATAGTTTGATGAAATTCTCTTTCATATTGACTGCGCTCTCAAATCCAGCTCACGTGGCACTTGTCAAACCAGCAGTGCATCCCTTTCGTCTGAAGTTCCACAATTATAAAACCCGTTTTTGACTCATAAGAAACAACAAATAAAGTGAAACTCGGGCTGATTAGACTTGGCAGCACAGCGCTATTCACGTGAAAGCACGGGCTTTTTGATCAGACGTTTTGGCAGACACGAATCACCAAACCGAATCAAACGGCCGGATCCCTACGTGTCGGAAGGCCCGACATAATATCTGTAATTGGGGCTTCATTCCTTCATTTAGGTTGAGGTTATTGCTGACAACCGGAGGGATGAGCCTTACGGGTTGTGCCAGTAATTACTCTACCGTAACGCCACATAAATACTAAATAGTGTTCACAAGTCAGTCACACATAATCCCGCGTAGTAGATAATGGTAACTACTTCTGTCACCATCTGGCTTCCAGATTCGAGTCCTGCAGGAAAGTTGAAAGAAGGTGTGAAATCACCTTTCTGTAAGACATATTTCTGCACGAGTAGACGATGTCTTGAAATGAACTGTGGGGTACTCCTGTTTTCTTGAGAGAAGCGAATGACACAATTTTTACCACGCTGGATCCTGGACAGCATATATTGTAATGTCCTATATCCCCACAGACAGCACATGTGGAACACAGCGGAGACAATGCTTCACTCGTCTTATACATCCACGGAAGGGCACCAGCAAAGCCTGAGCGAATGCGATATAGCAAAGTAGCTTGGGTTGTTTTAATCATTTGGTCGCGGATGGCTTGTAGGGTGAACTGCAAAGGGAATTGAAATGCATGTGGATTGTTTCACCTATGAGCATCTTAGTGTCTGGAGGAACTCTTCTTGGTGCGTGTACCAAGAGCGTTTTAAGGGCTAGGCTCTCCGCCACCTCGTTCCCTATGACACCTGTATATGAGGGCACCCATTGCAAGCGTATTGTAAAGTCTGTGCGCTGCAGAATATGCACGTAGCGCAGACTTCCAAGATAGAAGTCATCAATACGGAACCCGCGCGCTAACCTTTGAAGAATCACTCAGGATCACAACAGGTTGAGCCGTACATGACCGTAGCTTCCTAGAAGCTGCCTCAATGACAGAGCTTTCCGCCGCTGGGGAGGACACGACTTCAGTAAAGCGTACTGACCATGAACTATTCAATGATGGAAAGTGAAAAGCCTCTCCGCTAGCTCCTCTCACTTTCTGCGCAGAACTATCAGTGCAGAGTTTGAGAGGTGGGCGTACTCTGTTCACAAATGCTCAAATACGAGGAAACGCGTTGCAGACAAAGGAAAACTGTGTTTAGAGCGTACGTGAGTTTAGTGACCGTGCAGTGAAGACTCGCAAATGACAAGGGTGGTTTAAGCGCTTGTTTTGCCATCGAACATTCGTACCTAGGGAACTCAGATCCCTTGCCTAGCCGCAGGAGGAGATATAGCCCAGCTACCAACCCTGCGAGGCGGCCAGTAACATAAGTTATTTTTTTGAAGCGACAAGGCTAGGAGGTTTGGATAGTGCCTCATAAAGCACAGCATTGTCGCTACCGCCTAAGGAACTCCAACGTCTCTTAGGCGTTTCTGTGGAAGATTTCGAGACGTTCTAGCTGTGATACTGAGGGGGATTCAAAGGGGACTGATACATAATGCGGGCCATTAACAGCGCTTTGTGAAGTACGACCATTCGAAAAGGATGATTTCCCCATTCCTAGTTTGCAATTGTACGAATCACATTGACACCTGTAGAACTGAGAAAATGGAGTCCACAGCTAATGTTCACTGCAGACGGGAGTCAATAATGACACCCCTAAAGCTCATGTTAATAAATTGGTGAATATAACAGTGGTCAACGTCTAACAGCAAACTCGCAGAACGTCTTCCCATACCAGGAAAAGCTGGATGTTTTCACTGAAAGAGACAATCCCATGCCTTGAAGGTGATCTTCTAGCGAAACTAGAGATTGACGAGATATCATGGCTAAGCGCTTGTGTTTGTAGCCAGTAACCAAATACGAATATCATCTGCATATATATATATATATATATATATATATATATATATATATATATATATATATATATATATATCGCTGGCGCGTCGCGGGGTGGAACAACTCCGTCTAGAACACACAACTCTTATCCCAACGGTTTTTTGAACACCTGCCCCGCTGCGGACCGGGCCGTCCTGGTATGCATCGCGTTGTCTGTTTTTCACTGTTTTTTTTTGTTATTCTGAGCCTTTGCTCAATTTCTGGCTTCCTTCGAGGGAGACTTGTCTTGCTTTTAGTGTCGTCTTCGTGGAAGCACGGTGCGTATGTAACATTCGTTGGCTCTCCACTTTCTCTTTTTGCCCCTCTCCCCCCCCCCCCCCCTTTCTTTTTTTAGTTTTTTGTTATTTCTCTCTCCGTCTTTGTTGCATTACCAGCCAATAATCAACTGGAGCTTTTCGCCCTTTCTATCTGTTCAGTAATGTTTGCTTCTCCAAAGACGGAGAGCGAGAATTCCTTCTCCCTCTCCTAGCAGTGGCGTAATGTGCGGACTTATTCTCCATTCTCAATTCTACCTTGAAGGACGGTCCACCGTCGGAAACTGTTGGAATAAATTAGATAATCGGGAAAGTTGTGTTACATCCTGTTTGAGTTTAACTCTGGCCCATTAGTAACAAGCAAACCATGTCTATAAATATATATATTGAAAGTTTCTTCTCGATGTTCAATTGTTTTAACATATTCAATGAGCATTGTAAACCTCGATATTATTTTCAGAAAACAATGCCAGAGGATATGGTCAATCCCTGTGTGCTAAATAAATGCTCAAAATGTATCTTGTTAACTAATCAACCGAACATACACAAGCAGCATCCACATATACATCATTAATAAATATTCCCAGAATAGGGCTCATAAATAAGAAAAAAGGGAATATGAAAATGTGCCTTCAAATAAGGAGAAAATGCTTCCTAGGCAATGGATCCCCTAAGTCGTGTCTCTTGAAAAGTTCTAAGTAGAAATTGTCTATGCCCCTATGTCCAGACTCGAACGGCTAGCCAAACTGTGGTCTATCGAGCTCCTACGATGCGCTACCAGAGATGTTTGCTGACTTGCCTGAAACAGGAAAGCTGGATATGGTCGGTAGATTAGGACACAATTAGGCTGCGGTGAAGGCAACCTGGCGTAACGCACTGTCGAATACAATTAGGTGCCTTGCCCGCTGACAAAGGAATTATCCTCGATTGTGGCTGTGCGTCTGGCCTCCCGTCACGAAGGAGTCCACTTGGTTGATCCCGTCTGGTGATTAGAAAGGTTCACACGTGGGGCATAACACTTGTCTGCGCTCATTGTGCTTACCGGATAGCGAGGTGACGGGAGAATACAAAGGAAAACACCAGAAAAGCGTAGTCAAAAATTTCAAAACAAAAGCTGGCCAGTCTGAGATGTTAGACCCGGCTGCAAAATATTCATGATAACATGGAAACTCCTCTCTGGATAGTTCATAGAATTACGTCGTTGTTATAGACTTTCGAGAATGCATCAAACATAACAGAGATTCATAACCATCACATTGAGGGAGAAAATAGGATAACCCATGGTACTGCTAATAATCGATGTAAGGAATGAAATTTCAAAGAAAGCAGAAGAGCTGTATCACGCTGCAAGTTGTTAGGAGGCTGGAGCAGATGATCAGTTTGCGAACATCACGTTGCAGGGTATTGCAATGAATATTTTTTTTTGTTAATTAGAAAACATTGTTAGTGGTTGAGCAGCAGCCTTAATTTATGTATACGATCATAATATAAATTATGGAAAGAAGACTCACGCAACAATTTATAAAGGGAACATGTCATATGTGCAGCACTGACAAAATCACTCTGCGAAGAATTTTTATATTAATAATCACTGAGAAAAAATTGGCGGATCAGCATTTTCGTCGACTGAGTGCCTTTTAGGTCAACATTGTTTCAACTAAACTGTGTGGAAAATATTTTCTTTCCATGCATCAAGTTCTCGATGCATGTAGTGCAGTTAACAAAACAAGAAGAGGCGAAGCATGGAAAAGAGTTCTTGATATTTGATTCCTCTCAGATAGATCATTCTCACCTGCTTCAGAAGGACAATAATTCTCTTCTCGAAACAGACGTATAGTCTTGGTGTACAGTGGACAAAAGCTTTCATACCCCGCACAGACACAAACTCATAACTTTCTCACTGATTACTCTTTGGTGACATTTATTATGTTTCATTCAAGTTGCTACCTTCGGCTTCGATTTCTTTGATTTCTCGTTCTATGCTGTTTTGATTAAAAAGGCTCTGTTCCGTCTATTACCTCAGACACGGTTGCTAAAAGATCTACACGAATTTAAAAAGTTTAGCCCTTTTTCTGGTCCTCTGGTTAAAGCCTAAAGCTTTGCGCGCGCAGACACCTATGGAAATAATGTTAACAATCTCATGAAAAGTAATGCATAGGAGAGGCTTTTTTCGTAATGTCAACATTTTACCAAGTATCATGAATGTTTCTTTTTTTTTTTGTGGGCGGTGTGGCTTGATTAAAAGAAAATCTCTGACCGCAGCACGACGAAAGGTAGCAGTGCAGAGGTTCATTATCATACGTAAATAACCTTGCATAATGCAATTAGATACATATAGTACTGTTGATGTAGTGACTGCTACAACATCTACGCTTTAAACATTGCACCAAATTATTCTTACAGATGATATTTTGAAGCACAGTATGCGCTTTTACGCTCAGCGTACACAATTTCTTTGGACGAATAACCTGCGCTATCCCTTTCATCCCGTTTATTCCTCACACTTTTTGCTTTACCAATTATTAGAGGAATAGATGAAGTGGTGGTATTTCCCCTACTAGACCTCGCTACTTGTTACGGGGATGAGTGTTGCGACGGCGCGGTTGGCGATGAGGAGTATACTACAGGATGTTCCTCGCTACACCCAGACCTGGAGACAATACATGGCTGTAATTGAATTACAGTAATGAAATTACTGTAATTTTATTACTTATTGCAGTAATTTGTATTGTAATGAATTACTTTTTCAAGTTGGTAATTAAGTAATGTAATGAATTACGTTTGGTAGTAATTTCGCGGCAAAAGTAATTAATTCCTTTCGAAATTACTTTTACTAAAGTGCGACACTTTTCCTTCAATAGACAACAAAGTTCCGCGAAAGCAGGAACGACTTGCGGCAAGCCGAAGCCAGAGTAACGAATCGGCAAAAGTAGACAGAATTGAGCAGAACAGTTCGTCTGAGACCACGTATGTAGTATGGTCGCTTAGTGTGGCTATCCCATGATAACCATTCTCCAAGCAGCAGGATACAAGGCGTCAAGGGAATGGCAAAGGGGCAGATGGTGCAGGAAGGCTGGAGTTGAAAACTAGCTGGGAGCGCGGCGCAGTGGCACTCCCTCGGCTAGGGCACAGCGATGCCTGGTTACACTTGTCACCACCGGGCGAGGGAGGATTGGGGCGGGGAGAGATAGGTGGAAGGCTCCATGGCATGAGATGCCGTGGCTTGAGCATTCTGAGCAGTGAGTACAAGGTGCCGACGTCGATTCTTGGGACTGCGGAAGCAATAAATAAGCTAGCTTCTTCGGGCCCTTGAAATGGCGGAGACAGCTCCGGGCAAGCAAGACGCTGGGTTTGCCGGTCATTTCACGACCGTTCGACCCTGCTTCTGATTTTTTTCTTTTTTTTTTCCTTTTTTATTTCGGTTGTCTTGTTCTAGCAATGGCAGTGCTGTAGGAAAGAAGGAAGGAACAGGTCTCTAGGACGGAATTTGGCGGGAAGACAAAAGAATGTGTGGGCTTCGCGTCTTGAGAACAAGTTGTTTTGTTCACTAGCTTTACTTAGTTTTTGCATGGATGGAAACTAGAAAGTAATTTAAAAGTAATTGAATTACTCAGTATAAGTAATTGTAATGTAATTTCATTACTTTTTGGGAGCAGTAATGAGTAATGTAATTTAATTACTTTCCTGTGATTTTCAGCAAAGTAATTGGTAATGTAATTTAATTCCTTTTGAAAAGTAATTTTGCCATGTATGCCAGTGGAGACGCTGTTTCAAATTGCGAAGTAAAAATGGACAAACGTACGCTCTCGCTTTCTGGATCACAGACATAGCAGATATCATTAGCGTGTAACTTGTCATGACATAAGCGCAGATTAAACGATCCTGGTAGAGCTTCCCCAAACTCAACTAACCTATTACGTGCATGGCGGGTAGCAAGTGAATAATTTTCGACGACTAGTATGTCGGGATCCTTTAGTCTTGAGCGTTGCAGAATTTGTTGTGTCCCAGAATAGGAAAATGATTCAGCTTTACTACAACAGGTCTACAATTATTCGAAGGATAAGAACCGCCACGACGATGAGGACGCTCAGTGCAATCGTGGGAAAACTTTAGATCGATATGCTGTGTTAACAGTGCCATGATCTTATCTTCTGTTTCACTCCAAGGTTTCTAGTCATTTGGAATGATGTGAGAAATTAAATTGTTTCACCTTGATCTGTCTTCCATATCATCATGGTGGGAGCGCAAGGCTGCATTTTGCTGCGTAAAAATCTTGAAGGCTTCTTTGGCATTATTTGTTGCCTTCCCGAGGCGCTCTCAACAGTTGTGAATTGTATTCAAATTTTCATCTTTCTTACCAAGTTATGGGTAAATAATTTCTACTACGATTGAAATCCCCATAACAAAAAGGAATGGAAACAGCTTAGAAGCATAGGTGTAGGGCAAGCGTCCCTTAAGCTGAGCTTTTTACTTGCGAGTTTCATAGGGGGAGGAACTTGGGGCTGATAGATAATGTTTCATTTGGTTTGTTTTCCGCCTACACAAAGACCATGCCCGATTACATGGTAGCACAGTAGACGCGTACATTACACATGTGCTGACGTGAAATGCGCTCGCACGGTCTGCATAGCTTCGACTGTTATGCGCTGCATTTTGCTTGAAGAAGTGACCCGTGGTGGGCCTGTGCCAAGTAGCCCCTAAGCAAAAGCCTCAAACTTCACATCTAGTAAAAAAAGATTTGTTGCTGATACTATTTATCAGAGGATGTTTACCGTCCCACAGCGACTCAAGCTATCCAGACGCCTTAGGGGAGGGCACCGGAAGTTTCGACCAGCTGGGGTTCTTTAATGTGCACAGACATAGCAGAGTACGCAGGCGCCTTAATGCTTTTCGCTTCTATTGAAAATAAATCGCCGTGGCCGGGATTCAATCCCGCATCTTTGGGAACAGCCGTCGAGCACCCTAACCACTCCGCTACCACGGCGAGGCTCATCGAAAGACGATATTCCTCTTGAATGCTTTGATTGGGGAAAAGCCTTTAGAGCACGATAAAGAAAATTCTGTTTTTTTGCTAATTCCTTGCTCAGTGTTAAACTATGCCTTGTCTCAAACACGCGCATACACAAAAAGGTTCGTTAACGCTTGGACGCAGGCACATAAAGATAAATTCAGCACCTGGCAAATAGGATTTGTCGCTGGGGTTTAAATACATAAACAAAAAGAATATATTTATAGAGTTGCCAAAAAGAGGTTTAGTAAATTATGAAGCCAACTGAGCGCTTTAGCAAGAAACATAGACGGCCTACCATTCAGTTGATTTTGAAACCGGAAGCTGCAGACGGATAGAAAAAGTAGTCTGGAAGTACACTTTTCTCTTTAATGCGTTTCGGACTGGTGTCTACAATCTTGAAAGACCCGACTCTTGTAATCTTGTCTCTCCGAGCAGAAAAAAGAGGAGAAATAACTGTAACTCGTATTACGCTGAGATAAATATCAATGTTTTTGTGTTTTGCATAACCTCTACTATTCTCTTTACGAAATGTAAAGATATAAAGATAAGATATATAGGTCAGCACCGGCAGGGACAAGCTTATTATCAGTTGCACGAACACTTTACAACATATTTTGTTAGAAGGGTCTGTTAGAAATTCAGGGGGGATATTAATCCAAAATGTCCGCCAATTTCACCTACATTGCTGGTGATACCGTAACCTATGGTATCGCCTAAATAGTTTTAAGAGTGCACGTTTGTGTACGTCATGTACACTTAAGCGGCTGCAAACATTTTTCGCGGTAACCTATATTGCTTCTCAGGAAGCTAGTTTAAAACTAAGAATGTATGATAGTGAATCAGTATCGGCAAGAATTATTTCATAACAGAGCTTGCAATGCTTATTTAATGCAGTGTTAGTTAAAAAGTACGCATAATTCAAGCACTTAAATACAACTGATATCATTAAACATGTCCAGAATACTTCCCAATTGCCTCGGACGCTCAGGGCGTCTAAGGACAAACACTTTTTACACAGAAGGAATAAGTTTTCATCGGAGAGATTATGGGGACAAAACGCTTACTTCAATAAGATTCATAAAGACAACCGTTTTACATGCTTGACACAGCATTGGCAGCGTACATGCCAGCTCTTTGTACTGCTCATCTCATGCCGAGAGTAAGTCTTTTTTCGTTCTTTCAAGAGCGATAGTATGCTTTCATCAGCATTCTCTGCTTTGCTTGCAACTTCGCGTTGAAGCTGACAGAAAACCATAGAGTTTATGTGTAAAGGAAGGAACTATTTCTCGTTGCCGTTTTTATGCGAACACTGGTTCAATCTTCATGCACCATCATTTCTATTGATTCTAAATTGGACCGGTACATTCTGGTAAGATAGTGCGCGGTTACTTTACGCTGTGTACACACACGTTTTTGATGGAAACATTTTTGTGGCAATGCATATACTTTCATGCAAGATCCTGATAGCACTGCAGAACGATCGTTCGTAACATCGAATGAGCTACCTTATGCTAATATCCCTTTAAATACAGCGCGCCTTGCATATCAATCTTTTCAACATCAAGGTTACATAGACCGACGACTATGCTTTGCTGGTTTGTGCTGTGTAGCCTAATTCAAGAGCTAGGAAGGCATTATTTACAATGTTATAAGCAACGTCGCAGTCTTTGTTTTAGTTCCTAGTTGTGAGTGATTGCTACCTGCCTTACTACCACGAAAAGCACGCCAGACAAATTGGTTTACTGCAGTTGCTGGTTGAGCTAAACTGTGCTCACGCGTGTGTAGTCCGCATCGTTTAATGACTTGTTGCATTGAATATGCTAGCTACCAGAGTTGCAAAAAGCGAGAATGGCTTTGTTGGGAGAGAAGAAATTGCCGCTGGCAGGAACAACAATAAACTTTGCAGGTGTGAAGCGTTTTCAACATACTCTCATGCTTTCTAATGAATTTATCGAGTCTGGCACAATAAACTAACTAACCATTTTTCGAAAGAACTCTAACGGAGGCAATATATAGATCAAAATTCCCGAAGAAATGAAACGCCGCACATGTTTCTTCGTACTCATCATGCAACAAATTAAGAATAGCAAGAATCGGCGAGTAGCACATAACATGTTTTAAAACCCATGGCATGACCAATAGACGTTTGCGGCTGGAGCGCGCGATTTAGTAAATTAATGAAAAACCTTTCTTTGAAGCCGGACTACAAGCTTGAGCAGCACTGGCGTACGTCGGCTCAAAAAAAAAAAACGTTTCTGTGCGTCAGTATCCGATCGGGCAAATATTCTCTGCAGGAGATTTATTCAATATGCAAGTTGTCTCCCCTTTTCTTTAGAGATAACAAATAACATAGTCTGTATCGGTGTTTTGACGCGAACGGTCTGCAAAGGCTTGTAGAAAATCTGCTCGGGAAGTAAAGGGTCTGTAATGGATGACGTGGGATTCCATGTTTGCACTGAGTAAAGAATTATTGCGAAATATTAGCGCAAGGTTGATACGTATCTGGCACCAACACATATCGTAGCATTCCACAAAGTGCATAGCGCAGCGCAACCTTGTATCGAGACATCATTTTTCACATTGAGCGTAGGACAGCGGCTTCACTTTGTTGACCGAGACATGCTGGGTGTAAATTTAGGAACGTTAAGAGATTTCTTTCCGCATTTCGTATATTGTCTATTAAAGCTGCCTATCTTCTTTCAATGCTAAAGTATTTATGGTCCCTTCTGAGTCATACTTTGTCCACATCACGGATTCTCTGCTAAAGTCGCTTCAACGCTCCGTTGATGAAGATGGCAATGGCTACAGTCGAAACGTCACTACCGCCTGCGGTCAATATCTCCTTATCTACCACTTCCTCTATTACCTGCGACATTGAGTTTTAACTACGTCAACTTTATTTAGCTTGGGCCAGCAAGCCTTCGTTTCCTAGAGCCGGCTTGGCCGTCTCGCTATCCACTCCCTCTTTGTTTTTACTAAACAAGAAATGATCGAATTTCAGTTTTTTTTTATTTCAATCACTTTGCTTTGGTTATAAGAAGGTAAGAAAGAAAGTTTGTTTATTCATGAAAACAGGTATTACATAAACAATACAAAAGGAGGTCCCAGAGCTCAAGGCTGTATCGGGACCTACTATGGATGGATGTATAAACAGCAAACGCAGTCGAAAGAGGCAAAACCGGTGAACACAATATGGTAAAAAGAATAAAAGTAAGAATGCAATACAAGTGCAAAATTTTCATGCGCGGCCGGTATTGTTAAAATAATGTACTTGAAAATTATATACAAATCGTACATCTTCTCAACGGACATATGAAAACACTCATGAATTGAATGTTAACAAAGCGGTGTATAAAGTGAAAAACTTGTGTGAAAGTTGTGTTACACTATTACCATAATGCAGAGGACAGTTGTTGTTTAAAACCGGACAAAAATGGGAATTGCTTGACATGGTGATTGCCTCTATTTAAAGTAAAATTTTTCCATGTCCTAATATATTTCAGGTGTCTCTCAGGTTTTTTTTTATTTTCTGCGGCCGACTTACAATGCTAATGGGACATCGAAATAAAATATATGCCAATAACTGAGTCTGCGTTCAATCCCTTTTGTCCCTCGTAACTAGTCTACACTGGCGAAATGAAATGAATCCATTTCAGAGGGCCACACAAATGAACCCGGCTAATTAATTTTCTCAAACCTGCGGTCGTTTTTCTCGCCTATTTCCCTTTTTTTGTCAAGTACTAATGCTTTTGTGGTGCTTTGAGCGTCCACTTTTTTCAGCGCTATTTTTCTTTCTAAACCGACAAGCTGAACATCTCCCCTTGTTGTCTACAGTGACAGGCAAAGCCGACTGTCGTCCCAGTTTAGTTACAACCGTACAACCAGAAAAACAGTAAACTGTCTGCAGCAATGAATAGAAAAGACATAAAACATGTTTGCGGTTAGAAATAGGTTAACCTTTAAACGCTACGTACCACCTTTAAGATACACCGCTGCTAATGGCTCGCGAATAATATCTTCTACTGGAACTTTTATAAAATGCAAGACCGTAATCCAGAACAGGTGCGTGTTAGCATATTGCGCCTGTGCAAATATAGCCCAGCAGTCCTGAAGACATCCGGTGACCACGAGCAGGACCAAGTATGCCGGATCTGATCGGGCATATGTGCAAGACGACAATAGCTTTCAAAATCAGTGCCTTGCGAACATAGCCTGAAGAATACCACTTCAAGGTTGGAATAAAACATGAAAAGGTTGCACGCATATCCTTGGCGTTGCCTGTGTATATACAACCAACAGATCTTTTAATTTCACTTATCCTTGCAAAATAATAATTTATACTGATTAATGAAGCTCTTTGTGCCGCTTTGTAGCCACCATTTCTGTAAATTTTTGTTGGCTAGGGCTGATTAGCCAGGTCAGTCCGCTGTTTGAGTTTCAGTTGAAAGACAGCGAACGTAGCAGGGAAATCATGCTAACCGTATCATTGAAATTAAAAAGCAAATGTTCCCCTTATCCTTGGATATTCTTTGCCGACTATTCTTTACAAACTAGAAAGCGCGCTCCTCTAAGGATGGCAAAATGGTTAAATCCTTGTTTCTTCTTCCTTATCACTGACTCCAGCCGAGATATCTAGGCTCAAATATAACCGAGACCATTGGATAAGTGAAGTGCTTATAGGAGCCATAAGAGGCGTGCACTTCGTGGTGCGATGCGACATGTCTTTGGCGGGAGAGACTCCTTTGAAAGCGCAATCCATACGTATGCCTTCGCAAATCCAACGTTCATACATTGTCTTTATACGGTACTCCTTCAGCGGTAGGAGCACTGATACAAAAGAAACGTTATTCGGGCATCTAATAAATCACAAATCACGGGAGAAGTTCTGGATGAAGAAGCTTCTTCCTTTGTCTGCGGTCACTCTGTGAGCTGCCCTCACCAAGAACATTTTGAAGATAATTTCAGAAATGAAGAAGGTGGATATGGAATGCGCTATACTCATGCAGTACAGTAACGTAGTTTGACGAATGATGGAGTGGATCCTGTACGACCTTCGTGTCTTCTACCCTGAACGAGTAGGGTCAACTGTATCCAACGAACTTCTAAAAGCCGGCTGCTGGTGATTCTGATGAGCTGAAACTGGACACGAGGAGCCAAACGCCACAAGCATGCCACGCACACAATAAAGAGAGGAAGACCAACGTAGAAACGAACGTTTATGGCTAAAGTTTGAGTAGAGGCTACAGCTTGCTCGTAAACTACTAGACTAGATATAGAACAATGGGATTTTTCTCAGAATAATCATCTTTGCAGGCCGTAACTAAGAGGATAAGATTACCTCTATTTGTCATTGAGGGAACTAGAAACCGCTGCCATGAGCAGCTGTGCTCAGTTCGTCGAACGAAAGTATTAGTGCTTTCCAGCCAAACGCAGTCTCCTACGCAATCCGCCGCCCTTCTCAATGTACAAGCAGAGATCGACCAAAGTGGATAGTTATGCAATCAAAGAACCTTCAAGAGAAGTAGGATGCCTTTCCTCCTCTATTGAGTTTATATAAAGGACGCCTCGACAGAAAACCTTAGGCTTAGCTGAACTCTTTATGGCAAGACGACAACGCAGCCTTCTGACAGTACTTCCGGAGAAGCGTAATTCGCCTTCAATTACATGCTATCCATCAGCAACGCTGAACACAAAATAGAACAGGTTAAAAGGATCACTTCGGGAACAGGCTCAATTAAAGCACGTTGCTTTCTAGCGCTGTCATATGAAGAAGCAGTGTTTCTGCATAATATCTAGAGGACTTGAGAGGTAGTCGCACATGCTAACACTCCATTTTGGAGCATAGTTGAATCGGGAAATGTATTCCTAAAGCTTACCGGCAGAGATGTCGTACTTATGCCAGTATGTCCTAGAATAGAGTCCTAAATCCGTCATGCAGAAATATAGGGCAGTACTTAATCTATACGCCAAAGAAAACATCAGAAACTACATCTATTGACGACGACTGAGTACGTGCTTGCCTCGTCAGAAATAGATATTCTTCTTCAAGCAAATAAAGGGAGATCAGGTGTTATTCACGCACCTGGCTGGTGACATTGGTCTTTTTGTGCGATTCTAATGACCAGCCAGACAAGCCGATAAAATAGCTGTCTGTGCGGGGGGGGGGGGGGGGGGGAGTGAGAGATTTTCATCGGACAGAAAAATAATTTTTTTCTCCATTCGACACCAACCCCTTAATGTAGGTTATCTCATATTGTCGGAATTCTATGGTGACATATGGCGAGAGAGGAACGTTGGTGACCTTAATGCATTACCTCGCAACAATAACCGTATCTAAATATTGCCACTTTTCTAACTACATGCTCGTATACGTGATTTCGCTTCGCCATTTGATGTAGTATACGCCCTTTTTATGCGCGAAAAACTTCTGAGCTGCACGAGCGGCTTCTATAATATATATTGGAGGCTCATGAGCTTGCATCAAGATAAAAATAATTCACCACGTTTGTGGAGGTTGGTTTTCATTATTTACAGAGTCTTGAAGCTTTATGCCTTCGTAAGTGAATTTTTGTGTACACGGCTGTACACGGCTAAATGTACACGGCTGAGCGGCTTAGATCTGGTAACACTGTGTATGTTCGTAAGGTTTTCTTTAGGCGGAGAGTTTTGTGCTGGAAATGAGAGATCTATATACTTGGGCTTCGTATCCACTATTGAAAGTACAATTAGCATTTCCTTCAAAATAAATCTTCTCTCAGTGAAAACGTAATCAGCGTTACTGAAACAATAACCTGATTCGGAAGAATGTTCTAAAATGAATGACAGCTAAGGCGAATTTCATATGTGCATGGTTTGTGAAATAACATTAAAGACATTTAGTAGGAAGTCTTACATGAATATATGTGCCGTCGTGCAAAGATTAATTACGAACTCACTCTGGTGGCCAACATCATCTTATCTCCTGCCGGGCCAAACGCAATTTCTGTTTGACTGATGCACAAGGAAAATTTAAGATTGTTCTTTAACATAAAGGCGGAAAAAGTAGCGGTTTTTGGTTTCCTAGCGCGTTAGAAACGTTTGAACCATGACCTGTTGAACATAGCCTGTAGACATCAAAATTTAGGTGAATACCCTAAACAACACGTGTAAAAAAATGTATTTCAAATAAAGGTGTTACATAGGTTATAGCCATCCCTCCGGAACATCAAGGGGGGCTGCTGTTGCACATATTTATCAGTGCATATGACACCACATGAAAGGCTCCACAGCTAACAGCAAAACCACGCATGGTGAGCATCATGTACAGTTAAAACTCATACCAGAAAGAAATTATAATAAAATCAATACAAACGCAACAGCAAATAGACATTGTTGCTGACCAAATTAAATTTTACGACAAAGCGTGATCACAACTGTACTCAAGAATTAACCGGCGAAATATTTAATGTGGGAACAAAAATATGATTAGCACTGTAATTTGGGAGGTGCGTATAAAGTTGGCAATGTAATTATTTTGTTTCCTGCTGCACTGCGCTCCTTAGGCAAGATAGTTACTGAAGCCTAGAATCGATCTGAAGGAACGATTGAGTTTGCTATAGGGCCTTGTGAGGGCCTTTAAAAATTCTCCAGTTTTTTTTGTACAGAAGATACATTTGCATGAAAGTTAACGCGAAAAACACTAATTTATTGACAGCTCACAATTCTGCCCTTGTGTTAATTAAAAAAAGGTATGTTACAAGCCGATAGAAAATTATTGAGATATGTTCTATTACCCTGCCGTTAATCATAGCTGCTCCTCACCCTGCCCTTCGGATATTTTCTGCAAGGAAGCGGTGAATATCGCTCGCCAGATCCAATCTCCTTGCCGGACATCCTGCGTTATGGCTGTTTTATAATTTTATTTCTTTGGTTATAGAGGATTATGTGCGCTAAGCAGATGATGTCGATCTCCTAATATATTCAGATAATGTTTATCTACCACTCATTCCGCAGCGCCTGCATCACGGCTGAGGCTTAGACTGAGCTTCCTCACAATCTAGCAGGATTTATAAAGTGGTTGGTTGTATACTGTGATTTCTCTGTTAACTTGTTGATAGCAGTAATTCATCTATAGTAGGAGAACAGTAGAAATACATCCATGCACAAGAGTCTATATCAGGCGACAGCCGGCGGCCGGCGAATTCCACATGATATTTCAGTTTGTTATCTGATCAACCAAGCCACAACCAGAGAAAATTGTGGCTTAGCATCTCCATTTCGGAGGTCTGCCGATCACCTACGCTGTGGCAACATTTAGGCACAAACCAGCCGGGTAGACAGGTCTTAAGAGCGCAAATTAGGAGGACGCCTAAGATGCGCGTTAAGAGTTGTGACATATATACCTTCAATTTCATGTAATTGAATATAAGGATAGGTGTACATGAGAAGCAAAGGGGAGTCTGGACCAGTTTTCTCGGTAAACAACTGAAAGAAAACAATATCAAAATTCACGGAGTTAGACGGCGGTGTTAAAAGAGCTTTTTTGTGTACACTTCAGGCAAAATTTCAGTTTTCCTTTATTTTTGCTTCTTTTTTTCTGATTAGAGATATTTCCTAGCCAAATTAAACTTAATTAGGACCCTCCTTTACTTACCTTTAACATATGTCTAAACCCAAACTAAAATACTTCACCCGTGGAACTGTAAGGCTCTGGATTCCACTTGCGTAAGCAGTCATCAAGAATCTTGCGCAATTTTTCGGGTGATAGGAAGCAGTTTCGTTTCCTCTTCATCACTCTCTACTTCTCTGTCTGTGACAGTGTCCTTAAATTTCTCCTCCTTTTTCCTCCTATCGTTTTGCTATTGTTTCGGACTTCACTTTGTTTACTTTTTCTTCCTGTCCATTTTGATCCTGGAGCGCGTGACCTTCAGCCCCGTAACGGCTCTTAGTGGTGAACCTATATGAGCTCACATCGAAAAAAGAACACATACATTGGATCTAGAGGCATTCCACTGTCATCGTTGAACAGAATATGGTGGTCGAATTTACTGCAGGATAAAATTGAAGCGTTATTTACGTAAATTTTTAAGCCTAAGATTTCGAACACAGTGCGCAAAAAATTACTATATTTCGAACTCCACCAAACATTGTAGCTTCAATTTCGATATATCTCAAGACACTAATTTTCACGGCGCATTTCTCAAGCCAATAAAGCGAGAAACCAACATCTAAAGCTTTCGGTAAGAATGAGAACTTCTCTCTGTTAGAAACAGTTGGCGCCTAATGTTCACCTGTACATTACTTTCAGTCTCTTGGCCTAACCTTTGCAGTGCCTGTCATGTTGGTTATCGCTGGTCACACACACACAAAAAAAAAAAAAACGGAATTCGAATTTTCTTCTGTCTACACTGCGGTTAGGTAGGTGGTGACAAAATTTGCGTTTCTGTCATTTTATAAAGAATTAGTTTGGGGGGCCCGAACTGCTACAAGTTTTCTTGATACCTCACCTTAAGGGAAATGCAGCTCATCCTATCCCCGTTATGAGGCACAATTTACATATGTCCCCAAACAACGTCGGTTTGATAATTTGATATACATATGGCGCTATCAGTGAGCTAAAAAAAAGGTACTAAATGAAATATTGGCTCACCCTAAACAAGTCAGGTTGCCTAATGACGTTGCCAACGCGCCGCTTGCAGTTTCCTTTTCCTTGTCTGTGCACAAAAATGAAAATAAGGCAATGATGTTTCTCTACCTCCACACCATAAAAACTTGTGCAAAAACGATACACGACATTTGACTGCGATGGTTATTCGTCCCATAATAATGGAACGATAAAAACAAAGGGGTAACTATAGCAATGTAAGAGAGGCTCATTTTTCTGTGTGACGGAGTTTTGAATAGATTTCAAGGAATATAAAATGAACATGAGATTCTCTGTGCTAACAAGGGCTAACACATCCACCTCTTTCCAAGAAACGCAGACGGCTAAAAGGTTTGTGATCCGTCAACGTCGATAAAAAGGAACGGAGCATTAAGAAGCATCCTCTTGCTGGATATATGTACAATTAGGTAATACATGAAGCTGATATCTGAGCAAAGGCACTGATTCAAGCACGCTGATGTTACATAGCGGAACACGTTTTTATAATTGTTTATAAGTTATATTCTAGTTGAATTTAGTGAGATTATTTTCAATCACAAGGTTAGTTTTGTAGATTGTGGATGATAGATAATCGCCAAGAAATGCATGTAAGGACATCTGCGTAGACAAATATAATTTTTAACTTTTTTCTTCCGTGATGCAAAAGTAATGCGTTTACTGTGAAGTGAAAAGACGTCCTTGCTAAAGAGGAACGATATGTATGCCATTTGCTCTCATAATGCTTCAATACCCCATTTAGTGGTGAATCGACTTTCGCTTTTGGTGAAAGGCTAAGGAATTTAGGTATCGTACCCCCTACCTTTTCTCGTCCTTGGGTATTCTTAATGCTGCGCTCCTAAGTCTCTAAAATTTTGTTTCGAGCACAGCTCACGAAACTGATGACTGCTATGATGGTAATGTTTTGAGCCACCTTTGAACTTTTTAACGTCGTCTATAGAAATTGTCCGCCGTCCAAACCGCAGTCTTCAGACTTCTACAGTTGGGCTCTCCTGTCTGCAAGGAGCTTTTTGTTCGGCGCTTCCTTTCAGCAGAGAGGAGCTCTGGTCACGACAGGCCGAACTCCAGTACGTTTCTGACTTCCTTATGAAAGGACAGCGGCATTCTTCGCAACCGCTATTACGACAATCACTTCTCTCGCTTTCATGGTTCGTTTTTATTCGTCTCCTTTTATACGACGCCTTATTACTGCTGACGACGGCAAACTTATATGAATCTCATAACGTTTTCTCTGACTTGCCGGAAAGGCTATGTCATCTTCGCGGCCTAGTAGAGGCCTACGTAAGTTTTTTTTTTTTTTTGGTTTGCGCAGATAGAGCTCTGTTCTTTTGTCCTTTATAATGACAATAACCTAGTACCCTTCTTTTGTCCAGCTCGCATTTCCTCAAGTGCTTATAAATATTAATGACGACAGCCGTCCAGGTCCTGCGCAGAAATGCTATGACTGATGGAGAGAAAGAAAGTGCCGTCAATGTAAGTAGAAAATCTTGCCCCGGTTCTCTGGCCTTCGAGCGCATCTCAAGCACAACGTTTTCTCGCCTCTCTGCGACATTCTTGTCGGATCAGTAGGAATAGCTGAGACATATTTTGAGGAGAAAAAAAAAAAGAAAAAGCATCTCACGCACTGATCCACAATATTAAAAGAACGCGGCATCATACAATACAACACGCATGTAAATGTCTACGTTTCTTTTTTTCCTATAGACATTATCACCAAAAATGCTGGAGCGAAAGCTAGACTGCGCTCGGCCGTCGGCGTGGCGAGGTGGCACCGCTTGTCAAGTGCCGTATACTCCGCAGCACGTGGCGCCATTGCCTAGCAACACTCACGTGGTATAGATCAAGAGTGTCCGAAGAAGAAAAAGAAGGAAAAGAAGAAAAAAGAAAAACCAGACGAAGAAAATGAAGAAAAACATAAACAAAAAGAAAAAGGAAAAGAAGAAAAGAAGAAGAAGCAGAAGATGGAAAAGAAAAAGGACAGAAGAAAAAGAAAAAGAACAAGTTGAAGAAGGAGAAGAAGAAAGAGAATAAGAAATAGAAAAATGAAACAAAGAACAAGGAAAAGGAAACTGAAAAGATGGAAAAGAAAAAGAAGCAGGCAGATAACTCTGCAGTTGATAGAGGGGGACGACAACCGTGAGTTGCCAGAACAGAAGGTTCGTTCGAATGTTGTGACGGCGGTGTGCCCCGCAGTTCGACGTAGAGACGTTTTCATACCACTAAACCTTTCTACACACAAATAGGAATCATCGAAGACGAGAGACGTTTTTTCTTTACAGCTCAATCGCCGAAGCACCTCTTCATTTCCTCCGTGAAACTGTCCCAGCTAGTCAGTGTGTCTTCATGGTTGTGAAACCAGATCAGTGCGGTAGCTTCCGAAATCAATACAACATTAGCGAACTTCATGGTTGGGTCCCATCCACTGTACCGGCTCACCCGCTCGTAATGTGTGAGCCATTCATCGATGTCTTTGTCAAATTTCCCAGTGAACGTTTCGGGCTAGCGATGATGCTGACAGTTTTTGCTACCCGTTAGTGGGGTTCGCTGGGCTTTGCCTTCTTCAGCCATATTCAAGAACAGTGGTGGTAAGCGAGTGAGACGGCGGTTGCGTCAAAGTTCAGAGGGGTCCGTCTTGGGCTAATCCGCACGCTCCACTAAACTCTGAAGTACTGAGTACGTTACAAGGCGTTTATTCTCAGTTGGGGAAACCGAGAAGAGTCCCAGGTTCACCAGCTCCCGCTTCATTTTTTTCCTTCCTCCTCTTTTTCCTTCTCTTCCCTTACGAACCATAGCACGTGACAATGTGAATTAGTCGAAACCTATTCAGTAATGCAGATATTGAGAAATCAGGGTGTAAATAGCTGTGCGTGAGAGTGCTAAACGATATACATACTGGCGGCACTGTAACCATAGTTCTAAATAAACAAAATAATAAAATTATCATAAAGAAATGTGTTAGGCAAGCTGACAAAATCTCCACAACAGCTTGCTTAGAGGAAGTACTCAGAGACTGGGAAAGGGAGCAGAAAGAAATAAGAGTTGATGGCGAATACCTCAGTAATCTGCGATTAGCTAAAAGGATTACGTTCCTAAATAACTTAAGGAACTGCAAATAATAATTGATGACCTAGACAGGAAAAGCATAAAGGTAGGCCTAAATTCGGAATGAAAGAGGCCAAGGTAATTCTAAAAAGCCTCGAGAAGGAACAGCAGTCAATAATAGGTAACGAAGCGCTAGAAGTGGTAGGCATATGTGTATACTTAGGACAGGTAGTAACGGCAGATACGGACCATGAAAGGGAAATACCTGGGAGAATAAGATTGCGATATAGCGAGTTTGGCAAGTATTCGCAGATTATGACTAGTAGCTTGCCGTTATCACCCAAGGGGAAAATATAGAGCAGTTGCCTCTTATCTGCTCTCCCTGATGGGGCTGAAATGGGGAAGCTAGTGAAAGGGGTTCTACGTAAGGTGAGGACACCGCAGAGAGCTATGAAAAGCAAAATGCTATGTGTAACATTAAGATATAGGAATCGGGCAGCGTGGGTACGAGAAATAACACGAGTTAATGACATTCTAGAGGAAATTATGAAGAATGGATATAGGCAGGCAACGTAGTGCGAAGAGAGAGTAATCGACAGTAAAAAGCGTAAGAAATTGATTACCAAGGAAGAAAAGCATAGCTGTTGACTGCATAAGGTCAGATGGGTAAATAAGGTTAAGAAGTTGGCAGGTGTAAAGCGGATGCTGCAATCACTAATCCTGGTTAATTGGAGGAATGTGTGGGACACCTTCACTCTACAGTGGGTATAGTAAAGCTTACAATGAGAATCGATGACATTGATGATGAAGTCCGTTATTTCGATATGTGAGAACATCTTCGCTGAAATTAACATCTACGTCATGCAGCCATGCTTCGCAGTCTCGAAAACCTTTAGTAATAGTTGCGATGTTGAAATATTCACTGTTGCGTAAAGCTTCAGCAGCGGCAATGTTCGCTTTCTCAGACCTGATTACAGGAATCAAGGCGCACCTGCACCCAGCTTTCCCGTTAAGCTTGTGCAGCTGCCTTCCCTACTTTGTGTATGAAATGGACTTTGTTCTACCTTAACAAAATTATTGTTTGAGAAGTTGAGTGACCTAGAGGCCCTGTTGAACGTTAATGAACTACCATTACACACGAAAGCCATTACACACGAAAGAGGTCTGAACATTAGACTTACGAATACGGTAGCAAGCATGTGGCCAATGATTACTCTACTCTCTGTAAATGGACAAAAGGTGTTCACAAATTATCCATTACGGAGCGAGGCAACTTGGAACTTTGTTGGACATGTAGATGGGGTCATTAGAGGACATACCTGATGTGTAATTGAACATATTGTCACCAACACACGTAGCAAGCAGCACAACAACCGAGCTGGCCCTTTTTAATCAAGCGAAAACTCGAGAGAGACGAGGATGACGCTTAGCTACGTGCCAAGACATTCGGCCACTTGGTGGCGCCAGAAGATGGTCAGAGGTGTGGCATTGCCCCCCTTCCAAGGGGCATCGACCCGATGCCGCAAGCGTAGGGGAATAGTCGAAAAGCGGGGCAAGTTATACGGGAAAGTCTCTGGCTCTGGTTTGGACCCTGAAATGGTTTAACGATTGTAATATGGCTTCATTCTGGCAACGTGAACTATTTCAGATTTCGGCTGCCGAGAGGAGCGTACAGTGCCATGTGGTAGCACCTCGTAGTTCACCGCGCTGAGGCGGCGGAGCACCTCGTAAGGTCCAAAGTATCGCCGCAGAAGCTTTTCAGAGCGCCCTCGCAACCGTATTGGGCTCCATACCCAGACTTGGTCGCCGGGCGTGTAAGTCAACTCTCGGTGTCGCAGGTTGTAGCGCTGGGCGTCGTGTACTTGTTGGTGCCGAATGCGCTGTCGGACAAGCTGGCGTGCAGCTTCTGCGTCACGAATAAATTGGTCAGCCCCCACGACAGTGGAGGGAGCCGAATCTGGAAGAAGCATGGCATCCAGCATAGTCAAGGGTTCGCGTCCATGAACCAAATGAAATGGAGTGAAGCGTGTTGTTGCCTGGAGTGCAGTGTTGTATGCGAACGTGATGTACGGCAGAATTCGGTCCCAGTTCCCATGATCATCGTCTACATACATAGAAATCATATCGGCAATTGTCTTGTTAAGCCGCTCAGTCAGTCCATTAGTTTGAGGATGATAGGCTGTTGTCTTGCGGTGGGTGGTGCCACTGAGTCGAAGTACCTCACTCGTGAGTGCCGACGTAAACGAGGTTCCTCTGTCAGTTAAGACGACTGTTGGCGCACCATGACGGAGTACAATGCTGTGAATGAAGAAGTGCGCAACTTCATCTGCGGTACCACGGGGAATGGCCTTGGTCTCACAGTAGCGGCTAAGGTAGTCAGTGGCAACCGCTATATACCTGTTACCCATGGGGGACTTCGGAAATGGGCTCAGTAAGTCCATGCCGACCTGTTGAAATGGGAATTTCGGGGGATCGATAGGCTGTAAGAGCCCAGCTGGTTTAATGGGTGGTGTTTTCCGCCGCTGGCACTCACGGCAGGAACGGACGTAGCGGTGCACAATGGCAGCTAGCCTAGGCCAGTAGTACTTTCGGCGTATAAGTGCCAATGTGCGAGAAAACACGAGATGGCCGGAAGAAAGGTCATCGTGGCACGCACGAAGAACTTCGTCGTGTAGCGTTGTGGGTACTACAAGCAGATAAGCAGTTTCTGTTGGACCATAGTTCTTCTTGTAGAGCACACCATCACGCAGGCAAAATGACGACAGTCCTCGCCTGAAGAACTGAGGAGGAGATGACACGGTTCCTTCGAGGTATTCAATGAGGGTCAAAAGTTTAGAGTCAGCCCGCTGCTTTCGCGATAAGGTGGACGTCGCGATAACACCAAGGAAAACGGAATCGTCGTCGGAGCCGTCCGCGTGGCAGGGAGTAGGGGCGCGGGACAGACAGTCAGCATCACTGTGTTTCTTGCCGGACTTATGCACGATTGTAACGTCAAATTCTTGCAACCAAAGGCTCCATCGAGCAAGCCGACCCGATGGATCTTTCAGGTTTGCCAGCCAACACAGAGAGTGATGATCGCTCACTACACGAAACGGACGACCGTACAAATACGGAAGAAATTTCATGACTGCCCACAGAACAGCGAGGCACTCCTTTTCGGTAGTTGAATAATTAACTTCGGAACGGGACAAAGTGCGACTGGCGTAAGCAATGACACGTTCTGCACCGTCCTGCCACTGAACAAGGACCGCACCGAGGCCAACGTTACTGGCATCCGTGTGCAGTTCTGTGTCGGCTTCTTCGTCGAAGTGGCCAAGTATTGGCGTACTTTGGAGACGGGACTTGAGTTCCGTGAAAGCGTTTTCCTGGTCGGGGCCCCAAAAGAACGGCTCAGCGTCTTTTGTCAGGCGGGTCAGAGGCTCAGCGATCTTGGAGAAATTATTAACAAAGCGACGATAGTATGCGCAGAGGCCGAGAAATCGACGCAAGCTTCGTTTATCCGCTGGTTTGGGGAATGAAGAGACAGCGGCCGTCTTCTCTGGGTCTGGGCTAACACCTCGAGCGCTGACAATGTGGCCGAGAAATTTCAGCTCGTTAAAAGCAAAGTGGCATTTTTCGGGTTTTAGAGAGAGACCGGCAGATCGGATGGCCTCGAAGACAGCGCGCAAACGTTTCAGGTGCTCGTCAAACGTGTCCGAGAAAATCACAACGTCGTCGAGATATACGAGGCATGACTGCCACTTCAGACCAGAGAGTATAGTGTCCACCATTCGCTGAAATGTGGCAGGGGCCGAACACAGGCCAAACGGGAGCACTTTAAATTCATACAAACCGTCCGGCGTAATAAAAGCGGTCGTCTCACGGTCTCGCTCGTCAACCTCTATTTGCCAATATCCACTGCGGAGGTCAAGGGACGAAAAGTAAGTGGCATGGCGAAGGCGATCGAGGGAATCGTCTATGCGTGGCAGGAGGTACACATCCTTTTTCGTGACGTTGTTGAGGCGTCTGTAATCCACGCAAAACCTCAAAGTTCCATCCTTCTTTGCGACGAGGACAACAGGCGAAGACCAGGGGCTCGTCGACGGTTGGATAATGTCGTCCTGGAGCATTTCTGTTACTTGGCGGCGGATGGCATCACGTTCTTTTGAAGATACCCGGTAATGATGCTGACATAGTGGACGTTGGTCATCGGCAACTATAATTCGGTGCTCCGTTAGTGGCGTCTGTCGGACCTTGGAGGTTGATGCAAAACAATCTCGGAACGAATTGACGAGATTCTCTATGCAGCGTTTCTCACTGGGCGAGAGGTGCGGGTTCACATCAGTCTGAATGGCTGTAGGCGTCGCATTGTCGGGGTCTGACGTGTTGGTTAAAGCGTATTGGCCTGTACATTCTCCAAGTTCTTCAAAATAAGCGACCGCCGTGTTCGCCGTGAAATGTTGGGGTTCACATGTGTAGTTTGTCGCTAGCACGTTGGCTTGGCCACGGACAAGTTCGACAAGGCCCCGAGCTACACAAACTTTTCGAGCTAGAAGCAGTGACATGTTAGCTTCAGCAATGCCACTCGTGCCGGTGCTATGATCACATTCGACTGTGACAAACTTGCTCGCACGCGGAGGGATCGTTATGTGGTCGTCACAGACGCGCAACATCGTTTTCCGGAAGTCCGTGTTGCTATCAACGGCTCGCTTGGTTGAAAACGATACCATGAGCTGCTCCCGAAGGTCTATAACCGCACCATACTCTTGAAGAAAATCCATGCCGAGAATAAGATCTTTGCAGTACTCTTGTAATACGGCAAATGTGCCAGTGAAAGTAAAACCGCAGATCTCTATGCGGCAAGTGCACATGCCAATCGGCGTCATTACATGACCACCGGCAGTACGCATCATTGGCCCAGACCAAGGCGTCAGAACCTTACGGCGTGCCGTGGCTAGCTGGCTGCTCATGACGGAGAAATCGGCGCCGGTATCCACAAGTGCGGTCACATCACAACTGTCGGCGGTTACAAACATTTCCCCGGAAACAATGCGTTCGCAGCACTCGGTAGGTTCATAGGATCGGGTCGTCGCCTCTCGGGCCGTCGCATCAAATCGTCGGGTGGAGGCTGTTTAATCTGAAATGTAGCGGCGGCCCCTCCCCCGGAGGTCGCCGTGTTTAGCTTTCCCGGTGAGGGGACGTGCCTCTGAATTGCCCAGAGGAAGAGTACCGACTGGGCGAAGCAAAACGCTTCGGAGATGTCGATCGCGACCGCCGTTGTGGTGACGTTGGCTGCATCTCGTTAGCAGCCAGGTACTCCTCAATCTCCTGTGGTATTTCGCCATAGCGGGGTCGAGGCGCGTTTGGTGGAAATCCTCTCAAGCCTATTCTCCGGTATGGGCAATTGCGAAGAATGTGACCAGGTTCATCATCATCATCATCATCATCATCAGCCTGATTATACCCACTGCAGGGCGAAGGCCTCTCCCATATCTCTCCACTTAACCCGGTTCTGTGCTAGCTGCATCCACTTGACCCCTGCGAACTTCTTAATCTCATCCGCCCACCTAACTTTCTGCCGCCCCCTGCTACGCTTTCCTTCCCTTGGAATCCAGTTTGTTACCCTCAGCGACCATCGGTTATCCTCTCTTCGCACTACATGTCCTGCCCATGTCCATTTCTTCTTCTTAATTTCCACTAGAATGTCGTTAACTTGAGTTATTTCTCTGACCCACTCTACACGCTTTCTATCTCTTAATGTTACCCCTACCATTTTTCGTTCCATAGCCCTCTGGGTTGTCCTCAACTTAAGTAGAACTCTCTTGGTTAGCCTCCACGTTTCAGCCCCATAGGTGAGTACAGGCAAGATGCAACTGTTGTATACTTTCCTCTTGAGCGATACCGGTAAGCTGCTAGTCATAATCTGCGAGTGCTTGCCAAATGCGCTCCATCCCAGTCTTATTCTTCTTGTTATTTCCTTTTCATTGTCCGGATCTGCGGTTACTACCTGTCCTAAGTAGATATATTCGCCTACTACTTCCAGTATTTCGCTACCTAATGTAAACTCCTGTTCCTTCCCGAGGCTGTTGAACATTACCTTAGTCTTCTGCATATTGATTTTCAAGCCTACCTTTCTACTTTTCCTGTCTAGGTCATCAATCATTATTTGCAGTTCATCTCCCGAGTTGCTTAGCAAGGCAATGTCATCAGCAAATCGCAGATTACTGAGGTATTCTCCATCTACCCTTATCCCTAACTGCTCCCATTCCAAGTCTCTGAATACTTCCTCTAAACAAGCTGTGAATAGTACTGGGGAGATTGTGTCTCCTTGCCTAACACCTTTCTTTATGGGAATTTTGTTACTTTCTTTATGCAGAACTATGGTTGCTGTGCAGCCACTATATATATCTTCCAGCACTTTCACGTACGGCTCGTCTACCCCCTGATTTCGCAATGCCTGCATCACCGCCGAGGTTTCAACTGAGTCAAATGCTTTTTCGTAATCAATGAATGCTATGTATAAGGGCTGGTTATATTCCGCGCATTTTTCTATCACCTGATTGATGGTATGGATATGATCGATAGTAGAGTACCGTTTCCGAAACCCTGCTTGATCCTTTGCTTGATTGCAGTCTAAGGTTGTCCTGATTCTATTAGCGATTACCTTAGTAAATACCTTATACGTAACAGACAGTAAGCTGATTGGTCTGTAATTTTTAAGGTCCTTAGAGTCCCCTTTCTTGTGAATGAGGATAATGTTTGCATTCTTCCATGCTTCCGGTACCGTCGATGACACCAGGCACTGCGTATCCAGGTTCGCCGCAGTGATAACAGAGCGACCATCTGTTGGGCGTGCGCCACAAGTGCGCCTTGCTGATAGCGGGACGCTGGTATTGCTGTGGCTCGACGGGGCGCAGATCTTGTTGCTGCTCGACGGGGCGCATGTAGCGAGGCGGTGGTCCGACAACGGGACGGAATGGATTTGGCTCGGGAGCAGGTCGACGTAAGACATCACTATAAGTCATGATGCATGGCTCCGGTTGTGGTGGTGGCTGCACCGCTCGCCGAATTTCATCACGGATGACGTCCACGGTAGAATAATTATTTTCAGAGGGAGCATTCAAGTGGATGTTTTGCAGCTCTTCGCGGACAATGCTTCTCACAAGCTCCCGCAATGTGTCGTCGCTTGCTGCTGGCACGGACGCGCAGCAGGGTGTGGCCGCTACGCTTGCCTGGCGGCCGTTTTGGGTACTCCGTTCCTGCAGGGAACGTTCCATGCTGGTAGCTTCTCTCGCGAAATCTGCGACAGTTCTTGGGGGGTCGCGAGTGAGGCCAGCGAACAACTGCTCCTTCACCCCGCGCATGAGGTGCCGTACCTTCGTTGCCCCAGGCATGGTAGGGTTGGCCCGATTGAAAAGCCGCATCATGTCCTCGACAAACATGGCCACACTCTCATTTGACAGTTGAGACCTTGAACGAATTGCAATCTCTGCATTTTCTTTGCGTGCACTCGAGCTGAATGTTGTAAGTAACTCACGGCGAAAGGCTGCCCAGTTGACAAAGGACGCCTCGTGGTTCTCGAACCACGTCTTGGCCGAGTCTTGCAGCGCGAAGTACACATTCATTACCTTCCGCTCGTCGTCCCATTGGTTAAATGCAGCCACGCGGTCAAAACTGGCCAACCAGTCTTCCACATCCTCTAACCGGTCACCATGAAATGATGGCGGTGATCGCGGTGCGAGAAGGACGAACGGTGGGGCGTTGCTGGAAGGCTGGCTTGTCTGGCTGCTCGTCGTGGATGTCATGTTTCGTAGCGGGGTGAACAGCAGTTCAAACTCAGGTTGTAGGCCTCGCAGGCGACGGCTGGCTTTATGAACAGGAGTCGCGTCCACGCGTTGATGAGCAGCGTCACTGACGTCTTTTGGGGGCAACGTACATGGATCTTATCCTGCACAATCCACCAGATGTCACCAACACACGTAGGAAGCAGCACAACAACCGAGCTGGCCCTTTTTAATCAAGCGAAAACTCGAGAGAGACGAGGATGACGCTTAGCCACGTGCCAAGACATTCGACCACTTGGTGGCGCCAGAAGATGGTCAGCGGTGTGGCAATATAAAAGTTCCCTAAAATGTCGACCAGCAAGGTCTTAACTCATTGTTAGCAACCCTAGTATTTGGGCCATTGTTTTCTCAAAAGCTAGAAAAAGATAAATCAGCCCTTCCCTGCGAGGTACCTCTTGTGAGAGTGCGATAAAGGTGCTCTCGATATACGTACTAAGATTCCTCGGCACAGCACTGTAGACAATGTGCGCAGTAGTGTTTTGGCTCCCATGCTTACGTTTATACATATTTTCTCCCTCTTCATTCGTATTCATTCTTCCCCTCTCCACCATGCGCATTATAGTAGTTAATACTACTGCTTTTGTTTTTGCAGAAAATGTATGCAGGACATGTAGCGGAAATGGTAAAACAAAAAATCTATATCTATCGGGAAGCGAACCACTATTCTTATGATCCACAGCAAAGCGCACGTACCACTAGGATGGACTAGTGAGTCATCGATCTCAATACTCCTTGTGTAGCGTAAGCAATGCAACAATGATGCAGTCAGTCACAATGATAACAAAGATGATAGCTATGACAATGCGTCATATTTAATTTATAACGATGATAGTAGAGATGGCTATAATGCTGATAGTGATGACAGTATGGGTTCCAATGATGATGCAGTTACTGAAAAGATTCCTGTAAAGTGGATTTCGCCAATTCCGCTCATACGGAAACTTAGGCGCAGTCCTGTAATTTTTAGAGAGCGCTGCCATTAAGATGCTCATTCTCAGATTACATCAATCCTTGTCTCAGAACGTGCATAGTGATAAAACTGGGCATTTCAAAAAAATTAAAACTATAGTAAAATTCAACGGGCAAGCTCATTTATTTTCTTTAAGTCCTCCTGACCACATTAAATACCCCACCATTTTTATTTCTCATTTTACCGCTCCCTCCTTCTGTACATTCATTATATGTCAAATGTTGCCACAAAATGTAACCAGCTAATCATCATCATCATCATCAGCCTGATTATACCCACCGCAGGGCGAAGGCCTCTCCCATATTTCTCCATTTAACCCGGTTCTGTGCTAGCTGCATCCACTTGACCCCTGCGAACTTCTTAATCTCATCCGCCCACCTAACTTTCTGCCGCCCCCTGCTACGCTTTCCTTCCCTTGGAATCCAGTTTGTTACCCTCAGCGACCATCGGTTATCCTCTCTTCGCACTACATGTCCTGCCCATGTCCATTTCTTCTTCTTAATTTCTACTAGAATGTCGGTAACTTGAGTTATTTCTCTGACCCACTCTGCACGCTTTCTATCTCTTAATGTTACCCCTACCATTTTTCGTTCCATAGCCCTCTGGGTTGTCCTCAACTTAAAAAACTCAACTTAATATGTCAAATGTTGCCACAAAATGTAACCAGCTAATAATGTGTCATAATTTTAACTTCGAATAATGAGCGATGATAAATGAACGCCCTCCATTTTCATCCTTCTGGTATTCTGAGTACATTTTATTGCATGCTTTTTCTAGTGTAGCGTGTCACTCTGCTATGAAGTGTCACTCCCCTCAAATAAATTTATACGTATTTTCTTTGGCCGACCATCTATCAGTACAACGTTAGCGCGTGTATGTGCAGTGTGCGCAAGACAGGACCGCGTGCTCGGTCATAACGCCCGAGAGCTCGTCTAAGAAAATACGTCATTCAGCGAGCGCGTGACGCAAACGTCATTTCGTAACATTCTTGTGACGTAAACACATGCGCGACCGAGGGCGCTGCTACTGCAGACAAGCCCTAAAGATGTTCTTACAATCTTCCCGCTACCCAACTTTCATGTGAGAACAGTTGTCCTAACATTCGTGTCTAGATTGTGGTGCGACGTTTCTTATTTTCCCACAATTTCGTTGTGCCCTCCGTACACCGGATGCCCAAGCTAACTTTAGCCAAGGGTTGAAAATAAAAAACTTTGATGTAGTTTAGAGAGACGACTTGTATACAGCTGGTAGCCATCTGGCGCAGCATATGCATTTTCATTTTCCAATTACCTAATTAGTATTTAAGATTATTTTTCTAATTTACAAACTATTGACTTTAGACATTTAATATGCTTTGTAAAGCTGGAGAGAACCTTCTAAACTCCAATTATATTTTTTCCCAAAAGAAAGCCTAACGTGTATCGTTTTTCCAAGCTCTAGAAAAAACCCGCGAATTACAAAAAAAATATCGCGTGACTGACGCATTCGTGCGCCACGATTTTAGTGTTGTCAACCGTGGTCTGAGTGAAAGAAATTAGCTATGGCGGTAACTAGACTGCCCAGTCTCAGCGGTAGGCTGATATGTTTGCGATGGTTGCAGCCAGCGCGGTGAGTGTGCTGCGACTTTTATTGTTACGTATGCCACCTGCCTGCAGCGGACGAAGAAACCATCGCAGATATATTGGCCTGCCGCTGCAACAGGGTCGTGCAGAAAAGCCGCAGCTGATTTCGTTCACTGAACCCCAGGTCGAGAGCAGCACAATCTTGGCGCACGAATGGTCTTTCACGAGATATTTCTTAATATTTCGCGGGCTTTCTTAAAATCCCGGAAAAATGAGGCACGTGAATTTATCTTTCGCCGAAATACATAGAATGGATGTTTTAGAATGTCCTCTGCAACTTTGGAACTATAATATTTGTCCAAAGACAACAGTTAGCAAAATTTAAAAATATATCAAATACTAATTAGTTAATTTCAACATAAAAAAAAGATTCCTTGTGGTGCGCCAGATGGCTTGCAGCTCTATACAAGGGGTTTCTCTGGCCTATCTCAAATATTTCACTTTTTGTCCCTTGGCTAAAATTAGCTTGGAAGCCATGTATATCTTGGAGTGACGCTAGAGGCTAGCTTACGACTGAGATTCGATCCGCCTACATATGCACCTCCAGTTGCATATTGACCGTTTTCGACATATAAACATTTCGATGAAACCGTTCGTGGAACAGCACTCTGGAGCGCCTCCTTCTATATACATTCTATTACATCTCTTAATAAAGTTGCAGGATAGCACCTGGCAAGGATTTAAATCGGCGAATTGTACGCATTGAAGTCAAGTTTATTTCAGCTGTTATGGCGGCTCCGGTTATTACAGCGAAGTATACATCCAATATGCGAACACACGTATAAAAGAAATCATCATCATCATCATCATCGGCCTGATTATACCCACTGCAGGACGAAGGCCTCTCCCCTATTTCTCCACTTAAAAAAATACCAGCAGAAAAACATTATTGTATGTAGAAAACCTCAATGGAAACATTCCACCCACTAAGCTGTAATGATTACGCCTTCATACACGTATGTGGAGGGTTTCTCACTAAGCGCAAAACTCCAATCTTTAGGAGTTGCTATCGAAACAAATCAATAAGCGCAAGGTGGCCGATATAAGGAAGTATAACATGGAGAAAATTGAGCATACTGTAAAGAACGGGGGAAGCCTTAAAGCGGTAAAGAAGAAATTGGGCATAGGCAAAAACCAGATGTATGCGATAAGGGACAAGGCGGGCAACGTCATCACTAATATGGAAAAGATAGTCAAAGTAGCCGAGGAGTTCTATACAGATCTCTACAGTAGCCAAAGTAGTCAGGACCGTAATGAGATTGGCGGTAGGGAAAAACAGTCAGACGTTCCACCAGTGACGAAGGACGAGGTCAAGAAAGCACTAGAAACTATGAAAAGGGGGAAATCAGCTGTAGATGATCAGATAACTACAGATTTGCTGAAGGACGGGGGGGGGGGGAGGTATCGTGCTAGAAAAACTGGCCACCCTGTATACGCAGTGCCTGGTGTCATCGATGGTACCGGAACCATGGAAGAATGCAAACATTATCCTCATTCCCAAGAAAGGGGACTCTAAGGACCTTAAAAATTACAGACCAATCAGCTTACTGTCTGTTACGTACAAGGTATTTACTAAGGTAATCGCTAATAGAATCAGGACAACCTTAGACTGCAATCAAGCAAAGGATCAGCAGGGTTTCGGAAACGGTACTCTACTATCGATCATATCTATACCATCAATCAGGTGATAGAAAAATGCTCGGAATATAACCAGCCCTTATACATAGCATTCATTGATTACGAAAAAGCGTTTGACTCAGTTGAAACCTCGGCGGTGATGCAGGCATTGCGAAATCAAGGGGTAGACGAGCCGTACGTGAAAGTGCTGGAAGATATATATAGTGGCTGCACAGCAACCATAGTTCTGCATAAAGAAAGTAACAAAATTCCCATAAAGAAAGGTGTTAGGCAAGGAGACACAATCTCCCCAGTACTATTCCCAGCTTGTTTAGAGGAAGTATTCAGAGACTTGGAATGGGAGCAGTTAGGGATAAGGGTAGATGGAGAATACCTCAGTAATCTGCGATTTGCTGATGACATTGCCTTGCTAAGCAACTCGGGGGATGAACTGCAAATAATGATTGATGACCTAGACAGGAAACGTAGAAAGGTAGGCTTGAAAATCAATATGCAGAAGACTAAGGTAATGTTCAACAGCCTCAGGAAGGAACAGCAGTTTACATTAGGTAGCGAAATACTGGAAGTAGTAGGCGAATATGTCTACTTAGGACAGGTAGTAACCGCAGATCCGGACCACGAAAAGGAAATAACAAGAAGAATACGATTGGGATGGAGCGCATTTGGCAAGCACTCGCAGGTTATGACGAGCAGCTTACCGGTATCGCTCAAGAGGAAAGTATACAACAGTTGCATCTTGCCTGTACTCACCTATGGGGCGGAAACGTGGAGGCTAACCAAGAGAGTTCTACTTAAGTTGAGGACAACCCAGAGGGCTATGGAACGAAAAATGATAGCGGTAACATTAAAAGATAGAAAGCGTGCAGAGTGGGTCAGAGAAATAACTCAAGTGACCGACATTCTAGTAGAAATTAAGAAGAAGATATGGACATGGGCAGGACATCTAGTGCGAAGAGAGGATAACCGATGGTCGCTGAGGGTAACAAATTGGATTCCAAGGGAAGGAAAGCGTAGCAGGGGGCGGCAGAAAGTTAAGTGGGCGGATGAGATTAAGAAGTTCGCAGGGGTCAAATGGATGCAGCTAGCACAGAACCGGGTTAAGTGGAAAAATATGGGAGAGGCCTTCGCCCTGCAGTGGGTATAATCAGGCTGATGATGATGATGATGATCGAAACAAAAGAAATAATCACTTCATTGGAGAAAAAAAAGTCGGCGGAATCTCTTTGTTCAAAAAATATTGCTGATAGGACTGATGTGTGCAGTTTGTAGCCAGGTAATTGGCTAACGTACACTGGGACAATATTCGCCCTGCCCCCAATTGCTTTCACCAGCCAGCCGCAACAAGTCTGATTTCCGAACATACTGCGACCAACCGGAGGAGTTCCATAAGGCGCAACCGCCTTTTAACCATGATACCATATTTGACTTACACAGCGTACCGAGACTGCGAGACGTTAACGCTTTATTAACTTCAATATTTGGGGGGCCATCTAAGAATACAGAGCAAATTAGGACTCTTGGCAAACTTCGGTGGCCGCAAAGGAGGAACTCGCTGCGATGGCAACTTGTGCGGAAACTAAGATGTATATAATCTTTCCCAGCCGGAAGGTATAGTACGGATCAGCGCCCACCCATTAATTTTCTCTGTTCCACTAATAGCCTCCATCAGGCAAACCAGCGCGGCATTGTCGACAGGGAACTTCGCGATGATGAGCCGGGCTAATAACAATGTTCCTGTGCGCTCGGCCGAAAAATTGCTGGCGGTGGGCAGGAGCGCACACAGAAAACAGTGGTTTAGCTGTTACGATGTAATTCTAACATTATTGATGGAAATAGTGAAAATGTAGCTGTGACCCTTTGGAAAGACAGTTGCGATAGCGAGAAAGAATGCCACACAAGTTATGGAAGTAGGCGGTTCTCACAGTGGCAGTCACGATACCTTTTGTTGAACTGTTTTTCAAATTCATTTAGAGCGGTTATTCTGCTTTCATTCGTTAGAAGGCTTATGGTCTCCAAGATACAACAGAGGGTTGTACGAGCACAACGAAATAGGATTGTGCTTTGGCTTCAGGACTGGAGGCGCAAGACGTGATTGTTCTTTCCCTTATGCTTACTTCAGTAGTTACTGAAATGTAAGTTACATACTCGGCAATCCATAAAAGAGTGGGTTATTGAGGAACAACACCATCTCAGGTAGCATTGAGCACATTGCAAGCAAGCGCGATGAGCATCAATCAAAAACGCTTGTTGAGCTTTTAGATGTAACTGCACTGACAACAGCGCCTCCACAACACAAGGAATCACTGAATACTAGTCGACCATATTAAACTCCAAAAAATATCTTGCATATATATGCATATGAAGATAAAATAATTATCTTCTTAGGTTGAAACATACGACAGCCTGACACGTGTAAGGAGACGAGCTTGTATTTGCGAAGCCTATTCTAAAAAATATTTCTAGAGCATATCAGAATAATACGCATCCTCAGCGTGTAAGTGCGAAGTGTTTGCTTAAACTAAGAAGATAAAAGGTAAAACTCTAGTGAGAACCTAAAGCTTCGCCTTCAGTGTAGACGCGAAGCGCATTTAAAACGGTCTTTTGCAATGCCCCGCCGCGGTGGCGCAGTGGTTAAGATCCCCGGCTACTCTACCAGAGTACCCGGGTTCGAACCCGACCGTCGTCGGCTGCGTTTCAATGGAGGCGAAATGGAGAGACGTAGTCCACGTGCTTTGCGATGTCAGTGCAGCTTAAAGATCCCCAGGTGGTTATAGGATGCGAAGAAATCGCCTACTGCGTTTGCGGAGCGGCCTAACGCAGTTGCCAGATATGCTAATCTCTTTTCATTGCCTTAGGTTTGAAATACAATGCCGGCTAGAGTATACCAACGGTTGCTCGAAGGAGACTTACAGACAACTCGGGGAGCTTCAAAAATGCGTGTAAACTTTGCGTGTAAAATTTTGTTACTTAAGTGCAAAGCAGCAAATACGTCGGAATTTCCTTGTTCCTTTGAGATTGTTTCGTGAACAAATGTTATCAATAAAATTGAATATACTGAAATAACAAGTGATAATGTACAGTAATGCTTTTATTATACATCGCAGAGATATTACAGCACTTACAAGAATGGACTTTGACTAATGACTGACGTTCCCTACTGTACCAACCAGTACTTCATGCGTACTAGCTTTTCTGGTCTGCAAACATGTCTGGTTTGCATACGTATTTCTCTGGTATGGCTACGCCACGCAGAAGTCATCTTGGGTTACACGCTCCTACGAGGCGAACTTGAGCCAAAATTGGAACTAGTGGCAGCGTACTGTTCCATGAAAACACGTTTCCGGAATCATGAAACGTCTACTGATGGAGTTTGCGTTTGGTCAGAGGTAACACAGTTGCTGGGAGATCAATCCGAGACGTAATTTGTAATCTTGAGAGAAGGAGCTCACGCCCAAAATATACACGCAACGAAAATATTTCCAGAAGCAGTCGAAAAACAATAGGACTGTCTCTAAAGGCCGAAGAGAGGTTTTTTAATTGAAATACTTCAGTGATCAGTAACCATTCACGCCGCAAGAGACATGTGGTAGGGTCGAAATGAAATACACAAAAATTAGGAAATGGTTTCGCCTAGCGAAGTGCGCCAAACAAACTTCGTTTTCTACGAAGTTGAGGTGCCTGTTTACCCGGCATAGCCCTGAGGCATTATTTTGTTTTTACGGAACAGGGTGCCTCTTACAAGCTGTCGACTAAAAGAAAGAAGAACCAATAAAATTCTTCGTGGTCTCGTTTATCACTGTCGTTTATTTACTGTCTGGTCGTTCCGAGACGATTGGTTAGGGCAATGCTGACATCTAATACACGTCACGCTGGCTTTCCGTTGAATACTCTCCGAAACTCTGCTCGGCTTCTGCAACTCCTTCAGTGGTCACATCAACTGACGTGGTATCAGAAAGAAGATTGGCTAACTTTCTTTCTGATGTTTAGGGGTGTTAGGTTAGATTACTTGCTTGCACGTTGCCTGTCTCGTCGACACGCCTACGCTCGGCATCCCACAGTTAAACGATACACAGCAATTCAAACATGTGCGATACTTTTTTCTCCGATATGGTTACGCTACGCAGAAGTCATCTTGAGTTACACGCTCCTGCAAGGCCAACTTGCGCCAAAATAAAACCAGTGGCAGCATGCGGTTCCATGAAAACACATTCCGGAAAATAAATAAATGTATACTACTGGAGTTCTAGTTTTGTCAGAGGTAACACTAGTTCCGAGGAAGTAATCCGAGACATCATTTTGTACTCTAGCGAGCAGGATCCCACGCTGAAAAATTCATTTAACTGGGCCTAAAGTGGCTAAAGCGTTGACTTGTTTTGGTTTTTTTTTGTTCCAGAGTTTACTGCGTGTTCTACGTACAAAAAAAAAAAAAGAAAATTGTCACTTTTGTTGGTGTAATTCGTAGTACTGTCATTTATTGCAGCCTGAGAGTGCCACCGCAAGTCACGTAAAAGTTAGGACGTCATCAGCAACAACCATAAGAGAAAGAAGCCCAAAATAATATGTGGGACCAGAAAATAGTATTATATGAGACCTATACTACGTCCATTGTTCCTCCTGGCTTATATTTTCGTTAGGACGTAAACGCCACAAAAGTAAATAACGTATCCCGATGCACTGCCTGTATGTACAGGTATGCGTTAACTTTATTTGTTGTTGCTTTCTTAATTCTTGCGTATGCAGTGATTAGTGTGCTCGACTATTATCCACGAGGACGACGATGAAACACCGGCTGGTGTGGCAGCTTTAAAATGGAGGCGAAAGCAAGACGTCCGTGTTCTGTGTGATGTCATTGCTGAAAAAAACAAAAACCCAGAAGGTCGCAATTTCAGGAGCCCTCCACTACGGCGCCTATCTTAGCTTGTGCCACTTTATGATGTTAAACCCAATAAACCGAAATTCCTGGGAATACAAAGCCATGGTCAAAGGTCGCCCGGCCACAGAGGTTGTAGAATTAATCGCACTATCTTTAATGCAGTGATTGTGATCTTGAGTGATATTTATGAAGAGCGTTCGCTTGTCCACCTAACCGGAGGATTTACTGCAGCAGTATACCAATTGCTACGTCCTTAATATCTGAGACGTAGTGACGTTGCACATACTAACAATTACGTTTATTTTTGCCGCTGTTTCTTCTGTATATTCCTGCTGTTTTTTGCTTCCTGTGTTATGAGTGAGTGTACAATATTGTTCACACCCCTTACGCAATGCCTCTCTGTAGATCTTTAGGGGATTGTAAATAAAAATAACATACAATGTATAACCCTTGAAACGAGAAGGCATCCTATGTAATGCTGAAGCAGAGGGTACGATCATGAAAACCACCACCTGCGAAATCCTCCGTCTGTCTGATTTAACGTGCCTCATGGATGGCCTCTGCTAAAATGCGTATTATTCGTATTCTTTGCTGGCCTTCGTTTGTCTCTCGGAGGGATCCTGTGCACATTTTTCTTGTTCTCCTTCACGTGGGATCTCAGGTGTTATGCAATGAATAGTTCGCACATCTCCAGAGGCTGTCCTCATGTCATTCACTCCCTTCAATACATTCTAACCACTATCTCTACATTTTCCTTTCTATCATTAGGTCCACTGGCGATTATTATTAGCTTCCGATCAATATTTCTCTCTAAAATGTCTATTCTGATTTTTCCACAACACCCTTCCGCGTATGAAGGAAACGTGCCAAGTAACAGTGTACTCTTTGGTTCTCAAGTCTCTCGAAAAAAGCCGCTTTTCGTGCTTCAATCCCCAGCCCCTTGGTCATGCTAAACTTACCTATCCGACTATTGCGTCTGCGTTCTCCTAATACGGCTTCGGCTATGCTAGCGCCTTCCTGTACATCGTTCCTTATAATTCACCCGAATTTTTTCTCCTCGCCCACGTGTCTGGCTAAGCTTTTTTTGTGCCACATATTCAAGTGCTCAGATCTGTTAGTTTTAACGGTGGCTCCCTTCTCCTGACGTATTACAATTCGAAACTTATTATCCAATGTATGGCTTCTTAATCCTTCCTCGTGTGGCTGTCTTCTGGCCAATCTTCAATCGACAATTTCTTTACAGCCTCTACTCGACTGTATTACCTGGGCAGCTTTTTCGAAAATGAACATCAGTGTCCAGATTATGCATCCTCCGGGTTTCGGGTCTTGTCTGCGCTGAATTTAATTCGCACTCCTGGCACTGAGCTGAGTGCAATATGTATGTTCTTGTGCGCGCATTTCTGTCAATATTAGTACAATACCTAGTTCTCCCCAAAATCTAAAAAAATGTTAGCGGTGTCTGTATTCTCAGTAAACGTTGCATATTATAGTGTCACACACTCTAAATATCAGTTGAATTTACTAATTCGACCCCAGCTCAACCTTCCCACCTGAAACGTGGAGGGACTGCGCAAATAAGCCGTCCCTCACAAGGCAACGAATGAATCGTAGTGAGAGAAAGCTTCTCACAGGAAACCTTCTGCGGTTATGGGAAGCACATTAACCTGACGATTACTCTAGTTTTTATACTCACCAGCCTCTCCGCAAATTAGCAAGTGAGCACCTGGGGCATAAAACTATGATTCCTAGGTATCCGTCTTGTGTATATTTCGATGAGGACAATTATTTGTTTAGTTCTGGTATCCAGTGCTTGTCCAACCACAACTAAAACGGAAAAAAGAAATGCTTTGGCACCTCTTGTGATGCTGCCCGGCCTGCATTTCCCCCACGTGGACAACGCAAGAACAAATTATCTGCCCTAACCGCGAAAGACACAGGGAGCTCTGAAACGTGTCCGGACCGTTGAAATGCCAACAGTAAACAAGCTCAATTTTAACCAGTGCATCAAGTGCATCAACCTCATGGTACCAAAGGTGTCAGTGTTGCCCCGACCAAAGGCTGTGCAGGAAACACGTGTTGGTAATCATATCACACGTGTCAGTTAAATATGATCGCAAAGCTTTCTGGCTGCACCTGAAGCAGATCCGTCTCATAAAGAGAGTGCTTGCGAATCGCGCCGAAAATGCCAATAACTTGCAGAAAAATTTATTTTTTAACTACATAATTAGGAATAAAGCGGAGGAGGTTTGAGGATAGGCTTTGCGAGAAACGCTTCAGTGTAGAGCTCTGGTTAAATTAAACCACCAGAGTATCTTTCCACGCGCACTGAGATTGATCACCACAACGGCGCTTTCCCCCAATTCTTTAAAATTCGGCGTCTGCCACAGTTTAAATTCCGGGTATAATTGCTCCATAGCTTAAAACCAAACATTGAAGCCAATATTTGAGTGCGCGAGCGGTGCTGTGTCGATGTGTGCGCAGTGACAGCTCACTGATGGTGCGCGAGGCGAGTATCACGAAGTGTGTGCGTGATCTCATTACATGTAGCATTCATTGTCAAGTTCTCTGTAATACAAGGCATCATCATCATCAATTCGCACCCAATCTCTAATTTACATTCCCTTTTAGCCTTGCCGAGTGTAGGGAAGTAGGCCAAAGTCTCCTTATACTTGTCTAATCTCTCCCCCTTTGCTTTCAATAACATTAATTTTTTCGTTCCACTTTGGCTCTTTTCCAGGTTTCCCCTGTTAAAATTGACTACTGCAAAAAGTTTCCATTTTTCGCTGCCAAAGTTTTACTTGAGCGTCTTTTTTCTTCCACCACAACTTCTATCCTTTGAAAGCATGGGAACAGGAGGAGGAGGAGGAGGAGGAGGAGGAGGAAAGGCTGGGTGGTTAACGCATAGAAAATTTTTGCAATACGCTTGCAAATATTTGCGCTCAGAATCGACACTAAGGTTTCAATGTAAATGCTTACTACCAACCTTCATATGTACTTTAGAAATGAGCAGGTTTCAGCATGCCCGTGGTTTTTTTTTCCTTTATATTTGGTCATTGAGACTAGTTGCGTGTTTCACCTCGTTTCAGAATATATCTTTCTGCACCGGGTTGATTCCTTTTTTATAGAGTACATTCATGAGAAGCAAATGGCTTCATATTATACGCTATGGGGGGGGGGGGGGGGGGTGGAGGCTTTAAGGCCTGGTACAATAAATTAAGGATGCGATGAATATGCCGGAATGCATTTAAGTACTGTCCTAAATATTCAAACGCGTTTCTACGTTTCATACTGCGGACAACTATCTTCTGTTTATGGAAGTGGAAGGGACTGTATATAAAAAAAGTATGGTAATTTCCATTAACCTTAATAACCGGCGCTAAAATGTCAAGTTTTTTAGGGCGCGTGTATGGCAGGGGTTATTAGTGTAGGCCCGGAAATCAACGGAAACTGCGATGTGAAATGGGACTTTAAGCGTAGATCAAAATAAAAATAACTATATGTAAAATTTTAATAGGCTTATACTAAATTTCACTAAAAATGTTACGCTTGATGGATTGCCAGCTTTGTTACGAAAAAGCAAAACGCTACTACGATTTCACTATGAGTTCGTTACAAAGTCTTAAAACATTGTTTTTCACCTCATTGCAGCATGTGAAGTCACAGAATAATCGCAAGAGGGGCGCATGTTCATAGCTGCGAAAATAGGTTTCGTACTTTTTCGGAAACGTTTGGGAAATATGGAGTACAGTTAATATTGATAGATGGACAGCATTCTCCGCATTTCCTTGTCTTAACTTTTATTTATTAGAGGGAACATGCCGCTCAACAAAAACATTATTGCGTCATGTACGTAAATGCACTCACATATAGAAAACAATATCCATTATCTGAAAAATGTAACCCTAATGAGCAACATCGCGAGACGTAAGCCCCTGTTGACCGCCATAAATACTAGTTCGCACCGCTAGTTTAGAGGAAAATACTTCAATGTTCACTGGATCTAACAGAAGCCTTTAGGTAGGCCCTGCGCCCTGCCTCTGAGCATATCAATCAATCAATCAATCAATCAATCAATCAATCAATCAATCAATCAATCAATCAATCAATCAATCTTTTATTTTCTCTGTATTAGAGAAGGAGACAGAACTAAAAGCTCGAAAGCTTGACAGAGGTCCTGCCCCCTTTTTTACAATGGCATTGCATCAGACAAGCGGCAATAAATTTTGCGCTATGAATTATAGCACAAAGGAAGATAACACATCTTGAAAAAGAAGGAAAAAGTACCAACACGAAAATACATGCAGCTTCATCACACAAAACTGTTCACAAACAATTTCTTAATAACAGTATTTGAATGCTGGAAAGGGTCAAACATTAATTTGTTTAATTTATTTAATAGCACTGGCAGTGTGTAAGAGATAGATTGTTCTGAGTAATATGCTCTAGGTGTAGGAACTAACCACATTTCGTTATTTATGGTTTGTGGAATATGGGTGTTTTTTGCAAATTCTGCCAAAACTACCAACGTAATTTTCATTGCTCCGCGAAGAACTTTTGAAGCTCATTAAAAGTCTGTATTCGTGTAAAGCGAAGACTGGCAGGATTCCGTATTTTAAAACAGGTTAGTCGTAGCGAAACAATAAGGAACACCAGCAATGCATTTCTTTTTTAGGAACGTTTGCCACACGGCATAAGTTGAGAAAGGGGGAATGGGATGCAGGAGATAGAAAGTTAAAAGGAGTGAAGTCCAGTTGCGCTTAGGTATTCGCAGAGGTTGGCAGTGTAGAGATTGTCCATTGTCTCCTTCTCATAATCGCAATTGCGATTCCACCGCAGGCCCACCTTCATGAGTATCCGTTGTCTAATGTGAGTCGTTGAAGGACACGTCCACAACAAGTGACGCACATCGCAGACGACAGGTGCAGTGTCACAGTTGAGGGCACCTGTCAGTCACTGACAGATCTTTATCCCGCCATCGATGTCGTACAGATGGGGTCAGAGCCGCCCCTACCCGAATCCGGCGCACTGTTACCTCCTCCTGCCGATTAAGACTCGTTTTTGGAGAAGATGCAACTTGGTCATGTTCGTAATACCAGTGGAAACCCCAAACGATAATACAGTATAGTAAGAGAGATTGTTTTTACGTAGTCTTCGCTGAACCAACAGGACCGAAAAGTACACGATGGGGAGACACAAATATCGCCACATTTTCTTATCGCCAACTTGACTGCAGTAACCATTTGCGTGCGTAGGCGGAACTGCCAGCACTGCCATGCTGTCGTCGTTACCGTAGTATTTATTAAGTCGTCCCGCACTCTGTTACAGCGGGGCCAGCAATGCCGTTGACATTATGCGCCTTCGTTCATATCATAAGTGCCTCATTTTGTTGTGTTGGATTGACGTCATTCTTCCTGAGTTTCTGTAGTAAGCCGGAATGACAAAGACTGACAATATTTATATATTTATTGTGCATAACAACATTTTGAGCCAAGCTATGTTCAGTGAAATAGATGAAATAAAAGTTTACTACTTCTTATTATTAGTCGGTGACTAAGGCCATCCCTTATAGGCATGACACAACAAGCTTCATTTATGAAGATTATTGCAAACATTTAGGTGAAGCTGCGTTGAGTGAAAGCAACGGGGTGATGTTTGAAAACTTCAATTTAATATGTGGTTGTTAAAAGTCCCCTGAAAGGGGACACAAGGTAAACAACGCCGTAACACTGATAGTTATTGAACCACCCATCATTCTCGCGCAAAAATTTTCGATCTAGCTTCTGCAAATCCAGAGATATCGGCGATTAAAAATGACCCTTCCAATTTTCCCTCTCAACTCGTACGCCGAAGGGAGCTCTAAAAAGATCAAAGAATACAAGCAAGTTCAAAGCTCCGCCCAGACATACGTCACTTCGACGAACTTCCGGTTGCCGCGCGCTCGCTCGCTGGCGTACTCGCGCCAACCCGTCCTCGCTCGCACACGCTTGAGGAGTTCGCCAGTTCGGGCAGCGACGGTTAGTGTAACCGCGAACCCGTGGTTATCCTATGTTACACGGCGGACCAAACCATGGTTGCACCACTAACCGCGGTTACCGCAAACCGAGCATGACGACCTCGGTTTGCGTAGTTAACCGAGGTTACCTCGACGGCGTCTGTTGACGGAAGCTACTCGTCGGCGCCCGAGTGCGCGAAACGTACGAGCGGGTCTGCTTCACAAAGTTATTCATTTGCCCACTGTATCACGTTTAAAGATCGATGTATAGATTATGGTGCCGCCCGACGTCTTCGATTACTGCCGACAGCGCAGCGACTGCGTATTGAAGCCTTGTCTTGCCTACAGTATCGTTTGAACGGCTTGTTGCTGAGCAGAACGTCAAAAAATACGCGGCCTTAGCTATGAAAGTACACGAGTTTGCAACGCTTGCAGTATGGGATGCCGCGCGCAGGCTGAGGTACGTTACACAATTACCGCGGGGGTGGAACGTGCGAGCGCGGCGAACGACGGCGCCGTGCGTGACCGTCCCTAGTCGTCGCTAGGCCTAAATTGTTTCGCTTCGAAGCCGCGGCGGTCGACGCTTTGGAACATGATCAACGCTTTCGTAAATCGTCTACTTATGAAACTGCCTTATAGTGATTCCTATCCTGCCATAGTAAAATAATTATAGGATTAACTCTGCCGACGCATTAATCGCAGAGCTAGTACGAGCAGATCGGATCAGCCGAAATGCACCAGCGGCAGCTGGCTTGAGCAGAAACTAGCTTGTATCACGGCTATCGCTCTCACCAGCAATTTGCTGCTGGTCAGCGATCCTCAAGAGGGCTTCATACTTGATATTCGGCTCAGTATTCCAGACGCCAACAAATTTTAGCACGCTTTATTTCGGACATCGGTGCTAACGATCCGCCGTGTCATTCGCGAACGGTATGCGGGAGGAAGGGCCACAGCGGCGGTGTTTACGGCGGTCGAGGAGGTGCTGCCATCGTGCGGTGCTTGACCGTGCTGTTGACGCCTCGTCGGACGACACTCCCATACTCCTGAAACCATGTTATATAAATAAGATATTTGTAAATGCAGCTTCGTTCTGCCGATCCCTGCATCGCTTCGGTTGTTGCACTTAATGGGCAATGGCCACCTAATCGATAAGGGCGGCGAGCTGTGTAACAGCCTGCACAGAGTTCGAGCAGCGCACGAGCAGACGACTTTCGCAGCTACCGGAAGTGTGTCCGTGACGTCATGGTTGCAGTGACCGCAGCGAATGGCAGCTTCTAGCAAGCCTTGCCAGTCAACTGACCCGTGATGTCACGAATCAAGGAAATAGTTCCATGCAACACCGCCAAGCGACATTCTCTCTTGCCGCGAATTTCAAAAACCGCTGTTTTTAACAATTAATAATAAATCGCTGGCTTTGTTCCAAGGAGTTATACTTTGCGCTGATGCTCAAAAGGATGTGTTCTGCACACTGAACACGTTTATCAGTGGCTTCTTGGGGGCCGTTTCTGTGGACCTTTAAGACCACATGGTTTCATTGATGCACAACTTTCTTTTTGAGTATCAGACTTTTTGTTTAGATATAGCGACAAGAAATAGCAGATTAAAGCAGGCCAGCATTTCTATTCTTAATAAGCAGCTCAGTTACCACACAAGTGAAGTTTGTTGGTTTGTAATAACACTGATTTGTTTTCGTTCTACCCTGTAACAGTTCCTGCTTCAATTTGTATTTTTGGTACCCTCCCTGACTGCTATGCTAACTCACGTTCTTCTTATTTGGCCATCTTTTTGCTATCTGTCCCTGTTAAATTTAATGTTCTCACTGCCCGACTTTTCGCATGCATCGGGTACAAGATTCAGGCTAGTGCTGTGTTAGATGAATTCTCGGCATGGATTGCATGGGCGTAGCGTGTTCTTGTGAATGGCTGTTATGCTTCTTGCGAGAGAGAAACACATCGTTCGGAATGGGCACAACTGTGCTTAGAAAGGAGCGCCCATTGAGATGGATCGTACACTGCGCGTAATGGAAGAGCTCTCTGCTTACTTATGGTCGTTCTCGCGATGCACGTAGTTCCGCCTGCCGTCGCTATAAAACGTTGCTAACTGCCATGGAGGAATTTGGGCACCATCTTGTAAGGAACACAAATCCGGACCCCCTGCTGTTTAGTGAGCACATTCGCGGCAACGAGACTGGAAGGCATTCACAGGATATATTTTTGCGAGCGAATATGACCTGCTTTTTGCTCAGGCCTCTCTTACAGCAGAGGTCTTCGGCACCTTGCTGAATTTTATTTCTTACAACCAGAGACGAATGCGCTTACTTTTACAATGAAGTTTTTTTTTTATTTATCCATGCCGACCTTCCGCTCCAGAACACAGCAGCAAAGCACGCCTATAGAAAGAAGGTCTTACGCCGCATGCTTTTCCTTAAAAAGAAAGCCAAGCATATATCATGCACAATGCCTTCGGCAGTTTCTGTGAAACTAGAACGATTGTTTACTGATGTGGAGAGCACGTTTCATGTACGGCAGCCGCGAATTCCTTCCCATGGACACGAAACGCACATGCTAGCTGCGTTTCGACTGTAGGAGAAATGGTGATGATGTCTTTTTCTAGGAAGTTTAGGTAGTCATTAATGGGGCTGGCTAGCTCTATATTTTGATGCGCATAGCGCGCTACCCTGAGACGGAGATATGGCGAATTGAGGTACGGAAGAAGAGCGATATAGGAGAACGCTGAAGAGTGTTACGCGACCTAAATTTCGTAGCTGCTCACTAAGGCTTCCCACATTGTCCATAAGCTGTTTGGAGACAACAAATATCATAAATAAAGCCTAATATCCTACAATTCAACACAAAAGAGTGTGCGTATGCGTTTTTTACTATGCGTATACGAAACAAATTGTTGGAGTCTCCTGCAGTAAGCGATATATTCTGGTCATTGCCAAGAGCCCTTAATCGATCAGCAATGTATGTTTCTTTGTATTGCACAATTTCACTGCCATATGCTCACAAGTAAAGCTCCACTAGCTATCACACACTAGTCAGAAAACAAAAAAGAAAAAATCTAGACAGGATTAAAAGGCGAGGATATACACAGCGGACAATTGCACCGGTGCTTCGCACTCAGTGGTTCATTTAGGGAAAAACAGTAACAAAATATGTAATGAAGAGACAGCCCCAGTACCTAAATACAAACTTGAGCAAGAACTCCGCGAGCGCATGATTGTTCTTTTCGTAATCACTATACATCGAACGATCGCTTCGTGTTATTTACAGTCTGTTGTTAGAAAGCGAAGTGCGCTGCTCTTTTGTATATGTCAGGTTTCTTGAACCTATTCATTTGATTTACAATACATTGTTGGAATACTGGTGCGTAATGTGAGGTCTGGGGGTTCGCTGTTTTACTTTGTATTATGTCTGGTCACGTGATACTAGGGTCTGCTTGCGATTTAGTGACTTTTTCTTGTGTGAAATAAAAGGCAATAAAGGTGCGCAAGTTCCGCTGGCGCAGAAGTGCGGACCAGCTTTCTACGCGGCAACAGGCTATTGCATTATGAAAGCATTTTGTCGAGAATCTAGGCGTTTCCGCCATGAGCTCCTCATATTGAGAACTGAGCCAGCTCAAATTAATTGCTACTCTAGCAATTTGTTGTTATAAACATCCTAGTCTTTGCCTTCATTCTTCACGTCTAACGCCGAACAGAAGAAAGAGCAACGGAGATTCTATTTCTTTTTAATAATTCGCTCGTTCACGTACGTATTCCGGGCGCATAAATGCACTTGCAGAGTTTCGTTATCCTGTAGTACATGCTTATTATTGCATATATTGCAGGCTAACAAATGAGAGTCATTTATCGAGCTTTGTAAACGAAGGGGGGGGGGGGGGGGGCATTTTGAGTCGTTTTCTGTGGTAATCTGTCTGTTGTCCTTGATGCTACGGGGAAACTATTTTTTCCTCTCTATTTTGGCTTTGGATATTAGAAGTATTTCTTAGTGCCACGCTCACTTGGGCGGATGCGATTTCTGCAATGAGTCTAATTATTTGAATATTTTCGTTCGTCAGCATGGCGCTATTTTGTCAAAAGAGAGGAAGAGGGGGAGACAAGTAGAATAAAAAGGCAGGGAGGTTACCTAGGGGATGTTCAGTAGGCTACCATACACGTAGGGAGGGAAACAAAGGGAGAAAAAAGAAAGAAATAGCGTCAAAAGAAAGAGTCTGTCACATCTCCAAAGATATACAGTAAAAGGCAGCAGAAAGCCCACACCTAAAGTCTAGAACTCAACCCCGAGCCCTTTAAAAACTTAAGGATTGCATTCACTGCTTTCCTTTTCAATGAAGTTGTCATCCAAGCTTCTGCAGAAGGGTGAGAGGCCAAGCTGCGGAGGGTAGCAGAAAGGAAGACACGCTCACGCTCAAAATGAGGGCAGTCACAAAATATGGGCGCAATCGTTTAATCACACTTGCACTGCTCACACGTTGGAGAACCTGCAATTCAGATGAGATTCGAGTAGGTGTTTGTAGATGGCACTCCTAGCTACAGGTGACAAAGCATTGTAGTACCATAGCGGGGAATGAAAAATGGTATCTGCAGCTGAAATAATTGGTCAAAGTGGTGCGAGCGGGATGTCCTGCCTCCAGGCGTAGACCTAGTGGCATTTTGGGCTAGCAGTCGAAGCTGCCTTACCGCGTCGGCTCTTGTCAATGGTATCTGGACAACTATGGTTGCATTGTCAGCCAATGGAGTAGCATGGCCTGGTAGCCACTGGTAGATGATTTCATGACCATCTTATAATGCCTGGCGGTGCATATGTCGTTCCTCTGCTACAAGTTGATTATGGTCACCGCGGCTGAAGACCGATTGAAGACATTGTAGGACAGGTTAAGAATTGCATAACACAGTCCATTTGTGACGAGCTTGTTGAGAGGTATACTTTACAACAGTACGAAGTACTGCCAGTTCTGCTCTACTAAAGGTAGTCTTATGAGAAATGAGCAGGTAAATGTTTGCTGTTCTCGCAGGAATGAAGACAGCACAGCCAGAGCTAGTAGGGGTTACCGAGCCATCCGTGTGGACGTGAGTACTGTCCCATTAATAATTTTGTCGCATGAACATTGTTGGTTGCTGAAGGGCTGGCGCTGATGAATTCGATTTCTACAATATCTTAAGGATAGCAAGGTGTATACATGGGAGCCGCAGACACAAAAGTGGCGACGGAAGTAGTGCTGCCATAGTGAACTGTTTTGAGAGGGATGACTGGCGCGTTGCTATGATCCTTGCAAACGCAGAATGTTGTCTCTACTGAGGCATCTGCACAGGGTGATGCTCTGGAACCTTTGAAATGTATTGTATGTGCATTCGGAAGGAATCCTGCGCAATATACGTCGAAAGCGGATGGTCTTTGGCAAGGGCAATACTCCCAATATTGGTGCGCTCCGAGGAACGCACAGGCATGTGAGAAGGACCTGATCCTGGACGGCCTGGTCGGCACGCAAATTAGTCTTGAAAGTGTTTTAAAATACGGGCGTACTGTACCGCAGGGGTACTAAAAATAGTGTTTCGTTCAATTGCATCATAGACTCTAGCGCTGAGTCCCATGATTTTGTGCTAAGATAGTGGAGTAAGTAAGCGATGGAAATTGGCGTTTTTAGAGCGTTCAGTGCGGCTCCATGATAAATTACCTCTATCTTAATCCCTAAGAATTGGTGAGATTTGTAGTAAGAAATGATTTGACTATCTATACATACCGGATATTGTTTCAAAGAATTGCCTTTAAATATCACAAGCACACACTTTTCTATTGGAATGTCGAGACCTTGCTTCTATTGAAAAACTAAAAGTTACTGTTGCTGCCGGTTTAAATCATCTGCAAACGCGTCACAGAGGAGGCATATGCAGATGTCATCGGCGTAAATTGATATATGTGCGGTGGAAGAGAGGTTTCCTGGGAGGGCGATGAGCGTTAGATCAAAGAAAGTATGGCTGAGCTCCCCATCCTGGTGTACGCCACGGTGGGTAAAATGTGCTGGAGTGGAGCCACCTTCACACTGAATACAAATGTCATTGTCAGATCGCTCTCTATCCACACAAACGTGCGACCACAGATGCCCACAGTTTCCAGCGCATAAAAATGACCTCATGGGCCAAGTAATCGTAGGCACCTTTCACATCAAGAACGAGTACCACGGACAGACGTTTCATTCGTTTCTGTTGTGGAACCGTGTGACACCAGGTCAGGGACGCGGTCAATAGATGAGCGACCCCGCCTGAAGGCGGACTTTGCTTTGGGGTATACTTTTTTGTACTCTAGGCAACACTTAAGGCGCGCCAACCCATTTTTTCCATGACCTTCATCAATCTGGCCAAAGCTACGGACGTATAGGGTGTGAGCTCGAGAGTAGATTTCCTTCGTTTTAGTATGGTTAACAGGCGACAATATTTCCATTCCTGAAAAACAACACCATTAAGCCAAGCGTAGTTGCAATGTCCAATGATCTCTTCTCGCGTGTCGTTGGCAAGATGAGACAGCGTACCTTATGTGATTTCGACTGGTCCCAGTGAAGACGAACGCATACATCTTGCAAGAGAAGAGTCGAGTTCCTCGCGAGAAAAAAAATGGCATCCATCGCTAATTCCCGTGAATCCGGATGAACACGCTGGGAATGTTGTTGATATACAGCCAAAGCAAAGAATTGCTGTCTCTGAAGACATACGAAGGCCCCGCATAGTCTGCCAGATAAGGCAAATAGGCTTTCAGGCGTCCAATTGCTGGCAGAAAGTCTTCCAGAACTGGTCCTTCCGCCTATTCATTGTTCATTTGATTTTTGCCTGCATATATCTAGCCGCTCTCAAATAAGTTAAGCGCTTGTTTCGTCTGTATCGTCTTTCGGCTCACCGCCGAAGAGAACATAGGCATTCTATTTTGATGTAAAACTCATTGCGTATTTTATATGACGAGAATAAATAATAGCAACAGTCATAGCATTTGTTAGTCCCCTCTAATATGCCAGTGAAGGCTTCTTTGCCCGCCTCTTCTATATGGTTTTGAAATTCGGTGCAGTCGATGTTCACGAGCTTAGCTGGGGCGGATGCAACAAGTCCATTTATTTTGAAGTAGGAATGTGGTTCCTCCGATTGACCTCGTCTTAGCAAACCCCATTAACGCTCCGGTGCAAAAGACCGAGAAAGTAATGCCAGGTTCACGCAGCTGCTGTAGGACAGCCGCGTGGGTAAGTCGGGATCCATGAAGCCCTGGATGCCTCCATGATTGCCTTCAGCCTTTCGCTATGCAATTGAGAGGAAGAAGACATATATGCTGCGATATATGTGAATTGTAATGTTCTTGCTTCATTAAGAAACACGAGAACTGGCTGTCATTGTGAGGTGGAACTGGGCAACAAACGTCATGTCAGTGCTTACGTACACAGACTTCGCTACCCTCTCCACATGTAGGAGTGAAAATGATTTGTGCCTGCAGAGCCTGATTGCTTAAGTTAAATTAAGCTCGAATATGACTAATGTCGGGAAGTGGTTGGAGAAGACGTGTTGCCGGAAACCTAATATTCGTGACTTCACGCCCATTGCGTTCCACTGGAATAGCGAGGCGCCTCTGACTTCTTTAGGAAACTTGGGAGGTTTTAGAGCTATTGTAGTTAAAGCATCCTGAAGTGCTGTACCGAGAGTCCAGCAGCATTAAGACGTTTCGAAAAGATAGGGTTTGCAGAGCCTGTTGTAGAGGGCAAATAGCATTGACCACCGTCCTTAAAACCGCTGTCACACGGGCACTTCGGATCGGAATCCCGTTGATTGAAATCGACTTCAATAAAGATCGGGCGTTACTAAGCGGCGAGTTCAACCTACAATCCTGCTCTACCGCCTGGACCATGGTCGAGCTGCTGTTCCCATCCTCGCTCGCCGAAATTAATCAAATATGACAACTAAACGTAGCCGTTGCTCAAAATGTTTATTACAAACATTAATATATTAAAATAAAAGCTTTTTATTTACATCTATGTGCTTCGAACTGAAAAACTATGTTCAATTTTTCTGCACCACGTGCGTGGTTTGGCAGTGGCAAACAAACGTGTGGGCTCGACGACGTTTTCCGGGTCTGAGGTGTGATAGCCACCTGGTGCCCTGCCTGCGTATGCAATAGATGACAAAATTGCTTCTCGTCCAGTGACAATACGTTCAAAAAAAGCAGAAAAAGGTTTAATCAAGCCATTATTTTATACATGTAACAAACAGATCACGATGTTCATTGTGTGCGTAGCGCCATCTCTCGTGTAGCGATCAAACTTGTCGATCGTAATCGAGCGGCTCCGTGTAGCACGGTCCCGTCTCGACCGCACTTGAAACTTCCTTTATGACTGTTACCGGTCGCGATCGTATATGTGCCCATGTGACAGCGGTATATAATAACAACGGCTGCCAATCTTGATCTGGGAACTCGTCCGGAGCGGTGGATATGCTCGGTAATTGGAGCTTACGCCGAGCCTAAGGAGGATTTAATTCTCAACAATCCCCTGTCGAAGAATTTGACCCTGACTCCATGTGATCTCTATTGTCCATACTGAGTGAACGGGTCACGCTGGAATGAAACGGAACCGGAGTAGGGTAAACAGGAGGCACAAGTTGTGCGATTGGGCGGCCGCAACGCCATTCCGGAATTCCGTTTGCGTCGGGGATGTCTTCTGCGAATAATCGCAGCGGCGTCATGGTGTGTTGAATCGTCGCCGATCATTTCCTTTAAGGCAGCCCCCTAATTTTGTATCCGCGAGAATCTGCAGATGAGGCATCATTAGGACCGTTGCAGTTTGAAAATCTCAAAAATGTGCTGTACATGACTCAGCGTCATGACGTTCGGTACAACCGGAGCACACACTCATATTGCTAGACTCCGGTAAGATGGCCCAGTTTCATACATTTCTGACGTTGTAGGGGTTTTGGCATGAATGGCCGTACAACCAGACAAAAGCGGCCTACCTTCACATATGACGGCAGGCTGTCATGATCTTCACACAGCGAGAATTTCCAACACGTGACAACAGAAGAATCACGGTGCCTTCTTTTGCTGGCCTCACGAATGTGGCAGATCATCTTTTGTGACAGCCTCGTCGACGTCATAGATGACAGCGTGTGATGGACGTTACCTGCAATGACATTCTTGCGCGAGTTTACCTTAATCTTTTTAATTTCATTAGGCACGAGGGCCTCACGTTGCAAAGAAACAGCTTGGTAGTTAAGGCGCCCCATGTTGTCAGATCGATGCAGGGGCAGGATAAGAATTTGTGGTTCAGTGCATGGCCGTTTGTCTTCACCGTAGACTGGCTTGATGAAGAAGCGGCTGTTAGTAGTCATCATTTGATCCTTGGGCTTAGTTATATCTCAAATTTGTCTACACTACTGTCCTGCTCACTAAAGTATAGTATAGTATGCTCGCTCTCAAACTCAATCGTACGGCTGCTACGCTTCTTCAAACAACTCAAAGAGGGAGCCACTAGTCCGGTTGGATGCTCAGGAGGATCCACGTCTATAGCCGTATTAAGAGGGAGGCGTCCCGCGATACACACGCAAAACAATGCTAAAAAACGCAGAAGACGGATAGAAAGCGTTCCGCTATGAAATACTTCACCGTATTCCCCTAATTTGGTGGGCAGGTGTACGCATCGAAGGATACCATCTCTCCTTCCCAACGTAACCCTTCTATTCGCGTATTTCAGATTGCATCGAGAAGTGAGATGGGTTTCTACATTTTCGGTTTGCACCTCAAAGCCCGTGTTAATGGAGCACACCTTTTGACTTATGCGCTGTACCCTTGGTAGCCGGTCATATGCGAACCATGGGTGACCTAAGAAAGCGCGTTGAGCGTTCAGTATCGCATTGGGTTCGCACCTGTGCTTTTTTCGGGGTTCGCATGTCTTCGGTTCGTCACTGTTGTCTCAAGTGACACGCAAACACCTGGCGATAAAAAAAATTCCATGCTTGAATAAGCCTCAGAATATTGCTCCCTGTAATCCGATATTCAGCGAGAGTTGTGGAGCTATTCTGATTATCAGTTTTGTTCAAGGCAGCAGTTTACAGCAGCCTGCGTACTTAGGTATATATATAGATCATTTTTAGCAGTTGCATCGCAGTAGTCCCTGGACTAGAACTCCACTTCAGTCCGCTGCTTCAGTTGCGCGTGATATGCTTCACTGAGCCAGTGCGTTCGCAGCAGAAGTGCACAGCTGACAGCAGCGTATCATATTACTTCACTGCAGCCCTATTCCCCCTCCTTGTTTCTTTGTGCCAACCTCCAGGCTTTTGCTTTGGCGTCTTTATTCCCGGTTAGGCATTTTTCGCCTCCCACCCCCCGTCACCATAACCCCTTCTTTCCTCTTGACAACACTCTCAATGCACCCTCTTACTGATCCCCATTGAATTGTCCTTTCAGTGCAAGCCTCCTTGTTCCGCGGTAACCAACCACCCCGTGGTTGTCGAGGCAACGAACCGTTGGTTGTTCACTATAACTACTATATCAAAGACGAGTGAAAGAAAACATATATCCTGGCAACAATGACAAAGAAAGGCACAATGCTTGGCTAGCTAGCCACAGTGACGCAAGGAATGAAATCTCTTTAGAAGAGAAGAGCCGTAGACTTGCAGTAAGTATATCATTTGGGCAGAATAAAGGGCACAGACCACAGTAATGATAGTTTTGTCTAGGCGCGCCGTTTACACTGAAAATAGGAGAATTTCTGCACAAGAAGTGAACACTCGTGTTAAGTTTGAGAAAAGCCTGAAGTCAACGTTGGGAAGTTACGATTTTTGCTATCATGCGGTGGAGCGCAAAACTGAAATCTCGTTTAGCGAATTGTCTATTCGTCTAGCGTATCTCTTGTCTTCTAGCTTTGCTTTCTATAGCGAAATGCAACGAGGTTCTCAAACGCTTGCACATACGGTACCCGAATAGCAAAAATATGGATAGATTATGAAATGTATTGTTTTTAAAGGTATAACGATAAAATGGGAAATATAATGAAGAAAAATAATTATTCTGTAGAATTGGTTCTCTAAGTGTGGATATATATGCAGAAGCAATCTTAAGCAACATTGATCTAATGTGTTTAGCTTCACTTTGATTCTTCTTTCGTTGTTCGGCCGAGTATTTAACTGTGCTTGGACGTTTAGGTGAGTGAAGGAGATCGTGAGCAAATCTTTGTGGGGGGAGATCTGGCATTGAATTATGACGGCATCCGAAGCGACACGTGATAACAGGGCAGCTTAGCGCATAGAGAAACCGGCTATTAAAGCGAGTAGGAGTCTAACGCATTGTCTAGTTAAGGTGAACGTTTTGCTTTCACCTAGGATTGAGAAACTCTGGCTACGAGTTTTTTTTTTCAGATGTTCTTCGAATGAGGTTTCCCAGCCACCTAATAAAATTTATGAATTTAGGTATAGTAAATATACTGCATTAAAAGAGGAGAACTGAATGTTTTCAATGCCATAGCTGCGTATATTGCTTCTCTGAGCATAATTTAACTTGCTTTTCATAACTTATCTTGCTGCGTAACAGAAAGGAGCTTAAATATACCTCGTTACTTGAAAAAAAAAAACGTGACCATTGAGACAGACACGTAGAGTCAAAGTATATAGTGGCATATCGTAACAATTAAACGCCACAAACACTGAAAACGTGTAATTTAGAAATGGATCCTGACTAGCAACTGAAATTTTCCACAGCAGCCCCTCATTTTATATGCATCATAATTTTTCTGCATAATACGAAATAATGAAAACTAATGGGAGCAAAATATTGCCTCAAATCAAATGTTTCTAAAAACAATCGTGAATTAAAAAGGATGACCCACAAGGCCGGCAATAAACTCACTAAATGTAATTTTTTTTTAATATTCAGCAATGATTCACATATCGCAAGGTTTCTCGTGACTCCGAAATGAAAGTCTAAGCAGAAGCTGGCTTCCTGTACAGTAGCCCACCAGTCATAGTTTGTTTTACTCAGAAATGCGAAGCCTGTTAGTCTGGTGTAGTCACGAAGACGTTAATTGATTTATATGGAAGCAACGAGCTTTTGCATGCTGCCTACTAACTAGTTTGAACCAAAATATTTGACGCTCCGTTTCCAGTTTGTTGTTTGTTTACTGTCTGGTTGTCGTGAGACGGCACGGGAAGGCCAGCCTGGTTTTTATTCCGCACGCGCTTCTCTGATCAAAAGCATTTCTCGGCTTCCGAGACTGTGAGTAGGCATACCAAGCGACTTGAAGTTAAGGTATTTAGCAAAGCTGCATGATGGGGGGGGGGGGGGGGGGGGGGGGGAGTTGAGGTGGGAGGAGGGCATTTGGTATTGAATAAGTAGTGCATTTGAATGGACCTTTAAGCCTTAGAAATGCACCATTCGATTTATAAAATCTTGCTATTCAACAAAAACCAGTTTCACCGCACTGAAACAGTCCGTCTTCATTCCGTCGCTCATGTCACGTCGCATATCTTATTATTATTATTATTTCTAATATAATCAGCGCACGAGGTAGGGACAGCTAACCCCCCCCCCCTCCCCCCCCCCCCCCCCCCCCCCCCCCTTCGCAGTGGACATCTAACCGCCTGAACCATAATCATAGCCACGGGATCAACTGTCGCACGCTAGAACGAAGTTCTTGCTTCCCGCACTTTATCGCATTATGGTATTCCCGGCCCAACACCACTGTATCAAGCACATATCGGAAATCCTTTCCGCAAATAAAAACGCTCGTTTTTCGTGAGGGCAATCTTTTCAATCATATGTCGTACTTTATAGAGCCAGTTGTCATTGCTACTGTTTTTGATGCCATGCCTTTTACACAGCGTTTACACGTGTGTTTATTTTTTAACTTCTCGCATTTCACTAAGCTTTGTATACCCTTTTCGGCTCCACTTACCTGCTGCATATTGCTATTTCGTTTTATATTCTCTTTTTTTTGCCCTGATATTCTTTTCTGTTCTGTAGTGTTCCTGCTGGCACAAAATCTCGAATTTGCTCCCCCTTTATGCAATGTCTTTGGGCCTTTAAGGGCCCGAAGAACATGAAAATAAAGGAAGTGAAGAACCGGAGAGCTTATCGCATAAGGAGACCGGCTGTTCAGAAAGAGTAGGGATCCAACGCAATGGCCAGCTGAGGTGACCTTTTTGCTTTGGCCTAGGTTTGTAAACACTGGCGACGAGCTGTTTTTAGCCGTGATCCAAATGACGCTTCACAGCCGTCCAATAAATTTGCAGGCTGTAGGTAGTAAACCTTCTGTTTAAAAACAAGGGAGAACCAGATCTTTTCAACACCGGAGCTGTACATTCAGCCTCGCGGAGCATGACCTACCTTGCATATCAAAACGTTTTCGTTTTATTGAGAGTAAAGCACGGGGAAATGTACCTCATCCTTTGCTGTTGCATTTATAATCGTTTCCTGGAAATATGTGACAATAGACACATATATTGATTCAAAGTACATAGTGACCTTTCGCAACGACTTTTATTAAACACCCCAGTTGCTGTAAACTCTTTTTATACAAATGGATCCTGTCTAGCCCCTTAAATAGCCTACAGCATCCGCTTACTCTACATGCATCCTGGTTTTTCTACATGACGTGATAGAAAACCAAGCAATGGGAGGGAAATATTGCTTCAAAATAAATATTTCTAACACCAGTCGTAAATTAAAAAGGATCACTTCGGAGACCGGGAGTCAACTATTTATATGAAATATTCTATGATTCATGCAATGAACCACACATCGCGAGACTTCTAGTGGCGCCCAAATGAAAGTTTATCTAGGAGTTGGCTTCCCCTAGAGTAGTCCACCAGTCTGCTAGTCTGGCGTAGTCATGAAGACATTTGATTTCTGTGAAAGCAGCGATCTCTTGCGTGCTGCCGACTAACGACCTAGAGCCGACAAATATTGGCGGCCCGGTTTCTAGCTGCTGTTTACTGTCTAGGCTTCGAGACGAGATGGGACGGCCTTACTGACTTCTATCCCGCACTACGCTAGCTTTCTGTCGAATCATCTTCTGCGATCAAAAGCACTACTTGGCTTCGGATACTTTTTCAGCGCGCGAACCAACCGACTTGACGTCCAAGTGGAAGTTCTTGGAAGTACTGGGCTACCTTCTTTTTTACATGTCTAGGAGTGTTAGCATAGATCTCCATTTGCGGGCGTCGTGTCTCATCCTATCGTCTACACGACGCATCCAGACGTTTAGAGATAGACAGCAATGTAAATATGTGCGATCCTCCGTACTCCGCCATGGATGCACTACGGAGATTTCATCTTTTATTTTAATTACAGGAAGCCCAACTTCGGCGCTCACATTAGAGCCAGATGCAGCGTACAGTTGCATTCAGGCAACGTTTCCGAAAAATCAGCAGAGGTGTGCTGGCCCAGTCTGTGTCTTGTTAGAGGCAGTGCGTTTGCAGTTGCAGTAATCAGAGACGCTATTTTATTCATCACGGGAAGGAGCCTACGCTGACTAACATATTTAGCCGGAAGGAATGCAGTTAAACTGGGCGATTGCTTCTTTATGTCAGCGCAGTTCCCTTGCTTTGCAGCAAAAGTTTTGGCGAATTATCCTTCTTAGCTGCTGATATTTCTGAACTCTTTATTATTTATAGCCTATGATTGGCATCGTTCGCCTTCTATTCGTCATGACGTCACCAGCAGTAGCTATTTGTATAAGAAGTGCAAAACAATCTTATTTTTTAAAAAATGAAGCTAGAAGCGACCGTTTTTTGCTGCTTACGGTATGCAGTTTCTCAAACAGTAAAGATTATACAAAGAAAACAAAGTAACTTAGTGCAGTGCCTGCATATACAGCTATACGTTATATATAATCCTTGCTGCTTCTTCAATTCGTTGAGATACAGTGGCATGATTAAAAGTACTCCGACCACATTAAACAGACGTAGATAGTTAATGTAAACAGCGCGAACACGAAGACAAAGGACAAGATAAAAGAAAGCGCTTGTACTGTGGCTTTCTTTTATCTTGTCCTTTGTCTTCGTGTTCGCGCTGTTTATATTAATAATGAATAAGTACCAACTCGCCCAGCAAAGTATCTTGGTAAGACGTAGATAGCCCTTGCTTTTTGAACTGTCATGTATGTTCACTTGTTGGACTTCTTAAAAGCCTTCACGTGCCCAATTATCGAACCGGTGCGTTACTATAAACTTTACCCACTGCTCTTTCCTCTAATTCTGGTGGATTTTACGAACACAATGTACCGCTTTTACAGCGAGCTACCATCGTCTTTACGGCACAAGCTCACGACGATGATAAACAAACGTTGCTTGGAAAATCCTCCTTCTTTCTGGCATATTGTGTCATAGACAGCGCCTACCAAAGACAACAGCTCACAATGTACGTGTTTTTTCGGGCCACCAACTTTTTCAGTCGGCGATATTCAGTGCACCTTTCCTTTGACCGCCGCCTTCATGTGCCACCTCTGGCATTTCGCAGACAGCAATATGCTCACCACGAGAAGCTGTCTTCATGTAATTCTCACCCTTCTGTATATGCTCATCAATTACTCTACATTTTCTTATCTTTACATACTAAACATGGCAGCCTACCTTCAGTAAGTTCCTATCTAACTTCGCCTCTCTAAACTTCCTTTTTCTTTTTCCACAACACATTTTAGGCTATGGGCAGGAGACATGCCCTACGGCACTCATTTATCATGCTAGAGCCTCTCGAAGTCAACTGCTTTGTTTTTGACCGCGCTTTAATCACCAGAGTTTCACTCCATGCCCACGCTGATCTTAATTAATTCCGCAGTGTTTTTAATCTAGTAATTCTCTGCTAACGCCTTTCACTGCCTTGTCCCCAAAATTGTTTCCGCATATCCCTTCACGCCCACGCCGATAGCTGTCATGTAGATGTGGACCGCTGTGGCTTATTATAATTATTTAGTTTAGGTTGTGACAAACCTAAAGTAACTTACGCCACTGGAAAATATAGTTCCAGTGCTTTTTTTCTTCATATAGTCCCCTGTAACAGCTTTTCTGGTGCATTCAGACTGAAAGTCATCTTGACACCGCCCGCTTCATCTAGAACCCATGCGCGCTTTACACAAAAGGACAGAAGTGTCGATTAGTGCATTATCCTGGGTGCACTGTCTGCGCTAATCTCAGCTAGCATTTTTGACTCTGCCCCTCTACGCCATTTTCTACCAGCCTGTGTGCAGTTTCCCGTCAGTTTCAAACTCCATATGTTTAGCTCCAATCAGTGATCATTTACTCTTTTTTATTAAATCTGCTTATTTACTATTATATTCTGCCGCAAAATCTCAGCTCTATTTTTAAACGCTGGAGCAGCTGTCTCCCCACCCGAAACGGAGAGAGAGTGAGCGTATAAGTCAGCCCCTAGGTAACAAGCAAGGACTCTTTGTCACAGATACCTGGTTTTCTGAGAAATTCATACGGGATTAAAAAAGGATAACACAATTCATTGCTCGACTTTTCCCAAGAGTCGAGTGTTCCCGCGTGCTCCCAAGAGTCAACTTTGGCACCTTGCGCTCAGTATGTTCTCGCCATGGTGCCTTCGGCCTGGCCCCTCCCCTCTCCCTTGTGGTGACGAATGTAAATAGCAATCACTCTACCTTGGCAGAAGCATCAGGGAGTGTCACCGCACGTTCGGACTAGTTTTGAACTTCGGCTGTCTTGCATCATCGGTCCTTACGACATCATTTTGACGCCTGAGCCTGACATCCTGCTGCTTGGAGAACGCGGTTTCAACTAACCATAGGATTGCCGCACTATGTAACTCGGCCGTGACGCACATAAAGGTATCAGACGCCATAATTCTGCTCAATTTAGTCTTCTTTTGCCAATCGATTACGGTGGCCTAGGCTTGCCTCACATCATTCCTCATTTGACGGCACTCTACAGTTTTGTCTATTGAAAGAGCAGTTGCGCACCTTACTACAGGTAATTTCGAAAAGAAGTAGACTTTTGCTAGAAAATTACTGACAAAAAATACCTCAATGTATTGTAAATTACAGCACCAACAAAGTAAATTATTACATTACAAATCACCTAAAAGTTATTGAATTACAGAAATTTTATTTGTACGAGTCAATTATCTCTATGTCTGTTTGATGGGGTTAATTTTCGTAAGTTACCTAGCATGATTTTAAATCTCAGTTTTGGAATCTCCTTCAAATATGGGAATAAAATATCAAAGTAAAGTAGGGCAGGAACGATGATTTTGGTCAATTTTGGACTAACAGTTCAGTCAAAACACAAAAAGGGTATTGGATTCTGTGCAACGTCATTGCTTTGTTTCCGTTCTACGTAGCAAACGCTTCTTTCTTGTTTTTATTGCGAACATATCCTGTTTCCTCTCATGTGAGCTTGAAATACGTTATTATCGCCGGAACCTTCCTCGGCGGACTCCACGTGTTGGTTTCTTCTTCCCAACTTCATGTGAGCTAAACATTGGCCATATTTAAAAGTCTTCTTGATACAAACGATGTATTTCGGAATGAGAGACAAACGTGACTATTGTGCAAAATATTTTTCGCTACCAAAATATCTTGTTTCACAAGTATAACAAGTATATTTTAAAATACAAATGGAGATTTTTGGCATCCTCCATACTACAAACATCATAAAAAATTACAATGTTTTCTTGCTTGAGATACAGATCGATAACGGAATTAAACGATATAGAGCAACAAGACTCACAAGTTCAAAAGGCTTAATTGAGTGTCAAAAAATGTGTTTGTACTGGGCTTATCTGCAAGTATGGAGGTCACGTTGTTGGTGGAATAGGCGAGTGGCGGTAAAGTCGTCATTAGCAGGAGCTGGCTAAGATTTGCCATGCTCATCAGGGCGAACGGATGTTCAGTTAAAGGAACCTTGTTGCATGGGCTGCAGAAACGTGCACAGACTACCTTCGAACGTCTTCAAGGTCTTTCTAGTCTGAGAAAAGGCCAGAATGTCTGGGTTACGAATGGAATTATAGCTGGTTTGTTCTGAGTCGTAGAAGTTTGCGCAAGTTAGCGCATCGGAGTGAAGGTTTTTATCCAACCCCCTAAATATCCGTTAAGAACTTATTTTGCTTGTTTTTATATCCAAAGATTGTTAACCGAAAGTGATATTTGAATAATACTCAGTCACAAATGTATTATAACCTTGCAACTAGGTTCACCAAAAACTGAACGAGAAAGCTATCACATTTTGACTGAGAATGCCCAGTACCCACGCGTACTTTTTGAATGTTTGTTTAGAGATATTTTTCTCACGAAGAACCAGCGATAAGCTCCCTACATATATCAAACGGAGGAAGCGGCATATAAATTGCACATTGTCCGAGCGGTAAGTTCAATACATAGTTAGAATTAGTACCTAGGCCATGCGGTAAATTTTACACTCTTTTTTGAAACGAATAGGGCGCTAGCGACAAATGTTCATCTATGACTTTCGCCTAATAATTAAACCGAATGGTTGTATATTACACATTTAAAAGCGAAACTATTGAATATCCCAGAAAACGTTTGACTATTCGGTTCATTTTTCATTATGCATAGAATATTATCAAAGTAAGAAACTCAAGAATTTTAAAATGAACTCTGTTGACTGTGTGAAAATATGTTAGTGACGTCAACACGCGCGTTTCAAGGAACAAAAAACTGAATAATTGAGATGTTGAATGGAAACATGAGACTCTCAGGTCTTTATGCAATCAGTAAATATCGAACAAGTACACAGATCATTAAAGGATTCAAATATTCAATTGAATAAATTCATATTGCCTTAGTAATAGGGGTTAAAAGAGCATAATATTTATTTCGTTACAATCAGCAAATTCCTTTTCATGAATGCCTGCATTGATTTTTCTTTGGGAACATTTTTATAGCTGCCGTTAATTAGTCCCGAATAATGAAGAATAACAGTTTGCATTTCGCTACCACACTCAGACTGCACATGATTTCCAACACATAACATTAACTGAAGAAGGAATATTTGCCTTGGAACTCGGTATTGACACCAAGAAATCGGCGGGTCCAGATAATATAACAAATGCTTTTCTGAAAAGTTATGCTGAATGTAATTCAAGATATTTGCTGGTTATATACAATAAATTATTAGAAACTGCAGAACTGCCAAAGATGTGGAAAATAGCAAAAGTTATCCGGATACATAAATCTGGAGACCCAGCCAATGCTACTAACTATCGCCCTATTTCTTTTACGTGTACGGCCTGTAAAATTCTAGAACATTTAATTTTGAAGCACATTATAACATTTGTTGAAGACCACAATTTAATTATTCCCAATTCCCAATCAGCATGGCTTCCGAAAAGGTTTGTCTACGACAAAGCAATTGCTAGAAACGGTCCACGACATAGCTATTGCCACGGATAAGAGGAGGCAAACAGATATGGTATTTCTTGACTTATCAAAAGCCTTCTACCGGGCATCTCATCCCGAACTGCTGTATAAAATGGTTCACTATCTTGGTAATGGAACAATCATCAATTGGTTGGAAGCATATTTAACTGATCGACGTCAATTTTTCTACTTCGAAAACAGCCAGTCAGATATGGCAGAAGTGTTATCTGGTGTGCCACAGGGCACTGTGCTTGCCCCAATTCTTTTGCTTCTCTGTATCAATTACCTAACCAACAATATCGACGCAACAGTACGCATGTTCGCAGACGATTGCGTTATCTGCAAAGAAATTATTAGCCCTGCCAACCAAATAGCTCTGAACAACTCACTGCAGTAAGTGTCAAAATGGTGTAACGATTGACAGATGGATCTCAACCTGGAAAGAACTGTCTGCATGACGGGCACTAGAAAGAAACATCCATTAAATTTCACTTATGAAATCAAACGTAACACACTCACTAAGGGAAAACACTTCAAGTATCCTGGCGTGACTATTGACTCCGATTTACGATGGAACAAGCACGTGACACATTAGCCCAAAGGCGCATTCTGCTCTTTACACGATAAGACGTTCCCTTCGACTTGCTTCACCGGAAACAAACCGCGTATACATCACTTCTCCGATCTGTAATATAATACGGTATTATTATCTGGATGCCCTACACCAAACAACAAATTGATAAATTGGAGAGCCTCCAGCGAAAAGCTGCCCGGTTTATCTTCAATAAATGCAGTCATGACTCACTCACCCTGCTTCCGCAAAAAGCCGGCCTTCCTACAATTCACACAAGAGCCAAATTGTTGAGGCTGAAGTTTCTTTCCCCCCTTTCAAACAATAATACTTACCTTGATTACACCAGACATTTAGTTGAGCCTTTGCACACGTGTCACAAGAACTAAACATGCAAACCATCTATCCGAATACAGATACCATAGAGATGCATTAAAATTTTCATTTTTTCCAAATGCGATTCATGAGGGGAATACTTTGCCCCCCGAAATTATAAACCAAGTTTGTCTTGAAACATTTCTGTCGCAGTTGAAAAGCTATTTTGAATAATTGTAAACTCATTGTCACCATGTGCGATTTATTATTTTCATTTGTATCAGAGTGAAAGGGTTACTTCTCTGCTGTGTGTCTTTTTTAAATTTCCGTACTCTTTCATATGCACGTAAACCCAATCCTGTTACGGCCTCAAAGTGAGGCCAACAGTATTTAATAAATAAAAAAATAAATAAAATGCAGCTTCTGAGCAAAATTTTTTCACGTTTCTTGCTTTTAAATGAAATGTTGCTTTCTAAATTTCTAATATATGGACTGACGAGCCACTCAAAGCATGAATTGTAAAATTGATGAGAACTGCCTGATTCTGCTGGAAGAGCGTATGATTTTTTTTAAAGCTGCAATTGAAATTTGATGGGGCAAATTGAATTTAGTGCCTTTTGTTCGCGTTACACAACATTGTTTCTCCAGTTGTGTTGATATGTGACCGGAGCCTCTGAATCCTCGAAGCAAACGTTTTTTCGGTATGTCTGCCTGGCACACTGTCGGCAATCTCATTCCAAAGAAAGCCAGCATCCAGGTTTCCGTTAAACAAAGCGTAAACCCCTAATGAGTTAGGCACTGTGGTTGCTGGTTAGATATTGCGGTGTAGGCGGCAACTATTTAAATCCGAACACACCAGAAGTGCGCACTCGCTTCAAATTAGCCCAGATTTATTTTTCTCTTCAAAGTAATATTGCATGCGAACCATTTGTATGATTGATGAGGGAAGCGGGGTCAAATTTTGAGGTATCGAAATGTCAGGCATTCACCATTTATCTCATATATTTCTTAACGCCCAACAAACAATTGTACGCGACATTAGAATCGCCTTCTAGAGGGCGTTGTAATCTTATACATTTTTTAACGTCTGAGAATTTTGAACTGTCTGAAAACCTAAACAAAGCAGATTTCCTAATTCAAAGTGTATCAATGATTAGCTTTGTGTTACTTCTTCCGCCCAATCCACTATTTTGCTTTTGAAGCTTTCTACACTGAGTAATCAGCTGTAATAATCAGCGAATTCCGCAGTTGTAAAAGCTCGTGTTAAAGCACAAAACAAGAAATCAAAAATATTGATTTAGAAAAGAGTAGTAGATAACCTCAATTTTTAATAGATTCTGAATACTGTTTTTGCTATGCTACAGCAAAGCACAGCATAGGGAGGGTTAAAAACTCAAATAAATTGTGAATGAACACTAACCAAATGATTCAGAGCTGCTTTCTGCGGTCGTGTGCGAAAGAAGCAGAATGCGATGTCTCATCCGAAGATCGGGATCAACTATATTCCACGCAGAAGCTATGCCCGCCAGTAACGCAAATGCGTTCCTAGGACACACCCATCTCTATTTAAAGAACACTTTAGTGAAGCAATTAATATGACACAGTTCATAATCTCAGTTGTAAAGCGCTGCGGCTACGTTGCGTAAAGGCGACCCGTCTGTAGGTGGGATTTCTACAGAACTTGCCGTCAAAACAAGGTTATTATCATTGTACCAGTAGTGCCACAACATATAAAAACCATGACTCGGATCTCTACCTGACCTCACCTCACCATTATAGTGGTCTAAATATTGTCTGAAAAAGACGCGGGAAATCAATATAACTGCTTTAGTTGCAGAAAATTTAGACTGGCGCTGTGTCCGCGTGAGTTCATGGAGCACAGGCTGCAAGAAAACAGCATTTTAATACAACTGTTGTTTATGTTTTCCTCAAGCGGCAAAATATCTTTGTGCGAAATCTGTACTTAGAAAACTACTACCTACATCTATACATCAGCAATTGAGCGATAAAGCGAAGTTCACCACCATCTTTAACTTTTTCTTTCGACGTAAATTGCCTTCCCTTAATTCAAATTCATTGCTAATTCATTCAAAATTCATTGCTAATCGCGTTTATATCAACGATGCAGTGACTTAGGCAGGAGCAGTAATAAACACCCAATTCGAGCTTTCGTTAAAGTGCGCAAACCAAGAGTACATATTTGTCTAGAACGCACATTCGCTGCAAGGAGATTTGCAGGTGGGTGCGCTATATTGAAGGCTGCTGCAGGGTTATATTTTCGCGTTCTTTGTGTTCCAGACTCTGTAAAAGCAACTTTGTTAGACAGCTGGCTGAAGTTCCATTTATCGGGCCAGCAGTCGAAACCATAATTGTTTATAACCAACTCTATTTGGAGGCATTCTTGCTCACTACAGCACCAGACACCTGCTGCCATGTGCGCTGAGTAAGAAGCTATGATCAGTGCCTGAGAAAAATGAAGGCATGAGCACCTTTCTCCTGTACTAAAGAATGTATTTTCGCTTTTCTGAAGAGTACTCTGTCTGCGAATGCCGCGTAGTTGTCTTGGTTTCGCAATCGCACAGTCACTCTACCGTCTACTTTTCAATAGTGATCCGCAAGCAATAATGCAACAGTCAGAAGATGAACACCGAAAAAAAAAACAAGACATGATGAAGAGTGCAAGAAGTTTGTTAAAGACAATGGGTCTGAGCGTCACACTCAGGGTTGATTTATCGCAAAATATAGACAGTAAAGCAAGTAATAACTAACTTTCCGCGCCATTATATAAATTGGCACGTGAAAGTGTTTCCTCAGCAAATAGTTAAAGCGTTGGGGATGAATAGATAAAACGCAGTTCTTGTGTTACACAATAAGTGTAGTCGACAACAGAGAGAGACAGAGACCATGAGTTATGAATGAAGAATTTAGTCGGCCCTTGAAATTTGCTGACATGCTAATCTACGCAAGAAAGGCGATTGGAGAGAGAAAGACGGAATGAGACAGGTGTGGAAAATCGGTAACTAAATGCGCACTATGGTGCACTGCTGAGTAATATTAAACCGCGAAGTGATCAGATGCATAGGGAAGAACAGCAGTGTGCCACTCTGCAGTACCTAAAACGGATGTTGGGCATACTTTTAACAATGGTACAATTATGGAACAAGGCAAAATTATATCTTGATGTATTGATAACAAGGGTGCGCTGTTCCAATCATTAGCCAAATCTTCTTAAGGTTCCTCCTTAGCTCGCACTGATTATTCTAGACCGCGTAGAAACCATTGAGATGCATTTTAGACAATGATTACTAGGAGAGAAGAAGCGTCCTGAAATATCGTCTGTGAATATAATGATTGTCAGAGTTTTGTGAAAAACAATCTTGTAAAACCTAGATTTCAACAACTTCGAGGTAACGAGTACAGTTCCCCAGATTTCAATAACTAGCGCTTTACGGTAGCGTTCCGTATATTTCGCATGCTGTTTGTGCGGAATGTTAACGAAACTTAATTATAATTGAAGCACGAACAATGTCCCTCTGCACAACATACGTATGTATAAGGCACGGGTAAGGAATTGCAGAGTATGACTCCTAAATGCACTTTTCAGATTAGTATTCTTAAGAGATAAAGTCTGTGAACCAGACGAAAATCAAGGAAGCCAACTACGCACGCAAACATGTTCCTCTCATCTTCGGACGTCATAAACAATTATTTAGCTGCATAATTCATGGCTCATATCTTGGAGTGGTTATTTATTGCGTACATACTCCAGAGAAGACAGTAGCATAATAGCTGTGAAAAGGAAACTAGGCATGGCCAAACCTCATATGTATACGCTAAGGGACAAGGCGGGTAAATGGCCTTGACAACAATGAAAAATTTATCCAAGTATTCAAGGCATTCTAGACTAATCTACAAACTAGGCAAAATAATCAGGACGATAATGAGAGCAGCAGTAGCGCAATGCAAGCCGACGTTTTTGCCGGTAAGTTAGAACGATGTAACAAATGCTTTAGAAGCTATGAAAAATTAAAAAAAAAACTGCTTGCCATATTCAGGCAACTGGAGATTTGTTGCAGGACGTTGGAATAACTTGCTGGAAAAACTGGTAACCTCGCATACGGAATATCCCAGCACTTCCCTAATACGTGAATCTTGGAAAAACACAAGCTAATATAACAAAATGAATTTCAACCGCTTGAAAACTTATAGAGAGATCACCCTACCCTCCAATGCGTACTAAATTTACTAGTGTAATCGCAAAGAGTATTATGGTAACCTTACATTTTAGCGAACAAGGGGATCGGGTGTTTTTTTAAAGGCTATTGGACAATATATTATGAGCGCTATGATCTGCTTTGACGCAATTGAAACCTCAACAATCAAGAAGGAATTGAGAGATCAGTGGGTAGATGAGCCATATGTGAAAGAACCGGATGGTAGCTAGCTATAGAACTGCACAACAACCACCGTCGTACATATTGAAATTCATATATTTCAAATAAGTAAGCATGTTAGCTAAAGCGAAACGCTCGCTACTACTCTACATCACTCGCTTAGAGCAAATATTCTGAGAGCTGGATTTGAAAAAGTTAGGGATAAACATTAAAATGCCTCCGTAATTTGAGACTTACTGAAAACACTGCCTTGCTGAGCAGATCAGCTGGCGTATTAAAAGTGCCTAATAAAAACATATACTGGCAAAGAAGAACAATAGCTTTTAATAATAGAATACTGAAGTCTAACGTATTGTTTATTGGCTTTCGAAATGAACAGCAGTTTGGGATAGGCAGTGAGGCCCGAAAGTGGTAAAGAAATAGGCCTTCTTAGAACGAGTAAAAGCGGCAGGTCCGAGTCACTAAAAATATCAAGAAGTATAAAATTGGGCTGACGTGCATTCGGAATGTACGTCATGAATGGCAGCCTATTGATAACCTTCCAGAGCAAAGTTTGCCACAGTTTTATCTCACCGGCATTCTCCTATGGTGCCTAAACATAGAAGGTAAGGAAATGAGTTCAACGTGAACAGAACACCGAGAGACCTATGGAACGAAAAATGGCAGCTGTAATTGGAGAGCATGAACGAGTATTGGTTGGATGACGGAGTCAGTTCAGTTCAGGCGTTCAGTCGTGTTCGACTCTTCGTGACCCTATGGACCATGTCACGCCACGCTTTCCGGTCTCTCACTATCTTATTAACATCACATAGCTTCATCTGCAATGCCTCGAGAATGCCATATAACCATCGCGTTTGCTGCCTACCCCTTCTCCGGCGACCCTCAACCTTTCCCAACATCAAATCTTTCTCCAGCGACTCCTCTCTTCTCATCAGATGACCAAAGTAGCTGAGCTTTAACTTTAGAATTTGACCCTGCCTGCCGTTCCTGCCTTTTTGCTACGATGTGCACTTGAAGTGTAATAATGACGTACCTGCGGAAGAACAGCTTTCTTTATTCATTAACCTGCATGGCATGTGGCCACTGAGAACAGGCCCTTTTTGTGGCAGGGCAGTGCCTATGAGAGGCAAAGCGGAGTGCAGTGACAGGTAAGCGCTCAGGAAAATACCTTGTGTCACCGTTACTGCCAGCACATGATAGGGTATGAACTCTTTCGCACGCGCAAAAGGGATAGGCATAAATAAAAAGCCAGGAAAAATAACTTTTTTTTTCACTAAGAGAAACGTCTCTTGCGAATTACTTAGGTAAGTGATTCTCATACGCGTGCCTCGTAGCGCTTCTTCTGGGCGGCTAAATCACTTTATTCCCAGCTTTTGTTTTTTTGGCGCTGTAGGTCTCACGGACTGCCACACTGCACGATAGCGTTGTAGTTGTTGTTGTTGTTGTAGTGGTTATTTATTGTATGTACAAAAGAAAAGAAAAGATGTTTGCCAGCCCGGGTATCTGCTATCTTATATCTGAAGCACCTGAACTGGGGCGACGGAAATAAAGGAATCGCGAGGAGAAGGTAGAGGAAATCAAAGAGGTGAGTGATAGGGAAAAAGAAAAGGGTAGGTAAAATTAAAAGAAATATATACACTATGGTATAGTATGCAGTAGCTTGCTTGAGGCCCACCCGCAAATGTCTTAAGTCACTGAGCACTCGGCACATCGGGCGGGCCTCCGCAATAGCTCTGCGATACGGAAAACAGGTATGACGTACAAAAATACAACGCGCTTTACACTGATAAATATGCGCAGGATGTCGATATTGGTAATATGTAAGAAAATGTAAAGACATTATGATCAGGAAAACGTTTTTGATCACAGATAAACATGACTGTGCACGCCTTCCATGCTAACGTTTCCTAGATTACTGCCACTGCATTGAAAGGATTTTTACGGCGTCATTCAAAAGACAAAGTGATAAAAAAGTGTTCAACCTGCTTCCTTCGGGATCTTCGTTCAGCGGACAGTGAACCACCGAATACTATACGAAGCACCTGGAATGTCTTAGGGATGTTATCGATTACGCCAGCAAATTCCCTGGGACAAGAAGTGCACTGAACTGTAAAGGAAAAAAACTTCAAGAGAAGAATTGTAATGGTTGTTTATAAGCAAGACCAGTAAAGCATTAACATTCTTTATCGCATTCTTTCGAGTGGCGCAAACTCGGATCTGCATAATTTCTTTGTCATGTGTCGGAGGTTTGCTGAGTGCTCAACACTGGAGTCTCTATTGCAGTTGTTTGTGAAGTCGTGTTGCATATTACTTTGAGACGATGTTCAGCGAATGCCCGAACGGGCGGCAGCGACAACACTGCGCTGACGTAGACATAAAAGTTAAGCGACTTTAGAACCATGTTTGGCTGTTTTCCAGCAGTATGTAGGGGCCGCTATTTCATGAAAGCATGCACATGTTTTAAACAGATTGCGTGATAACTTCTATTTTTAACCAACTGTAAACATTCAGTTGCATTGCTGCTATCGTATGTGTTACAATACAGCGATAAAAACAGCGTCGTAATCTGCACTTCGTAGATCCGTTTTCTATCTATATTTTCTAGAAAGGCAATGAATTCTTCCCAGGGACATCTGTGGAACTTGCGGTCTGGCTCTTTGTGTGATTGTTCATTCTATGAAATTCTAGAAAAGCACCTTTTCGCCATTAATCTTCTCGTGAATTGGCGTTTTTTGGCGTATGCTACAATGGTAGTGTTGCAATCAGAGTATTCTTCATTACTTCGTCGATAGGTAGTAACCATTTCTCATGATTTTCTAAGTTTTTCCTACCGGCTCCCTCACGGAGTTTCAATAATAAATAGAAGCTAAAAGCAAAATATGAACCAAGCAACATATACTGTGATATATTCCTCGGCGTCTGACACTGCTAGATAAATGTGACTAGTTAGAATTTCTACAGAAACGTAAGAGAGAGGGTTTGCGGTATGAGGGCGAGAAATGTCCGTTTGGATGTGCAAAGAGTGGTAAAGTGGAGCGTGCCTTTTTGGTCTGAGTAATTTCTCTAGTAGCTGCTCCTTTAAACTATCAAGAATATTTAAACGGGTAAAAATAAATCTATACATCGGGATTAGTATACGCATTATATATAAAATATATTCCTGAATTAAAAAGATCCCTAACGATACGGTCTTGGTGGTGCATTAAATTACCACTTTGTCTGAGCGAGTGGGCGAACGCACAGCTGTCACCAATATTCGCGATTGCATTCTTTTTATGGGACTTGCGCGTAATTGTTGCAGGTAATTTTCTACTCGCTGTAGTGACACTAAAATACTTGTTGACCAATGACCACGTTGAAGAGCAGAGATGAAATTTCTTACACACACAACCTTACTCTTTTTTTTACAAGTATTTGCTGGCTACAACAATTATGACGCTGCCAGCAGCAAAAATTGTGTTTTCTTAATCGACAGAGGTTTTTTATTGTTTCCAAGAGGCGAGCTTCCCTCTCGTACGTTCAATATTCCTTCTCAAATGAAGCAGATTTTCCCGAAAAAGATACATTTTCAAAGTATTTTTTCGTTACGACATGCGAGCGCATAGTGGAATGTTGCTACTGTCCACTTGGGAACACCTAGGAAAGTATAAAGCATGAGGTGCAAAGAGCCTGCCCTTACCTATCAGTTAAAAACCGTATATAAATTAAAGTACTACGCACAATGTCTTGAAGAGTTCAACTGCACCTGATCTTCGAAATGCAGAAAAAAAAACTTAGTCGTGCAGTGGAATTATTAATATTAAGGAGACCTATTTCGCGAACCAGAATTACCTACCCAACACACTCTTGCACGAAACCTCAGTGAGGTGCCAATTGTGATTAGTGATTTCGAGGAACCTTATGCCTAGTGCCAGTGATGTCAGCCAGCCGGCTAAATGTGTCGCGTATTTTGATTACTCCTTTTTCAAGCCAAAACAACTTTTACTTGTGCGAGGCTTCTTATGAGACTGGCGAAAATTTATTATGCTAAAGAGAGTAAAGAGATTGTGATAAATATTTGTTTTCCATTTTATAATCGAGTGAATCACCAGGGCAGGTTTGATTCCACCATTTTACTTTATCACAAAATGTGTCCAATAAAGCTTGCTTCCCTTTGGCTTGTCATTTCTCAACCAGCTCTGTCAATTCTTTACGTGGTTCGTTAGAGCCATCGAGATTGAGCCTAGCAATTTGCGGTATTTCCAGCTTTTGTGCAAAAATTATACTGCAGGTGTTGCTACATTACTGCGGCCTTAAACTCGTTCAACGTTATTGTAAAAAGTGCTCCACTTGCAGTTAATAGAGAACGTGGCAATGAGAGAGAGCGATGTAGGCAAGTCCAGAACAAATAAGCAAAAAACAAACAAGATAGCTGTGCTCTTGGTTTACTTAATCATTTTAAAGTTTTCTAAGCAATTTTCGATACATTTCCTTTTTTTAAAGGAATGTTAGTTTCGGCTGGAAAATGCAAAAACCAAGTAATAGGTAAATATTGAGAATTATATGATCTAAATATTACTTCCTTTGAATTCAAACGCATTATTTCAATATAGTCCTTATTCGTACAATGAATCCTGGTATGCTACTGAGTTCGCAAATTGTGAGGGCCTTGATGAATACATTAAGCTTTCTACGCCATAGGTTTATATGGTTTCACCCGCGAATCCTTGTTTCCATGAATTCCCAAATCTAATCGCCTAATCAGCGATTCCTTAATTTGTAACTAGAGTATCTCAGGCTAATTTATATGACACAATTCGAACAAGTCTTGCGCTTCATTGTGTGAAAGACTACCCGACAAAACAGTGGTCGAACCAAGAAACACGAGCTTGGCTACGTGGCCGAGTAAATGGCGTGTTTTTCAGAAAATGCAATTCTCTTGCTTGGTTTCAATCTCACACCACGAAAAATAATGGCTGAATTAGCACCTCCCACCACGTTATGGGACCACAAGACGTCACACAGCTCGCCGCCCGATCAGGTTCCAGCCATGTCTTCAGGTCAATAGCCACAAGGCATAACGATGCTCGTAATATTTCGCTCACATAACCAATAAGACCCAGAGGGCTAAATTTTGTGCAGCACAGGGTTTCTAAAGCTCTCGCATTTATCCCGAGCAATTATTTAGATAGGAGAACGTAAAGAAATCATATGGTGCCGCTAGATTTTACTGCACCAGTTGCACGACCACTGAATAACGGCAGCTGCAGAATACGTTTTCAGCAAGGCTAAGTTGTTTTTGTGAGAAGATAATGACGAAGTGCTCCCTAGTCGTAGACGACGGCTAGGAACCATGCCTGGGTTTTCCTCGCTGCTATGGCGGTTTTTAATACCCTGTATGCATATGCGAATTAATGAACCTTCACGTAACACTATAAAGCAATCTAGAAATCCAGAGTGCGAAAAAAAAAACGTCAGGGAGACACGTGATCTCTGCCTTAACATTATTGAGAGACAGCGTTAATTGCTCTCATTTGCTGGCTCACATTGTGGATCCTTGTTGGTGCGGAAGAAAATTGCTCTTCGTCTACCAACTGAAATATAATAATTGTGCCTCTATTACTAACGCATACTACTTAGCGTGAGTCATAAGCTACCAAACAACCGTCCTGCTTTAACCAATGCGAATGAACCCCCGATTTTGTACTCATCCTAGACAGTGTTGATGCCAGATCTAGCTGTTGTGTTGAAATACCAATTTATCACACTAATGCATGGTCACCCCGCCCATTTACTTCGAGGCTATACTGTTCATTACAGCCTTTTTGTTTTGCTTGAAGGTTGCATAGTTAAACTTTAATATTGTGGAACTCAATCAATTCAAACATCTTGCTATAATGATATGATCGTGTTCCTAATACCAGGCTGTGTTTCTTTGTAAACTGTTAATACAACGTACCTTCAGATATGCATTTTCCTAAATATTTTTCGGCGGTCTTTATATTATCTAAAAAAAAAAATAAACAGCGCACACTGCCCAAAGACAAGAATGAATAGACACCACAGGCTCTGGTGCCATGTCTTCCTTGTCTTTTTCCAATATATGCGCCGCTCATTCCATGATCTAGCGCTAACTAGCAAACATGTCTGTCTTAATGTGTATTTTATGTTGTCTGGTGTTTTCAATTTTTACTCGGAATATATACTGATCATAGCAAATATAAAATATACCCCGTTTCGCTATTGAAAGCCATAAAGCTTTCCAGTTTTGTGCCCGCCTTGTCACACTCAGTTTTCGTTAATATACGAGCATATAAATATAAATGTCAGCCCTTCCTTGAAATTAGAAATACACTAAACTTTAACACGTGCGTACATCTCTGATAAAAAATGTTCCTTTCATGAATAAAATTGTATTTTGTTGGGTACAGTTTTTATTATTTTTTTATTTTTTTATGTTTTTGAGTTTTTAGTTGCTCAGGGCTGCGCGCTGCACTGCATATGAAATGATTCCGCGGCATTCAGGGCAAGCAAAGACGTTTAAGCAATATTTTCTTCTGATCTTCTGATCTTCAGTCTTTAGCGTATTTGCGCCCTAAGGGGAGAAAAAAAAACAAGAGCTTCAACCAATCTTTGCTCTAATGACACCGTTTCGAGCAGGTGTTGCTTTTCTCTGGCTCACGAAAGTATTTTAACTACGTCCAGGGATGTTTTTTGGTTATTCCTTCCTCTGAAACTTCGGCCTGGAACGATCAATCTGCATTTAGAAAGGCAACAGCGAGAATATTTTGATGTCTGGCTTCCGCCTAATTTACGGAATCGCCCAAAATTTCGCTGTTTGTTTTCAGCGTCTAATGATTCCCATGTTGTGCCGACGTCAGTAGTCGCGCTAAAAACTTGTCGCGCTGTAAACGCAAAAAGAAAACAGCCCAGCAATTTCTCCTCAACACAATCTATGCGCAAGCAAAATGAACAGAGAATGGTCGTAAGCATTGTCACACACTTGGTGAAATAAAAATCAGTACCACGCATGTGCAAATGTGGTGTTTGTTGTAGTTTCCTTTTATATCTGGGTTTTCCTCCCTAGGTACCTTTCTAGCCGCCCCATCATTCATGCAATTTGCTTTTGATGATGTTGACTAAAGGGTAATGCTGCAACAATAAACCACTTCGCTTATCAGTTTATTCTGCCTTGGATGGACGATAAATTGAGGTTTCAAAACAAGTCTTGGTAGACAAATTTGAAAGCGCACCATAAGAAGCCACGCTCGTCGCTTTTTGTGTGTCTCAATAAGAATAAAGCGTGAATATTGAACTTTCATATCATTTTGAGACGCTAACTAATATACTCCCTCCACAAGGGGACCAATATGTTTCGCCTATCTTATCAGTAGTACTTACAGTGCATCGGAGCGCGTACTCTGCAGATGGGCAACCTTAAAGAAGCATAGGAAGCATATACAATTCAGTCTGTAAGGGTGGAGTACAACGTTGTGATTTCCTATAAAGTAATTTATTTGAAAATTCAGGATGCGCGATCTTGGCGAGTTCAAAACCTGAACAGAGTTGTCTACGCGATGGGCCCTGCATTTTTTCAGGCATCGGCATCACGAGTTTAAGCCAATTTCTTCGACAATGAATGCAAATATTTCTCCATGTTTCTCCACGCAGTGTTTGCAGATAGCAGCAATCATTTTTATCGATGCCAGCACTAACTGGAACCAGTCTTCTTCAGCACCGATTTACTATGCAGGGATGTTTTCATGCATTAATCATAAGGAAAGTGGCTATTTAGAGAAAATGGGTATGAATAAGATGCACATATTTTGTTCTTTATGGGCGCAATGCCTTCATACGCATTATCTGCCGTATAGAAATGTATTTTCTTTATTCACCTGCCTCCAGGATTAGCGGGGGACCTGCACCGACTGACGTCAATGCATTGGCGTGTAAAAGTGTCCTGGCGGTTCTTGCGACCGACATATAGACAGTTTCGGAACGTGGTGATAGATGTATTTTCTATCCTTAGGGACCCATATATTATTACTTCACCTCGGTGTCAATACCAGAGCGGCCCATCACTCTCAGAGCGGACCGCGCCGACAATGCGGAGCAACTTGGGCAGCATCTTTGCTGATATCACAACAGCGCTTTTGTACACGATAGTATCCGTCCTCTTCCTTTTGAGCCCTCGAGAGGTCCCACGCACTGGTGCATTATATCGGCCAAAACCAGTGCCATGCAGCCTCATCCTTTCAGCGCTATCTTCCATTTGTCTTGCAAAGGGCTGTTGTTATACGGCCGTGTGTCAATCCCAGACTCTATGATACGTCATAGTAACGCGTCGTCTTTATGCAACGGGTCTGCTTGGTGTTCATATCTCCATAATAGGCGAACACAAGACTAAACATAAAAACCTGCGGACCAGAAAGCAAAGTTACGTATTGAGCGAAACTAAATGTTACCCCATGCGCGGTAGTCTGATAAACACTACTCTGTGCAAGCCCATATAGGTTTTAAACGACGTTTTTGATGTCCTTTTATTTTCTTTCATCTTTATTATACATGATCTAACGTTGGGTCCACAGGCAAAAAGCTAGGGAGTATAGGCCATGCACCCATTCTTTAGATGGCAAATTGTACCCTGCTCAAAATGAATAAATACATCTATAAAATTACACATTCATCTTTGTTGTCCAGTATATAAATCTGAATCCATTGTGATGTTATCATCACTGCGATTTAGCAGCCCTAAATTTTGTTGATATCCCATTATTCAGCGCCCGTTGTCAGCTGCGGCCAACAAATTGCAGAGTGCTTTCGTATTGTATCTGCTGATCTAATTTCTAAATGTTTCCCCCTTTAATAACTTAAAAAATCAAAATTTTTCTGCAAAAATGACGTTGATACTACCTTTATAAAATGGAAATAAGGAAATGAAAACGCATATTTAAAAAGTTCGGATAAATATATCAAGACGAGTTACCAGCTGTATAAGAAGCCGGATTTGGGCAGCATCGTTTGTCTAACAGTTTCTAATGTCTGCGGCCAGCGTTTTATTCTACTGTATGACTGTCTTGATAGTGATTCATTCTTGTACATTTTGATAACGCTGATGTGAACCTCTGTTGAAAGTGTGTAAAATCTATCTTGGGAAATTAATTCTTTTTTCTCTTCTCCCACAGCCTGAAGAGGGGTAGGATATTTGCAGTATTTCTTTCAAAATTGCATTGGGCTGCCCCTCGGTATGGAGAGTTTATAGAAGGGAATTCATAACTAGGGACCAGGTGCTTGCTGCAGAAAGGCCGCCGTTTTTGGTAGTCATAGTTGCCGTTGAACCTCTCTGAGTTGAACCTATCTGCGCTTGAGTGAACCATGGCTCCGCCACTATTGCAAGTCTGCCAAGTCCTGGTCGGGTTGAGAGGGGGGTGGAGTTGCATTGCTGGTGATGTCAAGTGCATACTAAACTCTTTAGGTAGGATAGTTAGGATAATGAATTTAGGCCTAGTTTGCAGAAAAATTAAAGCTGTATTGGACAGGACGAAGGCAACACCTCAATGGCAGGAAGTAAACAGAGGACAAATGGTGTAGCACAGAGATGAACTGAAAACAAAATGTTAATCATGATGCTCTTCCCACATATTCTCTAGCATCAGAGATGAGCATAACTGACCAAGAAGGCAAAAGGAATAAGGGAGTAATTACTGATAACAACCCACCTCAGCAGATGCATACTGCTACAAATAAAAAATGTGCAGCTTTATTAGACATTCGAGAAAACTTTATATTTTTGCTTCCAACAGTATAGCTACCACTGGAGGATGGTAACGATTAATTAGTAATATATAACAATTTTGCTTCACCTTGATGATTCCCTTAAACCATTTGACAAGGGTCATTTGTGGCGTTTTGTAAAGCGTCCATGAGTATATTTGCTTTGGGATTGAGCAGCGTACGAATGGTAGTTGAAGAACATGGTAATGAGCAGCAGGAGCTGGCTGCGGTTATACACATGTGATCACGGGCTGTTGTGATGGCTCACTCAAAGCCAGGTGTTATCTAAGCAGATTATAACAGAAAAAAAAAAGCCGAGATTGCTAGCTGAGCCGCTTATTGCAGCGGTAAGGGAAGCTGCCATGCACACTTCGCCTTTTTTTGGATCCCGTTCATGGCCACACAGTCCTCGTGTTTTTTTTTTTTTAATACTTACTCATCACCTAGCACATGACGTCACAATGTGGCCACGGCAGAGTGACTTCAGTGACTCAGGACTTCACAGCAGCACAACGCCACCGCACGACCTTCCGTTCTAAGCGTGCATTATATAACGTCGCGCAAGCGCAGAGCGCAAGGCCGAGGTTTGTCGAATTCCATGTGAAAGTAATCGCATCAGTGTCTCGCACGTTGCCCTGCAAGAGCAACTCCCCTCGCCCTAATCGTAATAAGATGCAGCTCGCGTTCAAAACGGTTAGCTATGTTTTGAGTACATTAAATTAAAACTGAAAACTCGACCGTCGGACTGGATGAACACAGCACTCACAGCATCAAGGAGGCTAGCACAGAAGTAGTGAAATCAACCATTGCCAGCCCCACCCTATACCATGCCTGTATATTTGAGCCATTGGTGCCGTGTGCAAATGTGTTATTCAGCGCTAAAGCTGTGTCAGCGTCTGACAGCAGAGCACCAAGTAGCAAGCAGCCGTGTGTGAAAAATGTACGAAAGATAGTGATGACTTAGAGATCACGTGGCTATATATAGCAATCGCCTTGTTCTCACGGTAGATATCATCTACAGACGAACCATCTGAAGATAAAAATAAGAAAAAGATAAAGGAAAGAATTAAGAGAAATAGGGCAAAGAGAAAATAGGGAATGATCGCATGCCTGAATGGGACCTTAACATCGGACGTGGAGAAAAACGGGGACATTGCCAGACGGGAGAACATTTGCACTCACCCTACGGCATGAGGCATAAACGCTATTTCCTGAAGTGTCCAGTATAAGACGTCATCATGCGTCAGGCTATGACAGGAAATGGGAGAATGTGGCTCGAAACGGTGTCCCGTATCTGACTATTAGTGTGCAGTGCGTGAGAACGAGCTGCGCTTTATGACGAACGAATTGCCACATTCCCTGAGCCGCAACGACTAAAAGAACTGCATCTGCTGGGAGAGTGCCTTTGATGAGAGTGTCATCGATAAATTCAATATGTAAACGTATATCAGCTGGTAATTAACTGCAAAATCTTACAACAAAAATGAAATATTTAACTCTTTGATTGTTTAAGGCAAACCTCGCATCCACAGCCCTGCAGAGTTCTCAGAAAGATAATCTCGAGTCTCCGAGGGGTATATTGAAGCTCCTAGCTGCGTAGCGGGGTCAGTGGAGAGACTAGAGTGAGCGAAACTTTACCGTCGTGCTCGAACTATCTTTTATTTTTGCATAACTAGTTCCTCCAGTATATTGGCTATATTGGATTTCGATAGGCGTTGCAGTGAAGACGGTTTCTTCTTCGTTTTGGTGTAGATATGTAGTCGATGCATGTGTTAACTCGTTCATTAATTAATATATGCATGGAAAGCACGATGGTCTGTTCAATTTCTAAATAAGTGCGCATTTGTGACAATATTCTGTGCAGAAAAAAGGAATTGCACTATATTTCATGAAATGCTTAATTATCACCAGATTTGGGCATCGCATAATTTTCGCCGTTTTTCAATGTCTAGGAACTTCGCCTTTTTGCACAATTTCACTTTTTAAAATCGCTAAATTTTTCATGGGGCTCAGACAAACAGGTTTTATTTTCTTTGCTTGTCCACTCGCTCAAGACTTCGCGCATTTTAACCATACTGACGCTGCGGCTTCCACTGAAGTTAACACCACCCCTTATGGATTCGCAGTTGATACCATTTCATACTACGGTCAGAAACTTGCTGAATAACGTATCACAGCTAATGCCAGCCACCTATTTTCCCCTCCAAAGCCAAATTACTGAGACACTGAGTGAGACTGTTTCGTCCATATCTTACCATTAGCGAAAATCAGACCATACATGTCCGGCCGTTCATTGGAAGTTGTCAGTAATAATCACACTTTCTGTTAGATGTGTTCACTAAATGATCCAGCCGGCCTCCATGTTCTGAAGGAGTTACGCCTGCAACAATATTGGTAGGTCGTCTTTTAAAGAGAAGGCGTCTGTCCTGGGCGCCGACTGTTCACCCCGCTTCGATTTAACCCTAAAGACTGGTGAACACCCGACAAGAGGACAATATGTTTCCATAGCCACCGAATTAGCCATATCGCCAGCCGTTGTCGTAACTATTATTCCCGTCCTAACACGTAGAAGATTAAGCTTGTAATTCCTCACTGACATCCATCCACGCGCTGCCATACGGCGACAAAAAAACTATACGGCTTTCTCACAAAGTTTGTAACTAACACAGAATTCGTCCTCTCCCGGGGTTGCGGATATTGCCCTAAAACATTCGACGAAACCGCACTGTGTTCCAAACTCTCGCCCCTCCGATAAAGGTCCTGACCATTTCCCTGCCTTTACAGACCCACCCGGCACCTCTCCCAAATATATGGCTGGAAAGGTTATTTTTAGAGCAATTTGCTCTAGCGCAGAACACATCAGCTGCGAGCACCCTTCGAGAACGGAGACATTAGACTCCGTCTTCGTCCGTCTTCGGCTCGTTCTATGGCTCATTTTCGTCTGCCTTCAGCAGTGCTTCGTACAACATTCGTCGTGTCTGTATAAGGAACAGTCTAGGAGGTCGTCTGGTTCGGGTTGTTTTATTGTGCGGATAAGAAATGGTGCTGAAGAAATGTCCTGTTCGCTTATGTGAAGGTCAGGCATATGTATGCTCGTGCTCTAGATTCAAGCCCGAGTTTTGTCTGCAAATAAATCCTGTAACCGCTTAGGTTTTTTCACGTGTGAATTACGGCTCTATTCGTAAAAAAACAAGCAGGAAACGGCCACCTAATTCTATGTAATACTGTTGCAACCTGCCATAAATATTAACATTTATTATTAGACTTTATTTCATACCTCTTTTTTTTTCATAACGAAATTTAAAAGAAAAACCAGCCACTAAACAGTTTCTTGGAATGGACATAATAATAATAATAATAATAATAATTGGTTCACAGGAAGGGAAAGGCACAGTAACTGTCACACTTGCTCTGTGGACACCCGAACCGCGCCGTAAGGGAAGGGAGGAAGGTGGGAATGAAAGTGGAAAGAGAGGAAGAGGAGCCGTAGTGGAGGTCTGCGGAGTAATTTCGACCACCTGGGGATCTTTAACGTGCGCTACTATCGTATGACTGCACAAAGTTACTTCAAGATTCAGCTAGAAAAGCCAAGAAAGCCACAAAGATTACTTATGAAGCAAGTACAGATTCTATGTACGAAAACGATGATTCACAAGAGCATTTAACGGGAGACTTTATTGCTGTCTTGTCAAATCTTACAAGCGGAAGATTCGTGCACCCCAATCCCCTAATTTTGATAGAAATATAGCCAACTAATCCCCTCATTGGAACGGCATACGTGTTTACAAGGCTAATACTAAAAAGTGAAAAATTCGATTCGGCCAAAGTTCCGATGTCGTATGCTTTTGTTTGATTATCAAAATAAAATAAATAATTGAATTCAGGGAATTGGTTTCAATATCACAACATGTACATCCCATTATATTGTCATGGGTAGCGTAAATCACGCCATGTGAAACTTTCCGATGTGTTCTGCATACAGAGGGGGGGAGGGGGTTAGAAGACCAGGAAGCAATCTTTGCAACCCGCACTGCGTCAATTAGGGCAAATGAGAACGGGGACAGACGGCTCCAACCTTTGTTCCAACCACCTATTCCCCTGCTCAACAAGCGTTTACTTCATCTCATCATCATTTCCACTGTCACGCGAACACATCACCTTTGCTTACGACTGAATTACAACATTACACCTTCACCGCAGCCAAGCGTACCGCGTCTTTAACTACAGAGTAATGCGCAGTGCTCTGCAAGTCGTTGTCTTCCTCAAATTGCATCTGTTCGCAATTGATTCCCAGCAAACCGCTATTGCGCTGCCCCTTTCAGTTGCGTACAGCGATCAACACATCAGAATGTTTTACAATGAACTACCAATGAAGTCCCTATTTCCCATTATTTCATATAAAGGCGACAGCGTTTATTGGCTCGTGCTCGCGGATAGTGTCCCTCCGTCCGTAACGCTTTTGTTACAATGGGGGCGGTAGCTGGCAGCTGACATGGCTGAGCACTAACTGGACGTAGGGCTTCCTAACATTACGTTTGGCAGGCGCTGCCAACTCGAGCCTCCTTTCACATGGAAGGGTGATATCAAAATCAGCCTGCCAAGACCTTTGCATTCACGTTCTCCCTAGGCCACGCAGGAACATTCATACAGCTCGGTTAAAGCGGGGCTTTATAAGGTGGGGTGAAAACTGAGAGAAAGAGGCTCCGTAGTGGAGTGGTTCTTTGAACGACCAGAGATCCTACAATATATTCCAAAACTTGGTACAAATTCAACACAGGGTGTGTTGTTTTCGATTAAATATCCCTTTTCGCGGGTATCTAGGTTCTATATTTGCGCCCTATAGTCCTTTGAGACCAATAGGAGGTCAAACACTCTGCGTAAACACTAAAAAATGGCACTAGGTCTTGGCTAGCGGAGCCATAATTTTTTATTTTGGTGGCCTTTCTAAGACAATATTTCACTTTCGCTCGACTGCCGATTACAATAAATCTCGTTTCTTTATCTGTTGGCTCATCTTTTTACCCTTGACCGCTTAGGCTTATTGCTGTTTTGCGATTTAAGTGCGCTTCTATGCACATAAAAAAAGCTATATGTTATGGAGCCTATATCACGGGATAAAAATCTCATGTCAGCGTATAAAACTGAGGGAAGGCGAACTGCTACTTGTGAAGTAAAAATATGTAATATTATCGCTTAAAGCATATTTTATAGCTCTACCTGATATAGTAGGGTGTGAAGCTAGGTAAAAAAAAATGTTAAAGCGAAAGTTAGCGATTGAGCATTAAGAACATATTTGCTCTATTCTTTGCCCCATATTTATAAACTACGTGAGCATACCTTCTATAATTTCCTTTCTCTCAATATTAACCCCAACAGCTCTCCCATTTTTTCTCCCACTATCTCTCTACTTACACTATATTTTATGGCCTTTCTTTTCTCAATGTACCAGCTAGGTAGCATATAAAATATTGAATAAAACGTCTTTTCTTTTCATTTTAAGGGTTTGGTTTGGTTTGGTTTGTTGGGTTTAACGTCCCAAAGCAACTGAGGCTATGAGAGACGCCGTAGTGGAGGACTCCAGAAATTTCGACCACTTGGGGTTCTTTAACGTGCACTGACATCGCACAGCACACGGGCGCCTTTGCTTTTCGCCTCCATCGAAAAGCGGCCGCCGAGGCCGGGATATTTAAACATTGAGACTTCGGCCAGCTACGGACATTTATCAAAAATGCACCTAACAATAACTCGGCTAAACGGAAATAATATTTACTTCGATGTTGTATTCCTAAAAGCTAAGCATAGGATGGCTTTTAAATATGTATGTATATTGCGACCATATCTTTGCCTTTGTGATTTTCCTATCGCAGGGCGGGTTCACTTGCGTGGTCCGGCACTTAGGACTGAGTGAAACATCGTTGCATCGCTTATTTTTGGGTCGTCTTGCCTCGTGCAAGGAGCATTGCATCATTTATGCTCCCTGTATTTCAACCATACTGAGACAGACGCATATTCTGTGTCTTTCCTTCTCCCTTCGTCCTCACAGCTCGATTCCATTTCGCAGGAGTGGTTTGGCACCTGAGCACAAACCTTAGCTTAGCGAGCGCAAAACCAGAGAGTAAATACCTTGTTTTCTGGAAAAACCTTCGAGCCAACGATACCAAGTGGGTAACTTCTAAAATCTCACAAATGGTCTTCTTCACAAGGTTAAATATTACTGCTGAATGGTTGTATCTCTTTTTTGTTTCTCAAGCTACGGCCTGGGAATAATTTCATGTCTATAAGAGATCCGACGTGATTGCGAAAACAAAACGACTGGGACAGTTCGCTCGCTCCGTCTACAACACCTCTTAAACGAAATAAACTTCGATACGCTGATACGTTGAGCAATTTCCGGCAGAACGCGCAAGGCTAACCCGACCTGTAGTCAGAAACAACATCAAACTCTGAACCTCGTTAAGGTATTCATGTAGCTCCAAGTGGGCATCAATGTTTTCATCTCCCTTGCGTATTAAATAATGTACCGAAAGGAAACGTCCAAGATATGGCTGTACGTTCAACGTCTCCCCTATCTTAACACCTGTACTATGGTGAAGATATATGCAGAGGAATAAAGCAGCTAATAATTTTTTGGCACAATGTCAGCGCCATCACCCATATCAAGAAAAATATCTGTGGAATCAGGATGTTGTACTCGGTTTATGGAGCAGACATTTGGATTTAAAATGTGAAAAAAAATTTGGTGAACTAACAATTTCTCTGCACTAATGCAATATATACACTTTTTTATCTTTCTTTCACATGTTTCCACAGCATTCAGTCTAAGCTAAAAATTCCTGTCACGACCTTAAACAACAAGAGCTTACGCTTAGCACTTATCCTCAGCAACTATAACTATTAGTTGCATTTCATAAAAGCTAAGTTATTTCCGCGCGGAGTAAGAAGTAGAAATATTTCTTACTTAGTTTGGGTAACTAATCAGCCCAAGCCATGCAAATATTTATAGAGTATTTTTCTGTGTGTTCAACAATAGGGAAATTTGCTGTCCTGTAAAATCAGTTGTATAATCTGGAAACAAATTTACGCTTTCTTTTTCAGGGGAGGTGACAATTTCTGTAAGAATAAAGGAAGCGCTGGCCACGAATTAAACGCTACAGAACGAGATTCTAAATTGTAACGAGAGTTAACAATTGAGTATTTAGAATGCATGATTGTGTTTGGTAAATATCCACTTTTCACGCCCAACTACGGGTATGACACCATGGTAGTAATTTCTGCGAAGGATAGACACGCACTATAGCTGTTTAGAGGTTATGTCAATATTAGAAGGGCTTGAAATTAGTTTTATGTCTTGGTCGTCATATTTTTTAAGGCAAAAAAGTGTAGTATTTAGCTTACAATCCCAATGGTGCATGATTTCAAGAAGCTATTTGTACTAAGAACCATCTGATTCATGATAAACAGCAGAAGTACGAAATACAATTTTTTATCTTTAGCAGCGCCACTGTGACAGGGAAAAAACCTCGATGTGAGCTGCCCCGCCCTTCCAGGCATAACATAACGCACCGCTCATGCATAGCTTCTACTACCAAACACACAATGCATGACTGCACATATTGTGCAGGAGCACATAATTTTTTCTTTACTTTTTTAGAAGCACTCTTGTTCAGGTGGCAGCCACCTTTTCTTTTCACCCGATGTCCTCTAAACGTTGAGAGAGGAAATTTTCTCTCTATTTTCCACTAGTGAGATTGTTCTGCGTGAGCCTGGGAATGTGACATAGTCTTTCTATGTAAGCCATCTTTCCGCCTCTCACTCCTCCGGCCAGCAGGTGGCAGGTGGCAGGTCGCAGCTAACTCTTCTGTGCACGATCTCTCACACACGGCTTTGTCACCAGCGAAAAGTTGTATAAATCCATGTCTTATTTCCTCTCTTCAGTTTCCTCTCCTCAGAAAAATGGTGATTATGACAATTGCGCAATGTATTTTAGGCTGTGGCTCAGATCAGACAAGCAACCAAAGTAAATGCAGGATGGTCGTGCAAGCTGTTATGATAAGATATTCAGAAATCCTGAGTGCCCAAAGTCACTTTGCTGTCATTGTGGTATTTTAAGGTTCAGGAAAGGCAAACAGGCAGTATAAGTTGACACACCTCTCCCTATGTCTATGCCTCTTCTTCATCAACGTCTATAATACGACCGCGTTATATTAAATCAATAATAGCTATGCCTTTGCCGCCATAGCAAAGCCATGAATGCTAAGAGACCAGCAGCCTCGTTTCTATGCGATGAATAGAAAAACTGTATTGGTGTGGGGCATCTGTTCGCGTTTGTAAGTATCAGCTATTGAAAAACATATCTCGCCTGCGTACGGTTCCCCATACAGGCCAGTAGCGCCTTCAGACTATTAAACTACATATTCGACTGCACTGTAAAATAATACCCTGTGGAGGGCCTGCCGACTCGGCACGATGGAAAAATATCATTATTCGCCACGCCTGGGAAGCCCCGCGAAAACCATTTTAAACACAGGCGTCCCGCATCTTAAAAGGACCTCTTAACATAGATTGCGAACGCCTAGGTGTATTTTCGTTTATATTTTATGATATTTAGTTTAATAATGTGATATTTTTTTAAGTATCGAGCACTCCGGCGTTTTTTTCCAGAGCATCTATTCATCCGTCGAGTTTTATTATCATGCACCCCTTCTTCTGGAGAAGCATGTTTGAAACGGATGGCTTAAGTTATTCACGATATAAACTGTTACCTGGGCTGAGGTTAGCCTCGGCACTCCCTTATCCTAAAAACAAAGAGCTTTGTTTCCTCGGATCTAAAAAATAGACTTACTTATTTTTAACGTATGTCGCAATATTTTAGCATTGCTAGTAGCCGCGCAATTGATTTAGAAAAGCAGTTTCAAAGTGACCAGCCCAAATTCAAGACAGCTGAAAGCATATATTACGCAAGGTGTTGTACACCGTGTCCCAGCAAGAAATAATGGTGAGCCTAACATAATTGCTAGGTTTTGTTCACGAGAAGCAAAGGTTGCGTTTACCTCGAAAGCGAAGAAGGCACGCTTATCCACACAATCTCTCGGATTCAGCGCTGAACTGAGCAATCCTATCTTTATTAACGACCACCTGACCCCTCACAACAAACGATTGCTGGCAAAAGCACGTGAACTATAAAAAGAGAAAGACTGGAAGTTTGTCTGGGGGGACAACTGCCGGATCAAGGCCCGAAAGACAGCAGATAGTCACGTTTTTCGTATATCCAGCCACAGTGACCTTTCTATCTTCACCTAATCTATCTAGCTTTTCTTCCCTTAACTACGGCATCTTATTCTCTGGAAGAATTCAAATCACTTGTTCGTGACGCCGCTCCTTCTTCGGAATCTATTATCCATCTGAACATACGCAGCCTTCCCTGTCATCACGATGATTTAATAAATTTCTTAACGCTTACTGATCATGCATTTTCTCTTATATGTCTTTCTGAAACCTGGCTCTCGCCCGCTACTGATAAACTCTTTCATATTCACAATTACCAAGAAGAATACGCCCATCGCCACGATAGCCGTTATGGCGGGTCTGCCATTTTCATTTCTAGTTATCTAACATATCATCGCCGGCATGACGTTGTATTTTCCACTGACAGTTGTGAATCGGTTTGGATAGAAGTTTACAAACCATTCCTTTCCAACAGGAACACAATAATCGGAACAATATATCACTCTCCTTCCTCATCCTATTCTGATTTCTGCTCTGAGCTTGACCGAATACTTACCATGCTAAATCACGAAAACAAAAACATTATCATTATGGGAGACATCAACATAAACATTATTGACGAAAATGACGTCTACAGCGTGAATTCTAACAACTGTTTCCTTGGTCATGGTCTACAATCACTTATCAGTTCACCTACGCGCATTATTCCAGGCGGCTCAACCACACTTATCGACCACATTCTAACGAACATAACTTCATCTCATATTGCTGGAGTGGTTGATATTCATTTAACTGATCATTTTCCTATTTTTCTTATACTGGATGGTGTTCGGAACATTAAAGAAACATTCCTTACGAGACAGTCACTTGATAACATCAAATTTGCTCAGAATATAACTCTCGCAGACTGGAGCCACGTCCTGAATGAAAGTTGTCCTAATGCAGCAATTGACAAGTTCATCACTTTAATAACAGAATGCCTTAGCTCTTCTACAACGACTTTTAATCAGGAGAAGAAATTCTTCGTGCCTCGAAATCCATGGATTACGGGAGGGTTATTGCGTTCCATTCGCAAAAAAGATAATCTTAGGAAAAAACTTAAAAAGCAGCCATTTAACCTCGCACTTCGTAACCGCTTCAAAAAGTATTGTCACACTCTAACAGCTGTGCTTAAGACTGCCAAGCGTACTTATTACCAAAACAAAATTAAAGCTAATGGAAACAACACGCGTAAAAACTGGGAACTAATAAAGAGTGCTTAAATCTGGCTGCCCGTGAACCTACCATGACTAACCTTAGCGATGGAATCGACACTTTCTCAAATGCTATAGATATCGCCAATGCTTTTAATCGTATCTTCAGTTCTGACACAGCTGTCGTTAACTCACAGTCACCTGTGTGTACTCGCACCCCCCATTCTTTCTTTTTATACCCAACTTCTGCTAACGAAGTACTTTTAACCATTAGGCAATTAAAAAATACAGGCCCCGGGATAGATGGGATCGTCCCAGCTAAAATGAAGCTTATTGCCGAGGACATTTCACCTGTTTTGGCTCACTTATTTAAATCAATGTTTATAACTGGTAGTTTTCCTAATCAGCTGAAACGAGGAAAAGTGGTACCAGTTTTCAAAAAAGGCGACCGCAGTATAATAACCAACTACCGTCCCATTACTATACTACCGTTTTTCAGTAAACTGATTGAAAAACTAATTGTCATTCGGCTAACAAATTATCTTCTTAAATTCGATCTCTTAACTCCATACCAATTTGGATTTCGTCCGAACTACTCCACCGAACTTGCATTAATAGAATTCACTGACAAAATTAAACATTCCCTTGATCGTGGTTACTTTGTTGGCGCCCTTTTTATAGATTTCACAAAAGCATTCGACACAATTACCCATAACATTCTCTTTCAAAAATTAGAATGCCTTGGCGTTTCTGGTCCTGCGCTTAAACTAATACGTAGCTATCTCACTCACAGACTTCAAGTTGTGGAATTCAGTGGCACATTTTCTGACCCTAAGCTAATTAATCGCGGTGTTCCACAGGGATCCATATTAGTCCCTCTTCTCTTCCTTATCTATATCAATGACCTGCCAAAATGCCTCAACTACTCTAGTTCAATTCTTTACGCTGACGATACTACCATTTTTTCTCACGCTAGCGATGTTTCTGTTGTAACCGCCAATTTGAACGCTGACCTTATGAGTATTCACCTTTGGTGCCAAAATAACCATCTCCTAATTAATCCAAAAAAGACCACCTTTATGATTTTTCACTCACGCAATAAAGAGGCAGTTGCTGCTCTTCAGGTACATTTAGGCACGGACACAATTTACCCGTCGGAATCTACTACATTTCTTGGTGTCGTCCTAGATAATCAACTAAAGTTTCATCAGCATACCAAATTCATTAAATCTAAAGCAGCCTTCGGAATTCACGAAATAATTAAAGCCCGACATTACTTTGACCTACCTACACTTCGCATGTTGTATTTCTCCTTCATACATAGCCACCTTTCGTATTGCATATCATCATGGGGTAACACATACAACACTCACCTTTCATGTGTTCGCCACCTTCAAAATAAAGCACTCCGCATACTTACCTTCAGCCCTTACCGTGCATCCGTTTTCAATTATTATCGCACACTTAACATACTGCCATTGTCGCTACAGCTTAATTTTAGGTTGGCATCAATCATCTTCAAAACGCGTAATAAACATGTCGTCCTTAGTGGTTTTGAGTCATCCAAGCTTTTTAACAAAAATAACACCAGATTTGCTGAACAGCATAACCTACTACTACCGAAAATAAGGACCAATTATGGGAAACAAACTGCATACTTCTCAGGCATATCTGTTTGGAATTCGCTGCCTCCTGAAATTAAAGCACAGAGTACTATTCATTCATTTCATCGTTCATTAAGGACCTATTTATTTTCTACCTTGTTTTGTTCCACCGACTAAAGATGTTTTGTCTGGATCATAGTTTCCGTGTTTACATTTTATTTATTCTTGTACCGATAATGCGCTAATTTCTGTAATTTGTGCATTTTTTGTTTGAAGTTCCTGTTTATTTAGAATTTATTTTCACTGTTTCTCGTTAGTATTCTATTATAGTTTTTCTCTGCACGCCTGTATATTCTTTTTTTCACTGCCTAGTATGTTACCTGCTAATCTTATCCATTCTGTCATAGGAGGTCCCCCGGACAGTTTATACTTCGGGACCTCCTTCTGTAATACTAATAATCCGTGTACATGTACCTCACAGTGAAAAAATAAAGATGATGATAATGAAGGTTAATGCATTCCCACCCGCATAATTGTAAATTCTACGTGCCGATGAATAGAAAGTCTCAAAAGAAAAAGAAAAAACCTCGCCTTCTGAGTCTCATATTTTTATATGGTCCTAGAAGAAACCTACTGGCGGAGAATGGTGAAAAAAACCCGATCCCGTTTTTTTAATTATCATGCGTGGAGCATTGCTTTAATATCTGAGCTAGTGAGCCAGTTTTATTCTCAATAAGCTGACAACATTGGCTGCAGGCTATATTCGCATAATGGTATGATAGAAATTTGCTTGTGCCAGAAATAGGGTGATAGAAAACAAATGATTGCAGTTCAGTAAGTGACAGGTGGCTTTTATTGAATACAAAGTTCGTTTTCGCGAAGAAAGAAACAATAAGAGGTTAAGAGTGGCTCATGGTGAAGCGGCCGATAATTCAACGCTCGGCATGTGAAAATATTTCTGTTAAAGACAAGAGATGTTAGCAAGGGCTGAAAACCGCAGTGCGATATGTTTCAGTAGCTATGTTTAAACATATTGAAGGTTGCATGAAGCCTAAGGGGGAATTAAAGCAAATGGAATCTTATTACTGTGTTACAAAATTAAAATTTGTACCGAGTGAGCAGAACGAAGGTGTATACCGAAATGTTCCAAACCTTCACAGCACATACATAAAAAAGTTTGTTTACATTATATTAAACTGCATGACAGGGTTATATATGGGTGATCGAGTCAAGGTGAATATATAGCCAAACATGCACTCACGGTGCAAAATAGACTGGAGGAACTCTAAAAATTGAATAAGAAGAAACGCTATGCAAACCACCACAAAATTTTGGGGATCACCTAAGTTAGCCTTACAAGCTGCCTTTATGGGCCTGCGCTCCTGTTCACATCAGATTGCGGCTTATATATATTTACTGCAGGGGGCACAAAACCACTCTAACAAAGTAAGACGAACATGCCTTCTTGGCTTAATGGTTGCCCTCTGTCTTGAGCCGCATGGGGCAGAGGTTGAATCCCCTTCTAAATTATTTTCTCTTTTGTTTGAAATATTTTCTCCGCATCCCAGCATTTTTCTCTATATTAAAGATTGTTGACACCTCATATGCGCGACATATTCGATGTTTATTCATTTTTAATTCCGTATTCATCTTATAACGTACTTCAGGAGCCATCCAGTGAATTGAGAATATGTCCACAGTAGTCAACTAGGACGTTAACGCGCGTAAATGTAGACCCTGAAGCTATCGTGTTAACAAGCCACACAATGTTTAAACGAATTCAAGGCTGTCACGTTGACAATGGTAACGTAGAGATGGCTTAATAAGAAACCGGCACGACACCGCTCATAAGCATAGGAAACACAAACTGGGTCGTGAACTTACTTGAGCGTGGATAAGTAATAAAACTCTGTCTGTGCGCTATCAGTTTTCGCGAAATATGAGGGGTTAGAGAGTGGATTATTTTTAAAAGGGGTTCCGAGGAATATATGAATAAAACAGGTGTTTAGAGATTTTTTCCTGCTCGATTTTGTGAGGGTTACGCAGAGTAAAACGAGAAGTTGTATTAACTGCAGCAATCTCCCTGTGACTCGGAGACAATTGTTTCCTTTCCGCTGTTGCAATTGGCTTCCATCTAAACTGGCTTTCGTTTACGATTAAACAAGGTCTAAAAGTAATTTAGCTAACATGACTTACTGTGTGGTTACCACGTTCTGTGCGTTATTTTAAATTTTGCGCTGTTATCCACACATTGCTCTCTTTATTGTTTCAGTTCTGAGGTTGAAATAAGAAAAAAACAGTCCAAATGCTACGCTACGGCATCTAAAGTTAGATGCGGCGTTTCGCGTTGTCTATGTTGGGGAATATCCATCTATAAGCGCTCTAGAACAGCTTACATTTTTACAAAACGTCTCCACACTGATGATCGGCAATTAAAATCGACACCAACCTCTCAGCACGTGAGATCCTTAATACGCACTTCCTTCAATACGTTCTCAAGTACAAAATAATAAGAAGCTCACTATTATCAGCGTTTACACACGACGTCTAAGAAGACAGAAAAAAAATTGTTTTGCTTTTATTCGAAGGCAATTACGAAAACTCTCATTAAAAATAATGACTACCACGTTTGTCATAGTTTTCACTCTACATTTTACACCCTGCCAATATTCTAGAGAAAAAAGATAACAGGACGCCAATTGAAAGAAAAAAAAAAGCAGAGGTCGTATGATCGAGGCTCTGGAAAGGGAGATAAAGCTCCTCATTGCCTCGCATTGTTGGTTTTGGCATGATTTCGAGCAAGAGAGTATTACCATTATGTCACCGATTTATTGTACCAGAAAGATATTTTTTCTGTTGTTTCTTTTATTCTTATCAGTAGTGTTTTTTTGTTGGCCAACGCCTTCTGTTATTTTTATGTGCCATTTCCATCAATAATTCACTATTCTACATTTAACACTCGCTGTCCCCCTCTTTCCACTCATGGGCACTAAAATTCTCATTTTGAACTGCAACAAGTTATCTCTAACGGTGGAATATAGGTACCTGTTTTCTGCATAGCCACCCATCTTTGCATTTAAAATTTTCGTAGTGTCATTAACTGCAAAAACAATTCACTGTGGTTTCTACAGCCGCGTGATGCCGAGGGAGCTACATTTGCCTATTATGCCTTATGCCAATGAGCATAGAGTTCTACTTGGTTGGTTTGCGTTCTGAATGTACAGAACCCACGAAGAGCATTTGAAACGAACAGGTGCATGGTGCTGCTTGCTGGGGGAAACCATGTGTTGATAGTATTACAAACCGTCCGTAATTTACTGCTATCGAGATCACATGATCACCTATAAGATTTCGATAGGCTCTGTGTATGCAGACTCGTGACGACTTGGGAAATGTTACAATACTTAGCCTGTATTTTATTTTTCAAAATTAAAACTTTCAATGCGTTTAGAACTATTCACATCCCTTATTGAGCAGCCCCGCTGTTTATTTTTGCTTATGCTTGCATATGCTTGTGTTTTGTAATACATTCTACTACCAGCTATGCGTTTAATAATAGATTTTAGTACTTTATTCAAGTTTCGCTAGTTGTTGCCGGCAGGAAATAGTGCAAATCTTTATAGGATAATTTTTTAAATTTGAGTGAGCTATACATTCGTACACCTAAAAAAATGCCCCTGCTGCTTATATTCACATCATACAGTGGCTTCCAAATGTTTATACTCTCCGGGTGGTTAGTTTGCTCAGTCATGAAATAATATTGTGCCTACCTGAAATTGTATACTTCTGCGGCATTAACCACATGCTCCCCCCCCCCCCCCCCCCTTTAGAAGCGGTTTGTCAGAATTCTATGCTTGATTTTGGCGTAAGTTTCACTAGCCACATCTCACGAAATTGTCTTACCTCCCTTTTTCCCCACTTTATATTATTTCATTACCTCACCAACATCTCGTGGCTATGCATTTTGACACTAAAGTCAATTGAGAGCTTTTTTATGGCGTTTCCTTTCAGGGTTTCTTATTCACGCGTTGCATTCGCTATCATCACTGTATGCTGATGTCGAGCGCGCGTCTAACCAACGCCATAAGTTGAAATAGAACAGCTGGGCAGCTTGTATATCCGTTCGCCTCACCACGCCTGCCACCATTCTACAGTTTGGCTTCATGTCATGTCTCCGCCTAGAAGCGTTTACTCACACGTGACACTGTAATGCATGCATAGTCATAGACAAAATTGTGCGAGATGCCAGAGCACCGTTTTAAAACTGCTTCGGCGTCACTATAGGCAGGGATATGATACGCAGCGAGGCTAAGCTGAGTGACGACTGGGCGCATGTGCATCCTACATTAGCCTGAATGATTGTTCGAGAGCTTGTTTCGTATGAGGCGAGCGTTTTTCTGTCGATGATTTTTCTGCATACCGGCGCTAACGGTCGCTTTTGGCTGCTCGGGCTAGCCGGCATGCGGCTGTCTTGCACGATGAGCGGGCAATCTACTGCACTGACGATGCACATTAATAGGGAACGTCATCTTTTATCGCATATTTAAGAAGTGTTGTAGTCCCAAATTTTTACCGCGCCTCTTTCTGTGATGATTGGTTTTGCATTCATTTCAGAATGGAAGGATTGTATGGTTTTTACAAACTGTTCGTAGCAAGCGAATAGACTTTCGACGAAGCAGTTCTGTTTGTTCGTCTCAGGTGCTAGCATAGCGCCCAACGTAAATTGTAAATATTGTGCCAGCTCGAAGCGTTACAGTTGAAACACGGGCACCGTGCTTGTTGCAATCAAACAAGTACACAGGGTAAAAAAAATCAAAGTAGTGCTCTCTCTCAACGGACACTGCCTGGTATTAGGAGAAGCCGCCTATAGTAGCTGTCACGGTTACCAAATGGCAAAGAACACGAATGCAGAACCAATCACCGAAAGAAAATACATAAAAAAGGGAGACTGGTACACTTACTTTCATAAATATGTGATAAACGATGACATGACCCATAAATGTGTGTCGTCATTGTAGTAAGTTTGCCGTGATTTGAGTAGGAGCCGGATTGCTTCCAGCGAACGTGACCAAACAAAAGCGACCACTAGCGCCGAAGCTCGGAAGCATCGCCTCACACGAAACCTCAGCGTAGCCTCAACGCTATCGTATCACCTCAAACGAAACAAGCGCTCAGGTAGCCATTCAGGATAATGCACGACGCTCATGCGCTTAGTCATCACTCAGCGTAGCATCGACGATATCATATAGCCATCTAGTGACGCCAAAGCAGTCCTAAAACGGAGCTCCGGCATCTCGCAAATTTCTTCCATGACTGCACATACAGTAAACACTGAATTATTATTGTTTCATAGTATGCGGCATACAATTCTGAGGAAAACCTTTCATGCTTGCTCAGCAGATATTTGATGCCAAGATCTTGAGGCACCGGTGTGCGAGAGGTAGTTTTGGTCTGTATTAGAAAGAAGTTACATTCTTAAAAGAAAGGTTTTAAACTGTGTCTTTATCCAGTCATTCGATTCTTTTCTATGACTCTTATGAAGCCTTATGCTCGCCGTACCGAAAATTAACCTGTCGAGAGCGTTCGAGGTATGATTCGTAAGGTAAGGTGCGAGTGTGCGATTAATCGTTTCTTCTCGGTATATATCCTCATATATCAGTGAAATAAACAGACACAAGGAATGGATTTTTCTTAGGGAGTATGAAAATAAATCAGTTTCTTTTGTGTCTTCTCCTAATAGCAGGATTTCATTTTTTTTTTGAAATATTCATATTCTTACAGAGCTGATCATTGAGCATTCGCGATCTGTATACCCCTGGCTGACTATGCAACATACCCTTCCAGCCAATTCAATACCTTGAGTATTCTTTCCCACAGTGCCTATATTTAGCCCACTCACTTTCTATGGCAACAGACAGCTCTAAAGAATTTAATACTGTGAGGCATTCAATCTACCATTGCTCTCTGGCTGCTTCCACTCAATCTTCGTTATGAAGGTTGCACACCCAACTGGAATGTTTCATTTAAACGTAAGCCGCCTGGCCCACTGGAGGAGCGCTCTTGGAACTAAGTTCTGCATCTCTAATAGAAAAGAAAGTACTGAAGAAAGTACAACCTTTTAAAGCAAGATTGTACTTTCCCTTATGCTGTTTTAAGTTTTCTTCAGCTTAATTTTTCATTTTTCTATGTTTTTGCTGCAATGAAACTAAAAACTAAACATTCATTATAAAAATCCGGCTTTCAACGCATATTACGTTGTTCTAAGCAAACGCTGGATCAAGAAGATTGAATGTTACATATATTTTAGGCTTTAAGAGGGCCGCCCAGAAACGCTGTGTCGGCGCTAACACCTCGTCTATAGCGCACTTTCATTAGATACAAATAATTGGCGTAGCGATCCTTAGTATCCACCTAAACACTGCCATTTAGTTGTCAATGAAATTTATTAGCTTCTACAGGAACCTAGAGTTCAAGATAATTTATTTGTAGTTTAAGGATAATTTGTAAATATTTAACACTACTTAATACACATGTCTTCTTAAATGTCTCATTCCCCCTTAACAGAAAAGTCTCACTATAGAATTACTCTCTTCAGAGACTCAATCTCTTAGATCGACATTTCTGCTAACGATAAAGTTGAGCATGCTTGAAATTAGCAGAAATGTCGTTCTAAGAGGTTGAGTCTCTCACACGAGTAATTCTAAAGGACAACTTTTCTAAAAATGTGCAGAAGACATGTAAGAATACATATGTATTAAATGGTGCTAAATGTTTACAAATCATCCTTAAACTACAAATAGTTTAAGAATGATTTGTAATTATTTATTTCTGCTAATGATAAAGTTGAACATGCTTGTGCCCCGCCGGGGTGGCGCAGTGGTTACGGCGGTTGACTACTGTTCCCAAGAAAGCGGATTCGAATCCCGGCATCGGCGGCAGCTTTTAGGTCGAGACGGAAAACAAGGCGCCCGTGTGCTGTGCCATGTCATTGCATGTAAAAAACCCCAGGTGGTAGAAGTATTTCGGAGTCCTTTACCACGGCATCTCTCATAGTAAGAGTCGCTTTGGGACGTTAAATCCCACAAACCAACCAACCAACATGCTTGTGTTCTTAGAATAAACCTAGAATTTATGCAGCAGTAAACTGCAAAAAGAAATCATTTTCACAATAATATCTGATGTGGACATATTTGGAAGTGATTTTGAAAATTATACAGTTACCTGCCTGTCGAAAAAAAAATTGAAGATGGCTCAGCTTTGCTATACCTGGATATACGTAGCGAAAAGCAGTGACTACATCGGGATCAGAAGTTAATTTCTCTGTGCCGTTCGCCAGCAGCTAAACACTCCTTGGCCTCAAAGTTGAGGACGTCCAAGTTCACCGGCATTGTTAATAATAATCATTCGTTCAGAGGAAGGGAAAGGCGCAGTATGTGTCAGACTTGCTCTGTGGACACTTGAACCATAATTCGTTTTCATGGAAGGAAAGGCGCAGCATCTACACTCGCGGAAGGCAAGAAGCGCCGCCCGGGGGTGTTGGAGCGCACTTGTTTCCGTTTGGTCCTCGTAGCTGGACGAGTCCAACTGGCTGAAGAGGCTGCTGGGACCCAAGACCTCCCGGCCTGCCTCTGAGGCGGCGGCACCCGCCCCTTGACCTGCGTGTCGGGGGGTGGGTAGATCACCTTATCTGTTGGACATTAAAGTTTAGTCCATCCATCCATCCTCGTAGCTGACGGCAGATGGGAGGCGTCACTTCTACGCCGTGCGCCAGCAGCTATACTCTCCTTGTCTTCCAAGTAGAGCGCGTTAAGTTACCCTAACTGAGTGACTTGACTATTTTAGTATGCTCCCTTCAAATTGCGCACCAATCGCAGTATCTGTCACTCGCGGAATCCCGCTATCCTTCTCACGGAAGCGGAATTATGGAGAGCGTTTTATGACCCGGGATATGGCACAGAGGTGAAGCGCTCGGATGGGGATCCACGGGATGGAGGTTCGGTTCCCGGATGGAGACCAACTTTTTAACGAGGGGTCGCACACCATTTAAGCATTGCTAGGCAACGTCAGCAAAGGTTCGCCAGAGGGCGAGTAGCTGCCCTTGGCTATGACGTCACGGCATACGGCATACAGCATACGACATACGCTAAGCTCGGCTCCGACAATCGTAGGGTAGGGTGACAGTTGGCAGTTGCTGGTCCTATAGGGCTCGGATGGTATGTCAACGCCGCCTGCGGCCGGGGCTAGCCAGCCACCGAATTTTATTTGTTGTAGGCCGACATTGCACGTTGACGACGGCTGTTGTTGCGGCGCGCGTTTAATGCGAAGCATATTGCTGGAGGTAAACCACAGCCCTTCGTGACGGTTATACGCCGTGCAAAGAATGTGGAATGCTACATCACACCACGTGATAAGCTGACGTCACGACAGAGGCGAGACGGGGGTCCAGCTCGCGCCGTCGGCTGCGGTTGCACGCCGTGCGGACCACGTGGTATGGTGACGTCACACCACGTGATACGCTGACGTCACGACAGAGGAGACACGGGGGTCCAGTAACGACCGTTGGTGCACGTCAAGCCGGCTGGACAAGGGTAGTTTACGGGGAGGCTTTCCCGTACGACCGTGTTGTTGCCGAAGAAATCAAAATCGTTGATTCCTTTAGCACGTCGGTGTTCTAAGAGCTTTTACTTTGCGTACATATTCGCGTAGTGGCAATCGAGTATCGTTGGCCTGGACGACGACATGTTCGTTGTGCGTGTCGGTAACACAGTTAGATTAGAGATGAACGAGTCATGCTATTACCTAGTTTTATGCGATGGGAAAGCATTGTGCATTCCAAGTTTAAACCGTGTAAAAGCACGTGTAACCAAGGAAAGAAAAGTTTAGCCAAGTGTAACCGTGGAAAGCCGAGTTTAGCAATCAATATGCTTCGCATCTGACCAGGCTTAACCAAGCTAAGCCTCAGCCAGTTTATTCTCTCCCTCTTCTTTTTCTTTTCTTCTGTATTTTCTCTTCTGTCCGCACGAGCCAGCGGAGGTGGCTCAGCTACAGAACCAGTAGCAGGCCCATACATTTTCTTTTCCTTCTGACTACAGCCACAACAACAACCCTCGTATTGAAGCTTTTCGCTTCAAAATATCAAAACCTCAAACCTTTCAATAGAGATACGCGGTACTCTACATTTTTATTGACTTTTAACCTTCCTATGTGCCTTTGCACGAAACGTTCTCCTTGCTATATGTTTAGAAAACGTTTTATTAGATGTTACACAATGATATGAACGCCGACAAATGGCCAGAACAGGAAATGCACATGATTAAGAACAAAGGAAAGGGCATATAAAATACATCCTAACGAATAAATACACCACAATCAGTATTTACATACAGAATAAAATTTGGCTGTTTGTGATGATGATATATACCATTTGGAATGACAATATACTCAATAAAGGTATGTCTACTAACCCCTGCCCCTTAGAGTGACATCGGACTCCCTGGACGCCTGCGAGCGGTACCGGAACTCCGGTGTCACCTCTTCCGGACAACAAAAAGTTTCACCACTATCAGGAAGTGTAAAATAATTTGTCAAATAAAATAGCTATAAACATATACAACAATCGCATGTTCTCCACACCGCTCTGCGGAGTGCTTTATTTTTCTCGCCTTTTCTTCTCGGAAAACAACAACGTAATAAATAAAAACGCTATATGGAGGCTGCAAGAAATGCCTCACATTTTCTGCTGTCTTGATGTAAAAAAAAGCCGTTTCGTCCGTTAAACGCGTTCGTCTTCTCCATACAGGGTTATGTTTATATACGTGTTGCTGCAGAAATGCAAGCATGCAAAACAAATTTTTGTCTTTGCACAAAACGCTTCAGTACCGATTTCAATGGACGCGCAATAAAACCGCCAGTATCGCTGACGTTAACTCTATCGTGCCGGACATCTTTTGTGCTCAGATATTTTTTCTCTAGCATTTTCGCTGCCTTTAATAATAATAATAATTGGTTCACAAAAAAAAAACTGATTGATTTATAGGAAGGGAAAGGCGCGGTAACGATCTCACTTGTTTTCTGTGGACACCTCAACCAACACCACCTTCTCAGTGGGAGTGAAGGTGGAAAGAGAGAAAGAGGAGCCGTAGTAGAGGGCTACGGAGTAATTTCGACCACCTGGGGATCTTTAAGTTATGTCACCACCTTTTTGAATTTTTTTTAAATTTTGACCTTTAAATTTTATTTCGCACTGACCTTATAAAGCATCGTTTTATATGATATTCAAAAGCAAAAAAAAGAGTTTAAAAAGTGATGTTAGAATTTGTTATGGACAAAAAATGTTCCAAACATGGCTGTTACGCAAACATTCATAACTAGCCAATGGAGTGCAGAAATTCTACACTTCTTGGCACAGACTTAGCCAAATAACCAGGCTGTGCAACTAACTAGGATCTTTGCCATCCGATTATTGGGAATCATGTTATACAAAAAATTCCAACAAAAACAAACAAATGTGTCATTTTTGTTTGCATTCCTTGACATAAAACATGATTACATCAAAACTTACCATTTGATTTCATTCATTCTAGTTCATTGCACAGGTTAGTAATAGAGAAACGAGCGTGCAAAGTTTCATTGAAAAATGTTCCTTCAGTTCAAAGTTACAACTGTTTGCACAACAAGAAAGTGCAAGAAATCAAGTTTTGTGAAAAACACGATTAAAAGCAGAGACGTTAGTAGCGTCATGCACCCCCTTGCGGAAATTTAAAGAAATATTTAAAAAAAAAACAAAGCCTTACAAATTGCCTTTAAAAAGATTTTACATATGAGACTAAAACATAACAGAAAAGTTTCAATATGCGCCGTAGATTATCGTTGAGTGATCAGTTTTTGTTACCAAACCACATCAGATTCGGTTTCGGAACTCTTCATTATCTGTTGGAAAGTTAGCTATAACTTTTGAACTAAATAAGATACGAACATGATTCTTGCTGAAAAACATTCTTGAATGGTTGGGGGCTCTCTAAACATAAAAAAGAAAAAATGTCATTTTTACAAAAAAAATGCCTTTTCAAACGTGGTGACATACCTTAACGTGCGCTGACATCGCACAGCACACGGACGCCTCTTCGTTTCGCCTCCATCGAAACGCAGCCGCCGAAGTCGGGTTCGAACCAGCTGAGCCACCTCCGCTGCCTCGTGCAGACATAAGAGAGAAAGTAGAGACAAAAAATGGCTGAGGCTTAGCTTGGTTAAGCCTGGTCAGATGGGAAGCATACTGATTGCTAAACTCGGCTTTCCATGGTTACACTTGGCTAAACTTTTCTTTCCTTGGTTACACGTGCTTTTACACGGTTTAACCTTGGAATTAACTGCTTCATCGGCCCGTCGTTTCTTCGTTCTTTCTCGCCGTGTTTTCCGTTCCTTTTAAATCGCTGCTCTCGTTGTTCGGGGGTTTCTTCGGCACGCTTCCGTCGCCTAGAGGCATTCCAACGCTCCAAACGTGTCGACGTACTACTAGACTCACTGTCCATACTAGTGGAAGCGTTGCTCGTATCAGTGGAGCATCGTTGTCGCCGAGCCGCATGCCGAGCACGCTCCTTGGCCAAACGTTCTTCCCGCTCTTCTGGGCTCTCTGCAGCACGCCGCAGCCTTCGCTTTTCATTCCACCGCTCGGCTGCACTCCCTGGAGGCATCGCAACCTTTTGTGAGGGTCTACTGGAGGCGAGTTGTTGTTGTTGTGGCGGTAGGAAGAAGGAAAAGAAAAATTTGGGGGACGCTTAAGCTTCGCCTTCAAGAGTGGAACGCGATAGCGTTATTGCACCTCGTCGAGAAAACTTACTAAACGCAAGGGTATTGGGGCATCCTCGCACCGGTACCCGCGCGGCCCGAAGGGGAAAAGCGGGTGAGCGAAGATAGTGATCTAAAGAAAGGAAAGACGCTTGATTCTACAACCTGTGAGGGTGCAGGGCGAAACGTCAGGGGCGAGTGGCGCGCCACGTGTCGGGACAGCGCCGCACATTGCGAGGAGGGGTTCTTCTGTGTTTGCCGCAAGATGGCTCTGCATGTGCGCAGAGCGCAGAAGAAATGTAGCGGAAACGTACTTCGCTACTCGTGTAACTGCGACTTCTGTAAGTAACATGCTCACAATTACTGATATACACTGCAGTATAACGTTCTACGGCATGTTTCTAAGGCAACACCGCATTCACTAGAAGCGCTTTTGTACCGCTTTCAAGCATCGAAAACTCGTGGCTGAGTGGTAGTGTCTCCGTCTCACACTCCGGAGACCCTGTTTCGATTCCCACCCAGACCATCTTGGAACTTGCTTTTTATTTATGAAGTGCATGTTTATTTTGAAGTGCATGCCGGGATTTATCGCTCACTGGACGCCGACGACACCGGCTTTTCTGCGACACGTGCATTTTAGAGCTACCGCGTTAAAATGCACGGGCCTGCTACTGGCTCTGTAGCTGAGCCACCTCCGCTGCCTCATGCAGATAGAAGAGAATATAGAGAAGAAAGAAAAGGAAGAGGGAAAGAGACGCGCTCCGCAACAACAGCCGTCGTCCAGCACCAGCGGTGGCGTGTGCAATGACGGCCTACAACAGATAAAAATTCGGTGCCAGGCTAGCCCCCGCCGCAAGCGGCGGTGACCCACCTGTACCAGCCCTATCAGGGGAGAGAGTCCTCAATCCTCTCCCCTTTATATATAAACCGGCGCTATACCACGTGGTCCGCACGGCGTGCAGCCGCAGCCGACGGCGCGAGCTGGACCCCCGTCTCTCCTCTGTGGTGACGTCAGCTTATCGCGTGGTGTGACGTCACCATACTACGTGGTCCGCACGGGGTGCAACCGCAGCGGACGGGCCGAGACGGTCTCCCGTCTCTCCTCTGTCGTGACGTCAGCGTATCACGTGGTGTGGCGTAGCATTCCACATTCTTTGCACGGCGTGTAACCGTCACGAAGGGCTGTGGTTTACCTTTATCAATATGCTTCGCATAAAAGAAAAAGAAGAGGGAGACAAAGACGCGCGCCGCAGCAATCGTCGTCCAACACCTAAGCGGTGGCGGCTGAAATGACGGCCTACAACAGATAAAAATTCGGTTGAAGGCTGGCCCCGCCACAAGCGGCGTTGATATACCAGTCCAAGCCCCGTAGGGCCAGGGCAGCCACCCTTCACCGCCTCCCTCTGTCAACGCACATTAAAGATTCCCAGGGGGTCGTAATCACTCCGTATATACCAGTCCAAGCCCCGTAGGGCCAGGGCAGCCACCCTTCACCGCCGCCCTCTTCAACGCACGTTAAAGATTCCCAGGGGGTCGTAATCACTCCGTGGCCCTCCACTACGACTCCCATTATCTCTTTCCGCTTTCACTCCCACCTTCCTACCTTTATTTACAGCCCAGTTCAAGTGTCCACAAAACAAGTGTGACAGGTACTGTGCCTTTCCGTTCCTATGAACTAATTATATTATTCGATCACTTTTTAGCAATGGCCTTTCAGTTACACCGCCTTCATAGCCGTGATGTGGTCGTTCATGCTGTGATAATGTTAATTGGTTCAAAGGAAGGGAACGGCGCTGTATCTGTCCCACTTGTCACTTGTCTTTGTGGACACCTCAACGCGCCGTAAGGGAAGAGAGGAAGGTGGGAGTGAAAGTGGAAAAAGAGAAAGAGGAGCCGTATTGGAGGGCTACGGAGTACTTTTGACCACCTGGGGAATTTTAACGTGCGCAGACATCGCACAGCACACGGACGCCTCATCATATCGCTTCCATCCAAACGCAGCCACGGCAGTCGGGATTGAATATGGGTGCCAACGGATATTAGTGATTCTCTCGCGTGCGAAAGAAATTATAGAGCGCTGTAGAATGTGCATTGGAGTAATGCGAGAGCACGGATGCTGCTTTTGGTTGCTTGTGGTTGCTTCATTTCTTGTTGCTCCATTTTAGTCTTTGGTACTTTCAACTTGCGCGCCAATTCCTTAATATGCCCTTTTTCGGCTCTAATTTCGGTTTCTTGACGTCACATCTACTAGGTCACATTATTTCACATCTTTTTTATCCATTTTAGTTTTCGGTACTTTCAAATTGCGCGCCAATCCCTTCATATGCCCTTTCTCGGCTTGATTTCAGGTTGCGTGACTTTAGCATTATTGACTGATTTAATTAACGATTTAGTATTTGCTACATCTCCACCTCACCCTAATTGACTGATTTAGAGGGAGAGAAGACTTTATTTACACCGACATGGACCTCGGGGCAGGGGCTCAACCAGGGGGAGGGTCTTCTTGCAGGCGCTAATTCGCCGTGGCCGCAGATCTCTTGGAGTAAGCCTCCTCCGCCAGGCGTAGGACGATTCATCCTCATTTGGGCAGCGGATGTAGGACCCAAGGTAATTTGATTAAGGGGGTCACTTTATTTAGCTCCCGGAGTATTGGGGCATCGCCAGATCTGATGATTTTAACTCATAGGTATGTTGCAGAGATCGCAAGTTTATGGGTCACCTGTCAACTCATTATGCGGAGTAATCTGAGGAAAAAACGATTGGCCTGAATTTTTCGCCTGACTCTGCATTCTGAGGGTATTAGGGACCTATCTGGTGTTTAGATCCTTTTGTTTAGTCTGGGAGTCTCAGAGAGCTGCTTGTAGTTGATGAGGGGGTCTTTTTCTTCAGTTAGCGGTGTCTCTATGGCCGCTCGGGTGTATACATCTCGAGCGTGGCGATGGGCAGCCTCATTGCATGGTAGAACCTCGTGAGCTGGAACCCAGATGACTTAAACCTCCCGGTTTAACGGGTGCTTTCTCAGTAGACTGGCCACTGGCTTGGAAATTAGGCCTTTGCCGAAGTTCTTAACAGCCGGCTTATTATCTGAAAGGATAGTTTTGGCTTTGTGCCTTTACATGCTAGCGCTATCGCAGCTTCTTCATCTAATAAAGCGTTACGCGTATTAATGGATCCAGTTACTTTCTGGGAGTGGTTCCCATCTACAGTGCTATCACCGCGACTCGTTCTAGCCCGCAGTCTGCATCGCAATAGGCAGATTTCTCACGAGGGTCGTTGATTAGTTTGCTTTGAATAAATTTTGCGCTATGCTGCCTTCGTTCCTTGTCATGAATCGGGTGCATATTCGCAAGGATCGGTGAAATTTTCAATAGTCTCCGCATCTCAAGTTCCAGGAGTTCAGCGACATAGGGTGGCTCACCTGACTGAAGCTGTAGTACTGTAAGAATTTTTCAGCCTACTACAGTGGAGTTGAGCCGCCAGATCTGGGCCTCCCTGACCGCTTCAGCAATCTCTTCCCAGGTATTATGCATTCCCAACTATTTTAGTATTTGATACATTGAAACGGTAGACAAGCGCAATCATGAAGAGCGTTTCACGATCCAGGGCGTGGCCCTCTTTTGTTTTGTGTTTACATTGAGACATTTTGTATCGGAATAAGAAAAAACGACACCATTAATGGGTTGAAGTTACAAGCAGTTGATGTGAAATTCTGGCGTACGGGGACAATGTTGCTGTTTTTACGGTTGACCAGGAAAGCGCAATTGACTCTGGCAAATGAGTGCCTGAGTTTTCCCATGTTACCGGTAGTGGGGTGAACTGGGCCAAGTGCCTTCGACTTTGCAAATGTGTCGCGGGCGAAGATCCTGACGAAGTACTTAGGTATCGAGCTGGATTGTTGGAAAGGGAAGAAGTAAGAAATACGGCAGAAAACAGAGACGTGGAAAGGCGCCAACATATCCTTTGTCGCCAAAGCTACATTATGTAATCTTATTTTGATCAGCAAGCTATGGTGCCCGTTGAAAGTGTTGCATTGTTCGCGGCTAAACTTACAGGCCATTTTCATTTGGGTGGCGGAATGGGAACTCTGCAGCAGGACGAATCTGTTCTGGCGGGTTAAATATGGGAGTTTGGGGCTCGGGCATTTCTTTTTACGCCAGGTGATCAATCGATTTTTGTTTTTTTCGCTACGTTTCCGACCCATTCTTGCGCACCGTCTCGCAAGTTAGGCCTGCTGCCTGAGTTTGTTGTCTCCACGGAAGAAGTAGCGTGTGGGAGTTTTGGATATTACAGGGAGGTCATCGAGAGTTAGATTTTTTTCAGCACGTTTCTCTATGGAATATTTCTTTAGTGTAAAAATGAAATGAAAAAATTGTACCGCGATCTGTGTGATATTGTCTTCTCAGAACCCTTGTACAGGAGCATATACAGTGGAGGCCCTGGCACAGGTGTATTAAAGACAGTAAAGGAAATGGAAGTTCCGCTAGGAGCTAAGACCTTTTTTTTTAATTACCGGAACATTACCAGTACAGACGTTATTCGAGGAAAGGGGCTTTTTTTCTTTACTGTGGAAACACCTTGTTTATTCTTTAGGCAGCCACAAACAATAGATCATGTTTTTTTACATTGCTGGGTATATGTACATTTCTGGGCTGTGTTACAACGGACCATAAAGAAGGATTTTCCACTACACTCGCACGGCATTCGATATTCAAGCATAGATAATCAGAACGGGGTTGCATTTGACGTAATTATGCTCACGAACCTCCACTGTATATGGCGCTCCATAATGGCAGGCTATCACTGTCACACGGATGCCAGACCTGCTCGAATTTAAGATAGTATGGAGTGGTTTATTGACATTCAAAAAATAGCTGCAGAACCTCCTGAATTGCTCCAGAGGGTAGAGCCTTTGTTGCCGCTGCGGGAGTTTTAATGTGGCGAGGCCAGTCTAACGCTGGCTGATCAGACATTCATTCACGTATATTGCCTTGTGTGTATTTTTATCATGTTTTGAGCGGAGTTTTGTGTTATGTCGTATGCCAAAGCCAGGAAATAAAGTAAACAAATTCTGGGCGTGGCATATTGTGGTAAAGCGCACGGCTGGGGATCCAAGACATGGAGGTTTGATTCCCGGTGGAGACATTTTTTATGAGGCAATGCTGGCAGAGCTTAGCGAGAGGGCTGCGCAGCTGGCTTTGGCTGTGACGTCACGCACATGCGCAGAACTAGGCTATGTGAAACCAAGCGAAGCTGCGGTCTGACACTGGTAGTGAAGCTTTCGCTTCTCATTATATATATCTCTTATTATATATATATATATTGTTACGCCGCGTAGCGGCGCACTGAGAAGCAGTAGAAGCAGAAGAAGAAAAAGCGGAGGAAGCAAAGCGCGCGCAGACTGATCCGGGTTTTTCTGAGCCGTGTGCGTCTGTCCTTCATACGAAGTTCACCTGTATTAAAACCATTTCATCCGTTCCATTTGATGCTAGGCGCTGGGTAAAAACGTTCTGGATCCGCCAGTACCTCGTCGCAGCCGGCGTGTAGCAGGTTTGCCACCTTTACCTCCTCAACAGTACCTTTCAATGGCTACCACCCGCATGATGCAGACTCATGAACAGCGACCTGAAGAGACGATGGCCTTTCCCCACCACCGAGAGCCGCGTACGATACAAATTTTACTGAAAGAATAGAATATTCATTACTATATTAAGAAATAGGCAGTTTCCTTCTAGAAAAACAAAAATAAATTTTAATGTCAAAAACTGTTTCCTTGTCCTTATGTTTACGTACTATATATCACCTCCCAGCAATGAATAGAATTAAAAAAAAAACTACAAATCTATACTCAAATCAAATCTCGTGCAACCTGGCATCCTTGGCAAATAGCATTCAGAATATTAAGCATAATATTGCGGCAGTCTCTAACAATCTCTGCAATTTTTCAAGTGCAGCCAAACCTGACATGCTTACTTGTTACAGTCACCATTTGGAATTCAATGAGAGCACTAGCATGGGGGCGTGGATTTAGTGAAAATCTCGAGAAGAACGTTTTTTAAGTAAGTATAGGCGTACCATTTATAAGTGGAGGAGCATCTCCCCTTATATGAGTATGCCAAAAGGGGAACCCAGCAGTCACCTGCTCGTTTACTCACCATTTCCAACTAAACTTTCATGTCTCCATAGCAACCACGCTGATCACAGCGACTCTAAATCAGTTCAGTTCAGTTCAGTCGTTCAGTCGTGTCCGACTCTTCGTGACCCTATGGACCATTTCACGCCACGCTTTCCGGTCTCTCACTATCTTCCTAACATCACATAACTTCATCTGCAGTGCCTCGAGGATGCCATCTAACCATCGCGTTCGCTGCCTACCCCTTCTCCGGCGACCGTCAACCTTTCCCAACATCAAATCTTTCTCCAGCGACTCCTCTTTTCTCATCAGATGACCAAAGTAGCTGAGTTTTAACTTTAGAATTTGACCCTCCAATTAGCAGTCAGGGTTTATGGTCGACAATATCGACTGATTTTATCTTCTGGCAGTCCAAGGAACTCTCAAGAGTCTTCGCCAGCACCAGAATTCAAACGCGTCAATTCTTCGGTGGTCAGCCTTCTTCACAGTCCAACTCTCGCATCCATACATCACGACTGGAAAGACCATAGCACGAGTTATACGGATCTTGGTTGGCAGACTAATGTCTCTGCTCTTGACTAGGCGGTCAAGGCTAACCATTGCTCTCTTTCCCAGAAGCAGGCGTCTCCTAATTTCATGGCTGCAGTCTCCTTCCGAGGTAATCTTGGAGCCCAGGAAGAGAAAATCTGTCACAGCTTCCACTTCTTGTCCATTGATGCTCCAGGACTTGATAGGGCAAGACGCCATGATCTTTGTCTTTTTGATGTTCAGTTTAAGCCCAAACTTCTCACTCTCTTCTTGTACGCGCATCAAAAGTCTCTTGAGTTCCACTTCACTTTCTGCCATTAAAGTGGTATCATCCGCATATCTAAGGTTGTTGATACGTTTTCCAGCAATCTTCACTCCATATGAAGACTCGTCCAGACCGGCCTTCCTCATGATGCACTCTGCATATAGGTTAAGTAGGCAGGGCGACAGTATGCAGCCTTGCCTCACTCCTTTCTCAATCGGAAACCAATCGGTAAGACCATGCCCAGTTCTGACTGTGGCCTCTTGTCCTTCATACAGGTTGCTGAGGAGACAGATGAGGTGAATTGGAACTCCCATCTCTTGGAGAGCTTGCCACAATCTGCTGTGATCTACGCAGTCAAACTCTTTCGCATAATCAATAAAGCAGAAGTAGATGGGTTTCTGGAACTCTCTTGCTTTTTCCATGATCCAGCGGAGGTTGGCAATTTGGTCTCTAGTTCCTCTGCCCTTGCGAAACCCAGCTTGCACGTCCGGAAGCTCCCGATCCACATACTGCCGCAACCTACCTTGGAGGATTTTCAACATCACCTTGCTAGCATGCGAAATAAGTGCGATCGTGCGGTAGTTGGAACAACCTTTGGCACTGCCTTTCTTTTGAATGGGTATGTAAACTGACCTCCTCCAATCCTGTGGCCACTGCAGGGTTGTCCAAATCTTCTGACATAATGTATGCAGAATGCTAACAGCGTCATGGTTGAGGTTTTGAAGCAACTCAGCTGGAATGCCATCACTTCCGCTGGCTTTCTTCTTAGCAAGACTGGCTAAGGCCCATTCAACTTCACTCTTCAGGATGCCCGGCTCGAGATCAGTAATCACAACCGTCTTATGTTGGGTTTGCAGCGACTATAAATAGTTCTCCTCTAACTAGACGTTTTCTTGATCATCTTATTTCGCAGCATTCTCGTGCTTTCGTACGGATGTGCGTACGTGAACAAGCAACTACCAGACCTTGTTATATTCAAGCCTGAGATTCAATTGCTCCATGCGCACCCTCCCCCTTCCCCATGAATAAACATCACTTTTTGAGAATAAAATTCCTTGTTAACCTCAAGCGAAACCAACTCTCGTGTTCTGCATCGTTCCAGAGCTCTTGTGCACTGCTTCGTTTCCAGAGCGGGAACGGAGTCTTGATGCCTGTCGACTGCTGTGCTCTGTTTTGTGTGCTTCGCATTTCATTTGCTGTCGTTTTATTGATGCCCCATCTCAATCGCATGAAATAAGTAAAATTAAAGATTATGTAATAAACATCGAACAGCCAGTCTAAATGAAGGCATATTGCTGCACACGGTAGACGTCCCTCGTGGCACAGGTCTGCAAAAAGTTCATTTCTTATGCCGACTATCTGCTTGTCTAGTGGGAACTCTCGGTGTGGGCTTTATATCATGCCTTATATACGCTAATTTTCTAGATTGTAAAATGTTTATTTTCTTTTATAATTCTTTCACATTTCTTCTCTTCAGCTCCTGACGGTTCCTCACTGCTACCATTAATTCGTTCATACTTATCCTCACGCTCACAGTTCGTTGAAATTAATGACCATAAGTCACAAATACAATCTATGCAAAGTGATGGCCTCAGGGGAGCATTCTTGGTCCAGTCCTTTTTTATTTTATATAAATGATATAGTGCTAATAGATAATGTGTCCAATTTTGTCATTTACGCTGATGATTGTAACATATTTTTTAGTGGAAAAAATGTTACCGCTATTCTACCACTCGCAAGCTCAGTTTGTTTTCGGCTGCAGGATTGGACCTCTTATTAAATGAATCTCAACCTCTTATTAAATGAATCGAAAACAAAATATGTTTTGTTCCGCGCACCCAGTACATGTCTGGAAATGCCCGTCATCATTTGTCCATATATAATTAATAGAGAGACATCTGTGAAAACACTTGGCGTTATTTTCTCTGAACACATGCTTTGGAACGACCATGTCGATCATCTTTGCTCAAAAGCGCGAAAGGTAGTTGGCATTCTCAATAGAAATCGACATTTATTTCCTGCCAAAATTAAACACCTTTTGTATAATTCCTTATTCCATTCCGTGCTCAGTTACTGCGCACTGATGTGGGGAGACACTAGTGCGCATAATTTAAACAAACTAATCTTACTACAAAAAGAAAAGCTGTTAGGGCGATAGAAAGTGTTCCATTCAACGAGCATACTAAACATTTATTCTACAAGTACAAAATAATGAAAGCCGATAGCATATACAAGTATAAACTAACAAAATTTACACTGCAGTAATGCAGGGCCATTTAGATGCATTCCTCTCACTCGTCAATCTCCATAAGCAAGAATACATATACCCTCATCGCCATAAACTACCATGGAAAGTTCCCGTCCCGCGCACAGGTTATGGCCACCAACGCGTTGAATACACACTCCTCCACACACTCAATGACTTTGCGAAGCAAGACATATACACTACGAAACTTAACAAAAGGGACATAGAGCAGTTATTTAAAAAATAGCATTAGTGTAACTAGATATTTCTTTTCACTTTCGTTTTGTACACTGAACAAAAATCTGAAATGTTAGTGCTGTCATTGTTGTCAGGATGGTTGGAGCTTTGTCAAGGTGATATTGTGCAGCTTTGCCTCCCACGCCCTTTTTTCGCCATGTGTTTTTTGTTTCGGTGAAAATAAAAATTGATTGATTGATTGAATGCTTACATTAACAAAGCTTCCTAGCTGTCTCAGTGGTATCCAGCACAAACATATTTCCTGCTGGGTATCAATTTATATTTCTTTTCATATTACATTACATTTATTTTTGTTTCCTGTGTCCTCCGATTATCGACTTTTATTTCACTTTCATGCGGCACCTCTTGTCGTCGTTTGATTTCTTCTTTGGCGTAGGAATAAGACATGCCTCGAAGAATGCAGCATTCTGATTCCTGCGAGGATTTGTGGTAAAAGTAAGAAAGGACGTTTTGGAGGTTCATATCAAATGAATTACGAATTTCTTGTCTGTATGCTGCGCAAAGGATATATGACATCTCAACTCATCCATTTGCAAATAACGGCTCACAGGACAAATCGCTATTGGGAGCAATCTAGACCCTTTTTACCACAAATTAGATACTGCAAACGACCAATGTTATTGCTCGAGACGCCTCCAATGCTTTTTCAATGTTAACAGCCTGGCCATCTAATTTGGCACTCAAGAAAAAGGACAAAGGTTGTTTCCCAGGGAGGGAAATTACTAATTAAGTTTCAGGAGAAATTTCTCGAACCAGGCCCCCATATGGTTGTCTTTTTTTCACTGACACGCATATTTATACTATACATTTTGATTTCGCGCTGGAACCATTGCTGAAAAAAAAAGAGAAGAGAATACAGAAAGTGCGGATAATTCAAGCAAGATGGACAAAGCATACAACATTCTTGTCATTAAAATATAATTATTTTAAATAGGGCAGTGAGCAGATAATAAGCTAGGATAAGGGAAATCTGCCTCATCACAACGCAGGAACGCACAGGCACATTTGCTTGATAAATGGTCGCTTATTTAATCAGAAAGGCTAGCAACGCTGGTAGGTGACGGGTGGTCGATATGGATTCGAACCACTGCAAAAAAAATACTCCTAAAAAGTTTAATTATCTCAGGCATAGGAGTGACTGCCACTGGTTCTCGTTGAAATGCTCAGAAGAAGGAAATGGTTTAAGACAATGACTGCGGTTTTTGTAGACTGGAAAATTACAACAGCACACTGCCCTTGTGCGATGTTCTTCTGTTTGCGAAAACAAATATTAGACACCTGGTAGTAGCTTCATATGAAGCGCGTTTCTGTTTAATATCATGGCTGCACAGAAACGTTCGAATGCTAAGAGAAGGGTTCGTCACTACGTTTTTATATATTCGAATATTATAGGAAAAACTTTCTCTGGGCGGATCCTGATATTGCGTTTGTCAGGTAGGGAATAAATAGGTATACGCGACCAAGTGCCCTTTTTACGCAAGGGTTATTGTTTAAGAAAATCATTTTCAGGCAACCTTTTTGGAAACAAAAAAAGTCCTATAAGGGCACTCAGTCGATGGGCCATCTATTATCACAATTTGTATCATCTTTAAGAAGAAGTTTGAGACAGGGCCATCTCATTGTTATATATTTTTTTCTTGCTTTAGCAAGTTGCAGACATGTGAAAATCGGCTCCGGCTAAGAGGAGAGGACAAGCAGTCCAGATCCTGTAAGGGCTGAAAAGATGAAATGATTTTATGCAAACTCGGAAGTCTAAAATAACGTAATTTTTTAAAGAGAGGATCACCTCGTTCACCACATTTCATCACGAATACGCACTCAAATGATGTGAACAACACAGAATGAACGTTCTAGTACATTATATTAGGAAAATCCTTCGTGCTGTCATCTCTATTCACTTGGAAACTGGCTCTCTGCGGAGAGCTGAATGGAGGAGTCAGTAAAAATGTTCTTACACATGCGCACTCTGACAGCCTTGAGTGTTCGCTAATGCAGTCTTTGCTGCACCATGCAGATTGCGCCTGCCAAAAATAAAGGAGCGACGTACTTAAAGTGCATTTTCTGCACAGGTCGCTTCACTCGAATGAGCTTTGGTGTGCATCTCAAGGTTAAAAAATGCTTGGAATGCAAGGTTCACGTGCTCTACTTTTTGTTTTGAGGCAAAACATTCAGCGACATTTGGAGCCATAAAATATGCCTTTAATAGCCCCAGTTAATTTAATGTGAACTTAGCCGCTGCAGTTTTCTATCACAGGGAACATAAAATCAACAATGCCTGTGTATGTACAATGGGCCGTTAAGTGAGATATAAGGCAAAACGTGACGAAAGGCGTCCAGTGTGCCACCAATTTTATACAACGTAGTGTGTTGGTAAAATCTATAACCTTGCCATTTCTCATTTTTACCTGTTTTCAGATGGCATTAACGAGTTTATGATATTATGCAGAAGAATGTGTGATAGAGGAAAAGAAGCCGGAATGAATGAAAGCCGGAAGCTAGAGAAGAAAGGAACCAACATCTTGTGTAAAGTATGTTTATGCTTTTTTCACCAAAGTTCACAATACAATACACCAGTGCAGGTATAAATATTGATAATTCTACGTGAAATGCATATTTGGAATGTTCGGCAAATCTCTAGGTGCTAATCGATCAAAACGTATTCCTGTCAACTCAATAATTTCTATCTCGTTTATTACGTGTAGGGCTCGTAAATGTAATGTTTATTTCTCAGTTTTATATCCCAGCCTTGCGGAAAGCTGCAGCCATGACAATACTGGTTAGCTACGTTGGCACTCCGAAAATATCTCTGCATTTTTAGCATAGGATAAGTATTGGTTGTGTTTGTGGAATGATCGAAGTTTCCAAATATGCACACCGCACTCGGTTAATCGCATGATTATGAGACTGGGAACCGTTTGTACACAAGCAAGCATATTATCCTCCAGGCGGCGCTTTAGAGGATAATATGCACAACTCTAAGCTCTCTAATATATTTTCTAAACAAGACACATATTGAGGTGCTACAGCGTGGCCAACACACGTACGTTTACGCATATATTTCTATAACTTCACTAGGCAAACACTAGTCTTGTGTAATCCTGCGGTAATCCTCGCACAGCGTTTAGCAGGGCTTAAGGGAAGTTTCGGATAACTGTAAAACGTTCAGGCGCTTTGCAGGTCCGCGATAGAAGGGAGCGTAAAGGTTTTGAAATTAGGTATTCATTTACAAGGAACACCCTTTTATTATCGCCATATTTATCCTCAAAATCACTGCGTTAGTCTATGCTGTCACGAGAAATACATCAATGAGGTCTACAATTTATCTATGGGCAAATATTTGCTGTATTTACACATAATATTCTGACACAGTTTCGAACTTCTTGGTTCGACTAAAGCTTGTGTCACTCCTGGAGTTTTGAAGAATATCTAGTGTAAAAAGGTATTCAGTCAATCCCCATCATGCAGCGTTACTGTCAGAGAAAAATATCCCTACTGAGCAGTTAATGAGATTCGATTTCCTTAAACACCACATAGAAACGAATGAAAGTAATTATTGAAATTGTGAAACAGTTACGATAAGCTTATGCAATCATTAGTGCCTATTTCTAATCTAAATATCCTTCCAGAGCGGTTTTAGGTGCTCCTCTGTGTTATAAACGTGCTTAATATTGTGACGAGGATCTCCCGCTGGTTGAAGTAAATAAATTGGTTGCATTTATTAACATTATAGCGCCATATTGTGTACAGATTTTATTTCAAAATTCTCGTCGCGTTATGAGTCTGCCAATAATAAAAAAGCTAAACAATTTTTTTTCTTTGAAGCGTACATGATAATATTGGGCCTACAGAAATATTGTGAAGAAGCATAATGGGAAACAGTAGTCCGTAATACGACACTGAGAACTCAAATATTATGAATGGGTGCTTTGTTCGCCGCATCGACGTCTAAAACTTCCGCTCCTTCACTGTATAAATTGTTTTCCAGCTTAGGGTCTTTTTTCTTGTTCCGTCTATGCTTTCAACCCTAAGCTAAAATAGTTTTGTTGCATTTGAGAATCAATAGATTAGTTTACTTGCTATTTGCTTAGAAGATTTTTAGGACCACTAAAGAAAAATAAAAAATGGGAGACACAAACGTACTCGCAGCAATGGTATGCCCACACACAGCACTTTATTGCACCCTCAAACAAGTAATGGAATAGATCCCAATATTCGGCAAGCAGAAAAGTGTAAAACGGAAAGCCCTACTGAGCGTAATTGAGACGGCATATATTGCTCCTACACGAAGAATGAGACACGTGTCCATGTCAGGCCTTTGTTTTCGTCCAGACTGGAATACAGTCCAAATTGCTTTATTCGAGTCGCAGATCCCAATTCACATGAGGCGTATTCTCGCGGCAAGAATACAAAAGGTGCTTCTCAATAAAAATACAGACCTTTTCTTGTCCGCTTTCAAGGATCAGCAACGATACGCTAGCAGGGATTCACCAAAGCAGAGAAAGAAAATCTTTTTGCCGTGACAACACCTCGAATAGCTAGAATTCTGTGTAACATTAAGGGGTGTGCAGGCAAGCGGGAAAAAAGGCAGTTAACAGCAGCAATGTCACATAGTCGACGTGGTCAAGACGTTTGCTCTGGAATCAAAAGGCTACTCTGCATCATAAGAGCTGTGTTTTCTGGGAAGGCGTGTTTACCGGATCAGGCTGGCCAGGAAAATAGAGCCACCATGCAAGGCCATTCCTGCTTGATTGACACAAAAGAGGGAAGCCTCTCAGTCATCGACGAAAGGCGAGTAGAAAAGAATGTGCTTCAGAGAGCATGCTGTTATTCTCACAAAACATCTGCTTGGACACTGCACTTAACACGCTTCGGTGCAATCAAACGGCCAACACTTGTCCGTACAGCTGATGACCTCTTGAGAGCCATGCTAAACGTCCTGCGAGCTGTAAATAGCGAGTTTGGGCACAAAAGCAAGCCGAGTTCTCTTCTGAGTTCAATTAATAAAAGTTTGGTCATTTTTCTACTGGCTCTTTTGTTGGCTCTTGCGCAGAGTATCGTGGATAAATTTGATTCCATGTTTCTTTGTTATATTGTGACTTGTGGTTTAAAATATTTTATTTTCGAAAGCACATTACAAAAGAAAAAGAAAGCAATCAAAAAAAGAAAACGCAAGAACGATGTGCAAATAAAGCTTTGAACGCCGGCTTGTTTCGATAAGAGCATCTGACGTAGCGTAAACTGCTGGAGGTGATTTTGTCAGATGCAAATGACAGTTTTTTTGAAATACCACTGAGTGCACAGTGCAAAGAAATTCGTCTGGACCGGATCTTAAATTATTAGCCCGTCTACTTAAGACATGAGCAAGATTTACAATGGACCAACCGAATGATTCTGCCCAGCTGTTCAGCTCAAATATCGCTCAATACGGCTCCTGGAAAACTGTCCTCCCTTATCTCCATCTCCTGTGGTGGGTACCAAACGAGCGATTGGTACAGCCATCCTAAACTGGTATTCAATAAGCTACTGGGTAGATTTTGCGTTGTATATCAAAGCGATTATATAAAAGGTTGGACAGAATCAATAGACATTTGAGGCTACAATAAATGTTCCTTCCATGTGGTATATTTAGAGTACCCTGTTCTACATCCTGCATTTTAGTACCATTATTGTCCTACCTGACGCTTGTTTATTGTTTCCTTCACAACATTATAAACTACTGGATTCGTTTCTATAGACGGAACCTAAAAATAATAGGACGTTGGGAATGTTTGAGCTCAAAAATAATTTGGAAACAGTAGTTACCAACCTCCAAAAAAGAACAAACCATTGTTATTACAGATAAAGGCCCAGAGACTAACAAAATGAAAATCTACGCGCTTGAAATACAACGGACTGACTAAACAAAAGCAGCCAAATGATGGGCGGTTAGGAGAAAATATAGGTTTTGTGGATTTATGTTATTTGTGTCGCATGCCCGTGCTTTGACTTCCTGGATGAAATAAAAATGTGGATTTGTTGTGTCTAATAATTATATTGTAGAGTTCAGTTCTGCTTTTCGGGAGCCCTGCGTGTGAAGTTCATGGTCTCGATGTGTTAGATAGATGGATTTATTGAAAGGAAAAGGCAGAGAGGTTGGCCCGAATAATTCAAATCTGGCCTGCTACTCTGCACTGGGGAAGGGGAAGGAGAGAAGAAAGAAGGTCATGATGGGTGACGATGTGGGAGAAAGCATATGAAATATATATACAGACACAGCAGCTTGCTTTACAAACGTGAATCAAGTCCGCTGGCGCTCAAATAACGGCAAAGAGCGCGCACTGCCTGGACGCCCTTTCCCTTGTCCTGCCAAGCGCCCAGCAGCAGTTCCTCCGACAGAGGCCTCTTGTCTAAACGCTTCAAGGAAGCAACTAGCACATTTCTTTCGTTCGCATACTCTGGGCACACCAATAATTCATGGTCCACTGTCTCTGGGATGCCACAAGTTAAACATTCCGGTGAGTCCATCTGTCCAATTAAATGTAAGTACTTGCGCGTGAAAGCCACGTTTAAACGAAGTCGATATATCAAGCATGTCTGATGACGCGGAACATAAAATTTAAATGTTCGATCAAGCCTTCTTAGACGGATGTGTCGGGCGTCTGGTTGAGCCCAGTAATCTGCTGTAGCAATATTCATATAACTCTTTAGAAGACACGTCGTATCCGCTCTTGAAAAAGGCACAGCTGTTTGGAAGCCATTGATGAGTGCGCTTTTCGCTTCAACATCGGCCTGCTCATTCCCATGGAGGCCGCAGTGGGCAGGAATCCATTGAAACATTATCATGTGGCCTTGCAGCTGGGCAGATGTGATGAGATCCATAATGTTTAGTGCCAGGGTCTGATAGGCAGTGTGGCGTAAGAAGGTTTCCAAAATTTGTAATGCAGTCTTCGAGTCCGTGAATATACACCATTTTTGAGGTGGTTCCCCACATATATAGCGAATAGATTCCAGAATGGCTACAAGTTCGGCAGCGGTTGATGTAGAGGTATGTCCCAAAAGGAAATGCAGAGTTGTTTTCTGAGCTGGTATGACCACAGCTGCAGCGGATGCCTGTGCTGACACAGATCCATCGGTGTATACGTGAATATAACTGGGATATTCTGACCAGATGTGTGCCAGAGTAAGTTGTTTGAGTCCACTAATTGGTACCATTGATTTCTTTAGTATTCCGGGAACACGAAGGTGCACCAAAGGTTTATCCATCGTCCATGGTGGTTGGGTGGGATGATATGGGAGGGCATATCCTGTCGGTACTTGCGACTGATGGCAGCGGAGTGCAGTTGTAAAACTGCAGTCCGGCCTCTCATCCAGAATCTTGCTGAGTGGGTGAAAACGGTGTCTTGTAAGTGCTCGTAAATATACACGAAGTGGTTCGTGTGACAAGTATATGGACATTGGGCGAGCGTGTGCCTCTTCAATTGTGCCTTTGTTAGAGGTGCATCTGGGCAGTCCAAGGCATATTTTCAGTGCCTGCGCTTGCACGCTCTCTAAAGTCCGCAAGCAGGAAATGCTCATACTAGAGAGTACTGGGAGATTGTGCCGGATGTAGCCAACAAACAGAGCCTCGTAAAGGCGTATTAAGGAGCGTTCAGTTGGACCCCATTTGATGCCAGCTATGTAACGAAGTACATGGCAAAAATTAATTAGCCTCTTCTTCACCATAGCAATATGTTTCGACCAAGATAGTCGGTGGTCAATAATTACTCCCAAGAATCTGTGCCTGGAGACGTATGGTATTACGACTCCATGAAGGGTAATCGGGTAGCGGCTGACACATTTTCCCGTAAACGCGATCACTGCACACTTTTCTGCCGCTAAAAATAAACCTTGACGCCGTAAGTACATCAATGTTGATGACACAGCTCGTTGCAGTCTCGCACGTAGTTGTGGGCGCGTCGAACCAGAGACCCAGATGCAGATGTCGTCAGCATATGCACTTATGTGGATGTTAGTTGGCAGTTCACTCACCAAGCCAATTAGCGCAACGTTAAATAAAGTTGGGCTGAGAACTCCTCCCTGTGGAACTCCACGACCGACCTGAAAGTGGGTAGTATCTCCTTCAGGCGTAGTCATGTAAACAGAGCGGCCGCTGAGATAGCTTACAATCCACAAGTACAGCCGGCCACCAACTCCCACGTCGTCAAGTCCATCAAGAATAGCTTCATGGAGGACGTTGTCGTAAGCTCCCTTTATATCTAAAAATGCAGCAGCTACTAGTCGACGGTGACACTTTTCGTGTTCTACTGTCGCCACAAGGTCGATGACGCTGTCAATGGAAGAGCGTCCGCGGCGAAATCCAGTCATCATATTCGGATAAAGATCATTACTCTCTAGATACCACTCAAGTCTTGCCAGCACCATGCGCTCCATAACTTTTCCAACACAGCTTGCTAGGGCAACTGGCCGGTATGAGGTAAGTTCGAGAGGAGGCTTTCCAGGCTTCAAAAGAGCAACCAGGCGGCTAATTTTCCAGTGTTCAGGAACAGTACTAGAAGCCCATGTATCATTGAAATAATTAAGCAGTGCAGTTCTACCATCCTTGCCTAGGTTCGATAAGGTTGAATAAGTAATCCCGTCAGGACCAGGTGCAGATGAATGCCGACAAGAAGCAAGAGCGGCGTCTAATTCACCTATTGTAAAGGGCACGTCGTATTGATCATTCGGCGAAGGTGGTGCAAAAACCTCTGAAATTGGTAACTGTGCCTGGTTTGTGCCCACAACCATTTTACAAAAATCTTCAGCTACGTCAACTTCATTGCGGCGTTGGTAAAGGGCCAGGGCACGAAAAGGGTGCCTTTCTCGCGGAGGTGTGGGCAAGCTTCTCGCAACATGCCAGATACGCGACAGGGGCTTACGGGGATCCAGTGATGAGCAGAACTGTCTCTAACGTTGTCGTCCTAACCTCTCCAGGTGACGCAAAACTTGACGTTTAGCTCGGCGAGAAAGTGCGAGATCTTGCGCGGATTTCGTTCTTCCGTACTTCTTTTCAGCCCGCCGACGGATCGCGCGAAGCCGCTCGAATTCCACGTCGATGCTGGACACTGTCACCGGCACACTAACATAGCGAGTGTTCTCACTGAGAGAGGAAGTAATGAGTCCCTCTATTTGATATGGTGACTGGAGGTCCACGCTGGAAGTCTCCACCGCTGCCCTAAAGGCGGGCCAGTCTGTGTATTGCACACGAGGTGAAGTGGCAGGTGCAAACCACTTGATGCATATGTACGTTGGTATGTGATCACTCCCATGTGTTTCCACATCACTACACCAAGAAACGGAGGGATGGAGGTGTCTGGAAACAAACGCCACATTCAAGCAGCTGCTGTAGGTTGTTCCGCGTAGAAACGTCGTTGAGCCGTCGTTTATATTGACGAGATCTTGCGTATGCATAAAGTCTGCCAGGTCTCTTCCTCTATTGCTCATTATTGCACTACCCCACTGAGGGTGGTGAGCATTAAAGTCCCCCACAATAATACGAGGAGCTGCACAACACTGGATTGTTGAAAATAGATATGATTTGTCCAAGCCATCCCTCGGTGGAATATAAGCGCCAATTACAGAACATACTCGTCCTTACAGGGTTAACGTCAAACAAATGTAGTGGTTCGTGTTGTGGGGCTGCAGAGCATGGCGGACGTGCGCAATGTCTTGGCGTACACATACCAGCACTTTGCTTCTTTCGTTTGCTTCTCTAGACCATAGCAGAACATATCCAGAAAGGCGGAAAGCAGCCGGCATGTTGGGCTCACAGATCACAATCACAGGAAAGCGGTACTTCTGTACCCGCTGTCGGAAGTCACTCAGCCGACCACGCAGGCCTCGGGCATTCCATTGCATAACAACACTGCGGCGCAAGTGCATCGTCACAGAGGTGGGGTTAGTTTGTTGCGCCATTGTGAATTATTGCAATGCCGCCAAGAGCGGCTCAAATGCGTCCAAAAACTGAACAGCAAACTTTGCTGTTTGCGTGTTGATGCTGGAGAGCAGCACCCGGATTGAACGAACCAGCTGTTTAAGCATTTCTTTTACCTGCTGGCTGTCGGGGTTGTCGGAATTTTCAGTACGTGTGGCAACCAAACTGGGATTAGGCCTGGCGTTGGCCTTTGATGGTAGAGCTGGCCACTCGGCATCAGAGGCGGTAGGTAATACAACAGCCTCTGTCTGATCCTTGGCATGTGACACTGTCTGCGACATTACAGCAAGAGTACTCTTAGCGGGATTAGACTCAATCTGTTGTGGCACCTGAGCTGACGTTAACTCTGAAGTTGACTTATCCAGGCTAGGCTTGCCTTCCGATTCCTTGTGTCGGCGTCGGGAACGGTGCTTGCGACGACGAATAGACGCGGCCGCTTCTTGATGAGTCGAGTTATCTCTCACCATCTTTTTTAGTATACGTTTTTCATCCCGAATTTTAGGACAGTCCTTAGCCGTTGATTCATGGGCACCCGAGCAGTTCGAACACTTGACAGTCTCCGTCTCGCATGCGTCATGAGGATGCGTACCGCCGCATCGACGGCAGGATACCTCGTTTCGACAAACGGCGCTCACATGTCCGATCTTGTGGCATTTGTGGCACTGAACAGGTCTTGGAACATACATCCGAACTGGGTGTCTCACATAGCCCACTTTAACGTGGGATGGGAGGGATTCAGTTTCAAAAACTAATTTAACGCACTTTGAGCGGCCGAATCGATGAACATCCACAATGCGCGCCGTAGATTTGATCAGCGTGCAGAGATCGCTTTCACATATCTCGAGGTCAACGTCGCTGATTACACATGCAGTAGTCTTTTTCCCATGTGCAAGAAAGGAACGGACCGGCATGTTGCCTAGCGCACCAATTCCTTTCAGCTTGTCCACTGTAGCCTGGGATTCGACATCCACGGTCAGGACATTCTTCCAGGGATTAATTCTGACTTCGTCAACTTCACCGGGAACCAGCTGGTCGAAAAACTGCGTCAGGTGCTGTCTGTTTATCACATTCAGATTCGCCGTTGCCGTTGTTGGTACGAAGGCCACGGAAAAGAACCCTTGCTTTTCAACATTCTTCTTTGGTGTCTCACTCATTACTGATGTTCGGCGCAGCTTCCTTTTCAGGCGGCGCGACTGTACAGGCGTGTAGCTGTTGTCGGAATCCATCTCTGTCACGGTGGAGTCATCTGCCGAGTCTGGAAGCTCCACGTCCGCGACGTCAAGGTGACCCGTCGAGTACGCTGTAGCCTGTTCGATGGTGGCGGGAGGGCGCAGGGGTTGTGCGCCCGCCATCCCGAAGGATGTCGAGATCACAAATAGCTCACAGCGATATAAAATCCAGAAAAGTGGAAGAGCGCTAGCTTCAGACGTTCGGAAACGTTCGATGTGTTCGTTGGTCTGCATCCCTTAATGACCATCCGATATCCACGTAGAGGCAAATGCACTTTTTCTGCTACCATTTTATGTTATCAAAAAATGGGTGCAATAAAGGTTGCTGCACTTTGGCTTTGCATTTCTTAACCAGCTCTGCCAAGTCTTCAGGAGGTTTGTTAGAGCCATCCAGATGGAGCCTAGTAGGTTGCGGTAATTCCAGCTTTTTGGAAAAATTATACTGCAGATTTTGTTTCATTCTACTGCCCTACTGAACAGTGTCCTAAAAAAGTTCTCCACTTGCAGTTATTAGAGAAAGTGACAGTAAGAGAGAGGGCGAAGTGGGTAGCGCGGGAAAAAAATAACTAAAACAAAAAGATAACTATGCTCTTTGTTTAGGTTTTATTTTCAAAATCTTCCTAAGCAATTGACGATTTGCTTTCCTGAAAAGAATAATAGTTTCGGCTGGCAAATGCAAAAACCAGTAATAGCTAATTCGTGAACATTATATGTTCTAAGTATATTTTTTTTTAAATTCAAACGCATTAATTCAGTTTAGTCATTATTCGTTAAATGAACGCTAGTATGCTACTGCGTTCCCGCATAGCAGGAGAGTTGATACAAATATAAAGCTTTCGACTCCATAGCTTTAATAGTTTCCACCTCCTGCTTCACCCGTGAATTTTTGTTCTTATCAATCCAAATTGCTAATTGCCTATTCTTTGATTTCTTCATTTCCAGCTCGAATATCTCAGGATAATTGATATTGCACAATCGGAAGAAGTCTCCGGTTTTATTGTATGAAATACTACCCGACATAAATATAAAACCGCGGCCGAACCAAGCAACGCGAGCAATTGGCTAGGTTTCGAAGTAGTAACGTGTCTTTCCCACAGCAGAGTTATCTCGCTTCCTTCGATTCTCACCTAAAGAAAAAAAATTGGCTTAATTGGCACCTCCTACCATGTTATGTGACAGCGTGACGTCACCCAGCTCGCCGACCAATCAGTATCCGGCCATTTCTGCATGCCATTAGCCACAAGGCAAATCGATGCTCGAATATTTCCCTCACGACACCGATAAGGCGTACATGGCTGAACTTTATGCAGAACAAGATTTCGAACACTCTCGCATTTAGTTACAGCAAATTTTTAGATAAGAAGTAATTGAGAAACCATACGATGCCGCTAGTGTGTATTGCGCCAGTGACATGAACAGTGGAAAACGGCTGATGCAGAATACCTTTTGAGCAAGGCTAAGTGTCTTTGCGAGAAAATAAGGAAGAAGTGTTCCTTTGCCGTAGACAACGACGAGGAACTTGAGTGCTCCTCGCACCTATGCCAGTTTGCGAATACCCTGTAAGTGTATGTGAATACATGAATCTACACGTAACACTATAAACAAATGTCAAAGAACTTGAACTTTATATTGTCTATTCCTGAAGACGATGAAACCTTTAAATTATCAATTGCGCTTGCCTGTTACGATTGCCCGTTCCACCCATGATGTGAGTTTTGACTTGGACTTTTTTGAAAATATGTGACGCTACCCTTGTCTGTCGAAGTGGGACGTTTATTCACGCGAAAGCATTACTTCGCTGTGTTCGCATATTTCTGCCCGCAGACCGCGTCCGCAGAACGTGTCCGCAAAATCGTGTCCGCAGCCGTTGCGAGTAAAGTAATAGAGGTTAATGAGTGGTGTCAATCGACAGATGGTGACGTAATATTGTGTCCGAAAAAATAATTAGGCCAACTTAATTAGGTAAATAATTAGAGGGAAAATTTAAACATAAAAACGAAAATGAATGCAATAGCCGGTAGCTTGGCGCCACAATTGAATGTATCAAATACCAAAATAGTTAATTATGTCAGTCAATTCGGGTGACGTCAAGGATGGGACGTCACGCAACCTGAAGTCGAGCCAAAAAGGGTACAGGCAAGGATTGGCGCGCAATTTGAAAGTACCAAAGACTAAAATAGGTAATTAAGCAGGAAATTAGGGCGACGTCAAGGATATGACATCACGCAACCGAGACTAGAGACGAAAAAGGGCCCAGGAAGGGATTGGCGCACAATTTGAAAGCACCAAGAACTAAACTGAGTAAACAAGTAAATTAATGTGAGGTTAAGGATGTGACGTCAAGCAACAGGAAGTAGAGCCGAAAAAGGGCATAGGAAAGGATTGGCGCGCAATTTTGAAAGTATCAGACTAACATGGGCAAACAAAAAGTGAAATAATGTGATGTAGAGGCTGTGACGTCATGCAAATGGAAGCAGAGCCGAAAAAGGGCATAAAAAGAGATTGGCGCACCATTTCAAATTACCAAAAACTAAAATGAGCAAACAAAAACCGAATTAAGCAACTAGAAGCAACCAATAGCAGCATCCGTGGTTTTTCATTACTCCAATGCAGATACCGCAGTGCATGTAATTTTGTTCGAGCAGACACTTGTACCTAATAACCTAGAAAGTTGGTGTGATGCGGAAACTGTATTTAGCGTCTCTGAAGACAGAGTTGTACCATCGTGAACTGGAGTGTGCGTCCCAGTTCACCCATCGCCACATAATGATGACAATTTTGAAGCTCTAGTACAGCCTATTTATTCGGCGTGTGTTAAGAGGAATGTACTTGTGTCTCGTTGTTTTATTTCTGTGGTGAAAGGTCATGCGTGGGTGTGGACAATCAATTCCTCCCCTGAGCCTGCTGTTCTGCCGGCTGGATTGCAGCTTGCCTTCTGTTGACATGATATGCCCTCTGTTGTGGCATCGGTCGGAGTCGCTTCAACAGAATCCCTTGGGCCTTTCTCAACAGAATCAACAATGCTCGCATGGTGGCCGCCAGTCTCAATCATACTGAACGCTGAGCCCTGGTGAATCCTCTACTGCAATATTAATATCATTTTACTTCGCCCAGCCTTCTGGACCTGTTTCTATTCCTCATTCTCGCATTCAACACATGATTGGCATCGATGCTTTCCGCCCGCTCCGCCAGAAACCTTATAGAGTATCAGCATCTGAGCGCAAGATCATCACAGAACGAGTCCGAGGAATGCTCCACAAGGGGGTCATTAAGAAGCCTTTTAGTCTATTCGCGGCTACTTTAGTTCTGTGGCGCAAGAAGGACGGTATGTGGCTATTCTGTGTTGAGTATCGAAGTCTGAACGCCGTCACGACGAAATACGTGTATCCGCTCCCTCGCTTAGATCACACCTTAGATAGTGTTTCTTGCGCCTCTACTTTTATTGCGTCGATTTAATATCCGGGTACTGGCAGATTCCTGTGCACCCTGATGATAAGGAAACAATCGCATTTGTCACACCAGACGGAGTTTCGGAATTCAATGTTATGCCTTTCGGACTTTGCAACACGCCTCCAACGCTTGAAAGATTAATGGAGACTGTACTTCAGGGTTTAAAATGGTACATTTCTATGTTTTAAATAGACGATGTAGGTATTTCTTGAAACAATTTCAGTGAACACAACGAATGTCGAGCTGTTGTCCTGTTGTCCTAGACTGTGCGTCACGCCGGTCTTATTCCCAATTCCAAAAAGTGCCAGTTTGGCGAGCAGCAGGCCGTGGTGGTCGGACATCTTGTTGACGAACACGGTGTGCGACCTGATCTCCAGAAAACGGAGACTTTAGAATCGTTTAAGCCACCCCAGACTGTAAAAGAGCTTCGTGGATTGTTGGGGTATATGTTCTTATTTCCGTCGTTTTCTGCACCGTTTGCTGACATCGCTGCGCTGCTGACAGAAATTCACACGGATGCGAGTGGTGTTGGCATTGGGGCTATTTTGATTCAACGCTGGAATGAGCAAGAACATGTTATTGCATACGCGAGCCGTGTTTTAAGGAAGCCCGAGCGGAAATACACTATTATTGAGCAGGAATGCCTAGCAGTGGTCTTGAGCATCCAGCGGTTTCGGTCGTAATTACACGGCTGCCCATTCAGAATTGTAAACGACCATCACTCTCTCTGCTGGCTTGTCAATCTTTGGGATCCCAATGGTCGTTACGCGCGATGGGCCGTTCACCTATAGGAGTGCATATCTGAGGTGATGTAAAGAGCGGCCCACATCACGCCGACGCAGACTGTCTATCACGTCTCCCCCTAGCCAAAACTGAGTGCGACGCCGACAAATTCGATGATTACATTTCGGTTTTGGTTGCAGAGTTTCCGGAAGCGTTTAAATAGGAAGAGCAAAACGATCCGGACCTTACGCCTCTCTACAACGCGCCGCAGACTCGTCGAGGTACCAGCAGTTTTTGTACACGCGATGATATCCCCCGGAAGAAACCTTATTCTGCTTGCTACTTCTCGTTCTCCAAAGCGTCTCTTGATCTGTTTTGCACGTACTAGACGACGATCCCACATCTGGTAATCTCGGGTCGGCTCAACTCGGACGCTCCGTCGCTCTCAAGAACGCTTTTATTGGCCTAAACGGCTATCGACCATTGAGAGAGATGAGGTCATTTGCACTCAGTGTCAGCGCCACAAACATCTTACAGTTTCTCCCACTGGGCTGTTGCACCTGATGCCAGCTCCCAGCGTGCCTTTTGAGCAAGTCGGCATCAATCTGTTGGGTCCATTTCCAAAGTCTTGCTTTGGCAACCTCTGGATTGTTGTTTGCGCCGATTATCTCACTCAGTTCTGCGAAACGGCTGCTATCCTAACAGCTAAGGCCTATCATGTTTCACTGTTTCTGCTCCGCTCAGTGATCTTACGCAATGACCACAGCTGGTTCTAATTAGTGAATGGGGCCTTCTGTTCATGGCGGATGTTGTCGAGGAGCTCCTTTGTCTATGTTAAACACATTTTTGCCACTCTGCACTCTATCACCCGAAAACGAACGGCTTGACAGAGCGCATAAACAGGAAGTTGACAAATAATATTTTAATGTACATGGCTGTGGATCACAAGAACTGAGACGCTATCCTGCCTTTTGTCAAGTATGCTTTTAAAGCGGCGACTCATTAGACTACAGGTTATAGCCCTTTCTCCAGTATGCCCGGCCACCCCTCTACACCCTGGATACCATACTGCCGCTTTTCCTTAAGCCCCGAACCCTGCATCGCTGAGACCCTCTGTCTCGCAGAAGAAGCTCGGAGACTGGCTCGCCTGCGGACCACTACTTCGCAAGAGCGCTCCAAGAAATGCTACGATAAGCGCCGTCGGCATGTTACCAGCGCTCCGGGCAGTGCTGTCTGGCTTTGGTGACCGCTACGAAGGCATGGCCTTCACCAGAAACTTGGTTCGCTACGATGGACATTGCGTAATTGTTAACCGCATCAGTGATGTGATCTACGAGATATCACGTCTCACTACGACAGGTTGTCGTTCGAAAAAAGAAGTGACGCACGTTGCGGGCTTGAAGCTCAGCCATTCTTGTGAGACCTCATAACTCGCCCGATTGGCTTTGGCTGCGCACGGGGAAATGTAACGGGCGAAAAAGACGAAATGCGCTAGGGAAGAAGAAAGAGGAAGTGTTGCGCGCGCTGGAGGCATGCAGAGACGACTGACTGCTTACACGGTGTTCCAGACGTCTCGTTTTCTACGAAGGCGTTCAGACATCCCCTATTAGAACCCCAGCGCCTTCATGACAAAAGTTAGAGCACATAAGGGCCTCGGAAGCTTTCCACTTTAGGCTGTGTACATGTGATCAAAAGTGAGTTTTCCTGCCAAAAGTGACACCTAAATATTAAATTTTTTTAACAGGTAAGGTGCCGGGTTAAGGTCGCGCGTAAGGTAATTATGCAAGCCTCGTTTGATTTAGTATAGAACGGCGACTGTTGTTTGTGTAAAGAACTTAATCCGTTCGATGAAGTTGTAGTATGTAAACTTTGAAAACATTTTCTGAATCGATTAGAATATCCTTTTTTAGACACGCCGATAAAAAAGATAGTGCGTGCTCAAAATTAGTCATGACACACGAAATGACCTCACAAATTTTCGATTATTCCGCAAAAGCCTACCCCGCCGGGGTGGTGCAGTGGTTAGGGCGCTCGAATGTTATCCCGAGGCAGCGGGATTGAATCCCGATCACGGCTTCTGCTTTTGGGTGGAGGCGAAAAGTAAGACGTCTGTGTGCTGTGCAGTGTCAGTGACGTTGCAGAAACCCAGGTGGTCGAAATTTACGGATCTTTTTACTACATCGTCTCTCATAGCCTGAGTTGCTTTGGCACGTTAAATTCCATAAACCAAACCAACCCTTCAAATAACGCATGCGCCGGTTATACTACTGCTTACAATCCGATGGCACACTAAATGCTGCCGCTATAGGACAATGAGCAGAAAGGTTCTACGGCTTGACGCGGTTCTACGGGAGGCGTTTGTAATGTTCGTGCACAAGATTAGGCGACGCGGCCTAGTTCAGCCAAACAAGCACCATTCGGAGACCATGACTCAGATTCTTATCAGATTCGTTAGGCGACATGTGGGGCTAGCTTATTCGTTTTGTATTCAGTAGCAACATTTCTATGCCTATGACATGACAGGAGCTTATGTATGGTTTCATGCCCCGCTCCCCCCCCCCCCCCCGCTCTTGTGGAGGCCTGTATTGCTTCAAGGATGTTATTGCAGGCAAGTTGGTGCTGGTTTGGTTTGTGTGGTTTAACGTCTCAAAGCAACTCACGCAATGAGAGACGTCGTAGTGGAGGACTCAGGAAATTTCGACCACTTGGGGTTCTTTAACGTGCACTGACATCGCACAGCACACGGACGCCTTGTTTTTCGCCTCCATCGAAAGGCGGCCGCCGGAGCCGGATTCGATCCCGCGTCCTTGGGAACAGTAGTCGAGCACCGTAACCACTGCGCCACCCGGCGGGGCTCAAGTTGGTGCATTTCTTAAAATTGGTTCGGAGTATGGAGCAATGGGAACCAATAAACAGTGTATAACAGGATAGATTCTGTCTACTATGTGCCTTGCGCCCAGTTGTTCCGCGCTTAAAACCAACAGTTCTGCACCTTTTCACAATTACAGCCTTAACTTCATGGTTTAAAGTGTCATATAGAGCGTTTTTTTACTTTGCATGAACATGCACGTGCGATTCTATTCTTTCACTATTCAATTTTTGTTTGTTTACCCCTCATATTCGATTCGGCTGCAAGGCTAGTCTATTTTTGGTCGATTCTCAGCCTTACACCACGCCGCTTGCAGCATGCTCGCCACACGGGCACTTCTGTCAGCCACACACGAGAGGACACTGCTAACCTTGAGTGTCTGAACCCATTCAGGCACGCCTAGCTAGCACTCCCACTCAGTCTTTTCTACCTGATGATCCTTTACACCTGTCCTGGTTTGCCGCTCGTCATGCGCAAGAGCAGTAGGCCAGATTAAAAATCGTACCCTCGCAGCTAATTATTTTCGTTGCTTAATGTTGTCCCCCCCCCCCCCCCCCCCAAGTAGTGCATTAAGTTACTAGTTCAGGGAAGAAATTAAATACTAACTTCATACCGAAAAGCCACGTCGTAAGGCTAAGAACTCGTGAATCGTGCACTACCTCTGCCATTCAGACTAGTGGAAGTTCTACGTGAGTGCCTTCTTTTCTCCCATTTGGTCTGTTCGTGGCACGGGTAGAAAGCTTATCTTCGTAGAAGATAAGCTCCCGCAAGTGGGTTTGGACGGTATACCATCGCTCCTGTCGCGTGCCGTTCTTTGGCACTCGTTCAAGTGTGGCATTGCAGATGGCAGGAACGCTAGACAAGAACTAATCTCGCAGAATCTTACGGAATATGACAGCTCTCGCGCATAAATTTCGCGCACGGATTTCGTTCCATGAAGAAGGGCTTTCGAATTAAAACTTCTGCAGGGAAGGTAGCTTTTTTATATATAGAGATGCAATCATACCATATCACATATCGTTGACGAAACTTTAAACCAAAATCGACCTGAGAAAATTCCTTTTATGAAGCATCATTGATGGCGCGAATATCGGCATTATTGGTCACTATACTTCCACTGGTTTTCGTTTTGCGTGTTGTGAAACAATTTAAAGAAAGAAACCCAGGTGGCGACACACCATAGTGATACCAAACATGTTAGGTGATATAGGCAGGGGCGGATTTATGAGTTACTTTTCAAAAATTCGGCCCCATTTTAACAATATATTCAACATTTTCTGTCGGAAAAATAGGAGTCACCAGTTTCCCTACGTAGAATGCTCGCTTGAGAGGCAGTTGGAGGTGGAGTGATAATGACACCGAAATAAGTGATAATGATGCGGAAAAGAAAAAGGCAGTATACTTTACTAATGGGCGACTCTAATGCCAAGGTAGGGAGAAAGCAGGCAGGCGATCAAGCAGTGAGTGATTATGGCATTGGTTCTAATAGCAGGGGGGAGTTACAAGTAGAGTTTACAGAGCGCAATAACTTAAGAATAATAAACACCTTCTTCAGCGAACGAAACAACCGGAATTGGACATGGAAAAGCCCAAACGGTGAGACTAAAAATGAAATTGACTTCATAATGTGTTCTTACCCCGCCATTCTGCAGGACGTAGAGGTAATCGGGAAGGTGCGATGCATTGACCACAGGATGCATGGTAAGGTGTCGAATGAGTCTAAATCTGAGTAGGGAACGAAACAGATTAGTAAGAAAGAAGTTCATCAAGGAACTCGCGGTGAGGGGGAAGGCAAAAGAGTTCAGGGTCTCGCTACAGAAAAGACTATTAGCTCTATCTGATGATGACGACATTAGCCTAGAAGCAATGAACAATAATTTCAGAGATATCATTACTGAGTGCGCTGTAGAAGTAGGCGGTATGGTAGTTAGAGAGGATACCGGTAAGCTGTCTTAGGAGATAAAGGATCTGATTAAGAAACGCTAAATTATGAAAGATTCCAAACGAACAGACCAGATAGAATTGGCAGATATCAAAGCTAATCAATAAGCGCATAGTGGCCGATATAAGGAGGTATAGCATGGAGAAAATTGAGCATGCTGTAAAGAATAGGGGAAGCCTTAAAGCTATGAACAAAAAATTGGGCATAGGCAAAAATCAGATGTATGCGCTAAGGGACAAGGCGGACAATGTCATCACGAATATAGACAAGATAGTCAAAATAGCCGAGGAGTTCTATACTGATCTCTACAGCAGCTAACGAAGTCCCGACAATAATGAGATTGGCGGTAGGGAAACGCATTCAGACGTTTCACCTGTGACGAAGGACGAAGTTCAGAAAGCATTACAAAATATGAAAAGGGGGTAAGCAGCTGGAGGGGATCAGGTAACTATAGATTTGTTGAAGGACGGGAGGAATATCGTGCTAGAAAAGCTGGCCACCCTGTATACGCAATGTCTGCTGACATCGACGATACCGGAACCATCGAAGAACGCAAACATTATCTAAATTCATAAGAAAGGGGATGCTCAGTTCAGTTCAGGCGTTCAGTCATGTCCGACTCTTCGTGACCCTATGGACCATGTCACGCCACGCTTTCCGGTCTCTCACTATCTTCTTAACATCACATAGCTTCATCTGCAATGCCTCGAGAATGCCATCTAACCATCGCGTTCGCTGCCTACCCCTTCTCCGGCGACCCTCAACCTTTCCCAACATCAAATCTTTCTCCAGCGACTCCTCTCTTCTCATCAGATGACCAAAGTAGCTGAGCTTTAACTTTAGAATTTGACCCTCCAATGAGCAGTCAGGGTTTATGGTCGACAATATCGACTGATTTGATCTTCTGGCAGTCCAAGGAACTCTTAAGAGTCTTCGCCAGCACCACAATTCAAACGCGTCAATTCTTCGGCGGTCAGCCTTTTTCACAGTCCAACTCTCGCATCCATACATCACAACTGGAAATACCATAGCACGGGTTATACGGATCTTGGTTGGTAGACTAATGTCTCTGCTCTTTACTAGGCGGTCAAGGCTAACCATTGCTCTCTTTCCCAGAAGCAGGCGTCTTCTAATTTCATGGCTGCAGTCTCCTTCCGAGGTAATCTTGGCGCCCAAGAATAGCAAATCTGTCACAGCTTCCACTTCTTGTCCACTCCAGCAATCTTCACTCCAGCTGAAGACTCGTCCAGACCGGCCTTCCTCATGATGCACTCTGCATATAGTTTAAATAGGCAGGGCGACAGTATGCAGCCTTGCCTCACCCCTTTCTCAATCGGAAACCAATCAGTAAGACCATGCCCAGTTCTGACTGTGGCCTCTTGCCCTTCATAAAGGTTCCTGAGGAGACAGATGAGGTGAATTGGAACTCCCATCTCTTGGAGAGCTTGCCACAATCTGCTGTGATCTACGCAGTCAAACGCTTTCGCATAATCAATAAAGCAGAAGTAAATGGGTTTCTGGAACTCTCTTGCTTTTTCCATGCTCCAGCGAAGGTTGGCAATTTGGTCTATAGTTCCTCTGCCCTTGCGAAACCCAGCTTGCACGTCCGGAAGCTCCCGATCCACGTACTGCTGCAGCCTACCTTGCAGGATTTTTAACATCACCTTGCTAGCATGCGAAATAAGCGCGATCGTGCGGTAGTTGGAACAATCTTTGGCACTGCCTTTCTTTGGAATGGGGATGTAAACTGACCTCCTCCAATCCTGTGGCCACTGCAGGGTTGTCCAAATCTTTTGACATAATGTATGCAGTGTGTTAACAGCGTCGTGGTTGAGGTTTTGAAGCAACTCAGCTGGAATACCATCAATTCCGCTAGCTTTGTTCTTAGCAAGGCTGGCTAAGGCCCATTCAACTTCACTCTTCAGGATGCCCGGCTCGAGATCAGAAATCACAACCGTCCTATGTTGGGTTTGCACATCCGGGTCCTTCTTGTACAGTTCTTCTGTGTATTCCTGCCACCTCTTCTTTATCTCTGAGGCTTCAGTGAGGTCCTTGCCTCGTTTGTCCTTTATCACGCCCAGCTTAGCACAGAAGCTTCCTTTGATATCTTTGATTGTCTTATACAGAGCTCTTGTGTTCCTTAATTGGCTGTTGTCCTCAACTGCTTGACACTGTATGTTCAGGAAGGCATTCTTATCTCTCCTTGCTATTTTCTGAAAATCCGCATTGAGCACCTTGTATCTTTCTCTTTGCCCCATACCTTTTGCCATCCTCCTTTCCTCAGCTATTTGCAAAGCCTCTTCAGATAACCAGTTTGCTTTTTTGCATTACTTTTGCTTTGGAACTACCTTAGTAGCAACTTCTTGTATTATATCACGAACATCAGTCCACATCTCTTCGGGCTCTTTGTCTTCTAGATCTAATTCTTGAAATCGATTCCTCACTTCCACAGCATATTCTAATGGAATCTGATCCAGATCATACCTGAAAGGCCTTCTAGTTTTCTGCGCTTTCCTCAATCGAAGCTTAATTTTGGCAACAAGAAGCTAATGATCGGTGCTACAATCGGCCCCAGGCCTTGTTTTTACTGCTTGTATAGCGCTTCTCCATCTCTGCCGGCAAATAATATAATCGATCTGATTCCTGTACAGACCGTCCGGTGAAATCCATGTGTACAGGCGCCTCTTGTGCTGTTGAAAATGAGTATTCGCTATGGTCAGGTTGTTTTCTTGACAGAACTCTACTAGCCTCTGCCCTGCTTCATTTGGCTCACCAAGACCGAACTTGCCTGTAATTCCGGATATTTCTTCACTCCCGACCTTAGCATTCCAGTCTCCTATGAGAAAAACGACGTCTGATGATGGGGTGCGGTCTAAAAGGCATTGTAGGTCCGCATAAAATCTCTCAACGTCAGCTTCTTCAGCAGCAGTGGTCGGTGCATAGACTTGGATAACTGTTATGTTGAAAGGGTGACCCTGGATCCGAAGTGAAATCATTCGGTCGTTTTTGGGGTTGTACCCTAGCACTGCTTTGCCCATTCTTCTGTTTACTATGAGAGCGACCCCATTCCTTCTCTTGGATTCGTGCCCACAATAAAAGACATAATGGTCGCTGGAGTTAAATTCTCCCATTCCGGTCCACTTGAGCTCGCTGATACCCAAGATATCAATGTTCAATCTGTCCATTTCTTGCTTGACGATATCCAGTTTACCTTGCGTCATAGATCTTACATTCCATGTTGCTATGTGATATATCTCCTTGCAACATCGGACTTTCCGGTCGCTTCCCGACACATCCACAACTGAGCGTCCTTTTGGCTTTAGCCCAGCCGCTTCATTCGTCCTGGAGCTACTAGGAATCGCCCTTTGTTCATCCCCAGTAACATGTGGGACGCCTTCCAACCTGGGGGGCTCATCTTCCGGCGCCATATCGATAATGGTATTGTGACTGGACATAGGGTTTTCTTGGCAGGAAATACTGGAGTGGGTTGCCATTACCTTCTCCAGTGAATCACATTTTTTCAGAACTCTCTGCCGTGACCTGTCTATCTTGGGTGGCCCTACACAGCAGAGCTCACGACTTCATCGAGTTTCGCAAGCCCCTCCGCCACGACAAGGCAGTGATCCATGAAGTGGAAGGGGATGCTAAGGACTTGCAAAATTGCCGACCAATCAGCTTACCTGTTACTTATAAGATATTTACCAAGGCCATCGCGAATAGAATCAGGGCAACTTTAGACTGCAATCAAGCAAAAGATCAAGCAGGTTTTCGGAAAGGATACTGTACTATCGATCATATCCATACCATCAGCCAGGTGATAGAAAAACGCTCGTAATGTAAGCAGGCCTTATACATAACATTCATTGAATACGAAAAATGTTTTGACTCAGTAGATGACAATGCTGGTATTTGAAATTGATAATGGTAATAGTAGCCATAGTATACTGACGATAACATGAAAGGTAACCAAGCCTACCAAAGCTTTCTCTTCGTCTGGAACTAGCAGAATTAAACCACAGAAATTTTCTTCTTCAATATAGGCTACGGCATCTCGCGAATATTTTCCTGAATAATGGCGGCTTATACAATGCATCTATTTTCAAACAGTTCACCGAGCATTTAACGATAGGAGGGCGAAGTCACAAAGGCCATTTAGGCAATCATGACACCGTCAGGGCATTTGACCTTGTTTTGTTCCGACAGCACCTATATGCAAGCGAACCGCAATTTGGAAAGAATATTTAGGTCTTTTTCCACATGTCTGTCACATGCGGAGACATAGAATAAGCCTCAACTGGTCAAGCGGGGCACAGAGTAGATGAAAAAAGGGGGCCTCAACCTGGCGTCACCTCCTTCACTTACCACAAACACGCCCACCTGAATATAATTAGTATAGAACTTATTATTCTTACAATCGACAAGAGCGATCACCAGCCCCGGACGCTGTGGGAGTTGCACTGAGCTCCCCTCCGATAGGTCTATTACGACAGACCGAACCAACAAAAAACAAAACACGACGAAAGAAGACAAACACACGAGCTGACATAGCGCTGTTTTTTCGTAATGAATCAAGCAGTCCAGTTTACTGTACTCTGCAGGGTAGAACCAGCTTCTGGAACGTCCAGGAGGCCCAAACTGTTGCGACGCTCTGAAATCAAGAGAGACCAAATTTCATTACTATAAATAATTGTCATGTAAACCAATCGACGCCGTCTGGCATTGTGGTGCGGGCCGGGAATGCAAAGGACTTTTTTGGGTATAAATAGGCCTGAGATCAAAGTAGCAGGTCGTACCCCGTAGCCAACAACATCAAAGCTAATTCATTTGCTGGGTGAATAAAATATTCAGATATATCAGCGATGTCATCATGGCGATTATGCTTACGCACTGAAGAATATCTAGGCAGATAGCCGCCACTGAGAGGATCCCGTCTATTTTGAGGCAGCCAATGCGGACCCTGAAATGGAGTGATTTCGTGCCTGAGAGTTTCAGTATAGCTAAAGCTGTTGTTGCGCACCAAACCTACGTAAAGAGCCTGTGAGCGTTCTTTTTTTAATACCTGTTGCATGCAGCCGCAATGCACAAAAAAGGACTGGAAGAAATAACTGAGGGCTCTTTTATTGCTAGAAGCTTTGAGGGTGAGGCATCAAGATTACTGGGATTTCGCTAAGAATAGCATTGCAATTAATGCCAGCATTTAGGAATTCTTTGCCTTAGCTGATATTCAAGATAAAAAGACATGAAGTACCGTCGCCATTTGCGTGTTCAGTAACAAAGCGTAGAGAGAAAGTGATTAGTCCTTTGGGATACAAGCTACCCAACGGACGCTGTATCAAAGAAAAAGTTGTGTAAAATAGCGCATCCTTTATAACCCTTGTGTTTACCGTTCTTAGGCTGGATTGAGGCACGAATGTTTCACGCTGCAATATGAAGCATTAGGCAACTGGTAGTTCATGACAGCGACTCACACGATAGCTCAGTCGGGGTGATAATGCCGCGACCAACGGGGAATTTAGTTCTCTCAGAAAGTTATAGCGTAATTATCTTTGTGCTTCTGGCGGCAAGTTAAGCGCAAACATAACTCGAAGATGTTCAGCTTTCCCGAAGAAAGAAAATGAAAGGGACAGTTGCTGATCTCTTTAGCGTCAATATCCTATGTTTACGTGGAAGCCGAGATCAGAATGATTTAATAGAGTTTCTAAGAAGACGAAACATACCGGCGCTTGTGCTGTTCATATAAGGGGACTTTTATTGCGTCGCCGTTGAGCAACACTAAGATGCTATAGTCGACACCTGCGAACAATTCTTTGGAATGTCAGGGCGTGACAAAAAATCTTTGTCTAGGTAATGCTAGAATAACACAATTCGCTTACATTTTGAGACCAAGAAGTTGAACACGTCGAACAGCCCCTTGAAGGCCACGAAGAGGATGCCTTCCACAGGAAGATCGATGCCCACCTTTGCGAGTAGCTGAAAATTTGAAAGATGGTCGTCGAGAGGTTTCGAGCACCGTTAACAAATTTATTAGGATGTGTGATCAGCACTTACACTCATGCTAACAATGTCACCAAGTACCCCCTGAGTGATAATCCAGTGTCATCACCGTCAATTTTGTAGACGCCAAGAGGATCGGCATACACTGTCCGCAAAAGGGATTGGAACCCCTCGTGTTTGCGGTGAGGTTTATGCGCGGAGAGGCAGGATTCTAAGGACATGAGGCCATGTGACTTTCACTTTCGCGGAGCGAAACATTGCATATATATATATATATATATATATATATATATATATATATGCCCACACATCTCTCGGTGTGTGAGCGGCATCGAAGGCGAAGCGAAATGTCTATAAAAGGGGCACGAGCTGAGTCCGGTAGGTGGAAGGAAGAACGTCATCGATGGCGGTTCGAAAGAAGTTGTCTGGCAACAAATCAGGCGTCGGATCGGACTGCAGAGCATCAATGTAGTTACTGCGGTAGGTGTCGGAGGCGTCCAGGTCAGAGAGAAGGTGGGCTGGTTGAATAGAACCGGAAGATTCCTCACGTAGCAGAGTAAACGAGCGCGGAGACGGATTATAGATGAGTAGCTTCGTGAAGCCACCGTGAACATCGAGAACAGCAGATGGCAGCGGCAGGTGCTTACGGTGGATGAAGGATGCAGACGGCGTAAATAAAACACTAACGTCTGACACGGCAGGACACGAAAGAGGCACAAGGGCACAAGCATCTGGTGCTACGTCGACATCTTCAGCGATGGTGAGCTTTTGAGGACACACTGAACGGTTGTCGTCGGGCAGTGCGTCGTACAGCGCAGAAAATTCTACTTCAGCTCGGGCGCCATCGATCACGGCGTTATGTTTAGACAGGAAGTCCCATCCGAGGATCACGTCGTGGGAACAAGATGACAAAACTACGAACTCCACGCTTTACAAAATACCTTCAATGACGACACGCTCTGTACATGCTGCTAAAGGTGCAATCCTCTCTTCACTGGCAGTGCGGAGCGACAAACCGTTAAAGACGTCGTAACCTTTCGTAATCGTCGGCAGAGTTGCTCATGAATCACTGACACTGCAGCACCCGTATCGACCAGCGCATATACGGACAGACCATCGATAGAAATTATTGTAACGTTCGTGGGCGAAATATGAGGCCTGCCTTGAGCTTTTCGCAGAGTACGCAGTTCTTGCCTCAGGAACCGCGGAGCTTAGTTTCCCTCGTCAGCAGGTGGTGGTCGCCGGCGCAATGGTGACAGTGACCGGCGACGCGGAGATGGAGAACGACGGGTTGTATACGAACGCTGTTCTGTGGCATACGCAGGCGGAGAGTGGGCAGAACGAAGCAGCGGTGGCGAGTAATCAGAAGACGCAGGCTCGGCCATACGACGACGACATCGACGGGCCACATGTCCAGCAAAACCACAGTAGTAGCAAATAGGACGATTGTCCGAAGTACGCCAAGGGTTGTAATAGCACGGAGTGGGAGGATGAAGCGAGGCCGTTTGAGGAAGCGGTGCAGGGCGTAGGACAGGCTGCATGGGTCGTGACGGTTCAGGCGGTGACCGCGCAGCAACAGCCGCGTAGGTCAAAGGGGCTGGTACAGCAGGTTGACTATACTGGACTGGTGCTTCGACGTATGTCAAAGGAGGAACAGAAGGAGTTTCAGGAAGCCTGGGTAGTGCTTCCGCAACTTGTTGGCGGATGACTTGCTGCAACTTTGGCACTAAAGGAGTGGGAGCGTCAGGACGTTGGCGAACGAGGGATAGTTGACGGGCAACTTCTTCTCGAACGAACTGCTTTATTTGTGGCAGCAAGGTGGAGTGGTCTGCTTCAGGTGTTAAAGCTGCAAGCAACGCCGGATGTGAGAGCGAAGATCGAGTGATGTTACGGCGCTTGCGTAATTCATCAAAGTTCTGGCATGCGTTGATAACGTCGACGACGGTGGCTGTATGTTTAGCCAGAAGCATCTGGAACGCGTCATCATCAATTCCTTGCATAATGTGATCAACCTTGGTGCTCTCTGACATTGAAGCGTCCACGCGCTTGCACAGGTCTACGACATCTTTAATATAGCTGGTAAAATTCTCACCAGGAAGCTGTGCACGGCCGCGCAGGCGTTGCTCAGCGCGCAATTTGCGCACTGCAGGCCGGCCGAAAATATCGGAAAAACTAGCCTTGAAAGTAGACCACGATGTGATATCGGCCTCGTGGTTGCGGAACCATAGGTTTGCAACGTCCGTTAGGTAGAAAATCACGTTATTGAGTTTTTGGTTGTCGTCCCAGTGGTTGTGAATACTGACCCGCTCATATGAGGCCAGCCAGTCTTACACGTAATGGTCGCCGGTTCCGATGAAGATAGAAGGATCACGCTGGCGCAAAGCTCCGGCGCAGAACACGGCGAATGAGGGGCCGATTGGACTAGGGGTGGTAGCATCGGTCATTGCTTGTGTCGGGAGTGTGCGGCTGCGGAGCTCCAGGGCGGCAGGAAATGCTCACCTCCACCAAGTGAAAGGGGTTTTTTACTGTGTTTTAACAAGGATAATAGCCCTCTCGAAGTTGCACGGCGAACCACACAAGAACACAGCCAGTCTCGGTCTCCACAAGCGAGCTCGAGCAGCGCAGCGGCACTTCGTCGTCCTTATTCTCGTCTTAGTGATATTCTTGCCTACTTCATCCTCGTCTTCGTATATCCTCGTGTAGTTCACTACAATATATATATATACACCTCTCTAAACACTGCAATCTCGAGAGCTTTGATATGACAACTAGCGCGTGTTGAGTGCCTATCACTTTATGTTTCACATTCCACATTTATATATATATATATATATATATATATATATATATATATATATATATATATATATATATATATATATATATATATATATATATATATATATGTTAAGTCCGGTGCTACATTTTAGTCGTTCAAGAAAACGCACACGTAGGAGGCAGAGCGCGAGTACAAAAATATTGCCCGTTTTTCAAGCTTCCACTATGGATCTAGAAATGAAAATAATATTACCGAAAACCAGCGGTACTGCCCACTCAGCAGCCGCGACGGGCAGCTAGGGTCACGTTGAACTCATTAAGCACAGTTCCAGATGAAGCTCACAATAATGGCGGGACATTTGTTGTGTAAAGTTGTGTCAACTAACTTTCTACATACTTTAAAAAAAAGGAATTGATTGCAAGTTGTGAATTTATCTGAAACTTCGTTCGTATACTGTCTTTACCGGCCTATATACAATGCATTTCCACCTATATGAGTGGAACATATACAGTCTCACTCAATTTCCATCTGCGTGGCACATTTTAAAGAGCGGGTGGCGGCAAACTAACATTTTGCTACCGTCTCGCCGGTGCTTCGAAATACTGATTGGCAAAACTGCAAAACACTGGATGAGGTTTACCATTTTTCTTAGACTGCGCCACTCGCAGATTTGGATATCAACTAGTAGAACGCTTGAAATGACGATCAGTGAGTTGTCCCGTCTGCTTTGTATATACTAGTTGGAACATATTCAGTGTGTAGCTACAGCAAATGCAGAGTATTGAGGGCTTACAAACCATCATCGTTCAGCGGCAACTAACCATTTTGGCGACGTTCGGCATGCTCGTAATCTCCATGCCTTCCATCTTCTTCACCTCGCTCTGCACTTTGGACAGGGACAGCTGATGCTCGCCGCACTCAACCTGCGCACCAGAGGAAAGTGCTAAGGAAAAAAGTTTAGAAGGACGATTGAACTTCCCTCTAAAATAAACACGATGGCACCTTCCACACCACCTTTTGATTCCCCAAACTTTTGGCATTTTTTTTTTCGCCTTGAGATATGACGCAGATTCAGGCAAAGTATCAAGCTTCTTTACTTGTTATTATTTTTGAGGCCAGTAAACAGAAACTGTCCATCTTACTCCGCTGTTTGTCATCCCACTGCTCGAACGGGTGTTGTCTACGTGGCAGCTATGAGCCTTCAGAACACACACTTCGAAGCCAAGTTCATGGCCGGGGTCTGAGAGCGCTTATTCTATCTGCTGTGTGCTTCTTGCTTTCACTGGTGCAAACATGAACGCTACGAGTAGTGCGCTTGTACCTGGTTTCATTTGCGGCTATTGTCTCAAGTAGCTTCCTTTTGAAATTGCTGAGTGTTCGATAATTATTATCATCGAGAATGATTTTCTCGGAAAGTAACTTTCTTAACAAATATTATCCTAACCATATGCAGCGGATCAAAACAAGTAGTGACACCCTCATGGTGCACAGATGCGGATCAGCATATAGTTGCGATTGCAGAGGGTAAAACCTACAAGTGAGTCCCAGTTGTGCCAAATTATAAGCCAGCAATGCAGACGATGATATCATGGAACCGGTCTTCCCTTATTATTTCACAGGCAGCCAGATAGACAACAAAATAAGGGAATGATCAAGCATGTGATCGATCAGTTCTGCGAAATCCGCTGTATTGGTCTCGGTGATTATTCTGATGCGTGTGTGAAGCTGATGTTCTAAAAAGGCGGCAATTTTCCCAGAAGAACAGCAGAAATGGTGCGGAGTGTTTTTCATACAGAGCGATGACAATTCCTTCTTCACGTGCAAATTCATGTACGACCATTTCCGAGTCATTAAACGGTTAGGCGCAGAGCTTCAATTTCTTCTCACCGCACACTAGTGACAAAGCATACTAACATCCCTCTTCCGTAAAAATATAATTCATCCGTAGAAATCATTACTCAGCGAAGAAAACTAAACAGCAATTGATTTCTTCTACGAGCAATAATGGAATCGCCTGTGTTCTTTCTTTTTAGATTATGAACTAAAAAGTGAATGCTCGTCAGGCTCGTAGCTTAGCGGACCACTAAGCCCTGGCTAGAGTCCTGATGTCAAGGCGAAGAGAGTGTCCCCAGGCGGCGGTAAAGCGAAATGCAACGTGAAAAAAAAAGAAAAAAAAAGACATATAAAACTTTTTAGTAAACAGGAGCTCAGACCGCGTAAAATCGTAAAATTTTACCTTGTCTTCGAATTTCTTCGCCATGACAGAAATAAATTAATTTCTCTTTGGTAAAATGATGAACTAGACCTTCTCTCCGGGTTGGTCCAAGGCCTCTTCGTAGTCGAGGAGACGAGCTACCATGGTGCACTGGCCCTTTTCAATGAGGCTTCCGACTTTGAATCCGCGTTCTTCCCACAAAAAGACCAGAGTCCAATGTTGCATCCCTAAGGGCAGAGCGTTGTCTTCACTGCCCGCTGTTGGCGACATGGCAGCTCTGCTCTCCAGGGGAGTCATGTAGAGAAACACCTTGCAGAGCCCTTTGTTTTCAGCAACTTTTTCTTCCCTTTTGCGTTTGGCTTGCCTTGAAGGTCCTGCAGCTGAGAACGAAATTAAAACGGGTAAAGAAAAGAGTGCCGATGGGGATCCGCTGGTGTTAATAGTTGAACCGTCGTGTTGCAATACAGACCGCATTTGATAACAACAAAATTATCATAAGGCGGCGCGTTCGTTGGTTATGTGTTTTAGAACACACGTATGTCAGCGCTGCGAATGCAACTTGCAACTGTCTAATTCCCCAGAATTTCTAGTTTGGCAACATGTATGCCAGTAGGCTAGTAAGGCGCGTAGTGCTAGTCACTAACTTCATGCTTAGCCGAAGTCGCAGTCCAAGTTATTTATTGACGTGTCTTTCCCTGTGTTGCAAAACTATTAGGCTGTGATGGTATTTTCTGCTTGTCCGTTATTCTCCTCTCTGTTTGTGCCAAGTAGCCGCGCTGTTTTTTGATCTTGCAATGCACCAACTAGCTCAGATTTCCGTTCTTCTGTATTTTCTGACATCCTCAATCGTGGGACGATTCGAACGCAACTTGGTTAAAGGTGGCCTAAAATAATTGGGTTTTTTAATATCATTTCTTAAAAGTGAGGTCTCTTTAGCGGCGTTTTAAGGTCTTTTGAACCGTCTTGTTGCAATACAGACCGCATCTGATAGCAACAAAACTAGCACAAGGTGGCGCCCTGCCCATGGAGTCGAAATACGATGTAACAATATCCCCTTTACTTCCACAAGCGCAAGCGGACCGCAATTTGGATCATGGTGCTGCGCAACTTTAAAGCGAAGTTAAAAACAATGTGTCAACAGATTCAAAACATGCCTGTGGTGTGCCCTGAAACTCGATGACCAGGTCCCACAACACACTATAAACACCTCACCAGAACAGTTTTTGCCCAACCTGGTGCAGTAATTCACCCCCCCCCCCTTTCCGTCGTCATACTACGTCATACTTTTTATACGTAGTGACCTAGTAACCCCCAGCCTTCAGCTCACGCGACTACGGACCAACTAAAGAATGGTTGAGGACAGATTTGGCCGCTGTGGAGCGTTCGAAACATTTTTAGCTACGAAGAGCCTGCAATTAATTGGAAGCTGCACTTGCCAATGCCTAATGCGGGAATCCTATCCGGCTCAACATAGGGGGCCGCAACTCGGCGTGACCTGCTTCACTTACCACAAACACGTCCACCTGAACTTGATGAGTATAGAACTTATTATTCTTACAATCGACAAGAGCGATCACCAGCCCCGATGCTGTGGGAGTTACAGTTAGCTGCCCTCCGATAGGTCTATTACGACCAGCCCAAACCAACACAAACAAAAATACGACGAAAGAAGACAAACACACGAGGTGACAAAGCGCTGTTCTTCGTAATGAATCAAGCAGCCCAAATTACTATACTCTCCGTCAGGTAGAGCCTGCTTCTGGAAAGTTCAGGAGACCCAAACTGTTGCGACGCGCTAAAATCAAGAGCGGCCAAATTCCACTACTGTGGATAACCTTCATATAAACCAATTGACTTCCCTGGCGTTAGAGTTCGGGGCAGGGATACAAAGGACTTTTTAAGGTGTAAGTAGGCCTGAGGTCCGTGCAGGAGGCCGTAGTCCGTAGCACACAAAAGCAGAGCTAATTCATTTGCAAGCTAAATGAATTATCAATATATATATGAGAGATATCGCCATGAAGAATATGCCTGCGCGATGAGAAATATCTAGGCAGATAGCCGCCACTGAGAGAATCCCGTCTATTATGAGGCAGCCAACGCGTTCCCTGAAATGGAGTGATTTCGTGCCTGAGAGTTAGCTAAAGCCGTTGTTGCACACCAAACCTACGTAATAAGCCTGTGAGCGTTCTTTTTTTAATATCTGTTGCATGCAGCCGCAGTGCACAAAAAAGAACTGGAAGAAATAAAAGATGGCCTCTTTTACTGCTAGAAGCTTTGAGAGTGAGGCACCAGGATTTCTGGTATTTCTCTTAGACTTGTAATGAATGCAAGAGATTAATGATTCTTTGCCTAAGCTGATATTAAAGATAAAAAGACATGAAATACCATCGTCAGTTGCGTGTTCAGTAACAAAGCGTAGAGAGAAAGTGATTAGTCCTTTGGGATATATGCCCGACAACGGACGCTGCCTCAAAGCAAGATTGTGTATTAAATAGCGTATCCTCTATAACCCTTGTGTCTTACCGTTCTTAGGATATTTTGAGGCACGAATGTTTCACGCTGCAATATGAAGCATTAGGCAACTGGTAGCTCATGGCAGCGATTAACACGATAGCTCAGTCGGGGTGATAATGCCGCGACCAACGGGGAATTTAGTTCTCTCAGAAAGTTATAGCGTAATTATCTTTTTCTTCTGGCGGCAAGTTAAGCGCAAACATAACTCGAAAATGTTCAGCTTTCCCGAAGAAAGAAAATGAAGGGGACAGTTGCTTGTCTCTTCGGCGTCAGTATCCTATGTTTACGTGGAAGCCGAGATCAGAATGATTTAATAGAGTTTCTAAGAAGACGAAACATAGCGGTGCTTGTGCTGTTCATATAAGAGGACTTTTATTGCGTCGCCGTTGAGCAACACTAAGATGCTATAGCCGACAGCTGCGAACAATTCTTTGGAATGTCAGGGCGTGACAAAAAATCTTTGTCTAGGTAATGCTAGAATAACGCAATTCGCTTACATTTTGAGACCAAGAAGTTGAAGACGTCGAACAGCCCCTTGAAGGCCACGAAGAGGATGCCTTCCACAGGAAGGTCGATGCCCACCTTTGCGAGTAGCTGCAAAGTTGAAAGATGGTCGTCGAGAGGTTTCGAGCACCGTTAACAAATTTATTAGGATGTGTGAGCAGCACTTACACTCGTGCTAACAATGTCACCAAGTACACCCTGAGTGCTAATCCAGTGTCATCACCGTCAATTTTGTAGACGCCAAGAGGATCGGCATACACTGTCCGCAAAAGGGATTGGAACCCCTCGTGATTGCAGTGAGGTTTAGGCGCGGAGAAGCAGAATGCTAAGGACATGAGGCCATGTGACTTTCACTTTCGCGAAGCGATACATTGGATATAAATATACAAATATATATATATATATATATATATATATATATATATATATATATATATATAATTTTGTGTGTGTGTGTGTGTGTGCGTATTTCTATTTCTTGAAGCTACGCCTCTCTAAACACTGCAATCTCGAGAGCTTTGATATGACAACAAGCGCGTGTTGAGTGCCTATTACTTTATGTTTCACATTGCACATTTATATATATATATATATATATATATATATATATATATATATATATATATATGTTAAGTCCAGTGCTACATTTTAGTCGTTCGGGAAAACGCAGACGTAGGAGGCAGCGCGCGAGTACAAAAATATTGCCCGTTTTTCAAACCTCCACTATGGATTCAGAAATGAAAATGTAGCATTATTGAAAAGCTGCAGGTTTGCCCGAGCAGCAGCCGCGACGGGCAGGTAATCTCATTTGGTGACGTACGTTTTAAGTACAGTTCAAGATGATCCTCACGATATTGGCGGGACATTTGTTGTTATAAAGTTATGTCAAGTAACTTTCTACATGCATAAAAACATTAATTATTACAAAAACGAATTAATTGGAAGTTGTTAATTTAGCTGGAACATTGTTCCGCATACTGCCTTTACCGGCCTATATACAACGCATTTTCATCTATTGGAGTGGAACACATTAAGTGTCACACAATTTTCAACTGCATGGTACATTTAAAGAGCCGTTGGCGGCTAACTAGCGTTTTTCCACAGTCTCGCCGGTGCTTTAAAATACTGACTGGCAAAAGTGCAAAATCCTAGACGAGATTTTGAAATACTGATTGGCAAAAGTACAAAATACTGGACGAGGGTTACATTTTTTCTTAGACTGCGCCACTCGCAGATTCGGATATCAACTAGTAGAACGCTTGAAATGAGGATCCGTGAGTTGTCCCGTCTGCTTTGTATATACTAGTTAGAACATATTCAGTGTGTAGCTACAGCAAATTCGGGATATTGAGGGCTTACAAACCATCATCGTTCAGCGGCAACTAACCGTTTTGGTGACGTTCGGTGTGATCGTAACCTTCATGCGTTCCATCTTGTTCACCTCGCTCTGCACTTTCGACAGGGAGAGCTGATGCTCGCCGCACTCAACCTGCCCACCAGAGGAAAATGCAAAAGAACAAAGTTTAGAAGGACGCTTGAGCTTCCCTTTAAAGTAAAAACGATAGCACCTTCCACACCACCTTTTGATTCCGCAAACTTTTGGCATTTTTTTTCGCCTTCAGATATGACACAGATTTGGGCAAAGTATCAAGCTTCTTTACTTGTTATTATTTTTGAGGACAGTAAACAGAAAGTGGCCGTCTTACTCCGCTGTTTATGTTCACACTGCTCGAACGGGTGTTGTCTGCGTGGCAGCTATGAGCCTTCAGAAGACAGACTTCGAAGCCAATTTCATGGCCGGGGTCTGAGAACGCTTATTCTATCTGCTGTGTGCTTCTTGCTTTCACTGGTCCAAACATTAACGCTATGAGTAGTGCCCTTGTACCTGGTTTCATTAGCGGTTATTGTCTCAAGTAGCTTTCTTTTGAAATTACTGAGTTTTCGATAATTAATATTCTCGACAATTATTTTGTCCGAAAGGTATCCTAACAAATATTGTCCGCACTATATGCAGCGGATAAAAAGAAATTGTGACACCTTCTTGGTGCGCTGGTGCAGACCAGCAGATAGTTGCAATTGCTCGGAGTGAAAACCCTCAAGCGAGCAAATGTGGCGCCAGTATATAAGCGAGCGATTCAGCCCATCATATCATGGAACCCGTATTCGCTTATTATTTGCTAGGCCGCCAGATCGACTACAAGATAATGGAATGATCAAGCATGTGATGGGTCAGTTCTGCGAAATCCGCTATATTTGCTCTCGACGATTATTCTGATGCGTGTGTGAAGCTGATGAATTACAAAGGCGCGAATATTAACAGAAGGATAGCTGAAATGGAACGGAGTTCCTTTCTTATAGAGCAATGGCGCTCCCGTACATATACGACCATTTCCGAGTCACTTTACGGCCAGTCGCAGAGCTCAATTACTTCTGACCGCGCACGAATGCCAAAGTATACTAACAACCCTCTTTCGTAAAAATATAATTCATCCGTAGAAATCATTAGTCAGCGAAGAAAACTAAACAGCAATTGATTTCTTCTACGAGCACTAATGGAATAGCCTGTGTTCTTTCTTTTTAGATTATGAACTAAAAGTGAATGCTCGTCAGGCTCGTAGCTTAGCGGACCACTAAGCCCTGGCTAGAGTCCTGATGTCAAGGCGAAGAGAGTGTCCCCAGGCGGCGGTAAAGCGAAATGCAACGTGAAAAAAAGAAAAAAAAGACATATAAAACGTTTTAGCAAACAGGAGCTCAGACCGCATAAAATCGTAGAATTTTACCTCGGCTTCGAATTTCTTCGGCATTACAGAAATAAATTATTTTCTCTTTGGTAAAATGACGAACTAGACCTTTTGTCCGGGTTGGTACAAGGCTTCTTCGTAGTCGAGGAGACGAGCTACCATTGTGCACTGGCCCTTTTCAATGAGGCTTCCGACTTTGAATCCGTGTTCATCCCACAAAAAGACCACCGTCCAATGTTGCATCCCTAAGGGCAGCGGGTTGTCTTTCGTGCCCTTGGTTAGTGACATGGCAGCTCTGCTCTCCAGGGGAGTCATGTAGAGAAACACCTTGCAGAGCCCTTCGGTTTCAGCCACTTTGTCTTCACGTTTGCGTTGGTTCCGTCTTGACGGTCCTGCAGCTGAGAACAAAGAATTATTTGGGTAAAGCAAAGAATGGCCATAGGTCTCCGGCTGAAAGTGTTAATAGTCAGCGATCTATAATTGATCAAAGATTCATTCGCTTATCACCTTTCTTTAGCGCCTTGCCATGTTCGTTGGTTATGTGTTTTAGAACACACGTATGTCAGCGTTTCGCATGCTACTTGCAACTGTGTAATTCCCCAGAATTTGTAGGTAGGCAACATGTATGCCAATAGGCTAGTAAGGTTTGTCGAGCTTGGCACTAATTTTATGCTTAGCCCAAGTCGCGGTCTAATTTAATTGTTGATGTGTCTTTCCTTGTGTTGCAAAAACTATTCGGCTGTAATGGCAGTTTCCGACAACCTCTATCGTGGAACAATTCGAACGCAGCTTGGTTAAAGTGGCCTAAAATAATTCGTGTTTTCCAATATTGTTGCTTAAAAGTGAGGTCCCCTTAGCGACATTTCAAGGTGTTTTGAGCCGTCTTGTTGCAATACAGACCGCATCTGATAAACACAAAATTAGCATGAGGGGGCGCCCTGCACATGGAGTCGACATGCGACGTAAAAAATATCCCCTTCACGTCACCAAGCGCAAGCGGACCGCAATTTGAATCATGGTGCTGCTCAACCTTACGGCCAAATAAAAACATTGTGTTGACAGAATCAAACCATGCCTGTGGTGTGCCCTGAAACGCGATGACCAAACATCTCACCAAAACTGTTTTTGCCTGACCTGTTGCAATATTTCACCCCCCCCCTCCCCCCTCGTGATATTTCTTATACGTAGTAACCTAGTAACCCCAGCCTTCAGCTCATGCGGCTACGGACCAAAAGAAGAATTTTTGAGGTCAGATTTGGGTCGCTGCAGGGGATTCTGAAAATTTTAGGTACGAAGAGGCCGCCATTGGAAGCTGAACTTGCCAACGCCTAACGCGGGGATCCTATCCAGCTCAAAATAGGGGGTCTCAACTTGACGTCACCTGCTTCACGTACCACAAACACGTTTCCCTGAACTTCATGATTATACATCATCATCATCATCATCATCATCATCAGCCTGATTATACCCACTGCAGGGCGAAGGCCTCTCCCATATCTCTCCACTCAACCCGGTTCTGTGCTAGCTGCATCCACTTGACCCCTGCGAACTTCTTAATCTCATCCGCCCACCTAACTTTCTGCCGCCCCCTGCTACGCTTTCCTTCCCTTGGAATCCAGTTTGTTACCCTCAGCGACCATCGGTTATCCTCTCTTCGCACTACATGTCCTGCCCATGTCCATTTCTTCTTCTTAATTTCCACTAGAATGTCGTTAACTTGAGTTATTTCTCTGACCCACTCTGCACGCTTTCTATCTCTTAATGTTACCCCTACCATTTTTCGTTCCATAGCCCTCTGGGTTGTCCTCAACTTAAGTAGAACTCTCTTGGTTAGCCTCCACGTTTCAGCCCCATAGGTGAGTACAGGCAAGATGCAACTGTTGTATACTTTCCTCTTGAGCGATACCGGTAAGCTGCTAGTCATAATCTGCGAGTGCTTGCCAAATGCGCTCCATCCCAATCTTATTCTTCTTGTTATTTCCTTTTCATTGTCCGGATCTGCGGTTACTACCTGTCCTAAGTAGATATATTCGCCTACTACTTCCAGTATTTCGCTACCTAATGTAAACTCCTGTTCCTTCCCTTATTATTATTAAAATCGACAAGAGCGATCACCAATTCCGGACGCTGTGGGAGTTACACTGAGTTACAATAGATCTATTACGACAGACCAAACCAACATAAACAAAAACACGACGAAAGAAGACAACCACACGAGCTGACAAAACGCTGTTCTTAATGAATCCAGCAGCCCAAATTACTATACTCTCCATCAGGTAGAAACTGCCTTCTGGAACGTTCAGGAGGCCCTAACTGTTGCGGCGCTCTGAAATCAAGAGAGGCCAAATTCCACTACTATGAATAACCTTCATACAAACAAGTGACGCCCCTGGCGTTGGAGTTCAGGGCGGGGATACAAGGAACTTTTTCAGGTGTAAGTAGGGCTTAGTTCCATGTAGGAGGCCGCAGCCCGTGGCCCACAACAGCCGCACTAATTTATTTGCAAGGTTAATTAAATGTTGCGATATATGAGGGATATCGCCATGAAGAATATGCCTACGCGATGAGGCATATCGAGGCAGATAGTTAGCCACCGCTGAGAGGATCCCGTCTCTTATGATGCAGCCAACGCGGGCCTGAAATGGAGTGAATTCTTGCTTGAAAGTTTCAGTACAGCTGAAGCCGTTGTTGCACACCAAAGCTACGTAAATGGCCTGGGACTGTTCTTTTTTTAATACCTGTTGCTTACAGCCGCAATGCACGAAAAAGGACAGGAAGAAAGCACATAGGGCCTCTTCTAGTGCTAGACCTTTTTAAAGTTGAGCCGTTAGGATTACTGGCATTTCGCTATGAATAGCCTTGCAATTAGTGCCAGCAATTAAGGGATTCTTTCCCTTTGCTGATATTCAAGATAAAAAAGACATTAAGTACTGTCGCTATTTGCGCGTTCATTAATAAAGCTTACAGAGAGATTTGCTAGACCTTTGGGATATAAGACAAACAACAGACGCTGCCTCAAAGAAAGGTTGTGTATTAAATAGCGTATCCTCTATAACCCATGTGTTGTACCGTTCTTAGGTTATTTTGAGGCACGTATGTTTCACGCTACAATATGAAGCGTGAAACCAACTAAACCAAACAATTACCAGATGCATTAGGCATCTGGTAATTCGTGGCAGCGACTCACACGATAGCTCAGTCGGGGTGGCAATGCCGCGGCCGACGGGGTATTTCAATCAGACAGTTTTAGCGTAATTGTTTTTGCCTCTGGTAACAAAGTAAGCGCAAGCATAACTCTCAGATATTCAGCTTTCTCGAAGCAAGAAAATGACAAGGATAGTTGCTCCCCTCTTCGGCGTCAATATCCTATGTTTACATGGAAGCCGAGATCAGAATGATCGAAAAGAGTTTCCAAGAAGAAGGAACATAGAGGTACTTGTGTTGTTCATAAAGGAAGGACTTTTATTGCGTCGCCGTTGAGAAACAATAAGATGCTGTAGCCGACAGCTGCGAACAATTCTTTCGAATGTCAGGGCGGGACGAGGAAAGAGGAAAATTTTTTCTAGGTAATGCTAGATTAACGCAATTTGCTTACCGTTTGAGACGAAGTTGAACAGGTCGAACAGCCCCTTGAAGGCCACGGAGAAGATTCCTTCCAATGGAAGTTCAATGCCCACCTTTGCGAGTAGCTGCAAAGTTGAACAATTGTCGTCGCGAGGTTTTGAGCGCCATTAACAAATTTATTAGGATATGTGAGCAGCAGTTAAACTCTTGCTAACAATGTCACCAAGTACCCTTTGAGTGGTAATCCAGTGTCATCACCGTCAATTTCATGGACGCCAAGAGGATCGGCATACATTTTCCGCAAAAGGAATTGGAACCCTTCGTGGTTGCGGTGAGGTTCAAGCTCGGCGACGCAGGATTCTATGGACATGACGCAATGATATATATATATATATATATATATATATATATATATATATATATATATATTGTGACTTCTAGAAATGGAGATAGGAGAAGATGAGGTCGAGGAAGAAGCGGCTCGTGCGTGATACTCGCAGGTGGACATCGCTGCATCTTCGATGTTTCTTCTGCGTCAATGACAACCTCAGTCCTAACATCTTGGTGGAGGTACTAAGGATAGACGTTCACCAGAAACCCCGAAGACGGATTGCCAGCTTGAACCGCGCCGAAGTCGCCGTCTTGCCGGCCTACCGCCATCTGAGCCTACAATGTCTCTTGACAGCGCTCCGAGGTTCGTGCCTAGCAGCTCATGGCAGCATCACTGGGAGCCGCATTTGTTCACGGGCTCATCCAGCGAAGACGTGGATGAGTGGCTCACTCACTACCTTCGTGTGAGCCGCTACAATAAGTGAGACTCTTCCGCCCAGCTAGCTAACGTAGTCTTTGCGCTTAACAACACAGCCCTAACGTGGTACAACAACCACGAGAACACTTTCGCCGGATGAGGCCGATTTGTGGAAGAGATTAAAAAGTTCTTTCGAGATTCTGACGCGAAGAAGAAGCGAGCTGAACAACGCTCTCTCAAAGAGCTCCGCTTCCTGGGCAAACATGCACGAAGTATATCGAGGAAGTCCTGAAGCTGAGTAAGCTTGTCGATGCTCTCATGACTGAAGATAACAAAGTTGGCTTCTGCTAAAGGGTTTGCCGTAGATATTTATAATTTGCTTATTGGCTAATTAAGCCTTGACTCAGTGGCTGAACGTGATCCAGCATTGCGGCAATTTCGAGACGCTTAAAATGCGTCCGATAACACCGAAGTTCGGACATTTGGTTGGCGTGACATCAGTGGCCGATGTTTTCGCTGCTAACGAAAGATTGTCTGGCGATCTGACCTTCCCGATCCGTCTGATCGTTCGAGAAGAAGTGAGCCGGTCGTTGCAACTAGCTTGGGGCTCCTCAGCGCTGCCCCTGTCTCATCCGCCGTGTCCGCCTCCTCCAACAGCATTTTATGTAGCGGACTTCGTTAATCAAGCAGACTTTGATGGATACAGGGGACCGCAGCAGCTGCGGCAGAGCATCATTCCGAGGGCACCCCCAAGGCAACGGACCCGCTATTACCAGCCGACACATAACCGGTGTGACAACAGTCGACTTGAGTCTCTCAGTGGCGACTACTCGCACGCGTCATCTTTTTCTCGACCCCCTGTGTGCTATCGCTGCAGTCTACTTAGCCATATCTCAGGATAATGTTCTCGCCGCCAAGCATCCCGTTACGGCTACAGCTCCATGAAGTACCCTGAGCAGCAGGATTACAATCCTGGCTCTTCTCGTCATTCGAACTACCCTCCTAATTCCAGGGACCCATGGCAAGCACCATTGCGGAATCTTTCACCGGCATCGAACAAAAGCATGACACCACCTCCAGCGCCGTTCTCCATCGCCCCGGCACCGCTCACCGGCACCAGAAAACTAGTCGGCGCGACCAATGGGTGTGAGGTCGCTGGACATTGTAAAACGCTGGACAACCCTACTGAAAAATCCTGTATAAAATTCGTACAGGAAATCGTATACAGGTTTATTGTACAGGATCTGGGATACAGGATTGGGGGCTATTTCAGCAAATTCCTCTACTGCCCTGGAAAGTCCGGAATGAAACCGCGCGGAGCTCTGATACGGGAATGGCCTGTATGGTTGATGGCCCTCGTTTCCGGAAAAAAACGCGTCGCCAGGGTGGAAAAAGCATGCAACAATATAAAATAAAACGACTACATTTAAAATAATATATAAAATAAAAAAAAATAAAAAAGAATTTAGTACCGAATGTGGGATCGAACCTCGGTCCTTATGGTTTTCAGACGGGCACCTTAGCCACTACTCTACGGCGGCTTGTGGTTACAGTGGTTATTATTAAGTATATGTAGCTACTTTTGCTCTTTCGTAGTATATTTTCCTTGGCAGTAGAATTTGTGGCCGTAATTCACCGATCGCCCTTTAAACACGCTGAATATCTTTGCAGGCTATCACGAGGGTTCACAAATGTGGCGTATCTTTATAATGCATCGCTTTATTGAAGGCAAACCTCGAGATATCATAATTTGCTAGTGCTGATGTGTTTTTCATCGTCTACGAACGCTTGTAAGTTTTCCTACATAGAGATATCCGCTGCACTAATACTTGTAATACTGGGCGTTTTAGCTTCACGTGCTACCAATGGAGCATCGATGCCAATGAATACACTTCCGACTGATCGGTTTCAATATGTAAACATTCGAGAACGCGTCGCGCGGTGTGCGGCTATCTGCGCATCTTTCGATGGTCAGCGATGTTTGTTTATTTTTTCGCGAACAGTTTTTTGTCATCGCTAGCGAAACGATACGTTCGTGCTTCTACTTTCGTGTTGTAGGCGGCAGATCTTCAGTCGCAGATATGAAGACGCACCGCAAGATCGTACGAGCTGCAGCGACTGTTGTATGCGCAAAAGCGACGCGACGCGCGTATATGCTTGCTAGCGCCCACTTCGACGGCTTCGCATTTTCTAGGTATTTGGGAAACGAAGCGCGCCCTTTATATACAGAACAGTTGTATAACATGTTTGGTATCATGCTTATTTAGTGCGCTGGCGTGTCCGGCATGGTCATTCTGGTTGAGCTTCGTCGATCGGCCCGGCTTCTGTTCAGAAGCGGAATACTCTGCCCGGTATCAGTTCCAGAAATGACGCGTTCGTCCGGTTTCTGGTTAATTGATACAGGCTGAATAATACATAACACTACTACATTTGAAAAAGAAAAAAAAAGAAAAGAAAAAAAAAGAAACAAAAAGAAAATAGAAAAGGAAAAAAAAATTACATGTGATTCGAACTTCGGTCTTTTAGGCCTGCAAGCACGCACTTCAACCACTACACCACAGCAGTTTTTTTTTTCTTTATTGCCGTGAAACACAAAACAAAAATACACATGATAAAACACGTCAACTACACTTGAGCTAACGCTTACGCGGCTAAAATCTTTTCAGGTTCACCAACTCATCAAATAGACATTGCCATTGTGGTGGATCCTGCTGCATCCTGAAAGTTTCGCGTATATACACCGCACTTTCAATGAAGTTTTCACGCGCAGAGCGTGTATTTATATCTGCGTGACGCACCTGCATCCGTGTTTTCCACAGACTATGGAGGCCAAGAAGCATAATTAAATCGTAAGGTGCATCATCGTTCTGCACTGGAAGGAATCTGATACCGTACGGAGTTAGGGGAAGTTCCTTTTTAATTGTCCTTTGGAGGACGTCCCATAGAAAGACAGCATCCCAACACTGTAAGAAGACGTGTTCAATTGTCTCCGGTTTTTTGCACAACAGGCAATTTGTTGTCCATGGGACGAAGATACCTTTTTCATTCAGCCAGGTTTTAACAGGGAGCGTATTAGAGTGAAGTTTGAATAGGAACGTTTTAGCAGATGGCCTCACGGGCATCTTCTTGACTCTTTTCAAAACGTCCTGCCCTGGGCCTCCACAGTGTAATGCCCGGTAAAAAGGCACCGGCAGCATCACGTCAATGAAATCTTTATACAGTTTTTTTCTGGGAACATTGAAAAGGTAATCAAAAGAAAACCGCACTTCCAGCAACTTGCACGAAAAAACAACCTCGCGCAGGTAGCCAGTCACAGTACCAGGCATGCTTTCACATGACACAATCTATTCAGGGAGCAGCCTCTGCAATCGCACTTGCATCACAGTTCTCAGAAAGGTATCTTTTTGATCACTACACCACAGCAGTACACAGTGTTGGTGGTTATATATCTACTTATGTAGTCGAGATTGCTCTTTTGTAGTTTGTGTATTTTTGTAGGGTGTAGAATTTGTGGTCGTAATTGAACGATCGCCCTTTAAACACGCTGCATCTTTTTCCTGGCTATCACGAAGGGTTATCCGCGTCCCGCATCTTTACAATGTATCGCTTTCTTGCAGACAAACCTCCGAATGTCACAATTTACTAGTGCTTATGTGTTTTGTCATCGTCTTGGAACGCATGCAATTTTTGCTACATATAGATATATGCGGTGCACCAACACTTGTAATACTGCTTGTTTTAGCTTCACCTGCTGCCAGCGGAGCCGCGACGTCAATGAATTTACTTCTGACCAAGTGTTTTGCATGCGTAAACACTCGAGGAAGCGACTCCCGATATTCGCCTGACCTGTGCATGTTTCGATGGTCAGCGATGTTTCATTTATTCTCGAGCGTATTTTATCCGCGCTAACGAAACGCTACGTTCTTGCTTGCACTTTCGCGTTGAAGGTGGCAGATCTTCAGTCGCAGATTATGAAGATGCACCGCAAGATCGTACAAGCTGCAGCGACTGTTGCACGCGCAAAAACAAAACGCGATGCATGTATATACTTGCTAGCGCACACATCCACGGCTTCATATCTTCTAGGTATGTAAGAAACAACGCGTACTCCACATATACAGAAAAGTTTTAACGTATATTATGTATGGTTTCATGCTTATTTAGCGTGAAGGCATATTCCGACGTGGTCATCCTGGCTGAGCTTCACGATCCGCCCGAGTTGTACTGAGAAGCGGAAATACTCTGTCCCGTATCAGTTTCATTCATATCGGATTTGTCCGGTTTCTGTTAAACCGGACATGACCTGTCCTGTATATGAGCTCAATACAGGACTGGTCCGCCCTGTTTCATATCCATACCGGACTGGGATGTCGTGTATAAGATGCATACGAGAAATGGTCTGCCCTGTATTAACTCAATACCGGACTGGATCGTCCGGATTGAGATTCATACCGGACATGACCTGTCCGATATAAACCCGTTTAAGCTTCATACAGGACTGGTCCGCCCTGTTTCACATCAATACCGGATTGGGATGTCATGTATAAGCTGCATACCGGGAATGGTCTGCCCTGTATTAACTCTATACCGGAATGGACCGTCCGATTTGAGATTCATACCGGACATGACCTGTCCGATATAAACCCGTTTAAGCTTCATACAGGACTGGTCACACCGGTATCAAATTTATATGGGATAATACAGGACCGGTTCAAACCCGTTTGTCGCGATACGGGATTTTTCACTAGGGAACTAAAACGTGGACAAATTCCACGTTTTGGTTGTTGATGTACCTGTGATGGCTTTGGGTGATACCGGGGCCACCATATTCGTATCGAGTGCTGCATTTAAGCGTCGCCTCGGAAGAAAAGTGTTATTTAAGTGGGTTAAAAGAGTTCAATTTTTCGGCGTGCGTGGCGAACAATGCTTGCTGTTGGAGTGTGCAGTGTTAAAGTTGCTTTGGGTGTTGAAATGTTCCGTGCGGAAATGGCAGTGCTCGCCCAATAAACGCACGACGTCATCCTTGGGCTCGACGTTTTGAAGAAGTGTGGCGCCAACGTCAAATGCCAACCTGGTGAGCTTAGCGTCGGAAAATGTGTTACCCCTGATCTGATGGAAGACTCATGCAGTGATGTGAGCGTATTTTGTGTCTCTGAAGATATGCGTTGTGCCTCTATCGTCGGCTGTATGTGTACAGGTTTCATGCCAAGACGCCACCCTAGACATGTCTGAAGCAACATTAGAACCGATGCACCTCACCTGCATCAAGAACAATGTATCAATTCATCATGCCATGGGGTCTGTTGCCAAAGGCCGCACTGCACTCTGGGGAGTGAATCGCTCTACTGAACCCGCCATTCTTCCCACAGGTTTGAAACTCGCATCCTGCAGTAACGACCCAACAATATCTGTTGGCTTGATTACCGACGCCATAAAAAATCAGGGACTGATATCCAACATGATCTGCGATTTCTTCGTATGATTGACCCCTTGCTCTCAACAAAGGAGCGCTGTGCACTGCTGGCCATTCTAGGGCTACACGCCTTCTTGTTTGACTTTTCCCAACCGAGGGTCCCATCTTTAATTCCTGCTTCACGTATTCTACACAGGATCGACACTGGCGCCTCGTATCCGATTTGACAGAATACCTTCGAAGTGTCACCGTCTCAACGAAAGGTGATAAATGAATAACTGAAGGAGATGTTAAAGAAGGGTGTTATCCACGAGTCGTCGAGTTATTGGGCTGCCCCCGTGATTCTTGTGAAGAAGGATGGCACGTGGCGTTTTTGTGTTGACTACCATCATGTAAATGCAGTCACTAGAAAAGACGTGTACCCCTTTCCTCGTATAGACGATGCCATTGATTGTCGTTTTTAAGCCTCCTACTTTTCCACCGCTGACCTCAGAACGGGCTATTGGCAAATACCTGTACACGTGGCAAACAAAAAGAAACTGCATTTATTACACCCGATGTCCTTTACGAATTCAATGTAATGCCATTCGGCCGCTTTAATGCACCCGCCACCATCGAAAGATTCATGGACACGATACTCCGCGGTTTGAAATGGGAGGTGTGCATGTGTTACTTGGACGATGTCGTGATTTTCAGGAATACGTTCAGCGAGCACAATGACCGTTCAGCTCTTGTGCTGGACTGTATGCGCAAAGCTAGCCTCGTGTTGAACTCAGAGAAACGTCATTTTGGAGCACGCCAAGCGCTGGTTCTCGGACATCTCGTCGATAAAGACGGCGTCAGATCGGATCCCGCAAAGACAGCAGCGGTTGTCTCTTTTAAGCCACCTGAGTCCGCCAAAGAACTACGGAGTTTCTGGGCTTGTGTTGTATGTTCGTCGATTTATTCATCGCTTTGCTGATATCGCGCACCCGTTGACAAGCCTACTCCATAAAGATGTAGCTTACGAGTGGACATTTGATTGCGACTCCGCCTTACACCACGTGAAATTTCGGCTGACGTCGCAACCTGTGCTCCGCTACTTCGATCCTTCAGCGCCCACAGAAGTGCATGCCGACGCCAGAGGTGTTGGAATTGACGCGGGTCTTGTCCAGCGCTGCGACAGCAAGGAGCACGTCGTGGCGTGGGCGAGTCGTTCCCTTGGTAAGCCGGAGCGCAATTATACTGTCACGGAAGAGGAATGCCTTGCTGTCGCTTTTGCCACACAATGGTTTCGCTCGTATCATTATGGACGCCCGTTTAGCGTTGTCACAAATCACCATGCCCTCTGCGGATTAGTTAATCTCAGGGCCCGTGTGGCATCCTTGCACGATGGGTCGCACGGTTACAAGAGTAAGGCTTTACAGTCACATACAAAACTGGCCGTAAGCACGCTGACGCAGACTGCCTTGCCCGCCTTCTTCTTCCTACAAAAGAATCTGACGCTTATTATTTCGATAACTGCGTCGCGTCGGTATCACCTGCTTTTCCTGACGTCCCCACGTTTATAGAAGCACAGCGGAGGGATCCCATCTTGGAACCTCTCTTTGCAGCGACTCAAGAGCAGTCAAGTGGACACCAATTTTGTGTGCGTGATCACCTCCTCTGGAAGAAAAACAAGTCCCTACTGGCCCCAACGTCCTCCTGGTTGTTCCGAGGGGCCTATACCATTATATATTGCAGGCCATGCACGACGACCCTAGTTCCGGGCATCTTGGAACTGCCAGAACGTTCCACCGCATCCAGTAGCGCTTCTATTGGCCAAAAATGCGAACTACTACTGAGCGGTACGTCGCCAGCTGCCCCAAGTGTCAGCGATACAAACGTAGCACAAGCGTGGCAGCGGGGCAACTTCAACCCATCAAACCACCTCGTGCCCCATTTCATTAATTGGGCGTTGATCTACTTGGCCCCTTTCCGCTATCCTATAATGGCAACCTTTTGATCATTGCGTGGACTACTTCACTCGATACTGTGAGACGGCAGCCATACCTGCGGCCAACGCGTAACAAGTATCTTGCTTTATTTTGCGGGCGATAGTTCTTCGCCACGGACCACCAAAAGTGACTATCAGCGACCGTGGTCGCCACTTTACTGCCGACGCCATGGAGGAGATGCTCCGTTTTTGTGCCTGTGATCTTAGCGATTCATCCCGTTATCATAACCAAACCAACGGTCTAACTGAGCGCACCAAATGAACGATCACCAACATGCTGCCCATGTACATACGTCGACGCAAATCATAAGAACTGGGAGAGTGTCTTACCATTCATTACCTACCCTTTCAATACCGCTCGTCATGAGACCACTGGCTTTAGTCCATTCTTCTGGCTCCACTCTGTCCACCCAAGATATACCTTAGACATCATCCTCCCGTTTTCATGCACTAGTGAACATCCCTCGGTAGCCGAGACAACCTGCTTTGCTGCAGAGGCTCACCGGCTTGCTCGCCTTCGCATTTTAGAGTCTCAGGGTCGCTCAAAAGCGCGGTATGATGCCCACCACCGTCACGTTATTTACCAGCGTGCAGATTTGTCCTTGCTGTGGCGGCCTATCAGGAAGTGGGGTCTGTCACAAAAGCCGCTGTGCCACTACGACGAACCATTCGTCGTCATTGCCCAACGGAACTATCGCATCGCTCACCTCACCAAAAACGGCTATCGCCTGCGAAATGTGAAGTCGCGTACGTCATCCGTTTAAAGCCTTACCGATCACGCGACGCTTTTTAAGTCGCCCAGCGGGCTTCAGCTGCAGAGGCGGCTCGTGCTGGGACTCGCAAGTGGACATAGCTGCGTCTTCGAAGTTTGTTCTGCGTCCATTAGAACCTTGGTCGTAACAATATATATATATATATATATATATATATATATATGTTGGCTTCTTTCCTTCATATATGTATATATATATATATATATATATATATATATTGTAAAGAAGACAAAGAACAGAAAACGCTGCGGCATCGCCATCACCATCGCTTGTCTCCGGCGCCCATCTCGCTCGCGCTGAAGCTGTGCCCTGCGGCTGGTATCCCGATCCTGCTGTGCCCGATTTACTGCCAGCGCTAGACCTTCAAACCATCTATTAAATCCACATTTCACTTGGTGGAGGTCAATCTGAAGTTCCCTGTACCCATCTCGCCCTGGAACTTCGCAGCAGAACATTGACTACCCCAATGACGGAGCCGACTTCATTGCACCTGCCTCCGCCCGTCACCTGCACAGGTGCGCTCCGTCAACGGGACCCGACTACCTTCAGCGGAAGCAGCGATGACGACGTCGACGATTGGCTGACCACTTACGAACGGGTCAGCCGTCACAATAACTGGGACGACAACCGTAAGCTCAACAATGTCATCTTTTACTTGAGCGACGTCGCTAATCTGTGGTTTCGAAACCACGAATCGGACTTTTCCACCTGGGCGAATTTCAAGACTAAATTTTCTGATGTCTTTGGCCGCCCCGCCGTCCGAAAACTCCGCGCAGAACAGCGTCTTCGATCGCGACTACAGCTGCCCGGTGAAACGTTCACCAGTTATATTGAGGACATTGTTGATTTGTGTCGCCGCGTTGACCCGACCATGACCGAGGCCGTTAAGATACGTCATGTCCTCACAGGAATTGATGCCGGCGCTTTCAACATGCTTATCGCCAAAGGCCCCAATACGGTCAAAGAAATATACGACCTCTGTCAAAGCTACGACGAACTCCGCAAGGAGCGTGCTTTGATTCGCCAGCCTGATGCATCACTCGCTGGATTAGCCGCGGAGAGGGAGTCATCTAGCCTCTCTGAAGACATCAAGGCTTTTATACGTCAGGAGGTCGCGCGCCAACTGTCCCTACAGCCATATGTTAAGGAGTCGTCAACAACTGGCCTTGTTCCGGAGCTTCGCCATGCAATCCAGCAGCATGTCTCTGAAGTCCTCCCTAATCCTGTTCCTCAATCAGCTCCGGTCGCACCCTCAATGCCGTTACTCACGGCCTCAGTTTCATCGTCCGGCGTTGCGCCACTGAGCTACGCTCCAGCAATCGCGCCGGCTCCTCCTCAAGTATTGCGTCGCACGTATGCCGAAGTCACTTCAAGTCCACCGCCTGAGCCAGTATATGCCTATGCTTCGCCCCCCATGCGGTCCGCACCAACAGCCTTTGCTCCCCCCTTGCGTCAGACACCATCTCCATGGCGCACTGCAGACAACAGGCCTATTTGCTACCACTGCGGCATCCCCGGACACACTACACGCTACTGCCGGCGCCGAATAAATATGGCCTTTGCTGCACGGCCTGCGCCACCTTATTTGGCCCCCCAGTTCCCAGTCCCATCGGGTCCTCCAACAGCACCCCCTGAACTTCCGGACTTCCGCCCTAATCCCGCCGGGGTTTCGCAGTGGTTACGGCGCTCGACTACTGTTCCCAAGGACGCGGGATCGAATCCCGGCCTCGGCGGCAGCTTTTCGATGGAGGCGAAAAGCAAGGCGCCCGTGTGCTGTGCGATGTCAGTGCACGTTAAAGAACCCCAGGTGGTCGAAATTTCCGGAGTCCTCCACTACGGCGTCTCTCATAGCCTGAGTTGCTTTGGGACGTTAAACCCCACAAACCAACCAACCAACTTCCGCCCTCGTCGTTCGCCATCACCACGTCGCCGCTCCATTTCGCCAATGCGCCGACGACCCGCTACCCAGCCGGAAAACTAACCGCCGCAGTTCGCGAGGCACGAACTGCGTATCCGACCGAATTTCAAAGTCGTCGTCTTAATCCCGCGAATGTCATTCCTGTCATCGTTGAAGGTGTTCATACTCTTGCGCTCGTCGACACCGGAGCCGCTGTATCAGTTATCAGCCAAAAACTCTGCCGCTCCATCCGAAAGGTGACTACGCCTCTCGAGGGACTATCGCTTCGTACCGCATCCGCTCACAGTATACAGCCGACAGCTATCTGCACTGCTCGCGTCGTCATTGCTGCAGCCTTGTACATCATCGAATTCATCGTTCTCCCCACATGTTCTCATGACGTCATTCTCGGCTGGGATTTCCTGTCCCAGCATCATGCTATCATTGACTGCGCCAGTCCTCAAGTAGAGCTTATTGAATCGAGTGATGCACCGTCTGATGCCCTGCTCCACGAGCCGTGTCCTCGTTTTGCGACCAAACTCCTCGTAGCACATGACACAACCATCCCACCCGTTAGCGCTGTTCTGGTTCCCCTCACTGCCTCTTTTACCACCGCCGCGACAGTCCTCTTTGTGCCCTCTAACGTTGTCTGCCGCCGCCGCCACTTACCGCTGCCGTTTGCCGTCCTTGACATGAAAAACGGCACTAGCACACTTCTGGTAGCCAATCCTCTTCCGTCTCCCGCTATGTTGATCGAAGGGGAGTGCCTCGGCCGTATCGAGCCCGTGGACCTTCTGTTCACCTTTGATGATGTGTCATTCCCTGTTTGCCAAGTTGACGCCTTGACTCCAACTCGTGTGGCTTCAGATCCGCTACAGCGGGACCTTTTTGACCATTCCGTGGACAGCGCTCTAGAACCGCGCCACCGCGAGCAACTTCTTGACCTTCTACACCAATTCCGCGCCTCCTTCGACATTCCGCAATCTTCCTTGGGCCGCACGACGACCGTTTCCCACATCATCGACACTGGCGCTCACCCACCTCTCCATCAGCGGCCGTATCGGGTGTCCCCGACTGAGCGCCGTGTTATTGCCCAACAAGTCGATGACATGCTGCAACGCGGAGTAATTAGAGAATCCTGTAGCCCATGGTCGTCTCCTGTGGTTCTAGTTAAAAAGAAGGATGGCTCCATACGATTTTGTGTTGATTATCGCCGCCTCAACAAAATCACTCGTCGTGATGTGTACCCCCTCCCACGAATCGACGATGCCCTAGACTGTTTGCAAGGCGCAGAATTCTTTTCCTCACTCGATTTACGCTCCGGGTATTGGCAGGTGCCCATGGCAGAGGCGGATCGTCCTAAGACCGCCTTTGTTACTCCAGACGGACTATACGAATTTAATGTTATGCCATTCGGACTCTGTAACACCCCAGCCACATTTGAAAGAATGATGGACACTGTACTGCGCGGCCTGAAATGGAACATCTGTTTATGATACCTCGATGATATTGTCGTCTTTTCAACCGACTTCCCGACCCACCTGACTCGACTTCGCCAGGTCTTCACCTGCCTAACCCGCGCCGGTCTTCAACTCAACCTCAAAAAGTGCCGCTTTGGTGCCCGCCAGCTCACAATACTCGGACATGTTGTGTGTAAAGATGGAGTTCTGCCTGATCCTGAGAAGCTGCGCGCCGTCGCTGACTTTCCGAAACCGACCACTTTGAAACAACTGCGAAGCTTCGTGGGCCTCTGCTCGTACTTTCGTCGTTTTGTTCGGAATTTCGCAACCATCATAGCCCCCCTTACACAGCTCTTGAAAGGCACCCCTAACCTCTCCTCTTGGTCGCCAGCCTGCCATGATGCATTCGCGACACTGCGCAATGTTCTGACGTCACCCCCAATCCTTCGCCATTACGACCCTACTGCACCTACAGAACTTCACACCGATGCCAGTGGTGTCGGCCTTGGCGCCGTCCTCGCCCAGCGCAAGCCTGGCTTCTCCGAATACGTTGTCGCCTACGCAAGCCGTGCTCTCACCAAAGCCGAGTCCAACTACTCCGTTACCGAAAAGGAGTGCTTAGCAATCGTGTGGGCTGTAACGAAGTTCCGCCCTTACTTATACGGCCACTCCTTCGAGGTAGTTACAGATCATCACGCTCTCTGCTGGCTCGCGTCTCTCAAGGATCCCTCTGGCCGTCTCGGGCGCTGGGCTCTCAGGCTTCAGGAATACGACATCCGTGTAGTGTACCGCTCTGGCCGCAAGCACTCTGACGCCGACGCTCTTTCTCGGTCACCGGTGCGCTCGCCTAACTCATCGTCCCCTCCTCAAGCATTCTTGTCAGCACTCGCCATTGAGGATATGCCTTTCGAGCAATGACAAGATCCTTGGGTTTCTAACCTGCTGGATATTCTTGGCACTACTTCCGCGGCTACGCATCCTCGGGCACTCCGCCGACAGGCCTCCCATTTCGCCATTCGGGACGGCCTTCTCTACCGCAGGAACTACAACTCAGACGGCAGAACGTGGCTTCTTGTCATTCCGCGCCACCTCCGCTCCGAGGTTTGTGCCCACCATCACATTGACCCTCAAAGCGCTCATGCCGGCGTCCTCAAAACCTATGATCGAATTCGTCAGAGGTACTACTGGCGGGGAATGTACAATTTCGTACGGCGCTACATTCGCTCTTGTACCGCCTGTCAACAACGCAAGATTCCTCGCCACCCCGCTGGCCCTCTCCAGCCTTTACCTTGTCCAGCTCGCCCGTTTGATCGCGTGGGATTCGACCTTTATGGTCCGCTACCATGCACGGCCGCTGGTAATCGATGGGTCATCGTCGCAGTCGATCACCTGACCCGTTACGCCGAGACTGCTGCACTTTCCGCGGCGACAGCCCGAGAGGTAGCCCATTTTCTTCTACACCACTTCATTCTTCGACACGGCGCCCCTCGCGAGCTACTGAGTGACAGAGGTCGTGTCTTTCTTTCCGAAGTAGTTCAAGAGCTCCTGTCGTCTTGCAAATCGATACATCGGGCTACAACCGCGTACCACCCACAAACAAACGGCCTCACGGAGCGCTTCAACCGTACGCTTGGGGACATGCTCGCAATGTATGTTACATCTGAATCGGGAAGCTCCAACTGGGACCAGGTACTGCCATTCGTAACGTTCGCGTACAACACAGCCACCCAAGCAACAACTGGGTTTTCGCCCTTCTTTCTCTTATATGTCCGTGAACCACCTTGTACTCTGGACACAATTTTGCCATACCATCCAGATGCCTCTGAGTACAGTGCCTTGTCAGATATTGCACAGAAGGCCGAGGAATGCCGTCAGCTAGCTCGCACGTTTACCTCCAACACTCAAGGCTATCGCAAAGATCAGCATGATACCGATACCCCTGCTCCCACGTTCCTGGCCGACAGCTTCGTTTGGCTATGCGTTCCTGCCACCAACAAACTAGACACCAAATACCACGGACCTTATCGCGTCTTGGAACGCACATCCCCTGTGAACTACGTCATCGAGCCAGTCACCCCTTCTTCCGACCACCGCCGTCGCGGCCGCGAGGTTGTCCACGTTAGCCGCCTCAAGCCATATTACAACCCTCTGGTCGTCTCTTCTCCCTGAGTCACCAGGATGGCGACTTCTTCACGCGGGGGAAATGTAAAGAAGACAAAGAACAGAAAACGCTGCGGCATCGCCATCACCATCGCTTGTCTCCGGCGCCCATCTCGCTCGCGCTGAAGCTGTGCCCTGCGGCTGGTATCCCGATCCTGCTGTGCCCGATTTACTGCCAGCGCTAGACCTTCAAACCATCTATTAAATCCACATTTCAATATATATATATATATAGTGCGTGTGTGCGTATTCATTGCACTGTCTTGAAGCTACACCTCTCTAAACACTACAAGCTCGAGCGATTTGATCTGACAATCAACGCGTGTTCAGTGCCTATAACATTATGTTTCGGTTTTCACGTTTATATATATGGTAAATCCAGTAATACATTTCAATCTGATGAAAATGCAGACTCAGTGGGCAGAGGTAGAGAACAAAAATATAGGACGTTTGTAAAGTCTTCACTATGCTTCTATAATGACAAATGGAATATTATAATGAAGCTGCGGTTGTGCCCGCGCAGCAGTGCTGATGGGCAGTTAGCTCATGATATCACGTACGTTTAACTCAATAAGCATAGTCCCAGACGATCCTCACAAAAATAACGGGCCATTTGTTGTTGTAAAATTATGTGAAGAAACTTTGTACATATATCAAATCATTCAATATCAGAAAAAGAAAAACTACTCGATGGCAAGCTGTGACTTTGTCTTGAACTTTGTCCCATGAGTACTCTTTACCGGCTGATATACAACGAATTTCCACCAATATGAGTGGAACATATTGTGACATATATGACCTGCATCGCTGGACGTTAAAGAAGACAACAATCAGCAAGTGACACAGAAGACGACAAAGTGGTAGCAACGTTTAGTGCTAGAAGAAGGTTGATGCTGCTGTGCTTCTGTACTTTGTGTGCTATGTCATCCTGGACTAACCTTCGTGCACTAACCTTGCCACGTATCATCCTGGTGGAGGTGACTAACGATCCCCGTGTGCACACATAAATCCATTTAGGCCGCCGACAGCTGGATTTGCGCAGTGGCCGCCACCTACCGGGGATCACAACGTCAACAACGGTCACTATGCCTTCTCAGGCAGCTCCTACCACCGCAAAAACATCGGCGCAGCCACTTGTCCTCACAAAAATCCGCCACCCTGCCATATTCAATGGCAAAGACAAGACAGATGTTGACGACTGGCTGGATAAATACGAGCGATGCAGCAGGAACAAACACTGGGACGCGACCATCATGCTGGCCAATCTGATTTTCTATTTGGTGGGAACCGCTCGCACCTGGTTCCAAAATCACGAACACGAGCTGGTGACTTGTGAAATCGGCAAGCAAAAGCTTCACTTCTTGTTCGGGAAGCCTATTGGACGGACTGTCGCCGCCAAAACCAAACTTTCGTCTCGCTCCCAATCCACCACGGAGTCCTACCTTGTCTACGTTCAAGACGTGCTCGCATTGTGTCGCAAGGCGAACAGCTCCATGCTGGAAAATGAAATGGTAGGGCACATCCTTAAGGGCATCGCAGATGACGCGTTCAACGTCCTCTTCTGCGTGGATTTCTCTACCGTCGAGTCGGCGCTTCAAGTTTGCCGAAGATTCGAGCAGGTTAAACAACGAAGCCTGGCACATCGCTTTGAGCGCCTTCCGAACACGAGAGCTACATCACCCTGCGATGATCTAGCTCCTCTGCAACAGCCTTCTCAGTCCACAACAATGACTCGGATCGTCAGATGAGAACTCGAAGTCTTAGCTCCTGCACCACTCCCATCTCCAGTACCCGACACAGCGGCCATGATACAGGCTTTTGCCCGCCAGGAACTTGCCAACGTCGGTCTTTCCTCCAACCCCGTACTGCCCTCGTCACCATCGCATCCTGTTCTTGTAGTGGCTGCTGCAATCACTAGCCAAGCTCCCCCACATCGCTACGTTAGTCGCAATCCTGTAGAGTGGCGCACCCCAGATGACAGGCCAATTTGTTTTATTTGCTGTCGAGCCGGCCACAATTCACGTTATTGCCGCAGGCGCGCCTTTCCCACCCCTGGTTCTTATTACAACGCTGACCGTCGGTACTACTACGGACCTCGACGCTTCCCTGCCCAACCTGAACAGCTCCGCCCCGCATATGATGGACCTGGACACTTCCCTCCTCACCCAGAAGAACCTCACAGCGAAGCCGTGTCAAGTGTCCTTAACTCCAGCCGATCTCCATCTCCGCGGTCTCGTCGATCTCGTTCACCGCTCCTCGTCGCAACTACTCCCCATCATACGCCAGCGCCTACTCGGGAAACTAGCGAGTGCAGCGCCCGAGAGTGACGCTGCATTACCAACCCGGACTGTCAACTCGCAACTGACCCTTGTACCCAGACGTAACCTCATTGACACTTTTGTGGACGGAGTCTCAGTTTCTGCCCGTATTGACACTGGCACCCACATTTCCGTCCTCAATCCCTAACTCCGTCAACGCCTCAACAAAGTCCTCACACCCGCTTCCTCACCTACCGTTCGTGTTGCTGATGGCAACACGGCTACTGTTATTTGTATGTGTACTGCGAGAATTACCATTGCCGACTGCCATATCCCTGTGGTATTTACACTCCTCAGCAGTTGCCCTCACGACGTTATATTAGAACTCGACTTTTTAACAGCACATTCCGCGCTCGTTGACTGTTCTGGACTGCTTCATCTGGACCTGCCACTCTGTCCTGACAAACAGCTGCCTCTGATACTTCAACGCTCCATCGCCGCTCCTCTACATTTACTCGTCTGCCACCAGAAGCAGCAGTGTATCTGCTCATGTCGCCTTTCCCCTCCGTTCCTGATGCCGAATACGTTGTTTGCCTCATAACCGACGTGACACTGCGGCGTAGAATCGCTCTCCGTCATAAAATCGTGCACCATGTTGACAGCCGTCCTTTCACAGAGGAGAAAATCCTCGGCCCATGGCCACAGAAGGCGTCTAACGGCAAAGCCTTCAAAGCACTTATCTGTTTTATGAGATACACAAACTTGATTGAGAAACTGTGACTGTGCTCCTCGCCGCCTTACCTTTCCTATCATTCTCTTCTATCTTTCTCCTTTAAACTCCTCATTCCCCTTCCCCAGTGCAGGGTAGCAAACCGGAAGCTTTCCTGGTTAACCTCTCTGCCTTCTCTCTCTTTCTCTCTCTCTCTATATATATATATATATCCCAGTTTTGAACTTCGGTTTTTTTGTGCACGTTCTTCCTGAGGGCATTACTCATGCCGAACTGACCCCATTGTCTGAGGTCACAGTTACCTGAACCTACTGCTAAAGTGTCGACATGACCTGCACCGTCCCCACCTCCGGAAGCCCGCATATCACGAATGGTTCCACCTAGTTAGCGCTCTGACCGTGCTACAGCACTTACGAGTCTTCTAAATTCGTACAGCATTATTTTCTATCTTGGTGACCGCCCCTTAGGACAAACGTCCCTCGTTACGCATCGTATCGACACCGGAGACGTCCGCCCAATTCACAGAAGGCCTTATCGAGTCGCCATTTCTGAACGACGCATCATACAAGATGAAGTGGACAAGATGTTAACAAAAAACATTATAGAGCCTTCGAGCAGTCCCTGGGCGTCGCCTGTCGTGCTTGTTAAAAAGGACAATACCTGGAGATTCCGCGTTGATTACCGACACCTCAACAAAATTACAAAGAAAGACGTTTACCCGCTCCCCAGGATAGATGATGCCCTCGACTGCTTGCACGGTGCCAGCTATTTCTCTTCCATTGATCTTCGTTCCGGTTATTGGCAGATCGCAGTCGACGAACGGGACCAAGAGAAGACCGCCTTCGTCACTCCCGATGGCCTGTATCAATTCAAGGTGATGCCTTTCGGCTTGTGTAATGCGCCCGAAACATTAGAGCGCATAATGGACCCTCTCCTGCGCGGCTTGAAATGGACGACGTGCTTGTGCTATCTCGATGATGTCATTGTATTTTCTTCTACATTCAAGAGCCATCTCCATCGCCTTGATGCCATTCTTGGCGTCTTTCGAAGAGCTGGCCTTCAGCTGAACTCGAAGAAATGCAGCTTCGGCCGAACTCAAGGAGCTCGGTTACGTGGTCGACGCCCGTGGCGTTCAACCCGGTCCAGACAAAATACGTGCTGTAACTGTATTTCCTACACCCCGTTGCACCAGTGACGTGCGTAGGTTTCTGGGGCTTTGCTCCTATTTTCGGCGGTTTGTACCCAACTTTGCGGAGACGGCTCGTCCACTCACCAATCGTCTGAAGAACGATGATCCATTTTGCTGGGACCAAGAACAATCCCAAGCCTTTTCTGCACTCATTGCAGCCTTCACCAACCCGCCCGTCCTGGCACACTTCAATCCTTCGGCACCAACGGAGGTACGCACAGACGCCAGTGGTCACGGTATTGGTATTCACCGCCGGCGAGCGAGTGCGACGATGACACATATGTGTCGGCCATCTCTGACCTTTCAAACATTCGCCATGAGCAGCGCTTAGATCCCAAGCTTTACAGCATTATCAATTGCCCCAGCACTGATGACCTTGATGCTACCCTTGCTCTCTTTGTGCTCCAAAACGGCACCTTATACGAACGGAATATGCGACCAGATGGCGCCGAGCTTCTGCTCGTAGTCCCCGAACACTTGCGTACCACCGTTCTTCAACAGCTGCACGACGCACCCACAGCGGGTCATCTAGGCGTATCTCGTACGTACGATAGCGTCCGCCACCGCTTCTTTTGGCCAGGCCTCTATCGCTCTGTTCGTCGTTACGTGGCTTCTTGTGGCTGGTGTCAGCGACGGAAGAAGCCCTCGGTTATGACTGCTGGATCTCTGCTGCCGATCGACATCCCAATAGACCCGTTTTCCCGAGTTGGCCTTGACCTCCTCGGGCCTTTCCCACTTTCTGTGTCGGGGAATAAATGGATTGCGGTGCCCACGGATTATACTACGCGCTACGCTGTCACCCGAGCGATACCCACCAGCTGTGCAACTGACGTGTGTGCGTTTTCCCTCCACGACGTCATCCTGCTCCATCTTGCTCAGCGCCAGTTTCTCACTGATCGTGGCCGTTGCTTTCTTGCTCGAGTAGACGACGGTCTTCGGTACTGCTCCATTAAGCACTATTTTACCACCACTTACCATCTACAAGCGAACGGCCTCACCGAACGCCTCAACCGCACACTCACGGACATGCTGTCAATGTATGTCTCGGATGATCACCGTGACTGCGATATTGCTTTGCCGTTTGTGACGTTTGAGTACAATACCTCTCGTCACGACACACGATCACGTCACGTCACGATCTTCTATACGGCCGCGACCCTCCCCTTCCTTTTGATAGCGCACTACCTCCCACCGCTAACGCCACTTGCTACGTTCGTGACGCCATCTCCCGAGTTGACGCCGCCCGTGGTATTGCTCGCTGCCGTCTATCCTCCTCCCAAAATTCTCAAAAACGGCGCCATGGTTCTCGCCACCGGGATGTCCACTACTCTCCGGGCTCTCTTGTTTTGCTCTGGACTCCCGCTCGTAAGGTTGGGCTGTGTGAGAAGCTCTTGACACGCTACGCAGGACCCTACCATGTTTTACGACCATTCACTCCTGTGACATACGAGGTCGCCCCTGTACATCCGCCGCGACAGTCCTCTATGCCACGCACCGGGATTGTTCATGCCGCCAGAATGAAGCCCTACTACCCCTGCAGCAGTTCGTCTTAGTGCGCACCGGGAGAGAGAGAGAGAGAGAACAACTTTTATTTAAAATGCCTGCAGAATCGGTTAGGCTCCCTCCAAGCAGGGAGGAGAAGCTTTTACCGTGACGCGGCCACTACGTCAGTCTCGTGCGTTGTGCTCCTTGAGGTCTTGTTACGATCACAGCTCCTCGTTGCAGCCTCTAGCTGCGGCGGGATCGTCGTCTTCTCGCTGGCTTCGCGCGGATTTACGCTACAGTCCCAAAGGATGTGAGCCGCGGTGGCTCTCTCCTTCGCGCACAGTCTACACATGTCGCTCGCGTGCACACTCGGACACATGTGCTTAGCTAGCACCGGGGTGAGCAGGGACCCCGTCTGTAACTGTCTGTATAACACTGCCTCCTTCCGGGTAAGCCCCGGGTGAGGTGGCGGCATAGTCTGTCTGTTCAGTCTGTACCATTTCACTATTTCGTTGAAGGTGGTCATCTTGTCCTTGGCACTGCGCCACGAACAAGACTCCGAGTCGGCCGTGCTTGCAGCCGCGCGGTTGGTTAGTCCTCGCGCGGCCCAGTTGGCCGTCTCGTTGTGGTTCACGTTTCCGCGTTCCGACACGTCACTGCCCATGTGGGTCGGAAACCACTTGATCACCACAGGACTTTTGCGTCCGATGTCTTCGGCCTTGCGCAGTATGCGCGCGGCCTCACTACATACCCTACCCTTGGCGTAGTTCTTCACTGCCGTTCTAGAGTCACACAACACTGTAGTGCATCCGGGGTCGGAAACGGCCAAGGCGATGGCCACCTCCTCCGCCTGGTGCGCTTCTCGAGTCCGGACGCTGTGCTTTTTTTTTGGGGGGGGGGGGGTAATATGACATATATGCCTTCATCGCTGGACGTTAAAGAAGACAACGCTCAGCAACAGTGACACAGAAGACGACAAAGTGGTAGCAACGTTTAGTGCTAGAAGAAGGTTGACGCTGCTGTGCTTCTGTGCTTTGTGTGGTGTGTCATCCTGGACTAACCTTCGTGCACTAATCTTGCCACGTATCAATATAAAGTCTCACCCAGTGTCCAACTGCATGGTACATTTAAAAGAGCGGGTGGCGACAAAATAGCGTTTTGAACGGTCTCGCCGGTGCATCGAAATGCTGGCTTGTAAAAGTAGAAAAACTTGGGTGAAGTTTACCTTTTTTTCCTTAGACTACTCCACCGGCAGATGCCGATATCAACTAGTAGAACACTTGAAGTGACGATCAATGGGTGATCTCGTCTTCACGGTATATACTAGTTAGAACATATTCAGTGTGTAGCTACAGCAAATGCAGAGTACTGAGGGCTTACAAACCAACGTCGTTCAGCGGCAGCTTACCGTTTGGACGACGTTCGGGGTGCTCGTAATCTGCCTGCGTTCCATCTTGTTCACCTCGCTCTGCACTTTCGACAGGGACAGCTGATGCTCGCCGCACTCAACCTGCGCACCAGAGGAAAGTGCAAAAGAGCAAAGTTTAGAAGGACGCTTGAGCTTCCCTCTAAAGTAAAAATGATAGCACCTTCCACACCACCTTTTGATTCCGCAAACTCGGCAGTGAGATATTGACACAGGTATGAATTTGTTTTTTTTTTTTTTTTTTGGGGGGGGAGGGAGTAAACACAAAGTATCCGTCTTACTCCGATGTTTATCATCCTACTATGTGAATGAGTTTCGTCTGCTTGGTTGTTATGATCCATCGGAACCAACCCTTCGAAACCGGTTATGGCCGATATCTGAGAGTGCTTGTTCTATCTGCTGTATGCTTCTGACTTTCACTGGTGAAACATTAAACACTAGGAGTGGTACACTTGTACCTGGTTTCATTTGAAATTACTGAGTATATCGATGAATAATATCTTCAACAAATATTTTCTCCGAAAGTAACTTTCTTAGCAAATATTATCCACACTATATGCAGCGGTTAAAAACTAGTGACACCTTCTTGGCGCGCAGTTGCGGACCAGCAGATAGCTGCAATTGCAGGGGGTAAAACCTACGAGTACCAGTTGTGCCAAAATATAAGTGAGCCATTCAGATGGTGATATCATGGAACCGGTCTTCCCTTAATGTTTCTTAGGCAGCCAGATCAACAACAAATATAATCAAGCATGTGGTGGGTCAGTTCTGCGAAATCCGCTATATTTGCTCTCGATGATTATTCTGATGCGGTGTGGAGCTGATGCTCTACATATGCGTGAATTTTCCTGCAGGGAAAGCTGAAATGGCGCGGTGTTTTTTTTTTTTTTTTACTGAGCGATGACACTTCCTTGTTCGAGCACAATTCCATGCAAGACCATGCAAGACCTAAAGGTTAGTCTCTAAAACCTCAGTTACTTGTGACTGCGCACGAGTTGCAAATAATATCAACAACCAGACTATTGGGCTACTTTCTATACAAACATTGCATATCTACCCTTCCATAAAAGTATAATTTATCCATATGAACCAGTGCTCAGCATACACGCAAAAAACAGTTGCTCTATGCTACACGCACTAAAAGAGTTGCCTGCGTTTTTTTTTTTAAGTTATAAACTAAAAATGTAATTCTTGTCACACTGGTAACTTAGCAGACCATAATGCCCTGGCTTGAGTTCCCACGTTACGGTGAAGAGATTCTCCCTAGGCGACGGGAAATATAAATGCAACGTGAAACAGAGAAATAAAGCAAAATTAACATTTTTGTAAATAGCAGCTCGAACTGCATAAAAGAGAAGAATTTTACCTATACTTCAAGTGCCTCCGCCTTGATAGAAATAAATTCTTTTTTCTTTTGTAAAATAATGTGCTAGACCTTTTCGCCGGGTTGGTCGAAGGCATCTTCGTTGTTGATGAGACGAGCTACGATTGTGCACTGGCCCTTTTCAGTGACGCCTCCGACTCTGAAGACGCAGTCCTCCCATGAAAAGACCACAGTCCAATGCTGCATCCCTAAGGGCAGCGTGTTGTCTCCCCTGCCCGCGGGTGGCGACTTGGCCGCATGGCTCCCCAGGCCAGTAATATAGATGAAGACCTTGCAGGGCCCTTTGGTTTCAGGCATTTGGTCTTCGCTTTTGCGCTTGCTTCGCTTTGAAGTTTCTGCAGCTGAGAACAAAAATTGAACAGGTAGAGCAAAGAATGAGCTTGGATCTCCGGCTGAATGTGTTAATAGTCTGTGATCCATACGTGCTCAAAAAAACTTTCCGTGTCTTCTTTCTCGAGTGCTCTGCCGTGCTCATTGATTATGTGCTTTAGAACATGGCAGCACTCCGCAAGCTACTTGCCGCTGTCTTTGTCCCGAGAATTTGTAGGCAGGCAACATATATGAGACTAGGTTAGTAAGGGTTGTCGGGGCAGTACTAATTCCGTGCTTAGCCGAAGTGGCGTTCAAATTAATTTGTTGATTTATCTATCATTATGCTGTAAGATATATTCGGCTGCGATGGCTGTTTCTGACGACCTCCATCGTGTAACGAGTAGAACACAATTTGGTAAAACGTGGCCTAAAAGAACTCATGTTTTGAAATAATATTGCTTAAAAGTGAGCTCACCTTAGCGGCGTTTCAAGTTCTTTTGAGCCGTCTTGTTGCTATAGAGACCGCGCTACTTGCCGCTGTCTTTGTCCCGAGAATTTGTAGGCAGGCAACATATGAGACTAGGTTAGTAAGGGTTGTCGGGGCAGTACTAATTCCGTGCTTAGCCGAAGTGGCGTTCAAATTAATTTGTTGATTTATCTTTCTATATGCTGTAAGATATATTCGGCTGCGATGGCTGTTTCTGACGACCTCCATCGTGGAACGAGTAGAACACAACTTGGTAAAACGTGGCCTAAAATAACTCATGTTTTGAAATAATATTGCTTAAAATTGAGCTCCCTTTAGCGGCGTTTCAAGTTCTTTTGAGCCGTCTGGTTGCTATAGCGACCGCATCTGATAACGACATATGCGTGAGGCGCCTGCTCTGGCCATGGGGTGAATATTCGATATAAAATCCACCTGATGTTCTCATGCGCAAGCAAACCGTGATTAGGATCATGGTGCTGCGCCACCGTAAAGCGAGGTTAAAAACATTTTGAGCGCCAACAGAGTGGAATAACATGCCTGCAGCGTGACCTGACCTCGGCAAACATGTCCTGCCACACACTACACACTCTCTCATCAGAATAACTTTTGCCCACCCTGGTGCAGTACTTTCACGTCCCCCCGCCCCCTCGCCCTCCCCTCGTCCTATCTCTTAGACGTTGTAATCAACAGCCTTTAGCCCCAGCGGCTACAGAACAACAACACTAGGTTTGAGGTCGTATATGGGACGCTGCGGAGGGTTCTGAAATTTTATAGCTACGAATAGGCCGCCGTTGGAAACTGAACTTTCCATTGCCTAATGTGGGAATGCTAACCGGGGAAGCTAGTGTATCAATGCTTTTGAAAATTGAGCAAGTGTTCAATGCCATTTTCACAGTTCTTGGTGAAGCATACAGTTTGCTGAACCGCGGCTTGTTCAACCGCGGTCTGCTGAACTGCTGTCTTCAGAAGCATGGTTCAGCAAATCAGCTAAAGCTAGGTGCGGGATTTCAACTCACTCCGAATATAGCTGACAACATAGAGGAATTCTCCAGCTTTAACGTGAAGCTGGCTATTCTCGCAGTAGAGCTTAATGTGGGTGATAATTGAATATTGTACATACCTACGCCTTTACAACCAGTCATAAGGAGGAGATAAAAAGGTTTCTGAAGGAGGGGAGCAGCAATGGATATAATAAAAAAACATCTTCCTGGATGGTTAACGCTGCTGTGAGAAGCAATGTTCAGTGTAAGTTGAGATGGTGTGCTAAGGTAAAATAAAATTGAGAGCGCCATGCGTATAGGTTTTTCACTGCTAATACCATAACAATTACTCCTATAAAAAGACTGATTCCTGATAGAACTCTCCGACTGTACTATAACCATGTCTTCCTCATTTCATACCAACTGTTTCCTTCTTTTCCCGAGAAAAACGCTTCTTGGCTTCCCACGGCGACAAGCCAGTAGGAGGCCTGGCAACGGGGGACAGCACATCTAAGCCGGGACCATGCATGCTGCTCCGGGGTACTGGCTCTGCCAATAGAGCTAACCAAGACAGCCAGTAGACGATAGGATGATGCCCAATGGTTAGCTAACTAATTGAGCCTGTGATATATGATATGCTCTCGAAAAGCAAAATACCTTGTTCTTGTGCCGAGGAGCTTGCCGACCGAGATGAGTGACTTGCAGGTCTAGCAGCGAGGAGCCTGCGACTTGACGACGGGTCAGGTCGAGGTTCTGCCGAGTCTGCTTCATGCTTTTGAGCATAATTTGATGGCTTTCCCATGTTTACTATATAACTCAGAAGAAACAGCATATTAGGCGAAATCATTCACTTGAAGTAATAAGCTTAAATCAGAAGAGTGAGAACAACATCAATGAAAACTAAAATTTTTATCCTCTTGAGCTAAAACACCTTATCGGGTTGCCACAGCATAAGAAAATACCAATTTTTGTTTCGGCCGATATGCAGACACGATAACCCATAATCGAACATGCAACGTCGGCAGAATACAGGCACCAGAGGGGACCTGGGATGGGACGTACTATACGACATAGGGCCCAGGTAGGCTGTGCACTTCGTCTTGTTCTTTCAAGGCTAGCCTGTCGCTTCGTGGGGCTTTTGGCAGGGACGACACAGCTACTGCCAGCATATGTGGTACGGCATGCTAGCACGATGGCTACATGCTATTTAGAAAAGAACCTTGGCTAATGTGTTCATTCTTCTGATTACTCACAAACTCACTCACACGTGCTCTCCCTCTCACTTACTCGCTTTCTTACTCACTCGTTCACTATGTCGTTAGCTGACAGAGGCATTTTTTGTTCCACGATTCTCTAGAACTCGTTTTTATTGTGTCGCTATCAGTAAGGTGAAAGTTTATTTCGAATGGCTACCACGCAATAATTTTGTATTTAACAAAAGCTTTGCATAAAGGACGTCTTTGTGAAATGTTTAAATTTCAGGAGGCGTGCGTCTGAGCCCCACCGTGTGGCTGATAAAGCCTTCCCACTATTCCAAGTCTTTTGAAAGTAAAAATGAAAAAGATCTGTTTTCTTCCTGCATTTTGCACCGGGAATGAGTTTCCCGAATGTCATAGGTAGCTTCATTACACGGCTTAGAAGCAGACCCTCTGGCTATAAAACTTTTTGGCCAAGACTACAGACACAGAAAGTACATGTGTATACAGCGACAATGCGTGCAGACCCACTGATCGTGGCTACCGAATTTAGAGTAGGTGAATAAAAAGAAGTAAAGATAAGGTTGCATAGCCCGCATCGCCAAACGTCCAAAAATTGGACTGCTAAAAGAAAGTCAAAATAGTCAACGGATACGGCGACACCCGTCACTAGTCGCAGATCTAACGAGGAGGCGATTATTGCTTAGCGATTGCGCTGCAGCACCCTTTGCACCACCTTCCTATAGCACACACCCCAACTAGGTGGCAGCTCAAGGTGATTTCTCTTCCTCCAAAATTCTGTTCATCTTCGCCCTTCATGACATCCACCAACTGCCAACCGCAAAACCTTTTCCTCAGAAGCCAATCAAGAAGCGTAACGAAGTAGTGACGGCGAGATGAAAGTGAATGGCACAATATCAAGGCGGACGCACGTAAAAGCGGAAGAAACAGAAAGCACAACTGACCTAGATCCTTATAGTACAAACCTCATCTGAGATGGCGATTCAAGGTGACTTCTCCCCTACGAGATTCTAATCATCTTCGCCCTCCAAGACATTCACCGACCACCAACTGCAAGCCTTGTTCTACGAAGCCAGTGGAAAAGCGGAAAGAACAATTGATGGCGAGATTAAAATAAAATGCACAATTGGCAAGGCGAACCAGGCAAAGGCGGAAGGAACAACCAGTACTATAGACGCCAGTTTGTCGCACCAAATCGTGCGATGGCCAGTAATAGTTTCCATTTTGTGTATGAAACTAGCAGTGTTCCAGTAGTTGTACGGCAGTTTTATTGCGGTCTTGACATATATATTGATATGTGCAGGCAGCGTCGCATATACCTGGAATAAAGGCTTGATGAATGAGACCCTTCAGGGCACACGGGCTACGCAGATAGGGGCAGTCCAATATCCGGAAAGAGGAGTTAGAATACTGCTATCCCTTCAATTCTACAGATCGGTTTGGTGACCCACAGGTATGGCTGGATTATCTGGTGCACAAATGAACCGGCCTTTCTGTGCTCAGGGACCTCCCGAGAGGTGAAAAAAAGGAAATGATGGGCCCCCTAAAATAATCAGTAATCTCCTTTCGATTTTCAATGGTTAAAATTCGAGCTTATGTATTGCAACGTTCAATGCTTCAAAATATGTTCGCCGGAATGTTTGCTTAATCCCAAAGCCAGCTTCATATATCGCCAGTCAAAATACGAAAGTTTGTTAGTTCAAGTGGACGAAAAAAATGCAAAATAATTTTAGGTGACTCTAACTGGTTAGAGATGTTCCCAGCGGGCACTCAACTTGCACTAACCTGTTTAAGGTGCCTACCAGCTGGAAATCAGCTGCACCCACTTGGTGGTAAAGTGGAACCAACCTGTTCTATCTGGCTTTCAGTTTGGATTCAGCTGGTACCATCTTGTAAACCAACTGATCTCTGTCATTAGTGCTGCTATCGTGAGTTGTGAGTTTAATTAACTTGAACGTAAGCGGTGATAGTTGTGACGAAGACAATAAATTAGTCGGAGATTATTACTACCCGTATCTGACAGCCGGCTCTGTAATTTATATTTGCCGTGAGTAGAGACACGAGACTCTCAGGCGGCTCAACATTGAAGACCTCATGAAGGAACCCTCAGCAAAAGGCTCTAAAACCCCTAAAGAAACGTGTATACGTTTATTCACTTGCTTAAATGTGGAATGAAAAATTCAGAATCAGACGTTATGCCAATACAGGCCCCATTTTAAAGCTGAATTTTGAAATACTTAAACTTGTGTTTTCTGAATTGTGCAAATATGTAATGTTTCTGAAAAAAAAATATAGGAGGACGCTTAAGCTGCCTCCTCGACGAGACCCTATTTTATAAGAAAATGCATGTATGCGAACGAGAATCGCCATGGGGAGGTACTAATGATGTATACCATTTTCCATTTTATTCGTCCTCTCGAACTGAGAAAAAAAAACAAAAAAAGGAGAGGGAGCTCGGACCAGCAAAAGCTCTGCCAGGCTTAAAATCAAATAAAAATGAGATATACCGTAAAGGGTTTCCTATAATACACCTAAAGGCGGAGCTTAAGTGTTCACATAATAATCAGTGCCCATCCTTTCTTTTTTTTTTTTACCTTCGCCTACGGAGGGTGTGGTGATGGTGAAAAGCATTTAATATATTTAAAAAGAGGTTACTTGGGAAGGCGCCACTAGTAGGCCGCACCCCTTACAATACTAGGCGGAGTCTCTTATACCGGGGCCCCATTAGTCTGGGCCGCCACTTGAGCTGGCCGGACCAATGCTTGTTGGGCTGACTTCCAGTACTCTCGGGTAGGAAACGAAGTTATGGGTGAAAGAGAAGGATTTAGATGGTATGCCCTGACAATGTGAAAGCTGTCAGCCACCTCCCCGCAGAAAGGGCAGAGGCCAGAAATGAAAGGGTCGAAATATTTGAGCACTGCCGGTCACAGTAAAGTATTATTAAATATTTTACGTTGGCGGCGGCAGCTTCCCGGTGCAGTGAGCTGCATACGCTATCTCTCAAAATGTAACTTCATTATGTAAATTGAAAGCAGAAAAGGTGTGCGTTACAACCTAAAGTGCTCCCTTCTGTTTTAAAAGAGGAAGTTATGGGCAAAATGTAAATATACTGGCTTTTAAATCTGAACATTGTTTATAAATATGAACATATAGAGCATTTTAACTTTGGGCCAATTCATTGATATGGTTTTCTAGAGGTACTACCATTTAGAAATTGTTTAGATCCCCGAATTACGACAGAATTTGAAGTAATAAATATTATTTGCCGTATTGTGCGCTACCATAGCACAGTTTCTGTAAAAACGCTCCATTAGGCGAGCTACAATTCGTCTTGTTGGATGAATTTACAAAAATAATATATAATTTGTAGCTCACTTACGGCAAGAATTTGCGAACAGCTTATGGACAAGGCCCATCACTACTTCGTCTGTGCATACACGCAGCCAATCATCCTGCGCTATAGAATTAGCCAAGAAATTAATCATTTGAGAAATTATTTTTTTTTATGATCGTATCATGATTTTTGAGGTATGATGTATGTCTTGTGATTTCCTAACAATACCGTCTAGGTGCTGGCCTGTCGAGGCGCTCTGTGGAAAAGTATATGCTCAGGCGATATTCACAAACGGTCCTCAGATGCTTAGAGTAAATAAGGTGCGTGCTTTGTGCCGGGAATTCTTTACAATTTCCTACAGAGAACACCAGTGGCAAGTCTGAAACATACAGGGTCGGCAGGGTAGCGTGTGTGTGTGTGTGTGTGTTTGTGAGGGGGTTATAGAGGCCCTTTCAATTTTTTTCTTGAACCGGGCCCTCACCTCTGTTAACCCGGCCCTGCCCAGAGGGTTTCTTCCATATGACAGAAGCATATGTCCGGGACAGACGGTGCTCAACAATGTTCCATAATTTTATAGTACAGAGACGTTTTTTTACGCTTCTAGAACCCAAGCATATGCCATTGCTTCCTTTACTGCGGCCGAACAAGGTGGTTTCACCACGGCGACTAGGATATTGGACCATACAAAGGAGATTTCACAGAGCTCAACTCGTCCCAGCTACTGCCGATGCTCTTGACCCCACAGGGAATTACTGGTTCTCCAGGGTGCTCTCGTCTTGTCTAGGGTAACAGCTCCGGTTTTAGCTATTCAAGCTAACGCTATAGCTCTGTTTTAGCTATTCAAAGCCAACTAGCTCAGCTTAATACTTCGGACAAATCATCTGCCGCACTTCTCTATGCTGCTACCAAGCACAAAGGTAGTTTAAAGTGTTCGGAAAGATTCGGTAGGCAATACGATTGGTAATCTTGCACACCTTTTTATCTTTCTGTGCCATATCTACGACAGTCATACCGTTCACGTCGGGCTGTATCATCCTTGACAAAACTTTCCCAGGCTGTCGGCAAAGCTGAGCTGGAGGCACAGCAATGACGCTGAGGATGCCACTTCCTTCGGCAAAAACCTAAACCTGTGCAGCCCAAGGTTGCTTATTGCTATTGCCGCCTGCAAATAACCAGTGCTCTTATAATGGAAGAAAAGGTAGGGACAGCCTGGTTAATTTTGACAAAGACTTTACACAGCACATAATCGTCCATGTACTGCTTTTTAGATTTCGTTACTTGAATGGTTCTGTAGGACTTTCAACCTTTCTTCCATGCTCAGCTAAGTGAATCATTTTTCAAAGCTGCTATCAATTTTATTTCTTTTAACGGCAGAAGGGAACACCTTTACGTAGTATTTATTCTTCAAAAACGGTCATGGAATGATGCTCTTCGTTGATGGTGATCCCACTGGTTCGGTGATACAGCGGTACGTTGCTGAAACTGACTAGATAATTTATTCGGACGCTGTGTACATTTTATTACCGGGTTCACATCAAGCACCTGAGGCTAGAGTAATACTACCATTTGCTTCCCAGAGCTTGTTTGGTAAACATTTGTGTCCTCTAACTACAACTATGCAACACCATTGACATGAAAGCGTAGCGCGCGACGCCCAAGCAACGGCCGCCGTGCGCGTCATATACTCTGCACCTTTCTCTGCTAGTACATCTTTCTTTTCGACTGAGAGCAGGATAACCCGTTTGCACGTGCTTCCACCGTGCGCTTCGTAGCCTCGTCTGAGAGATTCTCTTCCCCAAGGGCTCATATCGCTGTTGAAAATACGGGGCTGTGAGTCCAAAGGGCCGTGTAAACTGGCTCTGAACATTGCGCTGGGGCGCTCGACACACAGGCGAAGTCAACAAGGCGCGTCATTTTTTGCTGTCTTCTTTTTTTATTGTATATTTCATACCAACATCAAACGATCCGCATCGGCTCCTGCAGCTCAACCATGACCTCGACAGGTCCTTGGCAGACGGCCGACCGCCGTTCCCTCCTTTAAGAAAAAACACCAAAGACGGACACCAGGACGCGCGTCCGCTCTAAAATCCCTGCCAAATAGTTAAAGCAAAAAAGAACGCGATCAAGCCAAATTCTTCTCGGCACACGTCTTCCGCGCGGCAGCACAGCATCCTAAATACACTTTTGCAGAATAACACGACTCCGATCATCGCCGTTTTAGTCTGTGGCGTCACCTGTATGCTATTCTATAAAATTAACAAAATACTACTCACGCTGCTGAAAGCGAACTAGCTGCCGTGGGCATACAAAAATTGTAAAAGAATAATCCACTATAAAATCAGGCAAAATATAATTCTACAGTCTAAACGAAAGCCTAAAAGTAATGTGGCTTTACACTGACTGCAAGAAATGTTATCAAAATTTACTAATTATCGTATGTGCCTGAATATGTGCAGAAAGCTTCATGTTTCTTAGGTCATGCGAAATGAACTTATTTTCTTGCAATTCCCCGCAATGACAAAATTTCTTACGCCGACGAGATTCCTTCTTCGCGTTTCCCTAATTTAAGACCCTCTACCCATGGAGTGCTGTGCTTTTCAGTTTTTATTTCTCACATTAAAACTGCTGGTACTATAATACATACGCAACGTAAGAGACCGGTACCAGAGGTTAAGTGGTGAGGTAGCTCAGGTGCAGAGCCTGAAGTCGCTGGTTAATCTCGGCTGCAGCTGCTGAATTTCAATTTAGGCGAAACGCGAATGTCGCGGATGCGCATGCTAAATGTTTGTTATAAAAACAAAGTTGTGGCGCATTTATGCTAATGTTTATGGATAAGATTAGCAAGCGGGTAATTAAAATTTGGAGTTTTAAAAAGGGTCGAAGGGCGTTGTGATGTTGGACGCTACCACGCTCGTACTACACCGAAGAGTTAAGGATCAAGCTCCCTCACGGTATAGCCTCTTTTAGCTAACCTCATGTCACCCCTTCTAAACATGCGCATGAGAATTCCGCCATTCTTCCCTGAAGAGTATACTTTTGAAATTGAACACCCGTCCCGGTTTCCGAGATCTGTCCATCCATTGTACAGTCAGCAGTGCCTGCGTAAGAATCATATATGTGTGCCCCCTTTGTAAAGAATGGGCACAGATGCTGAGGTCATATCGAAAAGCACGAAAAGATAAGGAAGAAAAAGAAAGAAGAAAGACAGAAATAGAGAGAGAGAAAGGAGAAAATTAAGCAACGAATGCCCCAGAAAAACAGCCAATAGTTCGGTGCTCTAAACATGGCCCCTCCAAAATCGGTCCTTCTTGGTGCTTGTGCATGAAGTCGGACCGAGTAGCCATCTGCTGAGTTGAGTTTTATTTTCTTAGAAGCGTCATATTTCAGGTGATGTTACGTACGTTGAAAACGAGATTAAATTTTAATAAAGAAGCAGCAGTTATCCTTTAGCCTTGCAATTGTCCGATTGCACACTCCTAAAGACCAAATAGGTTGCGAATGGGAGGTTAGTGTTTTAAGTTTTAGTTGCCCGAAAATATAACGAAGCGAGAAATGTAACACTGTGGGATGTAGGCGGACAGCTTGCACTGGATGAACTCTGCAATCTGACAATGGCTACTTCGGTTGTGATATGCTGCACTTGGTATATAAAGGAAGAAAAAAAACTTCACAATTCGAAACACCAGTGAGCGACTTGTGCTTGCCGCCGCTCTTCAGGCACAGGAAATTCCCGCCCAAAATGAAGGCCCGCTGCTCGTCCACAGTACACGTACACACCCGGCACCACTCCCAGTTATGTCTACGGGACGGTCTGGGTTTTTATTTATGCTGCTAAAAAAAAACCCACCACTGTGTTTTTATACACGCCCTTAACATCGCATTTCCGCGAATTTCAGGGGCACATAAAAAGGCAACAAGTTGGTCAATTATTACAACACAGTGCGTAAAATAATGGACTAGGAACAGACGCTTACGCAACACGACCGACTTTGTGTAGGTATCCGCCTCTCGTCCGTGCCTTTCTTTTCATATTTCTTGACACAACCATTCAAAAAGTCAGAACAACAATACTAAAACACAACGGGCGTATGCTGCCCTTCGGAATCAGAAGTCAAAATGGAGGCTTACCGCTTCGGATACCGAGCAACAACTCTCCACTTCGAGACAGGAAGTTCAAATGGTGATGATACGTGATGTCGAACGTTCTAGTCGGTTAAGAGCTCAGATCTGACGGCCGTGTATAGCTCGTCATCCTATCACCGCAACGCCTGGCTAAAAACAATATATGTTGAAAACAAAATGTTATCCCTCCTCGCCTTTCGAAAGGGCACGTAACCTTGCCGCTCCGCAATAGAACTCTTTCTCTTTATCTGAGCGTAACTGTATTCGAGACGTGAAGAGGGAGAGAGGCGCCGATGCAATAGGGGGTTCCTAACCAACGTTACTAAAAAAAACTCAGTTTCAGAGCTCCCCGACTCCCCTTACCGCCCAGCGAAAGAGTATGTTTCCGGTGGCCGTCGCGAGAACTAGCGACGCTGCAGTTAACTCTTGCTCTTTGCGTGGGGGGTCTTCTGGTACACGCGGCGCGGAAGCATGGAGCGGTCGGCACACATTTAGCTTTTGCGTGCTGCCGCTGCACTGTATAACTACAACTACATTACGACACAGTATAATTACAACTACATTGCGACAGCTTTGCCTTCGAAGCTACGTATTCTCTTGGAGAACGCGTTTGTGTTATGCGAAATTCACTGGCTAATGCTGCGAAACAAGTGTTACAGTGCCGTCGGCTTGCTCCCAAGCGCTGTTTATTGCTTAACTCCCTGGCCTGTGTTTTGTAGTGTGCTCTCTTAGGGAATCAGTACTGTCATGGAGACAAATTAGTCAAATATTAGTGTATAGGAGCCCTCTAACCTGAGAAGGTAGCGCAGCGGGTGTCACATTTTACTGCTGCGCTGCGCAGATTCCCTCCATTACATGGAGAAAAAAAAATTAGCCAGGCTGCCCAGCTGGGCGCCTGTTCATATAGAATGCATGAAGCTGGCTACTCGCGTCAAATGATGCAGTGAACAACATTACGAATAAACGGCCTCCGTCACCGCCTAATCATAAGCTCTTTTCTTAATTTCACGAATTTTGAGTTATGGCGCGAACATAACTCCAGATCGGCACTCTCGCACGCCCGTATATAGCAACCTAAAAAACCATTTGTTCCTGCGTCGTCTAAAACAACTTCAGATGTGAAAAATTATTTAATGAGCTTACTGAAAGAGGAATCAATGAGAATGGGCGTGCGTACTGCGAAAGGCAATGATTGAACAAGCTCAAGTCTATTTAAAAAAAAACATGTTGCGAGGAAGATGTGATTCTGGTCTTAGTCGTGCCCTTGAGAGATACCCTTTCCCTTTAAGCACCCATACACACACACAGAAAGAGAGAGAGAGAGAAAAAAGAAACGACATAATTTTACTGCTTGTTAGGGAAAGTAATGCAATTTCAAACTAGCACTGGACTGCAGTTTAGTTTCATCTTTTATTGCATGTGAGTTTGTATTGCTTCAACAGCAAAAACCACATTTGCAGTCAATTCAATTCAATGCGTGAATTAAGGAGTTCGTATGCTTAGTTGGTAGCATATCTTGAGTTCATTCAGAAGCTTATACGCTTTTGTGCTTGCCCGCCTCACAAAAATGCAATTAAGGACCCATTCGACATCATACCTCAGTTCTGGCAGGCGCTTTACTTGCTAGCCGTTGCAAGTCTGGAAGACCCTATAGACGCTATGTCAAAATTAAAAACAGCGCTACATTTTGCACAAACCACACAGAAAGACAAACAGGACGGGCGCTCTACTGTTTGTACAAAATTTTACACAAACCACACTGAAAGACAAACAGGATAGGCGCTGCCCTGTTTGTCTTTCTGTATTTTGTCTAAAATTTAACGATGTTTTTAATTTTGTAAACACAAAGTCACAACAACTAGCCCAGAAAGACTTACTCAATGGCGGCCTCGTACGCGTCGATATACATCATCTTCTGAGATTTTTAGGTGTTATAAACTGCGATATCTCTGTCTCTCTTTTTTTTATTGCCAGCTGCCACAGCTCGCAGCATGCGTTTTCTACGCCGCGCGCTCAGTTATTTTAAATGTACGTGTTTTAATATTTGTGATCTCCTTGCTTGTCTAATGTCTCTGCAGCTCTTATGATTTCTCCTCTTTTCCCATTAGTTCTGAGTTGCAAGCCTGTGCGCAGTTTCGTAGAACTCGACCCTCTTAAGAAGAGCTTCCACGTAACTAACGCTGAATTCACATGATTTGAGAACTTTATGCGCGACATGTAATCATCGCCCTGACAACCGCTCAGCAATGACAAAAGTCTTCTCAACAAGGTTGTTTCCTCGCCCTCAAAGCTCAACTATTTCCTCGTACGTTGCGAAAATACTGTTTTCCACAGAATTGCTGGTATTGCGACGAACTCAAAATTACCAATCACAATTCATTTGTGCAGCTCAGCTGTTCCTCGGTTCCCCAACAAAGTGTAGAATACGATGCAGCCGGTTCATCAAAGTTGGACGAGACAGACAATTTATTTACATATTTACTAGTCGAGATCACTATCGGGGATCAAAATCGAGGATCAAGAAGTAGTATCAAGATACTTGAAGACTTTCCAGAGGTTTATTTTAAGCCTTTTTAATTGCGAGGGGACATTTGGCTGTTTCCTAATCAACTAATCACATCCGTTGACAAAAGCCCGCCCACGATAAGGCAGTGCCTTCACACTCTCGCCGGTCCTCCTACCACGCGGCTGGTCGATTGATGTAGCGTCACCCCTTAGATTGGGAATTCTTCGGAGCCAACGAAGGTGATCTATGCCCATACGCTGTCAACCTGCTGTCAGCTTGTGAACGTGAGCGTCCATATTAGATATGGGCAACGACGGCTCACTTTAGTGAGCGGATCGGAGAGTCTCCACTCACTAAATTGAGCCGGCCCACTTAAACGGCTCACTGGCTCACTTACATCTCAGGTGGGGCCGGATCGTATATATGTGTGTGGTGTGTGTGTGTGTGTGTGTGTGTGTGCAATAGTACTAAAAGTAAAATCAATTTTGGCCCTCACGTGATACAGCAAGCGGTGGCATTAACATTTTAACGCTGGCTCACATTTCTAGCTCTGTTTTTTTTTTCACTCTGCTTCGGCACGCTGGCTTCTCGGCACCTCGCCTTGTTCGCGCGCCATCCTTAAGGAGGCATTGCATGGCAAAACGGCAACTGCCGTGTTTCTGCCGGTGAGATGCACCCTTGTGTTTGGCGCGAACGGTAGTTGTGCGACGAGCACGACGGGCATATGGTCATTATTTTCCTCGTCTTACCTCCCACTGACGTTTTTCACTTCTCTTCTGATCAGGTGTATAATAGTTGTAGTTAGTGCTCTCTGTGTCCCCTTGTATCTTCGTCCTCGTTCCACGCGCTATTTCATCAAAAGAGCAGTGGTTCGTTGCTTTCCTCTTATTTGATGGCACATACCTACACAGGGGGACCAAAAGAGTAAACTGCAAGTTCGATTCTCTTTTGAGACAATGAAGACTTCGTCTTCAATTGGTTTTGTTGCACCAGTGAGCAATGTACGACCGATGAATGTCGTGAGACACCGTTCGAACCGCAGCATGGCAATGAACGGCGCCCGCCGTTCATTGATTAGCACTGCGGCTGTTCCAGGCAGGTTTCAGAAATGAAGGCGCCTCTGAAATGCTGCAACCGGAAGTCTTTGTCATGCTTCAGCTGACTGTCTTTGTGTGCTCGGCTGCATTGGTCAGTACGGTGGTTATCAGCGAGGTAGCAAATGGTAGTTTACATGCAGAGAAACACTTCCAGCTCACTCCGTAACCGAGTCCGTTCCTGAAAACTTTCAATGCCACGATCGAGTTTCAGTCAGAAGGAAAGCCTTTCACGTGCCACATGCATAGGTGAAGGCCTTTTCATAAGCATTGTCTACATTCACCTTTTCTCCTCTCCTTTTCTCCAAAAGATGCGAGTTGACGTCCGCATCCAAACTACAAAGTTGCCAACTCGCATAGATGCCGTATCAACAGAAAATATTAAGCGCGCGAAAACTGGGAGACAGTGGGCATCTCCAAGCTCATTTTTTAAACGCTTTCAGTGGTCTTTCTCATTTTAACAATGCCGTTGCATTTTGAGAGAAAAAAAGGTAAGAACCGCATGAGCACTCTTGAGTACATTTATTCTTAATTCCCCTTTTTAAGCAGCTGGCCTTGCTAGAGTTGCTCTCCTTCTCATTATTATTATTTCTAGTTTCTAGTCAGCCCATGGTGATAGGACTTGCCATTCCACAGAGCAAGAGCATTGCGTGCATTTGCACGTTTAAAAGTGTGAAGGGGATGTGTGATTCGTCCGAGGAGCGAGAAGGGCGCAGGAGATAAAAAAACAAGACAAAAGGCAAAAGAGGCGGTCCATACTAGGGAAGGGAGAGTGAACTGCACATACAGAAAAAGAGGCGATGCGATGGCACGGCCCCCGACGGGTGTCGTCTAGCTACGGCGCAGGGCTTCACGATGGGTTTCGGGTTAATGCTGCTGTTTCCAGGGTGCATGCACGTACACATCCCGGTCCAACGTTAAAATAGCGAGGAGTCAGGCATTAACTAAAGCATTTGTTTTCAAGCATTCCTCACAACAAAATAATTTGTTCTGCGAGAAGATCACACTTGCCAGTCAGTGGTACCGATGTACGGCACTGCCTGGATGCACCCCCCTGAGCGCGGAACCCGGTGCGGACCGCACCCCACGCACCTCCCGCACCCCTCTCGCGACACCAATTCCCGACCTGTAAAGCCCAACACCTCCCCCCCCCCCCAAATAGTGCTGCACAGTCAAGCTTGGTGCACACAACAAAGTACAAGAGCTCGACGCGTTGCCACCCCTTCACAAGCCGATAAGTACCCCGCGGCCCCCCGCCGACGCAGCGATAAACAGCGCCATACCTCCCGCGAACCCAAGTCGCGAGAACTACCCGCTTGTGTCATTGGTGACCAGACGCGACATAGCGTCAGCATTTGTGTTTTAGAACCCATTTTTGTTCTCTACTACAATATTAGATTTCTGGAGCGCCAGTACTCACCTGGTTAGCTTCGTGCTTAGCGTGCGGGATCAGGGTAAGAAATTTCAAGGGATTGTGATCTGTAATAACCCTGTCTTGCGCACCGAATAGCCAAGTGCCAATCTTTCCTAGTGCCCACATGATAGCATAGGCTTCCATTTCAATAGTAGCCAATCGCGTCTGGGCCGGGCATAACTTCTTGTTTATAAAAGAAATAGGTCGCTCTTTTCCTTCGTCATCCAACTGTGCCAGACATGCACCGACGGCATAATCTGAAGCATCAGTGGCCAGAATGAACTCTTTGTTGAGGTCCGGGGCATTCAATGCTGTGGCATTTGCCAAGCATTCCTTCACCTTTACGAAAACGTCCTCTGCGTCCCTCTTCCACGGTATAATCATAGTTACGCGTTTTACTGTCACGTTCGTCAACGGCATCATCACCTTTGAATAATCAGGAACATGATCTCGATAACAGTTGGCTAGCCCCGAAAAGCTCCGCAGCTGTCTTTTTCTCTACGGTGCAGGAATTTCATTAATCGCTTCGAGCTTTTCTGGGTACACGCCATGTTTTCCTGACCCCACAATGTGTCCCAAGAACGCGCCTCTTTTTGAGCGCAATGACACTTATTTGCATTAACTGTGAGCCCTTGCGGCAGTTAGCGAGGCTAATACCATTTCGAGTTGTGACACGAGCTCTTCCAAAGTCTGCGAGAAGATGCACACATCGTCTATATATGCACATGCATATTCTCGATGTGGTTCCAGGATCTGTTTTAGTATCCGCTGATATGTGCTTGCTGAGTTTTCTAGTCCAAATGGCATTACTTTCTATGCATATTGTACCGAAGGGGGGGGGGGGGACAAAAGCTGTGTATGCCTGGGCCTTTTCATCCAACGGAATCTGCCAATATCCTCTTAGCATATCCAGCCCGGTAATGTACCTCGCCTGCGCTACCTGGTAAATTAGTTCCCCTGGCAGATTCATACAAAATGCATCCGGCTCCGTTTCTTCATTCAGTTTGCGATTGTCGCAACCTATCCTGACCCATCTTTTTTGCCAACGTAGACCACGGGATGCGCGTGTGAGCTTCTACTGGGTAGAACAAACAGCACGAAAAACTTCTTTTCTTAGTGCCGTGGGCCCATTCTAAGGGTATGTACTGTTCAGCTGCACCCCGTTCTCTCAACTTGATCGTGTCCACTCCTAAGTGGCGGGGGCCAGGTTTGTCGCTGAACACCTCACGGTGCTTACTGAACAACTCCTTTAACTGGATGTGCTGAGCAAGACCTAAATGATCAAGCGTTTTGGACTCCATCTTCTTAACTGCTGCCGCAGCCTCTGAGGAAACGGGAAGCTCTCCAACCTCTGCGTCGCCTTGAAATGCTACGCCTACTTCATTGACCCTCGCATTGTATGGCCTGAGTGTACCTGCGTGCACAGATCGGCGTGTGCCGTTACTTAGCTCGATCGTATAACTTTATCGCCGCATTTTGCAACAACTGTTACTGGCCTTTTCCAGTATGCCTTTAACTTTCGTCTCCCTCTTTTTCCAGCCAAAGGACCTGATCACTTGATGCAAACTGTTTGTCGGTGGTCCTAAAGTTATACCTCAACACATACGCCTGCTGAGCGAGATCGCTGCTTCTCTCTATACTTCCCTACTGGCTTCCTCAAGACCACTTCCTAATTTCTCTAGATAGTCTGCTGCTGGCATACTCACTGAGTCTGGTACTGTCCAGTCTCCCGACCACGTTATTTGCAATATATCAAGGGGTCCGACCTGTATCCTTCCGTATATAAGCTCGAACGATGATTTTCCATTGATGGCATGCAGCCCTTCTCGATAGGCCCAAAGTAGGAATGGCATCATTCGATTCAACTGAAATAGCATTCTTTTAGAGGTGTCGTTCCATCTCTCTACAAGCCCATTACTTTGCGGGTGATCGAGGGTGGAGAATCTGGGAGTCGTTCACATTTTCTGCAGCATCAACTGCGTCAATGTTGATGTAAAATTTGTGCCTTGATCTAAGCATATATTGGCACCCCCATGCTTGAAAATACCTGCATGAATGCATCACAGATAGCGTTTGCCGTCAAGAACCTCAAACAAACAACCTCAGGCCATCTAGTGTACAAATTGACAACGTATAGTGCGTTACGATGTCCCCTTGCTGATGTTGGGATAAGTGGATTGATGAAATCTAGGTATACCACCTGGAATGGCGGCCTGACCAACGCTGTTATAGGTATGCTGTCCTGAGTTTTCATGGGCGCCCTGATTTGGCACTGGTGGCACGACTGGCAGTACGCCTTGACATCCTAGCCCACGATTGGCCAAAATAATGGCATTTTTATTCGCTGCAAGGTCTCCTGTTCTTCTAAATGACCTCTCCAAGGCGAATCGTGTGCCCTTACTAGTGTCTCCTGTCGTTTATGCGACGGCAGCAATAAGTTTGTGCACATAAGTCCTGCTACAGTAGCTCATCCTGGATCACCAAACCATGTGTGCCAGCTTTGGCCTGTTTCCGAGCTTCCAGCAGCGACGAGTTATTCTCTTGTGCCTCATGAAAAATTTGCCCTGCGCTCTGCTTTTTCTTGTCTTCTCCGCTATTTGCCGTGACCGCCAAGGACACACCGATCTGCTCAATTTTCTTCTCTGTCATCAAACTTTCACCGCATTCTGCCGCTGCCTCGGAAACAACCTCGCTTATCACTGCTCAAATTTCTTCGAGAAATTGTAGTCTGCGGGAGCTATAAGTGCATCTATTCCGGTGAACAGTTTCTCTGTCAGTGCACATTGCAAAGCTGTTTATGCACGGTCGAACGAGGCGAACGGCGCACCTTCTGTTGCGGTAAGAGGAACATACGCTATCTCAGCGCTTACTTCCGCACCAAAAGCTTGATTTGGGAATCAGCTGCCTCATATTTTGGCACTAGTGCCCGCCTGATAACAGCCACTTCCGCACCAGAATCAATAACAGTACAAATTCTTTGGTTTAAATTTTTCAATGTTACTGTTGTGAGGCAACTCATACCTGCCTTCTCTGTTTCATGCATGCCGACCTCATTCACTGCCGTTACTCCCCCCAAAGGAGTATTCCCCTTAGCTACCACGGCACGATCTAATGGCTTTTCGCGGCCTCGATCGCCAGGTTTATCTTCAGCCTTTCTCCGAGGGCAATCCCTAGCGAAGTGATTTCTTGCTTTGCATTGAAAGCATCGTCCTTTCCCTCTCATAACGAAAGAAGTCTCTTCTTGACGAGGTCATGCACCGGCCTGCTCTTTCTCGATATCACTCGGCTTTCGATAGCTTCCCAAACGAGCTGCTGACCCTGGTTTGCATCTCACACTCTCACCGAAACTATCCGCATGCTTGGCCACTTCGCTTGGGGAAAGGAACTTGCCACTCTCATTGACAACTGCATGAGCCCTTGCCTCAGCTCTTAATAACTCCTTCAGCCTGTCTGTGATCCTTAATTGCAATTTGGCCCCACGTCTCATTTGTTGCTTTTATCAACCCTGCAAACATCCTTTTATAATTAGCCGCCGACAACCTCAATTCGTTTAAAAGGCTTTGCTTAATTTCTCACAGTCCTTCTTATCTTGGGCTGTCAACGTAGAAAGCAATTCGCGTGCCCTTTAGCTCAACTGCGGCAAGACAAGCCCAGCTCGGCACTCGGCTGGGACATCATAAGAATCAAGAGTAGCCTCCACATCTTCAAACCATCCAGACACTAAGAACTCCCGACTTAGCATCGGTGCTAGTACTCTCTGCAATAAGGGTGCGTATTTTAGGTGGCTATCTTTCTGTGACCAAGTCACAGCTAACGCTCTGCTGATGCCATCCTCGTGGGAACCAGCCCGCTCTTGGGCTCGCAACTTCTGACCCTCCAGAATTAAGCGCTGCATTTCTTTTTCAGCTTCAGCCATTCTGAATCGAAGCTCCAGCATTTTACCTGCTGCTCGGACACTGTTTGCGTCATGGCGTTGATCGGATGCCCCACTGCATCACTGGTCACCGCCAACTCCTGCAAGCGTTCAACCCCGTCCGAATCCGCCTCTGTGGTGTTAACCTCTCTGTCTCGCAAACTGTATGGCGTCGTCATCAACCACATCCGATAGGAAACCAAGAAGCACTCGCCTGACTTTTGAAGAGCCGCTCCGCAATGCTCTGTTCTTCCAAAGGTCTCGAGGGACTCGCTTTAGCAGTCCCAGGCTCCTTAGTGACTTTCTCGGGTACGCCGTCCACGCCACCGACCTCTTCCGGTGACCACCGCTGCTGCTCTCACTCGCCCAACGCTGAAAAATTCGGCTCAACTGCCCCAATTAAGATGTTGATGGTTCGTAATTCTGCTGGTTTCCGAAGTTTCTCGGTTCCCCAACTAAGTGCCGAATAACATGCAGCCGGTTCACCAAAGTTAGACGAAGCAGACATAATTTTTTTACATATTTACTAGTCGAGATCAGGATCAAGGATCAAGATCGAGGATCAGGATGGAGTATCAAGATGCTTCCAGAGATTCACTTTAAGGCGTCCGAGCTGCGAGGGGAAATTGTACTGTTTGCTGTTTCCGTTGACGAAAACCCGCCCACGATAAGGCGGTGCCTTCACACTCTCGCCGTTCTTCCCACCTCGCGGCTGTTCGATTGATATAGCCTCACTCCTTTGACTGGGAATTCTTCGGAGCTGACGATGGTTATCTATGCCCGTGCGCTGTCAAACCGCTGTCAGCCAAGCGGCCGCTCTCCGCCGACTGTCGATTTATGGGCCTCCGGCTCCCTGGTTCTGTTGTCCCACTTCTTTTGACACAGTATCCGGTTTCCAAGGCAGAGGTCCGCAAGCAGTGTTTCAGGGCGAAGACACTGCTCTCTCCGGTGGCATGTTGGGTCTAATTCGCCCATTCGGAAGCATTGCGCGCAATAGGGCGGCGGGCGGTTTCGATGATAAACCTACCGCTATCGTACGAATTTTCCCAAATTTGATGTTCTGTCAAAACGGGATTATATCAGAGAGTGTTATAGCGTGAAACAAATTTAATTGCCTTAAATGTTGTCATAGTTTATGGGTAATTCGCCCAGAAGTTCTTTGCCTTGAGAACAATCCTTATATTTTGATATGCGGAGCATACGCATCCGCCGCAGTTTACTGACTTGTGATAGTCAAAATTTCGATTCCTTGAGACTTAGCTTGAATGTCTTTTTGTAGTGTAACAGAAGCAGTACATAAGAGAGCTGTTTTAAGAACATTTTGAGATATCTACAGCAGCTCTCTCAAGAAGCTTTCAGACTAGTTTGAGATAGTGACAGGGATGTTCTCCAGATCCCGTGTATAGAATGCATGTTGTAATATTATATCTGAATGGCAGTAATATATGTTATAAGTATTTTTTTATTTATGAAATGTATGTAATGGTCATCTGTGTCTAGATGCAATTAATTTCTTCTTTCTTAATTAATTCTTTCTTCTGCCCTTCAGCACGCCTACAAAACGAAACTCCTCGTTCCGAGCTAATTTCTGCACAATGCCATCAGACGTCTCCTGTTTTGTGGGCATGACCTGAGTCACATATCCTGATGAGTAGGCTCGAAAAGATGTCATGCTTTTGCAGCTGTCAAGCTATACCACAGGCGAGGTGAGAAATTGTTGGTAAAGACGTTTCCACGAATATGTCCTTTTCCTTTACGAATATGTCATATTTTTGTCGTTTTAACCGGACCTCTGGAAAATGCGCTTTTAGCTGAAATGATGGCTATAAGGAGAGGTGAGGATCTAACCTGCTAGCCAACGTCTAAATTTATCGAGGCTTTCTTCAGTAATCTGACGAAGGAGGCGTTTTCCGGTAAAATGGCCGCAATAAATAGAGGCTTTCACTACGAAGTGTTTATCTGAAGCTCTCCTCGCTGCATTTTGTGCAGTTCATAAAGGCACTCAGACTACCATCCCCTCCCACCTGCCCCCTTCAATTTTTTCACCCTACCTCACTAAGTTTATTCTAATGATGCCAGTAGGTAATCCCCTTACCCATTACAGTATAAAAGAGATGGAGGAAGGTGAGAAAAAGGACTTCCTTTTGTTGGCGCCACAGGCCTTGGCATTTTCACGTGCATGTGTCTACGCTGAAATCTCGGGATTTCTCTTTATTTTTTCTAGCTCATCTAGATGATTTCAACGGCAATGAAAGCTTGTCTGTCGCCTTCCTGAATACTTGCTTTCTGTGCGCTTCATAATTATAACTTGACTTTTCATCAATCTTTCACGCATTTGCCCCGTCCGACGATTATAAAGCGAGAGCGGATGGTTCCGCACAAGCTACATGAGGTGAAAGTTCTGCTTCCTTCTGACAGTTGGAGTAATTACGCATGGCCGGGGCAACAATATTCAGAAAGTGTAGCAGTCAGGGGCTTATTTTGTCAGGTTTCTTGGTAACCCGGTCACCTCAGTTGTATTCTTCATTAAGAAAATCAAGCCTGGTCCGCTTTAGAGGGAAAGTGCAAAAACGCCGATGAAGAGAGGGCAAACTAGTCATGCGTTTCCTTCTACAAACTACCCCTTTTTTTTTTAATAATCAACTCCACGCGCATTCTGTCGGGTTCTTCTACAACGGGCTATTTGGAAAAAAATAACGCTTTATTTAAATGTATCTTAGAAAAGGCAAAATAGCAGCTACAATCCCGCAAGACATCGTACTGCCAATTCACGACCAAGCGTTCCCATTCGGATGAAATCCAACCGTCTGAAAGATGTTGTTTCGAACAGGCGCGAGAAAATACGAAACGTAAAAAAATATGCCTCCCTGGAATCAGATTTGTCCTCAGCTTTCCACAACCTAGAAGGACAGCTTGAAAGAACAAATATTAAAATTGCTGCGTTGAAAATACCTCAGATATTGTACTGTAATAACATACAGGGAAGGGATGTGAATGAACGGTGGAAAGGTGGGTTTAAACTGCGGTGGAAAAATGGGTTTAAAGGCGGCGTCTGAGCAGCAGACCGGCGCTGGGAACACGCGCGCGAGACCGAAACGACACAATCTGTCCTGCATCAACAGGCCGCTATTCCCATAGATCCGTCGGTTTGGCACCACTGTTCAAATTCCCGACCAGCATCAGTGAACTTTGGTTTTTTTGCTTGTTTTTCTTTTCTGTATGGAGAGGAAAAACGTTTGCGAATACGGTCTGCCAATGAATTTTATTGCTGGTTAGTCCTGCCCTCTTAATGCATGTCTGTTACCAATGCCGTCATATGTATCGTGGTGCGGCGGGTATTTAAAGCTGACCTGTGCAGTTTTCCATGTCCAATCCCTTATAAACTATGGAAAATTTATTCATTTATTTATTGATACATGCTGCAGCCTCAATGAGGCTATTTTTCAGCGTACTACACGAGACTGGAATGACCTGCCCACCGAAGTTGCCATTATCATCAACCCACTAGAATTGAAGCGGAGCGTCGCCAACCTTTCATCTTAACATTTTTTACCATTGTTTGCCAGATACCGTCCACTCCCTCATGTAATGTCTCAACCGAGACCTTTGAGGAAATAAATAAATAAATAAATAAATAAATAAATAAATAAATAAATAAATAAATAAATAAATTACCTGGAGTAGGCAGGGAGAGAAAAGGAAAATACAAATATATACAAATAAAAAGTAAATGGCACTAAGAAGCAATGAGAGTGAAAATATATTTCGTGGGTCGCGAGCAACCCTTTCCAGGCAGCAAATTTCAGAGCTCGATGTATAGAGGAAAGTAACTTTGTTTGAAGCTCAGCATGGAAGAAGGAAGGGGTAATGCTCGGGATACGGGAGCTTCTAGTGATAGAAGACTTGGTAAAGTTCAAGTAGTTTTCCGTGAAGAAAAGCGCGGAGAATTAAGCACCGCGTGCAAAATCTTCAAAGATTTTACCCGTAGCCGAAATGATAGTTCTGTGCGAGCTAAATTCGTATAATTATAAGGCGAAATCTCACGGCCATAGCAGTGACAGATGGAACGTGTTGAATTTTTTTTTTTATTTAGTCTAACGGTTTATTAACAGGTTAATTAGGAGGACTGTATACGATACAACCATAATCATAAATTGGGCAGCTAAGTGTTTTATACGCGACTAGTTTGGTTTCCTTTGGCGCCTTGCACAATGTACGATGTAGGTACGAGAGACATTGAAACGCTTTCTTACATATGATGCTTTGTTATATCAATATCTTAGGACCATGATATATTAGGAGAAAAATGATAGGAAAACTTACAGGAAATTATAAGAAAGGAAAATAAAATTTCGTAAATATTAAACGCTAACCCACCTGATCAAGTGAATCATGAGATGCGCAGAACTAGCTAGGTAAGGGCCAGGCTTGGTAAGTAATCCATGCATTGACACTAAGAAAACTTCTTGTATCGCGTCATACATTGCAACCAATCAGGGCAAAAATCTCACCTCGAAGCTACACTCAACACTTTGTCTAAAGCTGCCCTTCACCTAATTGTTGAACCTCTGCCTGTATTCTCCACGCATAGGATTTCTTTTGTCGCTTGCGATGTGGGCGCACCTTTGTAGTTCAAAGCAGGGCTGATGGGATACTTGATATGGCAGGTACAATCCCTTAGACCATAACCTGAACGAATCCCATGCAACTTCCTTTTATCACAGCGACCCCCTCCGAAATCCAAATCTCCGCATAACTCTCCTGTCACGTATCGTGGACTGCATCAGACACTAGCGCTTACATGGGGCAAAGCTAGTCATATTACACCCCCCTTGATCACCAGCAATGTCTCTTTTACTAGAAACTGCACGTAGTACCACAGGGGCAGCGACTTTTCCCCCAGTTGCAAACCATCCTCACACAAACATAGTGCTCGTTTTCTCACCCCCATCATTTTCTATACTACAATTATTTCCGGTATGTAGCAGGTCTGCAGAAGGCGTGATGGGTACCTCTAAATGACGCGGTTACACAGCCTACAGTCATTCGCAGGCAACAATAAGAGCCATTGAAACAGAAACCCTTTAATCAGGCCTTCGCGAGCAGTTGATGAAAACACTGGCGGAAGTCACCTCAAGTCCAGTACAGAATGTATGGCTCTCCTGGTCATGCTGTCGCAGACAACCAGTTCACTCAGTTCATTTGCGAAACTTTACACTGGCCACCTGTAACTTCCTGTAATTATTCTCATCATTCTGACGGTGGTCCTTGATATCAGAAACAAATCTACAGGAATTTCGACAACATGCGGTAAAATAATAAGACTATTCTATAACAGCTCCTTCAACTGTTCACTTCATTCCGTCTTACACCCGTTGGGGTTTATCATCGTCGGGCCACGCTTTCATATCCCAAGTAGCCAGATCATTATGCCAACCAATTCCCTACTATAGCTGCCCTTTTGAGTGCTCATCAGGTATACAATCACCGCATTCCCCTACACATCCTTAATTCATCAAGGCTTCAGTTGTATCGTGTTGTTGTGGTTTCGGTTTCGGGACCGAAGCTTACTCGCCTCAAGGGGGCGTTGTATGAGCGGCGATAGTGTAATTTTAAGACGCCGCGGACTAAGTAAAGGACGGGAGAGGAGTGGTTACTCCTGGCCCTACGGGTTAGGACTGGTAGGTCACCGCCGCTTAATTGCGGTGTGGGCTAGCCTGCCACAGCATTTTTATCTAATGTAGGCTGTCATCGCGCACGCCACCGCTTCGGTGATGGACGACGCCTGTTGCGACACGCGTCTTTCTCTCCCTGTTCTTTTTCTTTCTCCTCTATTTTTCTTTCTGTCCACACCTGGTAGCGGATGTGGCTCAGATACATGCCAGTGGCAGGCCTGCATTTTATTTTCTTTCTTCATACAGTAGCACCAACAAAAGAATACTCTCGCTCTTTTATGTTCGGTCCGCGGCTGAGTCCGTACGGTTAAAGATCCCCAGGTGGTCGAAATTACTCCGTAGACCTCCACTACGGCCCCCCTTTCTCTCTATCCACTTTCACTCCCACCTTCATCTCTTCCCTTACGGCGCGGTTCAGGTGTCCACAGAGCAAGTGTGACAGATACTGCGCCTTTCCCTTCCTATGAACCAACCAACCGTACGGTGCGGTTGCGGTGTCCACAGAAAATAAGTGAGACAGTTACCGCGCCTTTCCCTTCCTATAAATAAATCAGTATCACTGAAAGCAGCCGGCCCGGCGTGCCCCAACTTGCTTCGTGCTTCGGCGTGACGTTCATGGGGGCCATGCCGACACCACATTTTTGGCGACTAGGATTTAAATACATCAGGCCTTGAGGAGAGGTGAGGAGATTTTAACGAGTTCCACACTACGCCTACTATATTTGTTGTCCTGCCTTAAAGCAGAATTTTTGCGTTTTGCTGCTTTTCAACACAACTACAACGTCGTCTGCCTGACCCATCGACGCTACTGCGGCGTCTCCTGCACGGTTGTCCTAAACACTTCATTCCGCCTGCTGCTTCTTCAAAATGGACGGGGCGATTCTGCCACCACCCTTCTGGTCATGCCCCGGCGTTCCAGCTGTTCCTTGGCTTAATTGGCAACGTGTTTTCCAGGCTTACGCCGACGCCACCGCCAAGGCGGCTACGCCGACCACAAGAAAGCGATGTTGCTCAACGCGCTGGGAGTACAAGGCATGAGTATTTACTACAGCCTCGACGAGTTAGAGAAGCCGGCTGGAACCGACGTAGGGACAGGTGACTCCGAGGCGCCGGATGTATACAAAGCAGCGTTTCAAGTGCTAGACAAGCACTTCATGCATGACGAAGAAAGCGAATATTGCAGCCGTGCACATTTCAAACGCAGAGTGCAGAGTCCCGCAGAGCCAACTACGGAATGCATTGGAGATGTGCAACGGCTCGCAAAATCTTGCAAGTTCAGCTACGCTACCGATATCATGGTGCAAGATCAAGCTTTGTGCGACTTGCAGTCGCATGAAATTCGCCTCCGGTTTGTCCAGCTTGATGAGAATTTTACCATCACGAAGGCAATAGAAATTGCACAGGAACATGGGCGCACTGCTAGAATAACGCAGGAGGTCGGTGTTCTACAAGTTACGCCGCTTCACAGTGTCGGCAGCAAAAAAATGACGGACGCGACCCGTGTCGTCCTCGGCGAAAATTTCAATATGACATTATTTTTCGCCTTGTTCCAGTCCAAGATGGCGGCCTCCTTTCCCGTCCGGCTTCACTTCAAGATGCCAACGCCCTCTAACCGGTGAGCGATGACGGAAGCCGGTTCATCTTAAATAACTATCAAAGGACAGCCAGCGTTACTAATATGAAAGCATACTTACATCTCCCGCTGTTATCTACTCGAAGAAAACTATCCCGCCTCTCACTTTTTCACAAAATATACTACCATAACTCCACCTTGCGTTCCTCATGGGTTCAGCCACCATCCTACATTTCGTTTCGCCGCAACCATAGTCAAAAGTTAAACATTCCGCACACAAACACAGTTGCCTATTTTAACTCCTTTCTTCCCCGCACCTGTAATGATTGGAATAACCTCTCTGCTCACTAACAAGTATAACTGAAGAACAAAAATTTAAATCCGCGCTGCAATCTTTCTTCTTTGCCTAGTTTTAAAACTTACTGTATGGTTATTTGCATAACATCATTGTATACTGTTGCTTATTATATTTTTATATTGTTGTTTTTAACACCTATACGGTTTTCCTAAATTTCCTAAATTGCACATGTACCTTGTTCTTTTTTATTTGCTTTGTTTTTCAGATTTGTACGCTTTTGTTAACCTTCTGTTTTATATATATATCCTGTATGCGCCCCTCCCCTCTGTAACGTACAACTGTACCATGAGGGTATTATAAATAAATAAATAAATAAATAAATAAATAAATACATAAATAAATAAATAAAACGAGGAAGTCGAGCTGCCCGGCAGGAAAGGAGGCAACCGTTCGTCTCCGCGTCATCAGCCCGACCCGGCGCCTGTTTTCGCTGTGGCTTGCCGGATCACTGGGCGAATGTTCAAAGTTCCCTTGCTGGCCAAAAATACTGCCAGGCATGTAGAAAAAAACGGACATCTCTTCTAAGTGTGCCGTTCAGCAGAAGATACGGCGAGAACCACCAATGAACCGGAAACACAGAAATGTACCACTACAAATACATTGACTGTGCTCAATATCGAAGATGGTGGTAATGCGCAGTCATTTATACGTCTTCCGATTCAAGCTGATAATGACCCTTTTCTTAATTATCGACAACGGAGCAGTCGTCTGTCATAAATGTTCCGAACTACGAGATGCACTGTTCACATATCCGCCTGCTTCAATGAAATTTAATCGTCTAGAACTACTCGCAGCAAGTGGTGAGAATTTGGGATTATTCTCCACAACCGTGAAGTATCAAATTAGTGGGCTGCGGTAAAATTTTATGTCATGGAACATGGTTCATCACTTATGGGACTTGACGCTATTACGAATTGAAACTCGTCATCATTGGTAAAACTGCCTTGTGCACCGATCACTCCCGTGTCTGCCGTTCCGCCCAACGCACCGTTGCAATTTAGTCATCTCTACCCTCAGGACTTGGCTCTGGTAAAAGGCTACGTGCATCAGGTGACTCAGCACCGGACGTAAAACCTCTGACCGGTTTCACAGGAGGTATAAACTCTTCTTGCAGTCCTGTTGTAAGAACGGTGTTCCGTAGACAGCAATACCTGAAATGACACGTGGCCGCAATGGAGGGAGCGAAAGGGCGGTGGAGGGTGGCAGGTCCTGGCCCTCATGGGGCTGGGATAGATAGGTCAACGCCGGTTGCGGTGGGGACCAGCCTTCCAACGAATTGTTTATCTATTGTAGGCCGTCATTTCACCCGCCACCGCTTAGGTGGTGGGCTATGGCTGTTGCGGCGCGCGTCTTTCTCTCCCTCCTATTTTTCTCCTCTATTTTTCTCCTCTATTTACTCTCTTCTGTCCGCACGAGGCAGTGGAGGTGGCTCAGCTACAGAGCCAATAGCAGGCCCGTGCATTTTCTTTTTCTAGTTCCTCCAGCCAAAACAAGGGAGAGAAGATTCCATGTATACATTTGGCAGTAGAGTAAAAGCACGCAACGTGCTAAGTACAGAGGTCCATTTACAGCACACATCAAGATATCGAATAATTCATTTAATCTGAGTGATAGAAACTTTTAAAATGCTTCCAAATTTGTTCTTGTGCATGCAGAGAGCAGCAGTAATGGGAAACAGAGCACACAGTCATCTAACAATGCTTCTTTGTTACAGCACAACTCTCAGTTTTTTCATACGAGATTCCTTCCTTGGTAGCTATCCCATTCCAGAAGTGCAATTATCTTCAGCCGGAAGGCGAGATTATAGGCACGGGTTCAAATTCCGAATGACTTTCCCAGTCAAAAATTTTACGCTTACAGCACGGAGTGCTGAGTGCTTCATAGAATCTGACGATTTTATTCAGGCATCAGTTCTACATCCGGTGGTGGTGACAAGTCAACATGTTCTTTTCGCCGGATAGATGTGTAACTGAGCCTAACGGATCAATACAGGCACCTTCACAACAAAGGACAGATATGCCCAGCCCTCATGCTTTCCGTGAAACGCCTAGCGCCCATGTCTTTGAGCCGTGAAAATTGCTGTTGGCGATGTCTGGGCACCCGCTCGGTCATGTCCGCATACGGTTTAAAGCGGACTGCCAACAGATTTCCACAGGCAAACAGCTACTATGTCACAATGCTCTGCGCAAGTATTTATCGTGGCTAAGCTGTGGGCTCCACACTGGCGAAACATATGCACCCTCGACTCCTGGCAGTCCGTCAATTGCCTGCGCGGAACCACAGCAGCTAAGTGCTGGCAAAATGTAGTGTGCCCGCATTGTTGTGCCCGAGCGATGGTTCGGGAACGAAGCTGCAAGGAGCTGGGCCTTCCGTGCGCTGCCCGGGGCCTCGAGGAAGAGACTCAATGCTCAACCATCTCCGTTTACGTATAGAGAGTGACTGCCTAACAACCTGTACAATATCGAGGGCGCGTAGTCCGTTCAGAGAGAGAGTGTGAAATACAGTAACAAAATTACAAAACCAATAGGCACGACTGCTTCCAAAGGTCCGACATAGTCGCCGTTTGTCTTTCGGCGAATCGTCCCCGTAACGCTGACACAGGCACACAGCAGTTCACAGGAAACAGAGCGGTCCCGTCGAAGGCTTCAAAGGGAACGCGGAGAACACGCAGCCCAGCGGGCGGTTATCCCTGCTCGGCCACCGGGAACATAATTCTACTTGCTCCCTCTTTTCCTCGCCGCGGCGTCTTGTCCGTGCGCATCGCAGGCCGCTGCGCGGTCGCTCCTTCCCGTCGTGGCGGCGTCGAGCGCCTTCATGAAAGCCAGGGGAGTCGTCCCAAGCACAACAGCGTCTAACCCATAATTCCCCGCACAGGGTGGCAGCTCTGAGCTCCAAAGTCGATAGGCTTGGGCCGAGCAATCAATTGGCTAACAATGCTTGCTTTGGTGCCATGTCACGAGCAAAGAAAGAATCATTGATATTCCAACTTGCAGCCTGGCTGTAACAATTATTCGAAATAGGTGGGCTAAGCTGCATACTTCGCAACATAGAGCGCGTAGGTTCGTCTCAGGCTTAGTAAACTGTGGGTCTCTTAGAGCGCGTAGGTTACTCTCCGGCTTAATAAACTTTGAGTCTCTCTCACAAATTGCTCGTCGAACAGCTGCCTGGAGCAAATCATGGAGTAATATCAGCGTTTTATTCTTCCAACTGATCTTAGTCAGCGTTACACAAAAATCAATTTTTGAGGTCGGTCAGCCCGTGCAAGGTTCACGCGTGGCGGTGCATTGGCCAGTGAGAAAAATACTCAGCGAGTGTAATAATATGCATTTATTTGCTTAATGGAAGAACCACAAGGTGAAACACGCGTAACGGAATCCATTTAAGTAATATGACAACATTTCAAACCCTGAAAGAAAAAAGAAAAATATAGACTCGACTAATTAAGAAAATATATAGCCACATATATAAATTCCATACAGTAATATGCGAGATAATATATTTAGACTAAAAAGAATAAAGAAAACGTGCTCGGAGAGTCAGCATGTACTATGGCGAAGGAGGTTCGGCGATCGTCGACATCCTGGGAGCTCAGAAGCGGCAAGCCCAGAACGATGAAACGAGCTGCTCGGCACCTGTAATTCGGCCCTAGCAAGCCCGCAGACAAAACATTCCCTCTCGTCCTCCGCCTGTTTCCCATCGACTGTGCTGGCGCTTCTCACGTGCGCTCTTGGCTTGCCCACGCTCTGCGCAGACGAGCGGTGAACGACAGGGAGGGCAGAGACCCTGATAGCGGCAAGAACCTCCTTCGGTTTCACAGTTTTAGTACACAGCACTGAACCAACGGTCCTACAGCCATAACAAGAAGGTAGAGAAGCCTCCATGTATACATTTGGTAGTCGAGTAAAGGTACGCAATGCCCTAAGTACACAGGTCCGTTTACAGTACAAACCGAGGTATCGAATAATACATTTAATCTGAGTGATGGAAACATTTAAAATGCTTCCAAATTAGTTCTTGTGCATGCAAAGTACAAAAGTAATGGTACCTAGAGCACACAGTCATCGAACAATGCTTCTTTGCTACAGCCGAACTCTCAATCTTTTTCATACGAAAATACTACCTTGGTAGCTATCCCCATTCCAGAGATGCAATCATCAGCAGGAAGGCGAAATTATAGGTACGTGCTGAAACTCCAACTGACGTTGCAAGTCAAAAATTCTACGCTTACAGCACGGACTGCTGAGCGCTTCATATCATCTGAAGATTCTATTCAGGCACCAGTTCTACATCCGGTTGTGGTGCCGAGCCAACATGTTCTTTCACCGGATAGATGTGTAACTGAGCCTAACGGTTCAATACAGGCACCTTCACAACAAAGGACTGATGTGCCCAGCCCCCATGCTTGCGCTGAAATGCCTAACGCTCATGTCTTTGAGCTTTCGAGCTCACATGCAGTAATTCATAAGTCTCCGCTCCCAGCTTTGTCTGAGGTGCGCGTCACTGAATCTTCGGACTCTTCTGAATTCTCTGCTTATTCATAGTTGTGTGAAGCACCTAGTGAAGGTACACATCGCCATTAATCGCAATAGTCTCTGCGGTCAAAAAGGCAGCGCTAGAAACCGCGCCACGTAAAAGATTTTGTTTCATGATTGCTTGATGTGTTTATATAACTTCCAGTTCCATGTGCCACACCTAGTCTGGTGTTCAAATATGTTTTGTGCTGGCAGTTTACTGTGTTGTCACGTGTTTATTTCGCTTACACAGTGCTATTTCATGCTTTTTGTTCTAGAAGTGGGGAGAGAGGTGGTCAGATGAACGTCAAAGGAATGTATATCATTAATACCTGCCCCAGTAGCACAAAGTGATGGGTCGATGTGTGTCCCACATATACAATGTGGGCAAGAGGCTGCCTATGTCAAATCTGCATTAGTCCTGCTTGGGGAGAGTGCGGGAAAAACGCACTTCGGCTGATCATATCTAACCTTAACGGGCCTCTTGCAGGCTCTCCGTGGCCTTCATAGGAGAGGGCAACCTATATGGGTTCAACAACAGATACCTATCTGCGGGCGATTTGCAGGGCTACATGGTCACGAAACGTAGGCATCCCCACTACGTAGAGCCCTGCAGGCACCGATTGCGGGATATTGTAGGCAAGCAGCTAGCATGCCTACATCTAGCCTATAAAGGTCCCGGGTAGTATACGAATGCGCTGAGTACTGGGCACTCCAGTGGCGAAGCGTGGGCACCCCCCAAGAGCAAACTGGCCGTATAGAGACCAGAACGGATCCGCAGCAGATCAATGTGGGTAAACAACTGGCGTTCCCGCATCAAGCCCACAGAGGTCCCACGCAGGAAATACCAGAGCTTAGACGTGAGAAGTGCTGTTGGCGATGTGTGGGCGCCCCCTCTGTGATGTCCGCAATCGCTTCAGAGCGGACCACCAACAGATTTCCAAAGGCAAACAGCTACTATGCCCGCGTGTAGCTCACAATGCACTGCGCAGTGTTTATCGGGGCTCAGCAGTGGGCTCCACAGTGGCAAAACATGGGCACCCTCCACTAATGGCAGTCCGTCTATTGCTGGCGCGGAACCACACCAGCTAATTGTGGGCAAAATGTAATATGCCCACGTCTAACACACCATTCTCCGAAAAGAGAATCAGCTGTGACCTCCAAAGTCGATAGGTTTGGGCCGAACAATAAATAGGCTGGCTAACAATGCTTGTTTTGGTGCCTTATTACGAGCAAAGGGTCAGTGATATTCCAACTTGCAGCCTGGCTGTATCCATTACTCCAGTTAAGTGGGCTAAGCTGCATACTTCGCAACTTAGAGCGCGTAGGTTCGCATCAGGCTTAGTAAACTGTGGGTCTCTTAGAGCGCGTAGGTTAGGCTCCAGCTTAATAAACTTTGAGTCTCTCTCACAAACTGCTCGTCGAACAGCTGCCTGGATCAAATCATGGAGGCATAGGAGCGTTTATCCTTCCAATTGATCTTAGTCAGGGTTAGACAATATTCACTTTATTGAGGTCGGCCAGCATGTGCAAGGTTCACGCGTGGCGGTGCATTGGCCAGTGAGAAAAAACCTCAGCGAGTGTAATAATATGCAGCTATTTCCTTTCAAGACGAAACACAAGGTAAAACACGCGTAAAAGAATTCATTTAGGTAATATGACAACATTTCAAACCCTGAAACGAGAAAAGAAAACAAAGAGAAATGTGATCTCGACTAATTAGGAAAATTAGCAACGCCATCTATATATTCCATGCAGTAATATGCTAAATAATATATTTAGATAAAAAAGAACAAAAAAAACGTGCTCGGAGAGTCAGCATATACTATGGCGAAAGGGGTTCGGCGATCCACTACATCCTGGGAGCTCAGAAGCGGCAAACCCAGAACGATGAAACGCGCTCCTCGGCGCCTGTAATTCGGCCCTATCAAGCCCGCAGACAAAACATCCCCTCTCGTCCTCCGCCTGTTTTTCATCAACTGTGCTGGCGCTTCTCACGTGCGCTGTTGCCTTGCGCAAGCTCTGCGCGGACGAGCGGTGAATGACAGGGAGGGGAGAGACCTTGATAGCGGCAAGAATCTCCTTCGGTTTCACGTTAATGTTGTAGTACACAGCACTGAACCAAATGTCCTACAGCCATAACAACAAGATAGAGAAGCCTCGATGTATGCATTTGGTAGTAGAGTAAAGGTACGCAATGTCCTAAGTACACAGGTCCGTTTACAGTACAAACCAAGGTATCCAATAATACATTTAATCTGAGTGATGGAAACATTTAAAATGCTTCCAAATTAGTTCTTGTGCATGCAAAGTACAAAAGTAATGGTAACTAGAGCACACAGTCATCGAACAATGCCTCTTTGCTACAGCCGAACTCTCAATCTTTTTCATACGAGAATCCTACCTTGGTAGCTATCCCCATTCCAGAAATGCAATCTTCAGCAGGAAGGCAAAATTATAGGCACGCGCTCAAATTCCAACTGACGTTGCCAGTCAACAATTCTACGCTTACAGCCCGGACTGCTGAGCGCTTCATATCATCTGAGGATTCTATTCAGGTTGTGGCACATCCGGTTGTGGTGCCGAGCCAACATGTTCTTTCACCGGATAGATGTGCAACTGAGTCTAACGGTTCAATACAGGCATCTTCACAACAAAGGACTGATGTGCCCAGTCCCCACGCTTTCGTTGAAACGCCTAACGCTCATGTCTTTGAGCCTTCAGGCTCACATGCAGTAATTTATAAGTCTTCGCTGCCAGCTGTGTCTGAGGTGCACGTCACTGAATCTTGGGACTCTGCTGAATATTCTGCTTATTAAGAGTTTTGTGAGGTACCTAGTGAAGTTCACATCGCCATTAATCGCAATAGCCTCTGCGGTCAAAAAGGCAGCGCTAGAAACCGCGCCACCTAAAAGATTTTGTTTCATGATTGCCTCATGTGTTTAACTTCCAATTCCATGTGCCACACCTAGTCAGGTGTTCAAATATGTTTTCGGCTGGCAGTTTACTGTGTTGTCACGTGTTTATTTTGCTTACCCAGTGTTATTTCATGCTTTTTGTTCTAGAAGTGGGGAGAGAGGTGGTCAGATGAACGTCAAAGGAATGTATATCATTAAAACCTGCCTCAGTAGCACAAAGTGATGGGTCGATGTGGGTCCCACATATACAATGGGGCAAGAGTCATTAGTCCTGCTTGGGGAGAATGCGGGAAAAACGCACTTCGGATGACCACACCTGACCTTAATGGGCCTCTTGTAGGCTGTCCGTGGGCTTCATAGGAGGGGGCAACCTATGTGGGTTCAACAACAGATATCTGCGGGCGATTTGGAGGGCTACATGGTCACGAAACGTAGGCATCCCCACTACGTAGAGCCCGTCAGGAACCGATTGCCGGATATTGTGGGCAAGCAGCTAGCATGCCTGCATCTAGCCTATAAAGGTCCCGGGTAGTATACGAATGCGCTGAGCACTGGGCATTCCAGTGGCGACGCGTGGGCACCCCCAAGAGCAAACTGGCCGTGTAGAGACCAAAACAGATCCGCCGCAGATCAATGTGGGCAAACAACTGGCATTCCCGCATTAAGCTCACAGAGGTCCCACGCAGGAAATACCAGAGTTTAGACGTGAGAAGTGCTGTGGGCGATGTGTGGGCCCGCACAGATTTCCAAAGGCAAACAGCTAGTATGCCCGTGTCTAGCCCACAATGCACTGCACAGGATTTATCGGGGCTCAGCTGTGGGCTCCACAGTGGCGAAGCATGGGCACCCTCCACTCCTGGCGGTCCGTCTATTAAACTGCGCGGACTAACAGCAGCTAAGTGCGGGCAAAATGTAGTACGCCGCGTCTAACCCACAATTCCCCGCATAGGGCGTCAGCTCTGAGCTCCAAAGTCGATAAGCTTGGGCCGAACAATAAATAGGCTGGCTAAGAATGCCTGCTTTGGGACCATGTCACGAGCAAAGGGTCAGTGATATTCCAACGTCCAGCCTGGCTGTATCCATTACTCCAAATAAGTGGGCTAAGCTGCATACTTTGCAACTTAGAGCGCGTAGGTTCGTCTCAGGCTTAGTAAACTATGGGTGTCTTAGGGCGCGTAGGTTAGTCTCCGGCTCAATAAACTGGGAGTATCTCTCACAAATTGCTCCTCGAACAGCTGCCAGGAGCAAATCATGGAGGCATAGGAGCGTTTATCCTTCCAATTGATCTTAGTCAGGGTTAGACAATATTCACTTTATTGAGGTCGGTCAGCATGTGCAAGGTTCACGCGTGGCGGTGCATTGGCCAGTGAGAAAAAACCTCAGCGAGTGTAATAATATGCAGCTATTTCCTTTCAAGATGAAACACAATGTAAAACACGCGTAACAGAATTCATTTAGGTAATATGAAAACAGTTCTAACCCTCTAACGCGAAAAGGAGGAAAAATATAAATTGGACTAATTAAGTGGTTAAGCATCACTTTCTATATATTCCAGGCAGTAATATGCGAGATTATATCTCCAAACAAAAAAAAAATTAAAACGAAAACGCACTCGGAGAGTCAACATACAGGGACTACCGAGAAAGAGTTTCGGCGATCGTCGACATTGTGGGAGATCGGAAGCGGCAGGCCCAAACCCACGCCCCCATGTTTGTGCTCTCATTGAATTCCAAAGGTTTCTGTAACAAGTCAGCACGTCAGGTTTGGCTGCACTTGAAAAATGGCACAGATTGTAAGACCCTGACGCGAAAAAATTTCCGCAATATTCTGACTACTATTTGCCAAGAATACCAGGTTCTATGAGATTTGAATTTAGTATATATTTGGAGATTTTTATAATTGTGTTCATTGCAGGAAGTATTCATAGTACGTTCACATAAGGGCAAGAAAACGATTTTTGACATGACATTTTTTTTTCTTTTTCTCGAAAGAAACGACCTATTTCTTAATATTACAATGAATATTCTATTCTTTCAGTAAAATTTGTGTCGTCATATTATCAACGTCATCACCATCAGCCGGGCTATACCCAATGCAGGACGAAGGCCTCTCTCATATTTCTCCAATTAACCTGGTGCGGTGCTACCTGCATCCACTCGACCCCTGCGAAATTCTTGACATCATCCACCCTCCTAACTTTCTGCTGGCCCCTGCTACGCGTTCCTTCCCTTGGAATTCAATTTGTTACTCTAAGCGACAATCGGTTGTCCTCTCTTCCCACTACACGCCCTGCCCATGTCTATTTTTTCTTCTTGATTTCCTCCAGAATGGCATTACCACGAGCTATTTCCCGCCCGGACTCTGCACCCTTCCTATCATCCTACTATCCGATCATCCTATTAGTCTTGAGCTGATTCTTTTCGACAACAGCGCACATTGATCCGGCATTTCGTTGACGGCTGGGCATTCTTTGCATGAATAAATACTTCGTAGTGTTCGATAACAACACTAGTTGTTTGGAACCGAAGGACGATGACCAAGCTTACGAAAACTCGCCCATCGCAGCATAAAATAAAAGTAATTTCTGTTTGTTTTCTTTTATTCAATTCCACCGCTACCAATGAAAATGTGTCCCAAAGGGAAAGTCCCAGCTTTGTTTACCAAAGTAACATGACCCGATAGATCTCGAACTGCATAACTTTCGAAGAATGTTAAAACATGAGAAATATGATGTAATTTGTTGCGAGGACCAGTACAATTCTAAAACTTTGCTTATTAACATTGGAAAAGTAGATAGAGGAGTAACCGTGTACTTGTTTTCTTTGTTGTTCAAAATAGACTTGAGGACTGTTTACTTTAACCATCGGAAGTAGTTATCTTGTGGAAGAGCATCCAACCTTCGTTCGGGAGGTATCAGGTTCGATCTCTCTTTGCCACCCTGGTGCTCATCGTCTTCCAATACGCAAAAGAGTTCCCTCGTCCTGGTGCTCGACTCTTCTGAAGTAAAATGCTTCGGAAAACGGCCTCCCACGAAACCATTACAAAACATGGGGACCATTATGCATTTCGTCTTCTTGACACGTTGCCGTTGCAACCTGAAATGAATCCGGATGAATTTGCTGAATATTCATCCAACCCGAACAGTTGAGCCACCATGGCAGGTGGTGTCGCACTAGGATTACGCCAGCTACCATCATCATCTGATTTAAAGGAGCAAAGCAGATGCGTTTCTGGGACGCTTGTGTTGTGGTGTCATGATGCGGTGCTGTCTATTAGTGAAGGGCGCTCGTATACGTCGTCGTATTCTGCGAGTACGCATGGTGCGTCTATATCACCTCCTGTTCGCCGCCGGGGTCGCTCACCTAACACTGAGGACGAGTACATAGAGATGTGGGATAGGAGTGCAGATGCTATTAGGACAAACGGTGGCTAAAACGACCGAAGAGATGGGGTCAAGAGCGGCTAAAGCTAAGCGCCTGAAGCTTGCCAAGGATCCAGGCTATCCTGCGAGGCACGCGGAGGCAAAACGGCATAAGCTGCAGGAAGATGCTGATTACAGAACAAGGCAGGCGTAGGGAATGTGTCAGCAGCCGGCTGCATAAGCTGGGTGCTGAGCGAGGGACGTGGGCCGAAAATCCTGAGTAGAATCATGTGAAAGAGGTGGAAGCGCAACGTCAGTGGCGAAGTGATGGCGCCGAAATGCGGCTTTGGGGACGTCGAAGTCAGATGTCGACAGCGACTGGGCAATCCGGTGGTGGGAGCAAGGGAGGCCGAAGCAAAGCGACTGACATAGACAGAAGAATCGTTGAACGAAAAAGCTGTGGTAAAAGTGCTATCGCGTCTTCCTTTTGGGGGGAAACTTGAGTGTTTCATAATTTCATTCTAGATTCTTGCACCAGGGTTAGTATTCTACATGCTGTTTTTCTACGGACACCTGTATTGAACTAGACTTCAAATAAAGGATGAGGTGTACAGCAGGTTCCTTACTGAGGCCCTGCTCCTGGTGGAAAATGTTCTACGTGAAGTCAGGGCGAAGGCTGAAATGGCTGTGTGTTGTATATTACCGTCGGGCAAGTATTTACAGTCTCAGTTTTATTGACGCTCTTTTCAAGCTTCTCTGACACCAAGAGAGCGATATCTACCTTAGATTATCTAGTTTACGTTGCTTGTTGGGCATGCGAATAAACCGAAACTTTGCAGTCGGTAACCTTGCTTTAGCACAAAGCTGCTTGTTGAAGCCTTGCACCAGTGACAGGAGGATGACTTCGCTGTGGTCGAATTCAGCATTGATTTGACTTGAATCTAAACCTGCATTTTTTTCCTTGCGGCCATGATGTCTGCTTTATTTAACCCAAACTTAGTTTCCGCAGTTGGTAATCTTTGGTTAAGACAGCCTTGGTGATAAATGTGCCGTCAGTTTCAATATGTGGACATTGTCCAGGAATGTAGGTAGTGAGCGAGAGATGGTTATTTCCATGAACGGACGTACGGACAAGGGAAGCGGATATCTATCTTCTAAATTCATTCCTGCGTTGAAAAGACATTGAGCAATGTGACTGCCATGAGGATAAAGTTCTTTTTACCTAATAATATTGGCAGCAAAAGATTGTTATATTTTACTCGCGTCTACAGAAAAACAATATTTGCGTTATATATAAATATAACTACCCGGATCATGATGTTTAGAGAAATGCTGGGAAATATATCTGACTTGCAAAAGATGGAATACGCATAGTGCGTACTTTAAAGATAGTTCTTCCTTACTGTGATGTTTTGCAACGTATAAATGGCAGTCCAGTTAATTTTATGAAAATAGTAATATTACCTGCGAACTTAAATTTTGTACCAATGTTTGGTGAATTCGGTATGTGTTCTGTTGCAGAAAAATTAAGCTTTGGCTATACAAGAAATGCCATCGCTCTAAAAATTTATGAATTCAGATTATTGCATTTATACTAGATACTAATATCCATACGCTAAAGAATGGGTACTGAAAGTAGCTAGGAAAATCCAGTCTAGCCCGAAGGCTGTTTGAGTTACTTGATTTAATTACCAAAATCAAAATATCGGTGCGCAGTCAATGATCATTGCAGAATGCTCGTGATTCGTGGATTATTGCACTTATACTAGATACTAATATCCATACGCTAAAGAATGGGTACTGAAAGTAGCTAGGGAGGTAGTACTAGGTTAATAAGACATGGCTGAGTAGATATTGCTGAGGTCCCTTCGCGTACAATCATGGGGTCCCTTTAAAGGCATGAAAAAATTCTCAGATTCTATTCCCGGTTTTGGGCGTGCTGACAAAAATATAGGAGGTCAGTTTGAGTGTTCAGTTCGGCGTCACAATTTTCTTGTTTCTTAGTCTGGGCAGGTCGAACTCTTTTAGGGATCGGAAAAATCGTACAATTTGCTAAGATTTCTTTTAAATAGTTCGTGACGATACACAAACTGTTTCGTTGCTAGTTCAACTGATCCTAACATTTAGATGCACTAGCCCACATTTTGGGCTGTTGCAAATACGCCTTTGAGATTTGCGCACACAGATTGTAGGTTTAATCCAACACTTGTACTAAAAGGCGCCGAATTTGTTCGGGTGAGCAAAAGCGCATTCCTTGATATTGACGGCGACTGATTGGCCCCCGGCATGATGACGTGAAAGTGCTTTTTTAACCATCTGCGGTTTATACCTGTATTCGCGGCGCTCACAACAGGTTTTATTTAAGACATATAATGCAATCTAACAATGAATCAATAAGGTCGTGAGGAAGCTCTGGTAATAATTATGAATCTCTTGTAATTTTTATTCCTGATGAGTGAAGAGTGTACAGATGTAATTTCATATTACTGGTAATGCCCATTCCGAAGCATATGCTCTTCCAGAAAAGCAGCTGTAGACCGTGCAAAAGTGGGTGGTTTCTCTACTGTATGAATGCTCTTTGTTTAAAATAAAGACAACATACTTCAATGCCTGTGCAAATAATTATGTCTACTCTAGCATAAAATATGCACTGGTTACACCAAGTTTATTCTGAGGAATACACCAAAGTATTACACACATATTACATAAAGATATCACATGGGTGGCCTGCAAAGGAGCACTGGCCCTTAGTTAGAACGCCGGAAAATTAGGCACGCTCATCGTTTTATCTTTGTCTGTCGCGACGCTCGGAAAGCACTTGAAGGCGCAGTTGCTTCGACACGACGCTGTAATCCAGCGGCAATCCTCGCACAGCGTTTAGCAGGGCTTTAGGAAGTTTTGGATAATTGTAAAACATTCAGGCGCTTTTCAGGCTCTCGATACAAGGGACTGTAAAGGTTTTGCAATCAGGTATTCATTTACAAGGAACACCCTTTTATTATCGCCACATTTATCCTCGAAATCACTGCGTTAGTCTATGCTGTCACGAGAAATACATCAATGAGAGCTACAATTTATCTATGGGCAAATATTTGCTGTATTTACACACAATATGTTGACGCTGTTTCGAATTTCTTGGTTCGACTAAAGCTTGTCTCTCCAGGAGTTTTGAAAAATATCTAGTGTAAAAAGGTATTCAGTCAATCCCCATCATGCAGCGTTATTGCCAGAGAAAAATATCGCGACTGAGCAGTTAATGGGATTCGATTTCCTTAAACACCACATAGAGACGAATGAAAGTAATTCTTGAAATTGTGCAACATTTACGATAAGCTTATGCAGCCATTAGTGGCTACTTCTCATCGAAATATTCTTCTAGAGCGGTTTTAGGTTCTTCTCAATGTTACATATTGCTTAATATCGTGACGAGGATCTCCCGCTTGTTAAAGTAAACAAATTGGTTGCATTTATTAGCATTATAGCGCCATATTGTTTACCTATTTTGTTTCAAAATTCTCGTCACGTTATGAGTCTGCCAATAATAAAAAAAGCTAAATATTTCTCTTCTTTGAAGCGTACAGGGCAATATTGGGCCTACAGAAATGTTGTGAAGAAGCATAATTGGAAACAGTTGTCCGTAATACGGCACTGAAGACTCGAATATTATTAATGGGCGCTTTGATTGCCGCATAGACGTCTGAAACTTCCGCTCCTTTACTGTATAAAGTGTTTTCCAGGTTGGGGTCTTTTTTGTTGTTCAGTCTATGTTTTCATCCCTAAGCTAAAATAGTTTTTTTTTTTTCATTTGATAATCAATACATTAGTTCACGTGCTATTTGTTTAGAAGATTTTTGCAGCACTAAAGAAAAATAGAAAATAGGAGACACAAACGTACTCGCAGCAATGGTGTGCCCACACACAGCACTTTATTGCACCATCAAACAAGTTGTGGAATAGATCCCTATATTTGGCAAGCACAAAATCGTGAAACGAAAAGCCGAACTGAGCGTTATTGATGCAACATAAATTGCTCCTACACGAAGGATGGGACACGTGTCCATGTCAGGCCTTTGTTTTCGTCCAGACTGGAATACAGCACAATTTGCTTTATTCCAGTCGCAGATCCCAATCCACATGAGGCGTATTTTCGCAGCAAGAGGTGCAAAACGTGCTTCTCAATAGAAATACTCTCTTTTTCTTGTCCACTTTCAGGGATGAGCAACGATACGCTAGCAGGGATTCACCAAAGCAGAGAAAGAAAATCTTTTTGCCATGACAACACCTCGAATAGCTAGAATTCGGTGTAACATTCAGGGGTGTGCAGGCAAGCGGGAAAAAAGGCAGTTAACAGCAGCAATGTCACATAGTCGACGTGGTCAAGACGTTTGCTCTGGAATCAAAAGGCTACTCTGCATCATAAGAGCTGTGTTTTCTGGGAAGGCGTGTTTACCGGATCAGGCTGGCCAGGAAAATAGAGCCACCATGCAAGACCATTCCTACGTGATTGACACAAAAGAGGGAAGCCTCTCAGTCATCGACCAAAGGCGAGTAGAAAAGAACGTGCTTCGGAGAGCATGCTGTTATTCTCACAAAACGTCTGCTTGGACACTGCACTTAACGCGCTTCGGTGCAATCAAACGGCCAACACTTGTCCGTACAGCAAATGACCTCTTGAGACCCATGCTAAACGCGCTAAGATCTGTAAATAACGAGTTCGGGCATAAAAGCAAGCATAGTCCTCTTCTGAGTTCGATTAATAAAGATTTGGTCATTTTTCTACTGGCTCCTTTGTGGGTTCTTGCGCAGAGTACAGTGAATAAATTTGATTCCATGTTTCTTTGTTATATTGTGACTTGTGGTTGAAATTATTTAATTTTCGAAGGCAGAGGACGAGAGAAAAAAAAATCACTAAAAGAAAACGCAAGAACGATGTGCAAATAAAGCTGTGAACACCGGCTTGTTTCGATAAGAACATCTGACGTGACGTAAACTACTGAAAGTGATTTTGTCAGACACAAAAGAGAGTTTTTTGAAATACCACTGCTGAGTACACTGTGCAACAAAATTCGTCTCGACCGGAGCTTAAATTATTAGATCGTCTACTTAAGATATAAGCAAGATTTATAATAAACCAACCGAGTGATTCTGTCCAGCTGTCCAGCTCAAATATCGCTCAACACGGCTCCTGGAAAACTGTCCTCCCTTATCTCCATCTCCTGTGGTGGGTACCAAAAAAGCGATCGGTACAGCCATCCTAAACTGGTATTCAATAAGCTACTGAGGACATTTCCGTTGTATATCAAAACTATTATATAAAAAGTTGGACAAAATACATAAACATTTCAGGCTACAATAAATTTTCCTTCCATGTGGTATATTTAGAGTACCCTGTTATACATCCTGCATTTTAGTATCAATATTGTCCTACCTGACTCTTTTTATTAATTCCTTCACATTATTATAAACTACTCGATTCGTTTCTATAGAAGGAACCTAAAAATAATAGGACGTTGGCAATATTCAAGCTCGAAAAATAATTTTGAAACAGTAGTTACCAACCTCCAAAAAAGAATAAACCATGGTTACTACAGATAAATGCCCAGAGGCGAGCAAAATAAAAATCTACGCGCTTGAATTATAACGGTTGCCTAAACAAAAGCAGCCAAATGATGGGCGATGAGAAGAAAATATAAAGTTTGTTGGATTAGAAATGTTGATTTGTGTTGTCTTTTTATAATTATGTTTTAGAGGTAACATCTGCTTTTCGGGAGCCCTGAGTGGGAAGTTCATGGTCTAGATGTATTCATTGGTCTGCATCACTTAATGACCATCCGATACTCCACATCGAGGCAAAGGCACTTTTTCTTCTACCATTTTATTTTATCAAAAAAATATGTCCAATAAAGGTTGCTTCACTTTGGCTTGGCATTTCTTAACCAGCTTTGCCAATTCTTTACGAGGTTCGTTAGAGTCATTGAGATGGAGCCTAGTAGGTTATAGTAATTCCAGCTTTAGCGGAAAAATCATACGGCAGATTTTGTTACATTTTACTGCCTTATACTCGTTGGACGTTATCCTAAAAAACCTAAAAAAGTGCTTCACTTGCAGTTATTAGAGGAAGTGGCAGTGAGAGAGAGGGCGAAGTGGTTAGAGCGGGAAAAATAACTAAAACAAAAAGATAGCTATGATCTTTGTTTACGTTTTGTTCTCAATATCCTTCTAAGCAATTGTCGATGGTTTGCTTTTATGAAAGGGATAATAGTTTCGGCTGGCAAATGCAAAAACGAGTAATAGCTAATTATTGAAAATATATGTTCTAAGTATTGCTTCTTTTGTATTCAAACGCATTAATTCAGTTTAGTCAATATTCCTTCAATGAACGCTGGCATGCTACTGCGTTCCCAAAAAGCGAGAGAGTTGATAAAAACATTAAGCTTTCGACTATTAGTTTCCACCTCCTGCTTCACCCGTGAATCCTTGTTCCTATCAATCCACATTTCTAATTGCCTATTCATCGTTTCCTTCATTTAGAACTCGAATATCTCAGGATAATTAATATTACAAATTCGGAAGAAGTCTCTCGTTTTATTGTATGAAAGACTACCCGACATAAATATAACACCGCTGCCGAACCAAGCAATACGAGCAACTGGCTAGGTTTCGAAGTAGTAACTTGTCTTTCACAAAACAGAATTCTCACGCTTGCTTCGATTCTCGCCTCATAAAAAAAATGGCTGAATTGGCACCTCCTACCATGGTATGTGACAGCGTGACGTCACACAACTCACCGACCAATCAGTATCCGGCCATTTCTTCGTGCCATTAGCCCCAAGGCAAAGCGGCCCTGTAATATTTCGCTGACAAAACCGATAAGGCGTACAAGGCTGAACTTTGCGCAAAACAAGATTTCGAATGCGCTCGCATTTAGTCCCAGCAATTATTTAAATAAGAAAATGTTCAGAAGTCATACGATGTCGCTAGCGTGTATTGCGCCAGTGACATGACCAGTGGAAAATGGCTGATGCAGAATACTTTTTGACCAAGGCTATGCGTTTTTGCGAGAAGATAAGGAAGTGTTCCGTCGTCGTAGACAACGACCAGGAACTATACTTGCGTGCTCTTCGCCGCCATGCCGGTTTGCGAATACCGTGTATGTATATGTGAATACATGAAGCTACACGTAACAATATAAACCAATCTCGAAGTCTCGATTTCAAAAAAAAAAAAAACCTGTGGGAGACAGATTATCTCTGCTTTAATTGCTCTATTTTGCTGGCTCACTTTGTGCATCCTTGTTTACACGAAAGCAAATTGCTATTCGTCTAGTAACTGGGATATAATAATTGTGCTTTTATTACTAACGTCTACAACTTAGCGTTGAGTAATAAGCTATCATACAACCATCTCGCTTTAACCAAGCCGTATGAACGTGCCTACGCCCCCTAGCGACAGTTGGCATAACTCAGTTCTGGCTTTCGACCTCACCTTCCCACTTCAAAAGTGACGCCTGAGTTCGCAATGCCTTCCAAGTCGGCCATGCCGTTCACTCTAATGACGTCACACAAACCCAACGACAAGCGAATGTACAGCTGCGTCCCCTGCCAGCTGCAACCCTTTAGCGGCATACCCCCAATTTTTACTTATATCCCAGACAGTGCTGATACCGGATCTAGCTGCTGTGTTCAAGAACCAATTTCTCATTCTACGGCATGGTCACCTCACCTGTTTACAGCAATGCTACACTGTTCATTACCGCCTTTTTTATTTTCCTTCCAAGTTGCTTAGTTAAACTTTAATGAAGTGGAACTAAATTAAAATAAATTCCTTGCTATAATGGTATGATCATGCCCCTGATAGCAGGCTGTTTTTCTTTGTAATTTGTTAATACAATGTGCTTTCGGATTTACATTTTCTTAAACGCTTTTCAGCGGCTTTTATATTCTCGAAAAAAAAAATTAAAACACGGCACACTGGACAAAGAAAAGGACGACTAGACACCAGAGACTCTGGAGCCACGTCTTTCTTGCCTTTGTCCAATACGCGCTGTTCTTTCCAAGGTCCTGTGCCAGCCGGCACAAATGTCGGCATTAATGTGTGATTTATGTTGTCCTGTTTTTGCATTTTTCTCTAAATATACTGATGACTGCAAAAATAAAATTTCCTCCGTTTCGCTAATCGAAGCCATAAAGCTTCCCAGTTTTGTGACCGCCTTTCCACACTCAGTGTTTGGTAATATATGAGTGTATTAATATAAATATCAGCCCTTTCTTAAAACTAGACATGCACTAAATTTTATCGCGTACATCTCTGCGGAAAACAATTTCTGTTATCTTAAATGAAATTGCACTTTGTTGAGCGCACTCCTAATCGCCCTTTAGAGAGTAGTTGCTCAGAGGCGCGTGCGGCACTGCATTGCGAAATGATTCAGCGGCATCCGGAGTGAGCAAAGACGTTTATGCAATATTTTCACCTAATTTTCAGACTTTAACATATTTGCGCTCTAAGGGGAGCAAGAAAAACAAGAACATCATCCAATCTCTCCTATAATGGCACCGTTTGCAGCAGGTGTTGCTTTTCTCTGGCTCAGAAAAGTATTCGAACTACGTTAAGGGATGTTTTCTGGTAAATAATTACTCTGAAACTTCTGGCTGGAACGGTCAATCTACATTTAGAACGCCAGCCGCCAGAATATTTCGACATCTGGCTTCCAGATAATTCACGGAATCACCCACGATTTCGCGGTTTGTTTTCAGCCATGTAATGATTCCCATGTGCCGATATCAGTATTCGCGCCAAAAACTTCCCGAGCTCTATACGCAGAACAAAAACAAGCAGCCCAGCAATTTCCCCTCAACAAAATCTACGCACAAGCAAAAGGAACAGAAAATGGCCGCAAGTATTGTCACATATTTGACGAAAAAAAAAATCAGTACCATGCATGTGAAAAACTGCTCTTTGTTGTAGTTTCATTTTATATCTGAGTTTTCCTCCCTATGGTTCCCTTTCTTTAGCAGCCGTCCCCTCATTCATGCAACTTGCTATTGATGATGCTGCCTAAAGGGTAATGCTGCAACTATAAAACACTTGGTTTATTAGTTTACAGCCTTAAATGAACGATAAATGTTGGTTTCAAAACGAGTCTTTGGTCACACATTTGAAATCGCGCCATAAGAAGCCAAGCGAGTCACTTTTTGCACTTCTTCATAAACATAAACTATGAATTTTATACTTTCATGTCATTATGAGCCATTGATTATAGCACTGCCTCCACAAGGGGACCAATATGTTTCGCCTATCTTCTCAGCAGCATTCACCGTGCAGCAGAGCGCGTACTCAGCAGGTGGGCAAATTTAAGATGCACAGGTAGCATTTATACAATTCAGCTAGCTAGTGTGAAGCTCAACGCTGCGATTTATTAATATATAATTTAATTGAAAACAACTCGACAAGCGCAAGCTTGACGAGTCCAAAAACAGAACCGAGTTGCCTATACACGATAGAGCCTCCTTAGTAGCAGGTATCGCCGTCACGAGTTTAAGCTAAATTCCTTGACAATGCATGAATGCGAATATTTCTGCCTCAATGTTTGCACACAGCAGGAATCCTTTTTTATAATGCCAATTAGTAACTGGAACCAGTAAACTTCAGTACCCATTTATTAGCAGGGATGTTTTCGTGCAAAAACATAAGGAAGACAGTTATTACAAGAAAGTGACAATAAATAGGATGCTCATATTGTGCTCATTGTGGAATCAACACCTTTACTGTTACGCTTTCGCTACATGCGCTTAAGGACGTGCATATTTGCAGCTTTAGTTCAGAGTACCGGATCCTGCATTGCTATCATGTGTAAAGAAATCTATCTTCTTTATTCACCTGCTTCTAGGATTAGCGGCGGACTTTCACCAACTCACTTCAATGCATGGCCAATAAGTAAACTATTTAGCGCAAAATTAGAACGCACTGAACAGAGAACACAAAAGACGTTTGACGAGCGCTATGGCCAATAGTGAGCGCGGGAAAATGACTTGGTGGTGCTTGAGACCCAAATATGGACAGTTTCAGAACGGGGCGGTAGATTTTGTTATCTATCCTTAGGGATCCATTTATTATTACTTCACCTCGCGACGTCAATACCAGCGCGGCCCATCACTCATAGGGCGGACCGCGCGGACAATACGGAGCAACTCGGGCAGCAGCTTTGCTGATAACTCGACTGCGCTTTCTGCTTATACGCGACACTGTCCGTTCTTTTTCTCTTGAGCCTACGAGAGGTATCCGGCACTGGTGCATTGTATCTTCTTAATATAGTGCCATGCAGCCTCATGCTTTCAGCGCTATCTTCCATTTGGCTTGCAAAATGATATTGTTATATGGATGTGTGTCAATCCCAGATTCCATGATACGTCGTAGTAACACGTCGTCTTTATGCGGCGAGCCTCAGCTTGGGGATGATATCCATAAATGGTTGCAAGCAAGACTAAACATAAAGAACCTGTGGACCAGGAAACGAAGTTATGCACATTTAAATGTGGGAAAAATTATATATGGCAAACCGGCTAATGTATTAATACGCGCCTGCGCCAACATAACACTTCTTTGACAAGTGCCCCTTCATCCAATTTGGCCCTTCATTATAGAGACTGTCATTTGAATAAACCTAGTGGGTCAAATGTGCCTAGTAGGAAAAAATGCCTACCGCTTTTTAACAAAACCAAGATTAAGTTTAGACACAAAGATCAAATGACTAGAGAACTGTCAGAGTCATATTACATCCATAAAAACAGTAACACGTGCGTGAGCTCACCATCTGTAAGCATCCAAGATTGTGGGATTTTATATCTGGATACCTAGGAAAGATCTGTGAAGCGCATGTGCCTTTGGTTGTCTTCTGCGAGTATTTAATCGGTGTTCTTCGAATAAACTTTCAGTTGATAATAGCGCCTGTCCTTGTCATTACTCTCTCGTTGTTGTTCTCCGTCGCAGCGCTCGTAATTTGCAAATGGGTTATTCAGCGCTAAAGCTGTAACAGGGTCGGAAAGTACTGAAACAAGAAGCAAGCAGCCGTGTGAGAAAAAAAAAACAAACACGAAATGTAGTGACCACACAGAGATCACGTGGCTATATATGGTGCTTTCCTCGTTCTGACGGTGGAACTCGTCTATATGAGAACTATCTGTAGAGAACAAAAAAGGAAAGGATAGAAAAAAAGAAGTGAGAGAAATAAGGCAAAGATAAAATAGGGAGAGATCGGATGCTTTAGTGGGGCATTAACATAGAACGTGGAGAAAAAGGACGACATTGCCAGAGGGGAGAACAGTTGCACTCAACCTACAGCATAAGGAATAAACGCCATTTCCTTACGTGTTGGTATAAGACGTCGTCGTGGGTCAGGCCATGACAGGAAATGGGAGGATATGGCTCGAAACGGTGTCCCGTATCTAGATATTAGAGTGCAGTGCTTCACAAGCTGCCGCCCTTCACGACGAACGAATTGCCAAATTCCCTGACCCACGAGGAATACAATAACTGCGTCTGCTGGAAAAGTGCCTTTGATGAGAGTGCCATCGATAACTTCGATATGTAACCGAATATTAGCTCGGAATCAATTGCCGCATATTAAAAGAAAAGTGAAATATCTAGCTGTTTGATAGCCTAAGGCAAGGCCTCGCCTCCGCAGCCCTGCACAGTTCTCGGAAACATAAACTTGTTTCTCTCAGCTGTATAATGAAGCTCATCGCTACGTAGCGGGGTCAGTACAGAGACTCGAGTGAGCGAAGCTGTCGTGCTCAATCCATGTTTTATTTTGGCATACCTAGTTCCTCCAGTACTTTGGCTCTCGGTAGGCACTGCACGCAAGATTTTGTCTTATTTTTTTTTTTTTATACATGCGCAGTTTTTGATACTTAGCTCGTTGATCAATTTATATATTCAAGTAGAGTACGAAAGTCTGCCCAATTTCCAAACAATCGCGGATTTACGATGATCGCCTGATATTTTAGCAAAAAATGCATAACACCAGATTTGGCCGCCGCATTACTTTCGTTGCTTTTCAGAGTTTCGGATATTTCCCTTTTTGCAAAGTTTCCCCGCATAAAAGCAGTAAATTTCCCTGTGGCCTAATTCACCAGGTCTTTTATTCCCTCGTCCATACGCTAGCCACTCAGCTGATTTCCCCCTTTTTGACCCGTCAGTTTCCATCAACGTTCGCACCGACCCTTCCCGGATATGCAGTTGGTACCATTCTAGCCCACTGTCGCTAACTTCGTCATAGCTAATGTCATACCTCATGCCAGCCGCCTACTCTCGACCACAAAACAAAATTACTCAAATACTGAGCTCGAGTGGCTCGTCCATGTCTGGCCAGTAGGGAAATTCATACCCTACCTATTCCTTATTTCATTCGCTTTTGTCAATATTGTCGAGCGCTGTTGTCAAGCGCTCAGGCAGTACGTCAAGAACATAGGACGCTCATGGGCCTAGTCATCACTAAGCTTAATCTCGACGCTATCATATGAGCACCTAGTGACGCGAAAGCATTTCGAAAACGGAGCTCCGGCATCTCGCAAATTTTTGTCAATGACTGCACATAGAATAAATGCCGAATAATTACTGCTCCATATCATAGAATGCAATTCCGGACTTATGATGAAAACCTTTCATGCTTGCTGAGCAGATATTTGATGCCAAGATCTTGAGGCACCAGTGTGCGAGAGGCAGTTTTAGTCTGTATAGAAGGAAATTACATTAAAAAAAAAGGGTTTAAACTGTATCTTTATCCAGTCATTCGATTCTTTTCTATGACTCTCATGAATCCTTATGCTCGCCATGCCGAAAATTATACTATCGGGACTGTTCGAAGTATTATTCGTACGGTAAGGTGCGAGTGTGCAATTAATCGTTTCTTCCCAGTATATATCCTTACTCATGAGTGGAATGACAGACACAAGGAATGCATTTATTGTCTTCTTCTAATAGCAGCCTTCAATTTTTTAAATAATGCAAATTCTTACAGGGATGAAATAATGGAGCATTCAGCATCTATAAACTTCTCGCTGACTATGCAACAGACCCTTCCAACAAATTCAATACCGCGAGTATTCTTTCCTACTGTGCCTATCTTTAGCCCACTCACTTTCCATGGCAACAGACAGCTTTAAAGAATTTAATACTGTGAGGTCTTCAATCTACCATTGCTCTCTCGCTGCTTTCACTCAATCTTCGTCCGGTACGTTGCGCGACCAACCTGGAATGTTTCATTTAAACGTAACCACCGGAGGAGCGTTGTTAGAACTAAGTTTTGTTTTTTAGTTTGGTTTGTGGGGTTTAACGTCCCAAAGCAACTCAGGCTATGAGAGACGCCGTAGTGGAGGACTCCAGAAATTTTGACCACCTGGGGTTCTTTAACGTGCACTGACATCACACAGCACTCGTGCGCCTTGCTTTTCGCCCGCATCGAAAAGCTGCCGCCGAGGCCGGGATTCGATCCCGCGCCCTGTGGGAACAGTGGTCGAGCGCCGCAACCACTGCGCCACCCCGGCGGGGTTTAGAACTAAGTTCTGCAACTCTTATAGAAAAGAAAGTGCTCAAGAAAAAACAGCCTGTTAAAGCAATATTGCATTTTTCCTCATGCTGTTTAAATTTTTCTTCGGCATAAATAATTTTTCTCATTCTTCTACGTTTTTGCTACAATAAAACTAAATAAAAAATACACTATAAATATACGACCTTGAACGCACATTATGTTCCACGAAGACGCTCGTTCGAGAACATTTGGTTTGGTTCGTGGGGTTTAACGTCCCAAAGGACTCGGTCTATGAGAGACGCCGTAGTGGAGGACTCCGAAAATTTCGACCACCTGGGGTTCGTTAACGTGCACTGACATCCGCATAGCACACGACACACGGGTGCCTTGCTTTTCGCTGCGATAGAAAAGCGGCCGCCAAGGCCAGTTCAAGATTTAATGTTATATATATATATATATATATATATATATATATATATATATATATATATATATATATATATATTACGCTTCAAGAGTTGCCCCCATAAACGCTAAGTCGACGCTAACACTTTGTGCATAGCGCACTTTCTTTAGATACAATTAATTGGCGTAGTGATCCTTAGTATCCACCTAAAGAATGCCATTTGGCTGTCATTAAAATTTATTAGCTCCGACAGGAGCGTAGACTTCAAGATAAATTATTTGATTCATGTGTCGCCTCGTGAGAGGTATGTTTTCTGTACACTACGGGCCAGGCGTTCGTCGCCCGCGTAGAGTGTTTGCGCGCCTGGTTGTGTGTTGTGTCATATTTATTTTATGGCGTCGCCGCTGCCTGGCGGAAGCACAAAGGCAACAGGCACGCGCAATTTATCCAGCGCTTCGATATCTCCGTCTCCTCCTTTGGAAGTTCCCGTCCGAGCTTCTGGAAACAGATGGGGAAGCGCGGTTCCTGCAGCGCTGGCATACACATTTCTTTGTTGTTCGTCCGGATGGTCTCGCCATGCCGGCACTGCTTTATTGAGTGTTATGGAGGGTCGTGTTCTGTTTCTTCCGAACATTCCCTCCCTTCCCCCCCCCCTTTTTTGGGGGGGTGGGGGGGAGGGATTTTGGAGTCTTAACGCCTGTAAGTTGTAGTAGTAGTGCAAGTCGTGTGCTTTCTAGCTTGGCATTACTGCAACGATCGTTGTGCTGGACGGACCTGCATCTTGTATATCATTGTTTGATATAGTGTTGGACAGAGTGTATAGTATATAGTGTGCATTTGAGCATGTATACAAGCGTATAGGTATATATGTATATGAGTTGTAATAAACTGCTCTTAAGTGTAAATTAAGGATTATGTAATTATTTACCACTACTTAATACACATGTATTCTTACATGTCTTCTTCGCTATTTCAGACATGTTTTACTATAGAATTACTTTTTGAGAGGCTCCCTCTCTTCGATCGACATTTCTGCTAATGATAACGTTCCATATAATTCTTAGAATAAACATAGAATTTATACAGCAGTAAACTGCGAAATGAAAATCATTTTCACAATAATATTTGAGATGGGCATCAAGTGAAGCATTTTTGATAATGACACAGTTATCTGCCTCATGAAAAAAGAATTGAAGATGGCTTAGCTCTGCTATGCCTGGATATACGTAGCGAAAAGCAGTGACTACCTCGCGATCAGAAAAAAACTAATTTCTCTAGTCTTGCGCGCCGTTCGACAGCAGCTAAACGCTCCTTGGCCTCCATGTCGAGGAACTTCAAGTACACAAGCGCCTTATAATTCATTCCCTAGATGCTGCGCCTTTCCTTTCCTATATTTTGTTTACAAGAAAGGAAAGGCGCAGCATCTATCACTCGCGGAAGGCAAGAAGCGCCGCTCGGCAGCGTTGGAGAGCACTCGTTCCCGCTTGGTCCTCATAGCTGACGACAGATGGATTACGTCACATCCTTGACATCACCATAATTGACTGACAACTATTTTAGTCTTTGGTACTTTCAAATTGCGCGCCAATCGCAGTATATGTCACTCGCGGAATCTCGCTATCAGCTTCAAGGTAGACAAGCTGAATTATGAGTGTTTCACGACCCGGGGCGTGGCTAAGCTGCCCTTGGCTGTGAAGTCAAGGCATACGGCATAGAGCATATGGCATACGCGAAGCTCAATTCCAATCCTCGTAGTGGAGCTTTTCACTTCAAAATATCAAAACCTCGCTCCTTTAAATAGGAATGCACCGCACGTTATTGTTTTCTTCACTGTTAACCTTTTTATGTGTCTTCCATAAAAACATTTGCACGAAACGTTCTCCTTACTCCATATTTAGAAAACGTTTTATTAGACAATAAGCATTCACATGAGCGGCGACAAATGACAAGTATGTATGTATGTATGTATGTATGTATGTATGTATGTATGTATGTATGTATGTATGTATGTATGTATGTATGTATGTATGTATGTATGTATGTATGTATGTATGTATGTATGTATGTATGTATGTATGTATGTATGTATGTATGAAGGAGCCGGCAAACGACAGGTAGCGTCTACCCGGGGTTATGCCCTACTCTGCTCTACCTCATTTGGCCCGTTTGTGGTGGGTTGTGAGGCTTGAGCTTTTCGAGCGCACCCCGGGCCTGCTGGAGGGCCCATAGTTGCATGTCGTTGTCTGTATGCGCTTTGAAGTTCCGGCGGGTATGTCCTGGATACAGCTTCGGTCGGGAACCTGGCACAGTCCCACATGAAGTGCCATTGGTCCGCCGGACCCACTTGACATACACTGCATATATTGTCAGCGCATGTTAAAGCTCCCCAGGTGGTCAAAATTACTCCGTAGCCCTCCACTACGACTCATCTTTCTCTCTATCCACCTTCACTCCCACCTTCCTCCCTTCTCTTACGGCACGCTTCAGGTGTCCACAGAAACGCCTGTAACAGTTACTGCGCCTTTCCCTTCCTGTGGACCAATTAAAAAAATGGTGACCTACAATTTTGAATGGCAATATATACGAAGGTATAGACAGTGTGGAAGACTTGCCTTGTCAGATGGAAGTAAGGATGCACTAGGTGCGATCCTCCTGTGAGGGTACAGACCTGAACCTGCGACCATCATCATCCTACGGCTACCCCAGGCAAGGCCTCCCGCACCATAAGGTTTGGGGGTTTTTTTGTTTCGGGGAGCGGGCTTTTCCCAGCCAAGGGGCTCATGCAATCCGGCCTGTTCCCACCGGGGCGGGGTCGCAGTACATATGCACCACGTCCGCACCACCCCGGTGGGTAGAAGCCTGACGCGGGCAAGTCTTCTAATATCTCACTTCGAGTTTTCCGTTTTCTTCTTTGAAGATCACCATGGGGGGTCCCCATTCTTCAAAAAAACTTCTTTCTCCCTAAGTGGGCCCCGCCGGGGTGGTGCAGTGGTAAGACGCCCGACTACTGTGCCGGAGTTCCCGGGATCGGATCCCGGCCTCGGCGGCTGCGTTTCGATGGAGGCGAAACGAAGTGGCGTCCGTGTGCTGTGCGATGTCAGCGCACGTTAAAGATCCCCAGGTGGTCGAAATTACTCCGTAGCCCTCCACTACGACCCCCCTTTCTCTCTACCCACTTTCACTCCCGCCTTCATCCCTTCCCTTACGGCGCGGTTCAGGTGTCCACAGAGCCAGTGTGACAGATACTGCGCCTTTCCCTTCCTATGAACCAACCAACCAACCAATCCCTAAGTGGCGTCTCTCTCTCTCTAGGTGGAACCATAGTTATTTTCTGATTTTGGCCTTCACTTCATGGAGGCTCGGAGTCTTGTTCGAGTAGGCCGCTTTGCAGCAGGCCAACCACACCTGATAGTTGACCTCTGCCAGCGTCAAGACAAACTGCTTGCGCCCTTCCTTTGGAAGCGGGTCGAAGTAGCGCACGGTGGGGTATGGGATCCCGGGGAGGCCGAACATATCTCTCAGACGCTCTAGGAGTGCTGCGGGAATTAGGCAGTCAAGAAAGATGTGCTCCGCTGTCTCTCGGGCCAAGCAGAAGGGACACAGGTCAATCATTCCTGACGTCACAGCGACGAAGGCACGCCTTCTGATTGGTAAGATGCCTCTTGCGAACCTCCACATCAGGGAGGCTCGGCGTACATCGAGGAAGTGGGCGGTTATGTACTGCCAACTCGGTCTTTCTGCACATAGCATGTGGCTTGATAGGCGGGCAGGGAGCGGAGGGGTGATCATATTGATAATTTCTTTCAGGTGCATGGTTAGTGGGTCAACGTCAGACGAGTTTTCTTTCAGGGACTCTAAGTCTGTGGCTGCGGCTCGGTAAAATGATAGGGCGACCTGCTAAATGAAATATGAACTACACCAATCGCAAGCATTCGAGTTTGGCTTAATGCGTTATTTCTCTCGCCTTAATTCCTCAGAAAGAACAACAATGTAATAAATAAAACCGCTATATGGTGCATAGGGGCTGTAAGAATCGTCTCACACTTTCTGCTGTCTTGATGTAAAAAAAAAATTTTCCGTTCGTTCAACGCGTTCGTCTTCTTCACACCGTATTATGTTTATATATATATATATATATATATATATATATACGGGTTGCTTGAGAAATAGAACAGAAGAAAGCAAGCACGAAAATTATATTTGTTTCTTTACAAAAAATTCTTCAGTACCGATGTTAATGGACGCGGAATAAAACCGCCTGTATCGCTGGTTAACTCTGTCATTATAGTGCTCTTCTAGAGCAATATAGAGCACTATACTCTCGTGCCGGACATATTTTGTGCTCCAGATATTTCGTTTCTCTCGTATTTCGATGTTTTTTTTTGTAAACAAAGGCCTTTCAGTTACACCGCGTTTATAAGTCGTGATGTGGTCGTTCAGGCTGTAATAATAATTTGTTCATAGAAAGGTGAAACCCCGCCGGGGTGGCGTAGTGGCTACGGCACTCGACTACTGTTCCCAAGGGTGCGGGATCGCATCCCAGCCTCGGCGGCCGCTTTTCCGGGAAGGTGAAAAGGAAGGTGCCCGTGTGCTGTGCGATGTCAGTGCACATTAAAGAACCCCAGGTGGTCGAAATTTCCGTAGTCCTCCACTACGGCGTGTCTCATAGCCAGAGTCGCTTTGGGACGTTACACTGATTTATTTATAGTAAAGGAACGGCGCGGTAACTGTCTCACTTGTTTTCTGTGGACACCGCAACCGCGCCGTGAGGGAAGAGAGGAAGGTGAGAGTGAAAGTGGAAAGGGAGAAAGAGGAGCCGTAGTGGAGGGCTACGGAGTAATTTCGACCACCTGGGGATCTTTAACGTGCGCTGACATCGCACAGCACACGGACGCCTCTTCGTGTGCTGTGCGATGTCAGCGCACGTTAAGGACGTTAAACCACACAAACCAACCAACAGAAAGGTGAAGGCACTTGTTTCTGTGGACACCTAAGCCGCGCCATAAGGAAAGAGAGGAGCTGTAGTGGAGGGCTACGGAGTAATTGCGATCACCTGAGCTTCTTTAACTTGCTCTGGAATAGTACTCTAGCACTATCGCGGTGGCATATCACTGCACACGGACGCCTCTTCGTCGAAACGCAGCCACGGCGGTCGGGATTTATTCTGGGTACCAAATGATATTATTGATTTATCTTTCGTGTTCAAGAAAATTTAAATTTCAGAGCGCTGCAGAATTTGCATTGGAGTTATTCGACAGCACGTATGCTGATGTTGGTTGCTTGTGGTTGCTTAATTCACTTCTTGTTTACCCATTTTAGTCTTAGGCACATTCAAATTGCGCGCCAATTCCTTCCTATGCCCTTTTTCGGCTTCACTTCCGGTAGCGTGACGTCACATCCTTGATGTCAACCTAAATGACTGACTTAACTGTAGGGCCATTTGTTTTACTTACACCAGCTACACCTCTGCAGCAAAAATCTATTGTAGGTATAGGAGATTTACTAGACTGGTGTAGCTGATGTAGGTTAAACAAATGGTCCTTATGTTAGTCTTTGGTACTTTCAAATTTCCTGTCAATCCCTTCCTATGCCCTTTCTTGGCTCGACTTCAGATTGCGTGATGCCAGCCTTATCGACTGATTTATTAACTATTTAGTATTTGATACATCTCGTCGTCATCCTAATAACTGACTTAACTATTTTAGTATTTGAAACATTCAAATGTGGCGCCAAGCCTGTGGCTCATGGTAGGCAAGCGGAATTATGAAGAGCGTTTCAGGATCCGCGGTGTGGCCCTCTTTTGTTTGATATTTACATTGGACCGTTTGTATAAAAATAATGAAAAATGACACTAATAATGGGTTTAAGTTACAAGCAGCCGAGGTGAAATTGTTTGCGTACGCGGACATGTTGCTGTTTTTACGGTTGAACAGGAAAACGTGCTTGGGGCTGTTAAATGTGTCCGTGAGCTCTCCCATGTTACCGGTAGTGAGGTGAACTGGGTCAAGGAAGGGTGGCAGTTCCTGGCCCTACTATGCTGCGATGGTAGGTCAGCGCCGCTTGCGGCGTGGGCTTGCCAGCCACCGACTTTTATGTGTTGTAGGCCGTAATTGCACCCGCCACTGCTTCGGTGGTGAACGATGTCTGTTGTTGCGGCGCACGTCTTTTTCTCCCACTTCTTTTTCCTTTCTTCTCTATTTTCTCTTCTGTCTGCACGAGGCAGCGGAGTTGGCTCAACTACAGAGCCAGTAGCAGGCCCGTGCATTTTCTTTTCCTTCTTTCTACAGCCACAACAACAACAACTTGCCAGTTCACCGGACTAAGTGTCTTGGGCTATAGAATGGAGGTGGTGAAGGATGGCAGTTCCTGGGCCTACGGGGCTGAGCCGGTAGGTCAACGCCGATTGCGGCGGGGGCCAGCCAATCACCGAATATTTATCTGTTGTAGGCCGTCATTGCACCCGCCACCGCATAGGTGGTTGACGACGGCTGCTGCGGCGCGCGTCTTTCTCTCCCGCTTCATTTTCTTTCATTTCTTCATAACTCTTCTGTCCGCACGAGGCAGCGGCGGTGGCTCAGCTACAGAGCCAGTAGCAGGTCCGTGCATTTTCTTTTCCTTCTTCCGACAACCACAACAACCACTTTTGGCTATGACATGGACAGTGGCTATCGAAGCCTGACCACTTAGCCAATTTGACCAGGGCGAAGACCCCGACCAAGTACATAGATATCGAACTGGATAGTTACGGCCAAAGCGTGCAATATTAGAAAGGGAAGACGCAGGAACTACCGGAGAAAGCAGAGAAGTGGAAAGGCGCCGACATATCCATTTTCGCCGAAGTTACAGTGTGTAATCTTTTTTTCCTCCGCAAGCTATGGCTAACGTTCGATATGGTACGCGTTGAAACTGCTGCGTTGTTCGCGGGTAAACTTACAAAACTCGACAGGAGTTTTGCCGTTTTTATTTGAGCGGCGAAATGAGAACGCTGCAGCAGGACGAATCTGTTCCGGCGGGTTAAAGATGGGGCTTCAATCGATTTTGGTTTATTTCGCGACGTTTCCGACCCGTTCTTGCCCTTTAGGCTGCGGAACCTGCTGCCTGATTTTGTTTTCTCCACCGAAGAAGTAGCGTGTGGGTTTGTATGGTTATTACAGGGAGGTCATCGAGAGTGTTAGATTTATTTCAGCACGTTTCTCTATGGAATATTTGTTTTATGTAAAGAGGAAAAAGTTGTACGGCGATCTGTGTGGTATTGTCTTCCCAGAACCCTTTTACAGGGTCATATACAGTGGAGGCCTCGGCACAGATGTATTAAAGAGTGTAAAGAACATGCAAGTTCCGCCAAGAGCTAAGAGCTTTTTTTTTTTTTTCAAATTACATACCGAAACATTACCAGTAAAGAAGTTTTTGGAGGGAAGGGGATTTTTTTTTTTTTACAGTGGGGAGCCCAATATTTAATCTGTAAGCAGCCGGGAACAATAGATCATGTTTTTTTTATATTTTTGGGAAGGGGTATATCTGGGCTGTATTACAACGGACCATAACGAAGGTTTCCCACTGTACTCGCACGAGATTCGATATTTAAGCATAGAGAATGAGGATTGGGTTCCATTTGACATAATTATGCTTATGGGCCTCCACTGTATATGGCGCTCCAGCATGGCAGGCTATCACTGTGACAGGGATGCCAGACCTGCTCCAATTTATTTTTGAGAGTGTATGGAAAGGTTTATTGCCATCCAAAAAGTAGCTGCGGAACCTCTCGAATGGCTCTCGAGGGTAGAGCCTTTGTTGTCGGTGCGGAAGTTTTAATGTGACAAGGCCAGTTTAACGCTGACTGATCAGATTCATGTATATTGCCTTGTGTGTCTTTTTCCAAGTTTTGACCGGAGTTTTGTGTTATGTCCTATGCCGAAGCCAGGCAATAAAGAAAAAAATCCGGGGCGTGGCACAGTGGTAAAGCGCTAGGCTGATGATTCAAGACATGGTGGTTTCATTCCCGCTGGAGGCCTTTTTTTTTATTTAGGCAGTGTTGGCAGAGCTTGGCGAGGGGGCTGCGCAGCTGGCCTTGGCTGTGACGTCACGCGCATGCGCAAAACTAGGCTGTGTGTAACCACGCGAATCTGCGGTCTGACACGGGTAGTGAAGCTTTCGCTTCAAAATTTCCTACTTGCATCTCTGCTCACACGTATGCTGGCAGATATGACAACATAGCGGGTTGAAGGCATCGCTGTGTCGTTTTGGTCGCTGTTTATCGCCAAGTAAAGAGCCCTTTTTTGCCTTTATATAGCCAGCTCGCATTGCAATTCATTTAAAATTTTGTAAAATTTAATCACGTCATATTTTTTTTTCTTTCCTAACTGCGTTCACTGCTGGCAGTACTGTTTGACTGATTCATGGTACTTTCTAAGAGAACATATGCTAAGCACTGTACAAGCTTCAAGCGGTTCTGAAATTGCCAGAAACGTCTTGATAGCATGGCAGTAGGTAATTATTTCTGCTTAGCGGCAATAACCGTAAATGCTATGGCGGATGCGGGAATCTGCGAGCGTAATGCAAGTTCCTCGTGCACGTTCTTTGGCAGTACGGTCGCCGAGGGGGCTGAGAGCGTAGCGCTTCGTTCGAAGTGCGCACGTGTCAGCTTCCCACGTTGCTACGCACAGCAACGTACTCGTGTGCTTTCTTGCTTGTTTCGGTATAAGTCCGGGTCAGCATCCACGGCCATGGTAAAACGGAGCACGACATTTTAAGTGCCGATACGCCTTTCCTGTAGGAAATGAAGGAATATCACTTGTTTCCGAGAATTCATACATTATATTCCTCAGCTTTCAATATGCATGTGCACGTGAAAATCTTTAGCACCAAACAGCGTGTTCTGGTTTCGTGGCCCACACCTTTACCACATTGCACTAATCCAGCTAATCGATAAGCGGTAAAATAAAACATGTATGGCCTGATTGAGGTAAACGGTCAGACGTGTTAAGTCCACTTTCACTCCCCTAATATTTGAATATAAGCACAAACAAATGAAAAATTTTCAATACTCTGCTTAAGACATATGTCGAAGAAACACCAAGTATGTTACCTTAATATTTAAAAGTGTAAAGATTTTGATATTAACAGGTTAATAAATGAAGTGGTGGTGGTGGTAAAAATTTAATGTCTAGCAGATACAGGATAGGCCTTAACCTATACGCCTAGTGGCAGCATGGAGTTCTTGAACCCGGGAGGCATGTTCGGTCAGTTGGATTAGACCTAGCTGACATTCAGGATATGAGCTCCACAGTATAGTTTGCCAGAATTCCTATGTTTTTTTTCTCTCGATTTATATTTTAGGTTTCTGGTGAAGTACATATCATATGTACCAGATCCGTCTTTTCGTGACATTTTGCGTCTATCTGAAAATTGTTCTGTCTGCCACCAGCTAAACGTAGCTGGATTCGGAAAAGGTCCTTGTTTGTTAGCTCTTACAGATGAAAAATGGTTAGAAAGAAAGGCTCACAAAAAATAGAATAAAACAGTCTCGTCTGGGACATGACGTTACAAATTATGTTCGCACTTGCCGTGACTGTCAGCGCTGAAAAATTCCCCCTGTCAAGCCAGCCGGCTTCCTAAAACCCATAGAGCCTCCTTTCCAGCCATTTTAACAAATCGGGGTGGATTTGTTCGGACCATTCCCTATCTCAAGCTCCGGACAAAAGTGGATAATAGTGGCCATCGACTATCTGACACGTTATGCGGAGACAGCGACTCTTCCGAGTGGAACCGCTAAAGAAGTTGCAAAATTCTTTGTACTGCAAATCGTCCTGCGCCAAGGTGCTCCCCGGGTTGTGATCACGGGCCGAGGTGCTGCCTTTTCTGCTGAGCTTATGCAGCATATTCTTGAATTAAGTCACACAAGATAACGCAGGACTACTTCATACCACCCCCAAACAAACGGATTAACCGAACGTTTAAACAGAGCGCTTGCCGACATGCTTTCAATGTATGTGGACGTTCAGCACAAAATGTGGGATGCAGTCCTACCATACGTAACGTTCGCGTATAATACAGCCATACAAGAAACGACCAATATGACGCCGTTTAGCCTTGTTTATGGCCGCCTAGTCGCCACAACACTCGACGCGATACTGCCTCATGTCGACGACCACCCCCCTGATGACGTTGCGTACTTTTTGCAACATGCCGAAGAAGCCCGCCAGCTCGCTAAGCTGCGAATCCGTGAGCAGCAGGTGCAGTATGCGAGACACTACAACCTGCGACACCATGAGGTTGAATATCAGACGGTTGACCTTGTCTGGGTTTGGTCTCCAATTCGACGACGCGGATTTAGCGAAAAGCTCTTGCGTCGCTACTTCGGCCCTTACAGAATTCTGCGGCGCGTTGGCGCTCTCAACTACGAAGTTGTTCCTCACGAGGCCCCACGATCAATTCGTGCCGCACGCACAGAGATGGTCCACGTCGTTCGCCTCAAACCTGATCACGCGAGGACGCCCTCCCTGTGAGTATGTGACTTGCCTCGAGCATCGGGTTGATGCTTCCTCCCCGGGGGAGCTAATGCTGCCAGTGTGAAGAAGACAAGGAAGAGAAGCAGAAGACGACGAAGTTCCCGTTTCGCTCTCCGACCGTTCGCCCCTGGACTTCGACAACATAGTCCGCCCTTCAATACCCATGGAGTCGCTTACACGGATGCCTCTTATGTGGCTCCTCGCGGGTCCGGAAGCCAGGTCCTCTTTCATCCTCGTCTATCTACCCCTGTCACACACTAGCGGCCCCTTTCTCCATTCTCCGGATATTATCTCGCTGGAGGTCCTCTCCATCATTCATGCAATTCAAAGTTTCCATTCTCTCCCACCTGTGCCTCGGTATATTACATACACTGACTCCCAGGCTGCTATCCGTGCCATTCAATCTAAAAGTCTAACACTTCATTTGTCCACGGAGCTCGAGGTTACACTCGTTGCGCTGCAGCCCTGCCTCGTCTTCCTCTGATGGATCCCTGGACACTCGGGGATTTACGGCAATGAGCTGGCGAACCAGCTCGCCCGTGAAACTCGTAACCGGGCACCATTTATCCCCTGGCCAAGATCCTTGCAGGGCGGGTCGAGAGTGTCTCTTCGCGCCACCATCAGTGAATACTACAATACTGCTTGCTTAGACCGCAAGCTCTACCCCGACCCTCATCCTAATCTTTCCGTTCGGGAGGGTCATATCCTTCGGCGAATACAGTTGAACACACTCATAACCCCTGCCCGGCTATATCTCTACAAATTCCGTCGCGATCCATCATGCCCCAACTGCCCTTCCCCTTATGCCAACCTTTCACACTGCCTATTTTCATGTCCGGTTGCATTGCAATCGCGATTCTTTCCCACCTCTTCCCATACTATCTGGACCTGGGTGGACTGGCTTGGTGCTGAGGGTGAAGAAGAACAGCGCCTGCTCTTCCAGCAGGCCATCGATGTATTAGGCGCCTAAGTGTTGCAACTCAATAAAGTCTTGTACTGCTACTACCAAAGGGTTCTCTGTGTTACCGGCTCTGCGGCCTTCACACGCCTTTTTGCCAACGTGACAATATCACGGTGCACAAAAGGTTTGTAAAATATTTCCTTAGAGGAAAATTTGCATTTCTCTACGCACCTTGTCATCGTACAGCGCAAACAATTGCTGAGAATTGCAGAGTGTGGACTTCCTTCGCGGCCTCCGTTCATTCAAGCTTCTCCGAATAAGCGCTGTCTTGAAATTATAGGTGGTGGAGATTAACGTGTTCGACCATCCCTGGAATCTAAAGCAGCATGCTACAAACCCTCATATGCCTGAAGACGCCCACCACCGTGAGGTGTAAGTAAATACGACTGACTCTCGCGCTTGTTTACCCCACGCAATGGTATATTGATGTCTATAGCATGTGATGCATTATTGATTTTTACTTTCTCTACATTAATACGCGTCTCGCCGTTACAGACGCTCCTCATCGTCATTAGCAGGAGGTGAAACTAAATGTCAGGTTCGTTGTTATCTGAATTGGTGTTCACATTGCGGATGAGAATATGCAAACTCAGCATAAATGTACAGAACATGAAGGAAAAATCAATCAAACTTAATATAGGTATTTCTACATAATAATTTACATTTTAAGTCTTCATTTATTGCTCATGACCGGTATCTTTTTGAGAAATTATTATATATGCAAACAATAACACAAATTTTAATTGAGGCTAACACAGAGGGCTATGAAGCGCAAAAGGGTAGGAAGGAGTAACGTTAAAATATAGGAAGGGTGCAGAGTCCGTGCGCGAAATACCTCGTGTTAAGGACATTATAGTGGAAATCAAGAAAAAAAAAGGACATGGGCAGTGCATGTAGTGGAAAGAGAAGACAACCGATGATCGCTTAGGCTAACAAATTGGATTCCAAGGGAAGGAAAGCGTAGCAAGGGGCGGCAAAAAGTTAGGAGGGTGGATGAAGTTAAGAATTTCGCAGGGGTCGAGTGGATGCAGCTAGCATCAGACACGGCTAATTGGAGAAATAGGGGAGAGGCCTTCGTCCTGCAGACTCTCGTCCTGGTATAGTCCAGCTGATTATTATGACGTTGATGATGATATGACGACACGAATTTTACTGAAGGAATAGAATATTCCCTAATATTTTAGGAAATAAGTCGTTTCTGTTACCCCTCATAAAAGCCCACACCGAAGGGCCCTTGAGGTATCTGAAATAAATAATAAATGAAAAAAAAAACAGAGATAAAAATGTCATGTCAAAAACTGTTTCCTGGCGCTAATGCGCACGTACTATATCGCCTTCCAGCAATGAACACAGTTATAAAAAAATATAAATCCATACTCAAATCAAATCTCGTGCAACCTGGTATCCTTGGCGAATAGTAGTCAGAATATTGCGCATAATCGAACGGTAGTGTCTAAACATCTCTGCCATTTTTCAAGTGCAGCGGAACCTGACATGCTGACTTGTTACAGCCCCCATTTGGAATTCGGTCAGAGCACAAACATGGGGGAAAGGGTTTAATGAAAATATCGAGAACGTTTTTTAAGTGAATATAGGCGGACCATTTATTCCTAGATGAGCAGCTCCCCGTATATGAGTTTTCAAAAGAGAAACCAAGAAAAGTCTCCTGTGGGTTTACTCACCGTTTCTAACTATGTTTTCATGTCTTCATAGAAACCACGCTGATCTCAGCTACTCTAAATAATGCTCGTCTTACTATATGCTTCCTTGATCATTTTATTTAGCGTTTATTCTCGTGCTTTCATATGGATGTCCGTACGTGAACAGGCAACTAACAGACCGTATTACTTTCAAGCCTGAGATCCGATTCCCCAAGCCCCCCCCCCCCCCCCTTCCCCTATGAATAAACATCACTTCTTCACAGTAAAATTCCTTGTTAACCTCAAGTGAAACCAGCTCTCGTGTTCTGCGTCGTCCTCGAGCTCTCGTATACTGCGTCGTTTCAATAGCAGGAACGGAATATTGATGCCTGTCGACTGTTGGGCTGCCCCATTGAGATGCCCCATCTAAATCAAATGAAATAAGTAAAATTAAAGGTTATGTATTAAACATCGGACTGAGAGTTTCAATGAAGGCATGTTACATGTACACACTGAATGTTCCTCGGGACACAGGTCAACAAAATGTTCACATCTCATGGAAAGTATCTCCTTGTCAAGTGGGAACTTTTGGTATGGGGTTTATTTCTTGCCTTGTATTCGATAGTTTTCTAAATAGTACGATGTTTTATTTTATTTGTAATTTTTTTCACATTTCTTCTTGTCAGCTCCTGTCGGTTCTTCACTGCTACCATTCTGCATTTACCCTAACAAGGCTACCTAGCTATTTTAGTGGTATCCAGCAGAAACATTTTCCTGCTGGGTCTGAATTTATATCTTTCTTTTTATATTACGTTACACTCATTTTTGCTTCCTGTGTCCTCCGGTTATATATTTTTTATTTCACTTTGCAGTGTCACCTTTTCTCATCTTTTGATTTCTTCTTTGACGTAGGAATAAGACATGTCTTGAAGAATGTGGCGCTGGGATTCTGGCGAGGATTTTGTGGTAAAAGTAAGAAAGGGCGTTTTAGAGGTTCATGTGAAATGAGTTGCATATTTGTTGTCTGTATGCTGCGAAAAGTATATATGACATTTGAACTCATCAATTTACAAATAACGGCTCAGAGCACAAATTGCTATTGGGAGCAATCTAGAACCTTTTCACCAAACATTGGATACTGCGAATGTTCAATATTATCTTTCGAGACGCCGCCAATGCTTTTTCAATGTAAACAGCCGGCCCATATGATTCGGCACTGAAGAAAGGGGTGAAAAGCTGCTTCCCAGGGAGGGAATTTACTACTTACGTTTCAGGAGAAATTTCTCATACGGTGCCCACTATATGATTATGCTTTTCCTTCCCTTACACGCATATTTAAACTGTACGTTTTTTTGTGTGCTGGAACTATTGCTGAAAGAAAAGAGAAGAGAATACAGAGTGCGAATGAATTAAGCAAGATAGCTAAAACATACAAGATGCTTGCCATTAAAATAGCATTTGCTGAAATAGGGCAGTGAGCAGATAATAGGCTAATGGGAGGGCAACCTGCCTCATCATAACGCCGGTATGCACTGGTACATGTGTTTGATAAATGGCCACTTATTCAATCACAAAGGCAAGTATCGCTGGTAGGAAACGGGCACTCAATATGGATTCGAACTGCTGCACATATTAATAGTCCTAAAGAGTTTGGTTCTGTCAGGCATAGGAGTGACTGCCACTGGTTCTGCTTAAAATGCTCAGAATGAAATGATTTAATAAGACAATGACTGCAGTTTTTGTAGACTGTAAAATTGCAACAGCGCATTGCCCTTGTGCGATATTCTGTTTGCAAAAGGGATCGTTTTGCACGCGACAGGAGCTTCCTTTGAAGCATGTTGCTGCTTAATACCCGTTCAGTGTTGCACCAAAAATCTTGGAATGCTGAGAGAAGAATCCTTTACAGCGGTATGGTATATCTGAGTTTTATAGAAAAAACTTTCTCTGCACAAATCCTGATATCGAGTTCTTCAGGCAGAGAATAAATAGGTATGCGGGACCAAGTGCACTTTTTATGCAAGGGTTATTTATCAAGGCAACCATTTCCGGGCAACCTTTTTGAAAAAACAGACTTGTAAGGGTACTTCATCGTAGGGCCATATTATATAATACTTTGTAGCCTCTGAAAGAACAAGTTTGAGAAAAGGCAACCTTATCTAACATTTCTATGTTTTTTTTCGCTTTTGCCCGCTTAATACATGCGAAAATTGGCTCCAGCAAAAGGAGGGGACAAGCAGTCCCAGCTCCTGTAAGGGCTGAAAAGATGAAATGCTTTTATGTAAACTAGCAAGTTTAAAATAACAACGTGATCTTTTAGAGAGAGGATCACCTTGCTCACCCCACTTCAGCAAGAATACGCGCTCGAATGATGTGAACACCACATAATAAACGTTCTAGTACGTCAGATTATGAAATTTCTTCTTGCTGTCATATCTATTCGCTTGGAAACTGACTCTTTGCGGAGAGCTGAATAGAGGAGACAGTAAAAATGTTCTGAGTGTATTGAGTGTTTGTTAATGCAGTCTTTGCTGCATCAAGCAGATTGCGCCTGTCAAACATAATGTACCGACATAAGTAGAGTGGATTTCCTGCACACGTCGCTTCACTCGAATGAGCTTTGTTTCGTATTTCAAGGTGAAAAAATGCTTGGAATGCAAGGGTCACGTGTTCTCCCTTCTGCTTTGAGGTCAAAGTTTCTGCGAGCTTTGTAGCAATAAAACATGCTTTGATTAGCCCCAGTTAACTGCATGAGCACTTACGGGCTGCTGTTTTCTATCACAGGTAATATATAAACAACAAAGCCGATGTGTGTACAATCGGCAATTAAGCAATGTATAGGGCAAACGTGACGAAAGGCGTCCAGTGTACCACAGATTTTATACAACGTAGGGTGTTGGCAATCTGTATAACCTTGCTATTTCTCTTTTGTACTTTTTTTGAGATGGCATGAAAGAGTATGTGACATTGTGCTATAGAATGTGGGATAGGGGAAATTAAGCCTATAATGAAAGCAGGGAGGTAAAAAAGTTAGAAAGGAACTAAGATCTGCATAAAGTATATATATACTTTTCTCACCAAAGTTCACAACAAAATACTACAGAATAAAGAATTTACTTAGCGCGGTAATAAATATCAGTAGGAATACATGAAAGGCAAATTTGGAATGTTCGACTAAACTCTTGGTGTTAGTCCGTCAAAAAGTATTCCTGTCAACTCAATATTTTTTCTTTTGTATTACGTGCAGGGCTCGTAAATACAGTGTTTATTTCTCAGGTTGATATGCCAGCCACGTGATAATCTGTAGCCATGACAATACTGATTAACTACATCGGCTCTTCGAAAATATCTCTGAATAAATTTTTTAGCACAGGATGATTGTTGGATATGTTAGTGCAATGATCGAAGTTTTCCAAATATGCTCACCATATTCGGTTAAGGCGCATGATTATGGGACTAGAAACCTTTAGTACGGCAAACGAAGGGAAAAAGCACTTTCATCTTGGCGGCGCTTTTGAGGGTAATCTACAACTCTAAAAGAGACATATTCAGGTGCTGTAGCGAGCCAACACACGTAAGTTTACGCATATTTTTCTATAACTTTACTAGGCTAACACTAGTTGTCTGACAGGCTGCCTTCGCATTAAATAACAATTCTGACCATTCGATTGCCTCCAATAAATATTAATACCGCAATACCGTCACGAATTCCAGAATCCATATTCCGAGGCAGAACATTAATTTCACTGAAGCTTTATGCAGTTTGATTTCCCGTCAGTTTCAGGCTATCACATGCTGGAAATGAAAATGAAAACTCAAAATTGTTGAAAAGAAACAAACGTTTTCACTGAGGCATTCAAAGTTGGTGTGAAGTATGGCTTGGTAATGTTTATGATGGTCACGTCCTTTTGACATTTGTAGCCTCAGATGTGCGGCGAATATTTGAAAAAAAAAAAGTTATAATTTTTACAGAAAACGGCACCGTCGCTATCCGTGATACGAAACCAAAGGACCGTTTAGAGTTGTCTTTAACATTGCACAACCGTGACAGGTTGCTTATCCGTACTATTAAGAATTTTTCCTGCTCTAAATTTTCACGGTTGACTTCCAGGCCAGCCGAATTGCAAATTTCGAAAATTTCTGACCTGGCAATATCTGACCAAGGCTCTCATATTGCTTCTCTTTTTCCCATCCGCAATAAGAATTAGCAGACCAAGATTACCTACCGCCAGTGGACCTTTCTATTTGACTCTTCATTCTATTACTTTCCCTCTGTCTAACTTTGCTGTTGTAGAATCAACGCTCGCTGAATGCGATTACAGCTTTCGAAAGAACAAAAGAGTGCTTGCTGCGATAGAGCAGTCAGCATATTCTGTTCTCTATCTCTCTCAACACTACCTCGATTCCCCCCCCCCCCAAAAAAAAAAAAGAAAAAAAAAACATATTCTTCATAAAGTGCTGCCTTTACTCGAATTTACATAATGCTTTTTGCACATAACATACTCCTCAGTGCAGAAAAGACTGAAAACGAAGAGGCTGGCTGCAATCGCTCACCCATCCAACCAAGGTGAATTTTTCTTTTTCCATCCCAGTTCCGCGCGGTTTGTGCACTATTGATCGGAGTAGCCTCCTATTGTAACGTGCTTCCCTCTAACATTGAAAGTAGGCACGCAAACTGGGAGACGATTGATTTAGCGATCGATTATATGTCTGCGCCTGTTAGTAAAGTTTACAGAAAAGCAGATTACCATATTTGTCTTGAGCTGGTTCTTTTCGACAGTAGCGCACATTAATCTGGCATTTTGCTTCTGGCTGGGCATTCTTTTCATGCATAAATACTTCGTTGTGTTCGATAACAACATTGGTTGTTCGGAACAGAAGGACGATGGCCAAGCATACGAAAACCCGCCCATCGCCGCACAAGAAATAAGTCATTTCTCTTTGTTGTTTTTTATTCGCTTCTTTCGCATCGAATGAAAATGCGGCCCCAATGGAAAGTCGCCAGTACGCTTGCCAATTACAGTAGCATGACTCGATTAATCTCAAACTGCATGCGTTTTGGAGAGTTTTCAAACAGAAGCGATATGACATAATTAGTTGCCAGGACCAGTACAAATCTAAAGCTTTACTTAGCAACATTGGAAAAGTGGATGTAGTAGTAAGCGTATGTGTTTTTTTTTTGTTAGAAAGTGATCAGAGGACAGTTACTTTAAGCGTCAGAAGCGCTGGTCTTGTGGTAGAGCATTCACCTGGCATTCGAGAAGTGCCAGGCTCAATCGCTCTTGTTGCCCAGTACTCACCGGTTTCCGATACGTACAACAGTTCTCCTGTCTTGGTGCTCGACTCTTCTGTGGTAAAATGCTGCGGGAAAGGGCCTCAAACGAAACGATTCCAAAACATTGGGACCATTCTGCAGTCCCCTTTTCTTCAGACGTTGCCGCTGAAAACTGAAATAAACCCGAATGCAATTTATCAATAGCCGGCTAATCTGAACAGTTGAATCACCATGGCAGGTGATGTCGCACTACGATTTACGCCAGCCATAATCATAATCCTATTTAAAGAAGCAAAGCAGACGCGTTTCTAGAAGGCGCTTATGCGGTGTATGCGGTGCTGTCTGTCAGTGCAGGGCGCTCGTATAATTCCTCGTCTTCTGCGAGTAAGCATCGTGTGTCTATATCGCCTCCTGCTCACCGAAGGGGTCGCCAACGTAACACCGATGCCGAGGACGTAGCGATATGAGATAGGAATGCAGATGCGATTAGTGCAAAAGGTGGCAAAAACACCACGGTGTGAGCAAGAGGGGCTGACGTAAAGCGCCTGAAGCTGGCTGAGGATCCAGGGTATCCTGCGATGCACACTCACGCAAAGCAGCTTAAGCGGCCTGATGTTGCTGAGCACAGAGCAATGCAGGCGAAGGGAATGCGGCAGATACCAGCCGAATAAGCTGGGTGCTGAGCGAGGAACGCGAACGAAATGCGGCAAAAGTGGGCCGAAATCCGGAGTAGAATCTAGCTGAAGAAGTGGAAGCGCAACGTAAATTTCGTAGTGAATGCGCCGAACTGCAGCTTTGGGGAAGTCCAAATCGGACGTCAATAGTAACTGGACAATCCGTTGTTGGGAGCCAAGGGGACTGAAGCAAAGCGACTGAGTCGGAAGAACCGTTGAACGAAAAAGCTGTGTTACAAGCGCTATAGTGTCTTTCTTTTAGGGGGAATCTTGAGCGCTTCGTAATTTCATTTTAAATTGTTGCACCAGTGTTAGTACTCCTCAAGCATTTTTTCTACGGATAACATTAATGAACTAGACTTTAAATCAAGGATAAGGTATACAGGAGATTCTTTTTTATTGACGTCCTTCTAAAGGTGGAAAGTGTTCTACGTCCAGTTAAGCCGAAAGCACAAATGGCTTTTTGTCGTATATTATCGCCGAGTAAGTATTTACAGCCTCGTTTTTATTAACCCTCGTTTAAAACTTCCCCTCACAACAGATAACGATATCCATTACAGATTATTTAGTTTAAGTTGCTTGTTGGACTTCTGAATAAACCGAAACTTAGTAGTCTTCCAGAATATCGGTAACTTTGCTTTAGCTCAAAGCTGCTCGTTGAAGCCTTCCACCAATGATAGCAGGATGACTTCGGTGAGGTCGAATTCGGCTATTATTCGATCTGAACCTAAAGATGCATTGTTTTTGTGCTCACGATTTATTTATGTTTTATTTATATATTAATTTATTTATTTATTTGTACAAGTACCTCACATGTTCCAAAATAGAACATTGTGTCATTTGGTCATTTGGTCATTATTGAATCCAACTTTATTTTGCGTAGTTGCTATCCTTTAGTTAGGAGAGCGTTCGTGAGAACTGGGGCATCAGTTGCCATATTTTGACCTTGTTCAGGAATGTAGACAGCAAATTAGAGATGGGTATGGGGGAACTGAATGTATACTCCCAAATGCATTCCTGCGTTAAAAAGACATGGAGCATTGTGACTCACATCAGGATGAAGTTTTTTTGCCGAAAAATATTGGCAGCAAAGGATTGTTATATTTTTTTCACGTCTAGAGAAAAACAACGTTTTGCGTCTTATATGAATAGGACTACCGGTTGATGATGTTTGGTCAAATGCTGGCAAAACTATATGACTTGCAAAAGATGGAATATCCATAGTGTGCGTTTTAAAGAGGGCTCTTCCGTATTGTGAGGTTTTGCAATGAATAAATGGCAGTTCAGTTAATTTTATAAGAATAGTAATATTACCTGCACACTTGTATTTTGTCCCAATTTTTGGCAAGTTCTGTATGCTTGCTGTTGCAGAATAATTAGCTTAGACTATGCACTAAATATCTTGGCTTTAAAATATAGTTAAACTGAGTCTGGAGGTACTACTAGGTGAAGACAATACGGCTTAGTAGATATTGCTGGGGTCACTTCGCGTACAAACATGTGAAAACATTGAAGGCATTGAAAAAATGTTCAGGTTCTCTTAGCCGCTTTTTAGGCGTGCTGAACAAACATAGAGGTGACTTTGAAAGTTCAATATGGCGTCACAAGTGTCTTGTTTCTTATTCCGGGAAGGTCGAAATCTTTTTGGAACCCGAACATTTGTAAAATTGTGTAAGATTTTTTTCAAGTCGATCGTCACGATATAGAAACTGTTTCGTGTCTAGGTCAACTGCTCCTAACATTTAAAGGCATGAGCACAAATGTTGATCTGGTACAAATACAGGTTTGAACTTTGCACACAAGATTTATGGGTTAAATCACACACTTGCACTTCGTGCCTTTTTTGATTTTGTGGTGACTGATTGGCCCTCAGCATGATGACGTGAAAGCGCTATTTTACCATTCTGCGGTTTATACCCATATTCTCGACGCCCACAACAGTTTTATTTTTTTATAAGGTATATAATGCATTCTAATAATAACTGAACAAATAAATCGTGAAGGAGCTCCGATAATATTTAGGGATCTCCTGTAATTTTTGTTCCTGATGACAGAATAGTGTATGTGGGTGAATGCATTTTACAGGTAATGCCCATTTCCGGGCATATGCTCATCCAGAATAGGAGCTGTAGACCGTGCAAAAGTGGGCGTTTTCTCTACTATATGAAGGCTTGTTGTTTAAAATCAATCCAACATACTTCAATTCGTGTGCAAATAATTATGCGTACTCTAGCATAAAATGTGAATTGTCTACACCAAGTTTATGCTGAGGAATGCACCAATGAATTACACGAATATTACATAAAAAAATCACATGGATGCCTACAAAGGAGCACAGGACCTTATTTAGAATGCCGGCAAATTAAGGCACACTCCTCGTTTTGTATTAGTCTATTGCGACACTCGGAAAGCATTTGAAGGCTCGATATAGTTTCGGGCAAGACTCTGCAATCCAACGGAAATCCTCGCATAGCCTCTAGCCGGCCTTGAGAAAGATCGAATAATTCAGATAATACAAAAAAATGAGAAGCTTTGCAGGCTCTCGATGCAAGGGACCGTAAACATTTTGAAACCAGGCATTCATTCACAAGCAACCACCCTCTTATTATCGTCGCATTTATCCTCGAAATCACTGCGTTAGTCTAGGTTGTAGCCAGAAGTACATCTTTGAGATCTACAATTCATCTATGATCAAATATTTGCTGTATTTACACACAATATGCTGAAGTTGTTTCGAACTTCTTGGTTCGACTAAAGCTTGTGTCTTTCCAGGCTTTTCGAAGAATATCTAGTGTAAAAAGGTATTCAGTCAATCCCCATCATGCAGCGTTACTTCAGAGAAAAATATCGTGACTGAGCAGTTAATGGGATTTGATTTCTTTAAACACATCATAGAGCCGAATGAAAGTTATTCCTGAAAATTTGGAAGCCTTTACGATAAGCTTATGCAGCCATTTGTGGCTATTTCTAATCGAAATATCCTTCCAGGGTGGTCTTAGGTGCTTCTCAATGTTATGAAATTGCTTAATATCGTGGCGAGGATCTCCCGCTGGTTAAAGTAAACAAATTGGTTGCATTTATTAGCATTATAACGCCGTATTGTTTACGGATTTTATTTCAAAATTCTCGTCGTTATGAGTCTGCCAATAATACAAAATCTAAATATTTCTCTTCTTTGAAGCGTACAGGGTAATACTGGGCCAACAGAAATATTGTGAAGAAGCATAATGGGAATTATAGTCCATAAAACGGCACTGAGGACTCAAATATTATCAATGGGCGCTTTGGTCGCTGCATCGACATCTAAAACTTCCGCTCGTTCACTGTATAAACTGTTTTCCAGCTTGGGGTCATTTTTGTTGTTCAGTCTATGTTTTCATCCCTAAGCTAAAATAGTTTTGTTTCATTTGAGAATCAATACATTAGTTCACGTGCTATTTGTTTAGAAGATTTTTGGAGCACTAAAGAAAAATCGAAAATAGGAGACACAAACGTACTCGCAGCAATGGTGTGCCCATCACACAGCACTTTATTTCACCCTAAAACAAGTAATGGAATAGATCCCAATATTCAGGGAGCAAAATATCGAGAAACGGGAAGCCAAACTGAGCGTAATTGAGACGACATAAATTGCTCCTACACGAAGAATGGGACACGTGTCTATGTCAGGCCTTTGTTTTCGTCCAGACTGGAATACAGCCCAAATTGCTTTATTCGAGTCGTAGATCCCAATTCACATGAGGCGTATTCTCGCAGCAAGACTACAAAAGGTGCTTCTCGATAAAAATACAGCCCTTGTCTTGCCCGCTTCCAAGGATGAGAAACGATACTCAAGAAGGAATACTCTAAAGCAGAGAAACAAAATCTCTCTCTCATGATACGCCTGGAATAGCTAGAATTCGATGTAACACTTCAGGGGTGTACCGGCAAGAGGGAAAAAGGCAGTCGTTAGCTTCAATATCACGTAGCGGACATGGTCAAGACCTTTGCTCTGGAATCAAAGAGCTATTCTACACCATGAGAGCTGTCTCTTCTGGGAAGACGTGCTTACCGGATCAGGCTGGCCAGGAAAATAGAGCCACCATGCACGACCAGTCCTACGTGATGAACACAAAAGAGAGAAGCCTCTCAATCCTCGTCCAAAAGTGAGTGGAAAGAACGTGCTTCGGAGAGCATGCCGTTATTCTCACAAAATGTCTGATTGGACGCTGCACTTAACGCGCTTTGGTGCAATCAAAAGGCCAACACTTGTCCGTCCTCATGAAAACCCTGCCAAAAACCCCACGAGCCGTACATATCTAGTTTGGGCACAAAAGTAGGCAGTCGTCTTCTCAGCTCGATTAATGACAATTTGGTCACTTTCTACTGGCTCCTTTCTAGGCTCTTGCGCAGACTATTGCGAGTAAATTTGATTCCATGCTTCTTTCTTATATTGTGACTAGTGGTTTAAAATGTCTAATATTTCGAAAGCACATGACAAGAGGAAAAAAACAATCACTAAAAGAAAACTCAAGAACGATGGAAAATAAAGCTGTGAACTCTGGCTTGTTTCGATAAGAACATCTGACTTAGCCTAAATTACTGAAGGTGATTCTGTCAGACGCAAAAGAAGTTTTTTGACATACAACTGAGTGCACAGTGCAAATAAATTCGTCTCGACCGGAGCTGAAATTATTAGCTCGTCTACATAAAACATCAGCAAGATTTACAAAAGACCAACCGAATGATTCTGTCCAGCTGTCCAGCTCAAATATCGCTCAACACGGTTCTTTAAAAACTGCCCCTGTTATCTCCATCTCATGTGGTGGGTACCTAAAGAGCGATCGGTACAGCCATCCTAAACTGGTATTCAATAAGCTACTGCGTAGATTTGGCGTTGTATATCAAAATGATTATATAAAAAGTGGGTCAGGATACGGAAATATTGGCGGCTACAATAACTTTTCCTGTCATGTAATATATTTAGAGTGCCCAGTTCAACCTTCTAATTTTTCATACCGTTATTGCCCTACCTGATGCTTTTTATTAATTCCTTCACATAATTATAAATGACTGCATTCGTTTGTATGGAAGTTAAAAAATAGTGGACGTTGGCAATATTTGAGCTCTAGTAAAAAAAAGGTGGAAACAGTAGTTGCCAACCTAAAAACATAATCCATTGGCACTATAAGTTACTGCCGAGAGACCAACAAAATAAAGGCCTACGCGCGTGAAATACAACAGTTAACTAAACAAACGCAGCTAATATACAGGCGGTGAGGAGAAAAAATATAAGCTTTGATTTTTTGTTTTTGTTTTTGTGGCATGACCGCGCTTTGACTTCCGGAATTAATTAAAAATATTGATTTGTGTTGTGTCTTTATAATCACAGTTTAGAGTTCACTTCTGCTTTTCGGGAGCCATGAATGTGGAGTTCACGGTCTCGATGTGTTCATTGGTCTGCATCACATAATGACCATCCGACACTCCACGTAGAGGCAGAAGAAGAACCTTGAGAATGCGATGTAGTAGAGTGGCTCAGGACTTTTACTCCTATGGTAACGAGGGTAAACTGCGCAGATAATTGAAATGGTCTCAATATTGTTTCTCTGAAGAGCGCCTTGACATATGATGGGAACTTCCTTGATGCATTACTTTAGAGTACTTTACGCACGAGGCTCTCCTCCATCTTGGCCTCTAGGGCACCTATGTGTGAGGGCACCCACTGAAGTGTGTATGTACACATCTGCTGGGCATATTATGCACCAAACATAGATAGATACGAGACTAGGTACTTACGGTGTAAGCTTTGAAGAGCTGATTTCAAGTGCATGAGTATTACAACTGCTGAAGCCTGATAAGAACCTTAATTATCTCTGGCGCCGCTAATGTCACAACCCCTGCTATGTAATTAGCTGCAGACAGTGTGTGATAATGCCACAAGGTTACGGCGCCGCCGCTTCTATGTATTGCTATGAAAAAAGAATAAATATGGCAGTTAAAGAGGCCGTTTCAGTCCCAAAACCTAAGTCAAATTTATTATGCTTTAACGGCAGGTTTACTACATAAATAGCTGGCTGGAGCATCCAACTATATTATATAAAGCAAAGCACTCCTTTGTTTCTGTCTGAAAGCATAGTGAATGAATGGCAACTGCTTACAGAGCAAACTATAGTGTTCTGGCGTTGCTGATATCATACAACACGCGCAGATATGACATAGCGCTACTGGCTTGCCACCTGCTCTGTCGAGACAGAGCACATTTGATAAAAGCTCATTTTTTCTTTCCCTGTCATAATGGTTATTAGCGGCATCAGTCCGCATACAAGAAATGCCAGGCGATCATGTAGTGTTTTTAACGGCTGTAACGTTCTATAGAAGACCATGATTTTTATTCGTCACGAACAATGTCTGCTACACACAAAGGCGACTGCTCCTCCCTCGAAACCTTTGAAAGAGGAGTGGCCTGCACCGACACTGTGTTTAATGACATGCACGAGTTCTTCAACACAGTACACGTCATTGCTCGTGACATAAGGTGACTTTATTTTAGAGTTAATTATTAAATTCTACTAGGCAGGTAAAGTTCATTCTTTTCAATCCTAAACAGCCATACATTTGCCTACAAAGGAGCGAACAAAAAAAAAAAAAAAGGATCAAGCAAGCTGCCTGCCTTTAAGGGTTAAAAGAAGCGGGGCTTAACAGGAGGCACCAATATAGAACACTGTGATTTAATTTGGACACCGCCGATTTCTAGTGAATGCAGGGTAGTATTCATAATTATAATATTCAAGAAATAATTAACCAGAGCAATCTGGAGATCTTTCTGCTAAAAGGACTCTATTTTTCTTTTTTACGTTGGAAAATCTGAACCCAGCGCATTTACATGTCTTAAGTACCCGTATGTCTACTGAATAGTCGGAAACAACTTTATTCAGCTTAGCAGGGGACAGTCAGTGAACACGTCGCGTGTAGGACTGTGCACTCTGAACTTTTGCATGCTATGCTTATTACTCATTAACGTGTGTTTTGTTCAAAGATTAGTTGGGGCTGTATGGATGTATGGATGCGAGAGTTGGACTGTGAAAAAGGCTGACCGCCGAAGAATTGACGCGTTTGAATTGTGGTGCTGGCGAAAACTCTTAAGAGTTCCTTGGACTGCCAGAAGATCAAATCAGTCGATATTGTCGACCACAAACCCTGACTGCTCATTGGAGGGTCAAATTCTAAAGTTAAAGCTCAGCTATATTGGTCATCTGATGAGAAGAGAGGAGTCGCTGGAGAAAGATTTGATGTTGGGAAAGGTTGAGGGTCGCCGGAGAAGGGGTAGGCAGCGAACGCGATGGTTAGATGGCATTCTCGAGGCATTGCAGATGAAGCTATGTGATGTTAAGAAGATAGTGAGAGACCGGAAAGCGTGGCGTGACATGGTCCATAGGGTCACGAAGAGTCGGACACGACTGAACGCCTGAACTGAACTGATGGTCTTATTACAGTTCTGCAGGAAAGAAATTGCTTTTAAGGCGACAGAGTAATTCAAAATGCCGAAGACCCCGGCCTAACCAGCAGCTAAATGTGTTTTGGAATCAAGGAGGAATTTCATACGCAAAAGAGTCCTCTTAGACAAGCAAGGAGATTGGAATGAAAAGCTTCTATACAAATGCTTTACCACTTACTGGTCATCCTCATTACGGTGTTGGACATGCCAAGTGTGTTGGCCACATCCAGAATCTTTCGGTGCGCGCCCTTGAGCGTAGTCCTTTGCTCCCGCAGATTGGTGAGTATGTTGCTTCCGCTGCCAATCAAATCGCCCACATTGTGATGGGCGGACTGCGCCCTGGAATGGAACTGTAACGACTCATCGATGTAGATCGCCGTGTCGCGGCTGTCATTCGTGGCGAATTTCTTCGAAAGAAGCTCCTCTCGGTTTTGCAGAGCTTCTTCACGTTCGAAGCGGCGGCGCTGTAGATTGGCCAGAGCAGCCTGAAGGTGCTTTTGCTCATACCTGAGTTCGTCCACTGTCATCTTTGCGTTCTGTCGACGCGGCACTGGCTCCTTGTTGGCCAAGATGGAGAGCCGCTCGCAGTTTGATGAAAGCTCGTTGATTTTTTCCTGAATTACACCTTCGATGCGTTGAGCTTCATCGCCGACAGAGACCTCATATTTCTTGAAGCACTGGTGGATGTCTTCCACGATGCTGTTCGAGGCGTGGTACAGTCGTTCCATATTACGGCACTCAAAGAAGCAGGTGAGAAACGGGAAATGGGCCTATCACCAGACAGGTTTCACCGCGCCATAGGCGCAACTACGAAGACAGCTTCTACCACATGTCACATCGACAAACACTGCGAATGACAAACACGGTGCCTGTTTTGCAGTCCCGCACAACGTTGGCCCCGCACTTAATAGTAAGATTGATAAGGTTGGGTTGCACGGTTGTACTTGTGCTGCTACTATTGCTACTATCACACTGACCGCGCCTAGCCATAAGCCTTATCGAAGGAATTCACTTGATATCAATGGAGACGTATGACAAATCATTTTTTCTCCTGTAATGAACATTAGAGGTACTTTTTGTCAGGCTTTTCAAGAGAATTTTAAATTTCATAGATACAACAAAAACTTCACTAATGCGAGAGGAGCAGGTCACTATAGACTGATTCGTAAGGGCTGAGAAGTTGAGAAGGTGCTTAGTAATTCGAAAGGCTACCATTTTTTGGGCTCAAAAATATAGAAACAGGGAACTTGCTTTACATAAAGGCACAGTTAAACTGAACCTATTTCCATGAAAGCCGCAGAAAGGCAAATGCAAATGGCGTACGCAAACCCTCCGCTTAAGGTTACGCCGAGATGACGCGATTTTTCCGGTGTCTTTTAAAAGATAATTTTGCTAAGCAAGCTGTCTTTCAATTCTTCCCCAAATATGACTGCCAACCTGCCCTGGGTCCTCTCAGTATAGCTATCCATGACACAGAAGACAAGATCACCTGCCCTTTCACAATGGCTGAGCTGATAGCTGTCATTGAAGACTTGCGCCCTAACACTGCACCCGGTCATGATGATGTGTCTTATGATCTATTCCGCAATTTGGAATAATTGACTTCACTTTTCAGAACTTTAAACGAAATCTGGATGTCCTAGTGAAATGCCACCAGATTTGAAACATTCTGTGGCATTTCCCATGCCGTTTCTCAGAATAATCCCTGCAACTCTTGTTTCCTACACCCGATTTCCCTCATCCCATTTGTACGAAAAGCTACTTGGCACTCGACTCTCGTGGTGACTTCACAGCCATCAGAAATATTCGTCTTCGGAAATTGGCTTCTCAATTGGGTATACGGATGTGAAGGTGACCCGTCAGCTTTTTGCCAGTAACGTAATACATTGTTCCCCACACTGCTGTCTCGTTCGCACAGGCGTAGCAACAGATATCACGAGGGCCTACGACAACATTCTGCATATTGCGATCCTAACGACCATGTCATCACTTGGAATGCCCTTGCAGCTTTGTAGAACAATTCGTGTTTTTTTCTCCCAACTTTTGCTATCCGTGGTAAACCAACAGGAGATTTTGTTTCCATTCGCAGTGTTGCGCAGGTCACAGTTTTAGCCCAAACGTTTTTTATTATTGTTATAATTCCACTCATGCATACCTGCGGGAGGTGGTCAGTTCGAAACCCGCCGCCGGACACCCACCGGTAAAATTGGGTACAAGCGTCCCCCGGCCCGGCGCCCGGCTCCTTTAGGGGTGTGCGTTTGGAAGAGGCTCTGCTAACCCTGCTGTGCCCCTTCGGGGGCTTAGTTTCGAACAACCATGGCCTGCAAAGGCCGTGCCGAATAAAAAAAGGGCCACATTATGGGCTGCTGCCGCGCAAGGCGGACTTATTGTTGTCCGATGGCGGAACGAATCACTGCCACATCGGCGCAACTATTTGGGCCGTGACCCCTTTTCCCAAGCATTTCACCCCAGAAGAGCCGAGCACCAGGCCGGGGGAAAGCTTGTACCCATTAAAAACCGGTGGGTAACCGGCGGCACCAGGAATCGAACCCGGTACCTCCCGAATGCGAGGCGGATGCTCTACCACAAGGCCACCGCATTCGGGAGGTACGGGGTTCAATCCCCAGTGCCGCCGGGTACCCACCGGTTTTTAAATGGGTACAAGCTTTCCCCCGGCCTGGTGCTCGGCTCTTCTGGGGTGAAATGCTTGGGAAAAGGGGTCACGGCCCAAATAGTTGCGCCGATGTGGCAGTGATTTGTTCCGCCATCGGACAACAATAAGTCCGCCTTGCGCGGCAACAGCCCATTATGTGGCCCTTTTTTTTTTTAGGACTGCTGCAGCTGAGGCTCTAAGGGAGCACTTCAGGTGACGGTCAAAGGAAGTACCTTTGCAAGACAAACAGAACCACCTTTGCAGGCTGCGAGGTTCGAAACTGGGTTTGGGCCCACTGCGGAGGAGGGGCGCGCAGCGGGGTTTACGGAGCTTCTCCCAAACGTACACCCCTGTAAAAGCCGAGCACCAGGCCGGGGGACGCTTGTACCCATTTTTACCGGTGGGTGTCCGGCGGTGGGTTCGTTCGAACCCGGCCTAGTGGTTAGAGCGCCCGTCTCGGCTGCGGGAGGTGGTCAGTTCGAAACCCACCGCCGGACACCCACCGGTAAAAATGGGTACAAGCGTCCCCCGGCCTGGTGCTCGGCTTTTACAGGGGTGTACGTTTGGGAGAAGCTCCGTAAACCCCGCTGCGCGCCCCTCCTCCGCAGTGGGCCCAAACCCAGTTTCGAACCTCGCAGCCTGCAAAGGTGGTTCTGTTTGTCTTGCAAAGGTACTTCCTTTGACCGTCACCTGAAGTGCTCCCTTAGAGCCTCAGCTGCAGCAGTCCTAAAAAAACAAAACGAAAAAAAAAAGGGCCACATAATGGGCTGTTGCCGCGCAAGGCGGACTTATTGTTGTCCGATGGCGGAACGAATCACTGCCACATCGGCGCAACTATTTGGGCCGTGACCCCTTTTCCCAAGCATTTCACCCCAGAAGAGCCGAGCACCAGGCAGGGGGAAAGCTTGTACCCATTTAAAAACCGGTGGGTACCCGGCGGCACCAGGGATCGAACCCGGTACCTCCCGAATGCGAGGCGGCCTTTGAACAACCATGGCCTTTGCAGGCCATGGTTGTTCGAAACTAAGCCCCCGAAGGGGCACAGCAGGGTTAGCAGAGCCTCTTCCAAACGCACACCCCTAAAGGAGCCGGGCGCCGGGCCGGGGGACGCTTGTACCCAATTTTACCGGTGGGTGTCCGGCGGCGGGTTTCGAACTGACCACCTCCCGCAGCCGAGACGGGCGCCCAAACCACTCGGCCACGACCGAAGCGGTGGCCTCGTGGTAGAGCATCCGCCTCGCATTCGGGAGGTACCGGGTTCGATCCCCAGTGCCGCCGGGTACCCACCGGTTTTAAAAATGGGTACAAGCTATCCCCCGGCCTGGTGCTCGGCTCTTCTGGGGTGAAATGCTTGGGAAAAGGGGTCACGGCCCAAATAGTTGCGCCGATGTGGCAGTGATTCGCTCCGCCATCGGACAACAATAAGTCCGCCTTGCGCGGCAACAGCCCATTATGTGGCCCTTTTTTTATTCGGCGCGGCCTTTGCAGGCCATGGTTGTTCGAAACTAAGCCCCCGAAGGGGCACAGCAGGGTTAGCAGAGCCTCTTCCAAACGCACACCCCTAAAGGAGCCGGGCGCCGGGCCGGGGGACGCTTGTACCCAATTTTACCGGTGGGTGTCCGGCGGCGGGTTTCGAACTGACCACCTCCCGCAGCCGAGACGGGCGCCCAAACCACTCGGCCTGTATTTTTCGTTATTTCACTGCCACATCAGCTACTGCTGTGAATCTTGGGGACAAACGTACAAAACTTATCTACTTCCCTTACAGAGACTGCAGAAGAGAGCATTGCGTATAATATACCGCGTATCTTTCAACTGCAGCAACAATAATTTATTTACAGAAAATCGAGTACTTTCTTTAGAATCAATGCTTAAATACAAAATCTGTGTATTGGTAAATAACATCATTAATACTAGTATTCCTCTGCCACTTGATATTTTCTTGTTGCCATCTCGCAATACAAGACACGCATTAAATGGCAATTTCAACCTCCCTGCCTGCCACAATGTGTACGGAGAACGTTTAGTACAATTTTCTGGAGCAAAACATTGGAACACGTTGCCTATTAATGTGAAACTTGCAGGTAACTTTAAAATGAGTTGTAAAATGTTCTTTATTAACAGCCAAGGAGAGTTATGATCCCCTCCCCGCCCTCCCCCCCCCCTTTTTTTTTTTTGTGTGTGCGCTTGCGTTTTGTATTAATTGCTTATGAATTGCTTGCTGAAAAGTATTTTTCTCCGTGCCTGTTGATTCTTTTTGCTTGTCTGTTTTAGTCGTTTTTTGTGTGTGTGTGTGTGTGAGTGTTTGTATGCGCTCATTACGGCTGCCTGACCAAGTTTATTCTGTACTGGACCGTCTACTAGCCCCTCGGCTATCGGTCCAAATATTCTTTATGTATTTCGTTTCCTACAAATAAAGATCACTTTGATTGATTGATTGATTGATTTTCCGCACTTCTTAATGTTAAACATTTATCATATGCAGATGATATTCTTACGGACGACATCAAGGAAGAAGAAGCGGGCAGTGGCGCGGACAGGAGCGCTCGCGCTAGGCCCGCACAAATATTCAGTAAACGTCATCTCACGACCATCAAGCATCTTCTCTCTGTAATCTGTTCTCCTGTTGTCATCGCTTGCCGCCAAGTAACTTTTGGTTGGAGGTGCGGCGTACGTCATCCCCATCCTCGCCTCGGGGCATTGACGCCATCTGTAAGCCGAGACCATTGACCGAGGGCCCAGGGACATCACCGAGCAGCTTCGCCCCAGCCCTTCAAGTCCATACCTAACCAATTACCACCGCCCAGCCCCCAGCTCGGACCTGAAGACAAGGAGTACAGACAGACCAATCGAAACCGAGACGAAGGACCCGAAAGACCCGAATTACCCGAAGGAACCGATGGACACAAACACGCAACCCCCGCCCAAGCTGCCCGACGTGACCTCGAGCCATCGGTCTTATGGACTCTGGTGACGGCTGGTTGACAGCTCCAGGAGAGGCGGATCACCCACGCATCAGACATCGTACAGGCAAGCCGTTCTATTCTTACTTCTTCCTCTTCTTCAAGCATCCAGACACGCCCGTCATCATGCCATGCAGTCATCAACATCGTACACTTCCTCGTCCACGATCGGGACGATCGCTCCGTAACCCCGGATCATGTTACGGACGACATCAAGGAAGAAGAAGCGGGCAGTGGCACGGACAGGAGCGCTCGCGCTAGGCCCGCACACAGATTAATTAAACGTCATCTCACGGCAATCGAGCAACTTCTCTCTATCCTCCTAACAATGTTAGTATTGTTGAATATGTTTCAAAAATGAAGTGCTGTTACTCTGTGTCGCTAACAAAGTGTTTATGTTTGGTAATGCTGATGCTCCCCTTGCCAGGAGGGGCGTTAGGGCAAGTGCGATAGAAACTTCGGATGCAGGGCTTAAATATATATAACATGTATCTTTAAAGGCTTATCAAAACGTTTGGCTGCAACGTAGGAGCACGTTTACATGACTACTTCGTTTTACCGCGCCTCTGAAGAAGACAGCGAAAGATTTTTCTGCGAGGAGAATCAAAGCGGGAGGGCACATTAGTCCCTTAATCAGGTATGCACTTACTAGCCCAAAACGAGGTGTTAATGCAGGCTCCGGCTCAGCCGCAGTCACTGTATCCCGCATAAAGTAGTGACCAAACGGAGATAAAAGCAGAAACATAGTTTGGGTAAAAGTGATTTAGCATTTATTGTGATACAGCCCATTTTCAGTTCCCTTTTAAAGTAGTGTTCTGTTTCCGGCAATTCTACATACCGCATTAACTTGCCCCAAACTTGCATACTTAACCTTACACTCGCTGATTTCACATCCTTATAATTCTTCTCTACCTTTACGCCAAGGTTATGATGCCTACCCGGCTGTGATACTTTTATTGCATGCCTTCCGTTTCCAAGACTGGCTTTACCTCCAGCAAAGAAAATGCCCATTAACTATCCCACTTCTCCGGGGAGGTTACAAAAGCGCAATGTGGACCCGAAGGTGGGTTGATTGATAGAAATGTTATAGCCGTAGCGGAGGGCCCCGCAATCACTTCAATCACCTGGCATTACGTACCATTTATAGCCCATTAAAGATAACCGCATGGCAGGCGGGATATTGTTGGCGACAGCAATGTCATTATAGAACAACAGGCGGCCAAAATATTTGCTTGCCTTTCGTATGGCGCCTTTTGAAACGATCTCTTCATGGCTACGGTAGGGGCAAAAAGTAGTCGTCAGCATTGGGTAAGAAATGGATGTCATACTTTTTTTTCCGAAAGACCTACGTGAGCCAATGTTGTGCCTGGGAAAAATGTCACACGGTGATACCTGGAACAACGAGAATGGAAAGGAAACTTTGTATGGGAATAATTGTGGGCGCATATCTCAAAAAGCGATAACCTTATAACATTTCTGTTTCCTGCAAATAAAAGTTCCATAAGTTGCATATTGAATATCAGTTCACAATATTTCGGCTGCCAGCCGAGCACGCTAACGATTAGGAAATTAATAAACTCATATATGGTATTTTCGCGGGACGATTCCTACATAGTCATATAGGTTTGAATTGAAGGTGGTATCTTACGAGTGTGTTGTCGAAAGTATGCGCATGATCAAAGACTTTTACACACGTGAGCAGTAACTATAGGCCAACAAAAGATGGCGTTTTGCCCTATCTTACTTGCTTGAAGTGCATGGGGGCAGCAGCATGCGGCGCCAACTAGAAACATTTTGCGATTTGATACGCTATCGCAACCACAAAATATGGCGTTTATAGAGTCATCTTATACGCCTTATCTTTATTATAATCTAACAAAACAATCTGGGTTGCACTACTGCCACCATGAAAATGAGACGATTTTTTTTCATCGTTTTTCTAAAAAACGCTTTTAATTTCACTTTTCAGCCGAGTATTCTTGGAAGATCAGCTGTTAAGTTTCGTTTAACTGGCTAACTGGCTGTCGCTTGTAAAAATGTAATTTGAAAAATACGGATCTACAAATCAGCCGTAAGAAGACACTAGCTGACGCGGGACATATCTGACACCTTCCCACACTTGTAGTTGAGGTATTACAGTACTGACAATCAGTGAGTCAAATGATGCATTGAAGTCCGTGGTCTGAGTTGGGGGCATTGCTTCTTTACATACCATGGCTCCTTGCGACACTCAGACAGGTGTGAGTACGTTACCTGAGATATTATCAAGTTTCCACTGCCCTGTCCCAGCCTCTCATTTCCCATTTCCCGTTTTCATAGTAGATCACTCTGTAGAGAGAAGAACGCTGAGACGCTGTACACTGTCTCACATCCTCACTTCTATCCTCAACTTAGAGCGTATGACAGCTGCGTCGGCAGCCATAATATTGCGTCTCTAGCTTAAAGGGACACTAAAGACATCCAAAGATGGTATGAAAATCTAATGAGCTACATTTGTAGACACTGTCGCCGCATATCCGGCAGCAAAAAATCGAATAATTGCTGAGGTATTGCGATAAGAAGTTGAGGTTTTTTCTTGTTCCTGCCGGTCAAATTCAAACTGTGCCCTCCGACTACGTAGTCGGAGTTAAGTGACGCACAATGTGGCGTAAGCGGAGACTCCGTGATAGCTAGCGAGCCGGCGCGGCCCGCGGCGTCGCATCCCTAAAGGGCCAACTGGCAACAGCGTATTCGCAATGACGGCCACAGCCGAAATAAATAAAACGATGAAGAGAGTAATATACCGAGCGATGGGCCCATAAAGGAAGAAAAAAAAACATAGAGCGCTTGTAATGCACAATACTTTACATGTTTCTCAAGCTTTTGCACTCCTTCTTGCATTGTGTATAAACAAACCGAGCCCTCGGTCATCGCAACGCTTCCCGACATGTTTACATACAAATAAGATTTAGTTAGAAGCAAAATAGTGTCCTCGCTGCTGCGCTTGTCAGTTTTGAAGCTTCGTCGTACTTTTTTCCTTCAAGGTTTGTGCTACAGCTCCGTGTTCAGCGAAAATTACGTCCATGGTAGCAGAACATGACCGAAGTGCCGGCGCCACTACATTTGCCAGCGCTGTGAAATTCCACATGTTAAAATGGATCCAGTGCACAATATAGTGCGCATAGGCATCCAAAACATTAGTTGCAAGACGTGAGAGCAGGAAGCATGCGCCGATGGTGAAGAAGTAATTTTTAGACCGGCAGCAAGAACACTTTATTGTAAATGGGGCCACCATGGCTCCATTTACAATAAAGTGTTTTTGCTGCCGGTCTTAAAATTACTTCACGTTGGCGCAGCCTAGCAGAGAGTGGCGCGAGTTGATTCAGTGGCGCGGGTAGCGTTTCGCGATGCTCTCCGCTACAAAGGTTCAATCGGCCTCAGGCCGAGGTACTGCTCAGGTTAATGCCAGCAGTAATGATTACCGTGTTGTCCTTCCCCGTTTCCCAAATGGTAAGCTTGTCATCGATTCTGTTTTTCTGCATGCTGACCTCGCCGGTCGCCCCTACCGTGCCCAAGACTTCAGAGAAGCCCTTCGGAACGTGGTGGATTTGGAAGAAATAAGCTCTATCGCACAATTTCAAATGTCGCATATCTGGATGGTTACATGTAAATCGGCGCACTCTAAAGCGAAACTAGTCTGATGTGGAGATTTATTGGTTAAGAACTCTCGCTGTGTTGTTGTGGATATAGAACCGAAGGAGATAAAGCCGAAACTTCTCTGGCTGCCTGAACGCTTCGATGACTCCTTTATTTGTGAAGCTCTACAAGCTTATGACAAAGACAGCTCGATTTCGAGGGAAAACTGGAAAGTTGCCGATATGGAACTGATGAAGACGCTCAGCCGAGATGTAATTTTGACTCTTGCGGAGGGGGTTAGCATTGGTGACGTTCCACATCAGCTAACTGTGTGTGGAGTGCAGAGCCTCATTTTGATACCTGGCTGACCACCTCTCTGTCTCCGCTGCAACCGTGTAGGACACATTCTTCGGCACTGTCGTGCGCCGCGTTGCGGAGATTGCCGGTGTTTCGGCCACACAGCAGAGGAGTGCGTGGTTACATACGCGGACAAGCCTCGGCACCGAGTCCGGCCTCCTGGCGAAGCATTACGGGAGCACATCATGGACGCGTCTGAGATAATTGACGCGTCTGGCGACCTTCCTGTCGGCGTTGTGGCCGAGCTCTCAAGTGCTACTCCACAGGATACTGAGGAATAAAATACTGCTCATGCGTCCGAGGGTAATGAGAACAACTCAGCGTCTCAGGCCTTGGACGAGATGTCGTGTCAAGCTTCGGACAAAGAGCCAACCGCAGACGATCCACCAATCGTTCCCGAACACCCAGCGAATGTCACCGCGGATATTGTGACCCCTGTGGCCGTTGCTGTGCAACAGCATCCAGACCAGAGCCAAGTTCCTGTGGCTGGCGGGCTCGCGGCTGCCGACGAGCCAGTCTTGAAATGCCGTGCATCATGTGCCTCCGAGTCCAGTGAGGAGGACGATCAAGCTGGCAACAAGCGTCGTCGTCGCGGTCGAGCGTCGAAGCACAAAGGGAAGTGCCGGCGTTCGCACTCGAGGAGGCCTGGCGGTGGGTCGGAGGCGGCTTCGCCGTCTTCCGAGAGGCAAATGGAATTGTAGGCAAAACTATGTGCTGTCACCATGGCGGTCTCTGAAGAGATAGTGCTTGCAACTCTCAATGTATGGGGTCTTAGGTCTCGCCAGAGACAGATGCAACTTCGCCGACGTTTGCACAGCAGGCATCTAGATATTGTGGCAGTCCAAGAGACAAAGATAGAGATAGAGGAGGAAACCGAAAGGGCGCTACAGCCCTTTTTTGGCAGATTTTAACGTTATGGTTGTGCATGCTGTGGGCTTGTCGGCAGGTTGGTTTCTGTTTCTGCAAAAGACACTGCCTTGTACTGGCCTAACTTATAATATCGACGCCGAGGGTCGGTTGATATGTTTGCTATCTTCTACTCTTTAGGAAGCCATGGCGGATAATTAATGTTTATGCTTTTAATACTGTGACACAGCGCATAAGTTTTTTTGAACACATAGCCAGCTTACTTGACTGTGACCATCATCTTGTGCTCATGGATGACTTCAACTGTGTTTGCAACACCGTAGATCGTTCTAGTCCAGACGCACGCAGTGACAGGAGCGGGGAACTTTTGTTCCGTGTTACAGAAGATGCAGGACTGGTTGATACAGGGGCGTCCTGCCGTGCTTTTATATCATTCACCCACATTCAGGGGCCTTCTCACGCTCGTCTAGACCGGATCTATGCATCTTGTACATTAGTTTCCCGCTGGCTTGTTTGCGAAACTATACCGGTTTCGTTTTCTGATCATAGCATGGTAGTAGCCCGGCTCGGTGGCAATTACCATTCAAAGTTTAGGCCGCAGTGGAAACTTTGGAAGTTAAACTCATCGCTGGTAAATGATCAAGAATTTATCATTCGTGTGCGCTCACAGCTCCAATCATGTTTTTCAGAAATCTACCATTGTTCGCCGCTTGGGAAATGTTCAAGTAGGAAGTACGTGCGATAGCAATTGAACTTGGCTCAAATTAATATTTCTACAGGAAACATCAGCAGGAGACACTTAACAAAAACTTGTGTAACCTGTATGAGCTAGAATGTGAATCCCCTGGATCATATACGGACGAAATTGCTAGTATCAAAAGTGAGTTACAAAGGCATGATGCGGAACGATACAGGGGTGCCTTAATTCCATCTCGTGTCAAGAGTGCTTTGCACTGCGAACGGCCGACGCGGCAAGCTTTGCTCGATGAACGTCATCATGCGACTGCAAAGCTGACTCCGGGAATTATGCGTAATGGCGCATTGGTTACGAGTACGAATGAGGTTACGTCCGCATTCATGGATTATTACTCGATGTAGTTTAGTGCCACTCCTCCTGTAAGAAATTCTAACATCTCGCGTTTCACATCCCTGGTTACCCATTTATCAGAAGATGATTGTTCTGTAATTAGTCGCTCTTTCACGCAGCAAGAGGTAGAAGTGGCAATTGATCAATTACCTCTCTCAAAAACGCCTGGTCCTGATGGCATTTCCTCCGAATTTCACAAAGTTTTTAAAACTGTTCTTGCTCCTATCCTGCTAGATGTCTTCGCGATAAGTTTTGATCTAGAAGCCTTTCCCGAGACTTTTACAAAATGCCACACAGTCCTAATTCCAAAGAGTACTGATGAAGAAAAATTAGCGCTCAGTTGAAGGCTATAGACCAATCACACTGGCAAATGTAGATTACAAGATTTTCGCCAAAATTTTATCAAATCGCCTACAGTTCGCAATGTCGGTTCTCATTGGCCTTCACCACACGTCCGGCTTGAGGGGCCGAGCCATACAAAGTAATGTACATATTGCGCGCACAGTCCTACAATCGTGCTCCTGCTCTCATGATCAGGTTGCTTTACTTCAGGTCGACCTCGCAAAAGCATTTGATCGAGTTCGTCATTCTTTCCTGTTTTCTCTTCTGGAACGAGCGAACGTTGGTTCTGTAGTACTGAAGGGGGTGCAACTTTGCTGTAGAAATTGTTCGACTCGCCTAACTGTAAATGGCCACCTATCAAGCCCCATACCCATCAACTCTTCTGTGAAGCAAGGCTGTCCGATGTCTCCACGGCTTTTTGCTCTTTACTTGGGAACCACTTTGTCAGAGTGTTTTACATAACAGTAGTATCCATTGCTTCCCTCTCCTTGGAAATGAGGTTAAAGTGCTTGCATATGCGGATCATCTTGCGTTTTTCTGCACTGACAAACCAAGCATAGAAAAAGTTATATCCAGCATAGAAGAATTTGGCGTTGTTTCTGGTGCTCAGATGAATCACTCCAAGAGTTCCGGCCTTTGGTTTGGTTCGTGGGGCTCAACACCACCCCTATATGCAGGAATTGAATGGTCATGTGTACACCCTAAATATCTAGGCGTTCCACTGCATGCATTTAAGTCAAGTTCAAATTACTGGAAAGAGCGTGTTCCAGTAGTCCAGCGTTATGCTAATACATTTGTCCCCTATCGGCTTTCAATATTCGGTCGGGCTCAAGCCTGCAACATGTTTTTGGCGATAAAACTTTATTATGTGCTTCAGGTCCTCCACTGTGCTAGGCATTACATCCAGCGTTTTCACCGAATATTTGCGACTTTTATTTGGTCATCCAATTTTGAACCGATTCGGCGTGATAACCTATTCAGACCTGTTCGTGCAGGGGGGCTCGGCTTAGTGATTCTGTATGTAAGGCAGTTAGTTGCCCGTTTCTTCTTTTTTCGTGATTGTTCACATCCGATTATTAGAGCATTCGTACAAGTTAATTTCATGAATCTGCTTCCCGACTTAGTGGCTTCTTCAGATTTTACTGATCGCCTGCAGTTACTAGGATTTATGCAGGAAGTTTATGCTTCGGTGATTTTTTTGACAGTACGATTCTCGAAAGAGTACTTATATTCTGTTTCGCGCAAGATACTATACAAGGATTTGGTAGCAATGCTTTTTCCGCCACCACTGTATCGTTCTTTATACTTTGGCTTTAAGTGTCATGATGTGTTAAAAAGGGTGCGCAAAATGCAGATTTCTCTTTGCACGAAAGCATTTTTCTTTAAATTACACACCGAAGCTCTACCTGTTAACACATGGCTCCATAGAAAAAATATTTTTGTATCTTCTGTAAACTGCCGTTTGTGTGATGTGCCCGAAACTATTGAGCAGTGTTCCATTAATTGCAAAGACGCAATTCTTTTTTGGGAAGTGCTGCAAAGAACCCTAAAGAAAGACTTTGTTCTAAATTCGTACAGTGTGCGGTATCTTGCTGTTACACAATCTGATTACGAACCATATGACATGTTTTTCCCTATTGGACTTCATAGCTTGTGGAAGACACGCATGTCGGATCGTAACGCTGAACCTGTTGTTCCACCTAGACTCCATTTCAGCAGAATGATGCTGCAACTGAAGGACACTTATGATGAAAATGACTTTCAACCTGATTGGTTTCCGCTGGTGACACGGTGCTTATTTCTGCCTGCCTTTTAAAAAGTTGTGTATTCTGTTGTGCATCTCAGCAATGGCTGAAGGAATTGTAGTCTGTGTACATAACCCTTTCTGTATAATAAATACCATGTCAGAAAGTGAAAAAAAAGCGTAGCCGAGCGGTTAGCGCCAAACGTTACGGAACAAGCAGTAGCGAGTTCGAATCTTGCCGCTACTGGCGGTTTTTTTTTTTTTTCTACAAATCATTTTTTTTTTACCTTTTGTAATGTATTTCTGATGCTTCATTATTTTTAGTTTCTACATTTTACCCGAGGCCCTTTTTTTTCGCCGGGCGACGAGCGCAATCTATCGACGCTCTCCTTGCTATGAGCGGCAAGTATGCCCCTTTTGTTTACGACGCCTGCAAATAGCACGTTGAAGGTCTTGTTGACGCAGTAAGTTGGTCAGATGTGCCATGCTTTAGTGAACAATTGAATGATAATGCTTTTTTCCCTCGGTACTTAGCATATGTATGCTTTTCGTGGCGTACGTTGCTGGAGTCGAGAGGTCAGGTCGCAGTCGAAGCGGCGACGGCGGCGATATGTTGGCGCAGAAGTGTGAACGAAGGAGCGTGTCGGCGGCAGCGGACTTCGCTCGCTCGTGCCTCCGAATGCTCAAATGAGAACCATCAAGGTGCATCTGCTGCTCCAAGCTCGTACTTCAGGCGCTGCAGGTCCAAACAAACTATCCGAGTGCCCACAAAATGTCTGAGCCGAAACATAACCAAAACTGGCGCCTCCAAGTATATTTTTTTATTTGCCTTGCAACGTTTACGTTGTCTTTTCGCCGTCGTTTACACATAAAAGCGTGTTATTATATTCGAGACAAAACCTACGACCGCATTCAAACGGGCAACGTAATTCGCATTTGTCAGCCTCCGTGATCCCTAGCGCGTCACGTGATTTGTAGTTGCGCGGTTCGGCTGTGCGGCGATACCTGTATTTCTGTTCTTCCTCTTTACTACCTTATAACAGCTCTGTTTTCAGTAAGAGTGGATTTTTTGTAATCAGGAATTGGCATTCTATTGATGCAAGCCCACTTCAGTTTTCTCTTTAGTGTCCCTTTAAGGGGGAAAGTGCTTGCGAGGTAGAGCTGACTGCCGTTGGATAAATGCCACTGGTCAACTGTGCACTGCCCCTTCTTTGCCCAAATTTTAGCTGAGTCAGCTTCTTAATTGGCTCTGCCTTCATCCTAGGAGGCATCCCTTTAAGTGGTAGATTATCTTTTTAAAATTTTAACAGATAACTTATAATGGTGTGATTCTTTATACACATGCCTTTCTTGATGAGACTTGCTTAGAAACGTTTTCTCATTCTGCAGTCTTTCTGATAGCTAAAAATAAAACTGTCCAAAGAAATTTGATTATTTTAAACTTATAAACACTTAATTCAAGCTTTCCATTTTCTTCGTAAAGCTCTTCAAAATTGCGCTTTTGTATCAGCCACCTTCCGCTCGGCTCTACACAGAGTCTGGTCCCATAGCAATACGGGTACCTTCGTTAGGCAGAAAAATACAATTTAGAATGGCAGATTTATACCTCAGCCAAGAAATGAAACTCAATTTTCTACTTCCCTTCTTGTGATTTCTTCACTGTTCTGATATGATCATTATTATAAACGAAGTACTCCATAAGATAGAAAAAAAATCCACTGAAATTTTTTTCAAACATCCGGATCTTGTGGACTGCAGCTTGCGTAATATTGCAAGCATCCTGACGTTCTCAGGCTCCTCGCTTTCTCTTCTTCTGACATGTCGTTTCTCGCAATCCAATCCATCACTCCTGAAGGGCCTTGGCCATTTTGCATTCGCGTAGGTGCGCAACGAAAACTCATTCTGTTGGAAAGTTTGATCATACCGCTATTAAATTTTATTTGTTCTTTGTCTCATTCATATTCTCTCCTCTGTCCAAACGCTGCATCGCAATTATGATTCCGTAGCACGCTCTCATTCTCAACAAAATTTTGACTTCTGGGTCAAATAACATGCATGATTATTTCTTTGTTTCTTGTCTACGCCACGTAATACTCGTAACTGTAACCACCAAAACCACTCCGTTGACGCCAGACACGCTGCTGCATAAGTAACTCTACATGGTTAGAACACACCAAAATGAAACCTACTATGGTATGCAAAAGAAGCCGAGGAAGAGGCCATAGGAATATAACCAAAATATCATGTGCATAATTAAGAATCGCGGTATCTCTGCCATGCAACACACGTCTCCGGCTGTCGGAAGCAATCCCGAGTGGTCATCCGTTTTCTTCCCTCTCACAAAGGCGACAATCGGGTCTGTACTAGGATTGTTGAGTAATGAACGAGCTTTTGGTGACGCTAATGGAACTGCTGTCCGGTCCACTTTCAAATAAGCAGCTGCCGGCTCCAAAGCATCGGCCACGTAATAAGCCAGCTCTTTCCTCTTCGTGGCGCTGCACGTAAATTTTGTGGTGCTACTCTGATGGAAGGTTTGCAAAGGAAGTCGAATGGTCTTGAGGATATTCGAACCAACCCTAACCTCGACGGAATCCGGCTGCGTAACTGCAAATGGCGTCGCCTAATTTAATGCGAAAAGAAAGCAATCTTATATTTCTTGCGCTTCTTTTTGTCCCTTCGACGAGCTTCTTCCGTCGATTACTTATTGCTACGTGGTGAATAAAGCTTAGATCTAGGTAATTATTCGGTGGTTGCTTATTTGAAACACATCTATATTCATCGCCTAGGACACCCAATTTGAACGCAGTTGAAAAGCAAAGGCTCTGATGGAATCTGCACCAGCATGACAGCTAAGTTATAAAATTTCTGTTTTATTCCAGCTAATACATGCAAGATTAACGATGTTCATTTCAAACTTCGTCGAAAAGGTATTTTTTTTCTGTCACTTTTACTTCCACTCGAAATTCCAGGATTGCTTCTGAACACGACATCGAAGGAAAGCCGGCTGAATGCAAAGTGTACGCACAAAGCATTGCTAGGCGCGAATATTTGACTTCATTTTCAATAATCAAATTTGTTCTTTGTAAAGAAACACATTTCAGCATATCGTTTTGTACAACGGGGTAACATGGACTAGGCCAGTGGTACTCAGCCATGGATCTGTTGGTGACCTTTTCTGGACGACTGGAAGTGATGGCGGACCCCATGGAACTGGAGGACTGATTAAGAGGCGATATTGTAGATATTGCAGCCAGTTTAAGAAACAGGGTGTAAAATGTGTAATAATATAAACCTAAATTAATTCTTAAAATGCGCACTGTGTAAGCTACCGCGTCTCATTCCACCGAGGAGCCTGAGGAATAGGCGACGCGTTGGCGCTGTATGCTGTTGTATTTATAACGCAAAATACCAAGCACTTGGTTTACTCATAACCAATGGCTGGTTGTCGGTCCAGACGAAACAATTGTTTCAAATTGAAGCATCAAATAAGTAAACAGAAATTATACATCAGTAATGTTCTATGTGATGTCGATCGCATAAAACAGAATGAACAAAAAAGAAAAATGTCAGTGTAGAACGTTCTTTCCTATCTTCAAAGCAAATGCAAAAAATACAACATTCCTGAAGCTTTGCCAGCATCAAACAAATAGACACCGGTTCGCATTTTCATACTTATTCACTTGACGAAGGCACTAATTAGTTTCATTTTGTAGTATGTTATAAAATATGAGCTATGTATTTGAGATGGTTGTCGAAAACTTTATCTTGGCTGCTATATAAAAGATTATTGTTTATTTTATATACATTGGCAGTCCATTCAAAACAAGAGCAATGATAAATTCTACAAGCCTTATTCTGTATACATTGCGAAATTCAGGCACATTGAAATTCTCGTTTGGGTGCGGCTCTTGTATTTCGGGATAGGATTTTAAGACCAGCGGAAGGGAAACGGGTGATTAATTCTCACAACTGTGTGAATAATTCCAGCGGTTTTTTTTTATACAATGCGACCACTTCCCAGTCGGAAAAAACTACAGAACATTTTCTGATGTTACGACAGAATTTCTGTGCGGTTTTCGACGGGAAACCTGTTGTGACAACAGAACATTCTGTCGTAACATCAGACATTTCTGTAGTTACAACAGAAAAGTGCTACAGAACTACAGAAAAGTACTACAGAACTACAGAAAAGTCTGATGGTTACGACAGAACTACAGAATATTTTGTCGTATTTTTGACACAGTTCTGCAGTTTTTTTCTACTGGGTTGTAACCCGCAAAATATTATCAGCAAGCGTAAGCTCTACTGAGTATTCCACGAGAAAGCTGTAATTTTTTGTTGCTGATTTTACAGATGGATAAATAGTTTTAAGTAAGCGACATGCGTTGAACCCCAATACTCTATACAGTAACATAGGTGGCAGTCAAAGAAAGAGAAATAAAGAATCCCTAATATAGTAGATTTGAAACATTCCCTATGCATTAAGTAAAATATAACAATTGTAAGCAAGCTTTGAGTAGAGTTGCCTAATATGGATTTTCCAGCATATATCATAGTCAAAGGAGAGTAATATTTGAGACTTGGTGGAGATTTGAGCAATCTGACTCTATACTAGTTCTTCCCTGACTGAAGCACTTCCGTGTTTTCCGTTAAGGAAACACTATATACTTGGCAATGTATGCCACTGGGTGTGCGTGCAGTTTTGTTGTAGAGTTATTTTACAGTTATCTTGATAAATCATTTTTTCTCTGTCTTTAATTTGATGAGGTAGCCGTTTAGGCAAATTTTTCTTGCTTGGTCTCTTAGCACTCATGTGCCAAAGACGTGCTGCGCTGCTGATTGTTAAGCAAGTCACGTAAAACAAATTTATTTTTCCTGTTTTTTTGCCATCATGCCATGGTTTTCCTTGCCAAGAACCTTCTTAAGAATGTGATATCTCGCTCCTGAATGTTGTACACTCTTTTCAGAAAACGTAGTAATATCAGAAAATGCATCCTAAAACTGTGTATCTCGTAATTTCATGACTATATTAGATGGTGCCGACCAAATAAAAGGATAGGATGACGCTTCGTCTCGGGAGCCTTGTTCACAAGGAGGCACAACGTAGCGGTGTTGTTTATTTTATAACCGGCGCGTGAGTGAACCCAGGCACCTGGCGTAGAATGGAGGCGTTTTTGTCATTCCGATTAAGCGTTTTTGCTGGCGTCTGAATAATCAGCGATTCCAGATAGAGCTGCGACTTTTGTTCCTTTCCTTTACGGTCACACGTGCCTCGGCTCAGTCTATGTTGGGAGTGGCGGACAGTCAGGGCTCGGCAAGCACATATTAATCCACGCGCCGGTTTCTGACGTCACTCTGGCGGTCACGTAATCTTCTCTCAAAGTCACCCGACTCGAAGATGAACACAGACGCGCAGTCCGCACATGGTATCGAATACACAACCCCTGAGAACGTTTCTTTCTTCAACTTGCCTTCGACTTGCACATACTAACTCCCCAGTTTTCGAGCACGCCCAGGTTCTGCCTTTACTTCGCTCGATCGTAATATGCGCGCCAAAGTTTATACTCGCAATTTAAATACAGCAATCTTGCGTCAGCGATCAAAATATATGAAAGATTTCCCGTTAATTAACGCTAGTTCTTTGGGTGCACTGCAAGGAAAGAATGATACTTCGCTCAGGCCTTCCCGGAAGGAATAAACTACGCTCGTTACTTTGAGCAGCACTCTAACTGAATTTACTTTTGCCTTACTAATGTGTGTGCGCATGTTCGTGTGCGTGTGTGCGTGTGTGTTTGCGTGTTTGTGTGTGTGTGTATTCTTATATGCGTGTTCATATATGTGTGCGTGTTAGTATGTGTGTTCGTGTGTGCTTGTGTGTGCGTATGTATGTGCGTGCGTGTTTGTGTGCGTACGTGTGTGTTCAAATCGTGTTACCTGCACAAATGCTGTTGCAATGCCCGTCCTTGCGTATAAAGACTACGAAGGGTCACATATACAAATAAATGCTTTCATTACTCGTATGCAGAAGCAGAAATTCATAAAGTTTGCAGCAGCGCTTATTGAAAAATATTTTTTACTTTGTTGCTGTAGTCCTGCTTTTCTATTACTTCCTACCTGGCTCTTTGTTTTCAGTTCCTGGGCTCTGTTCTTGTAAACGACTGTGCGCCTCTTTTATATTCAGGCACTCTCCACCTAAAGATTGATTTAATATTCTATTTTCTAAGTTTTACTAGCATCGTTTAAAACGCCACACAACTTTCTTTTATTATTGACATGCGCGACTGCATGCTATTTGAAAAGGTGGAATGATAGTCATGCCATGCCTCTTTCAGGGCATAGCCATGGCCTGAAGGCACCCTTGAAGAAGTACTTATTAAATTATAAAACGCCCCGTGCAATAGGCATCCCATGATTTCTCCTAGCATTGCAAAATATTTAGGCAAGCTTGATTACCACCGAACAGATGGGTGATAAAAATGATGCGCCTCCTCTCCCCCCTCGAGTCAACTCATGCTGGCGCGCAAGAAAAAAAAAAAACACAAGACGTCTTCTTGTCCCGCCTGCGTAACTTGGGAGCGTCCAATGATCGGTCGCGCCCAGCAGCCCCGATGACGTCAGTGGGGAGGTTTTCATGCGGAGATGTGTCGCCCAATCGGTTTCGAGTGGTCACCAAGAAATCATTAAAAAGACTATTTCAAAAATGTCGCCTCCGAGCAAAGTTTTTAAATTTTGTTCGAATAATCGCAAAGACTGTCTCTACGGAATTTTTTCATTATAATTTTACGCCAGGCAACATTTCATTTCAAGGGCTCTTTAAATTTAAAATCGAATCGTGAACGATTGTTTCAGCAGTGTAAAGTATAATATTTATTTGCTCGCGTTCGACGTGTTTAGCACTGCAAAACGAACAGTTGTTAGGGAAATAAGAGAGCATTTAAATAAGTTGATTATTGTGCCAAGATTTTTAGGGCCCATTGATCGTTCAAAAGTACTCAAAAACAGTAACATGTATTGGTTAAACGGCTGCAAGAAAGAAGGTGCACAGAAGGGTGTTAGAAGCTCATTGTCATCAGTATGTTAAAACTGATTGGAGGGTCAAATTCTAAAGTTAAAGCTCAGCTACTTTGGTCATCTGATGAGAAGAGAGGAGTCGCTGGAGAAATGTTTGATGTTGGGAAAGGTTGAGGGTCGCCGGAGAAGGGGTAGGCAGCGAACGCGATGGTTAGATGGCATCCTCGAGGCACTGCAGATAAAGTTATGTGATGTTAGGAAGATAGTGAGAGACCGGAAAGCGTGGCGTGACATGGTCCATAGGGTCACGAAGAGTCGGACACGACTGAACGACTGAACTGAACTGATGTTAAAACTGCAATGGGTATTTAACTGTGTCTGAGAGAAGACCGGATTTCACTCATGCGTCGTACATGAGACCGCGAGCAATCAGGAAGTACAGTACTTACAAACTACAGTCTAAGCTAGCATATTCCAAAACCAGTAGGTTTAGAGTTTGACGCTCTGCAGGTCATGCAATTCAAGTGTTCTTTAGATACGGATACGCATCGACGCAGCACCCTTCAAGTTAGCACAAAGCTATCGTTCAGGGGACAGAGCTCATCTTCTCGCGTAAGAAAAGTTAGAGGGCTTCATCTGCACAATGTCATATACACATTTACCAAACCACGGCTTGAAAGGCTGCCTTTAAGTATTTATTATGCAACTGTCATCAAAAATAGCGAAAAAATATATTTTAATTCTCTTATTCTGGTAAGAAGCTATAGTTGTAAACTGCAATGCGTCAATTCCAGTAAATAACGCCCTCATGATATATCAAATAACTTAGTAAGTCATGTTGACATTCCAAAAAATGAAGTGAAGCGACATGAAAATGAAAAAATCGCATGAACGAGAATTACTCGCAAACAATGGTGAATTCTCTTATCACAGCAACAGTACAAGATCTCTGAAATGGCCTGAATAGCGTTTTCCAGTGAGTTGTGCTACCTTTCCAAATAGCAACAACTAACACTGCTGCATTAATAGTATCAGGGCTTTGTCGTTAACGATGCATTTGACCTCTTCCTATTTCGGTTGACTTATTCAGAGAACTTTACAGGTATGCAAATGATATTCCTCGACTTGTTTATCTTTATGCACCTAAAGATGTGTTTAACCACAACATTACTATGACACACTTAACAAAATAGGGTCACAAGTGCACCAAGGTTGTCCATCCAATACTCTCACTCCTTCGTCTCTGTGATTTTGTGACTACCGCACTTTAGTTGCACATGGTCGAGGCAATTACATTTCTTTAAGGGTTGAGGTGGAGGAACTGTAAAAGCCATATGTCTACGACGGAGTAGCCGAAGGTTAACTGTGCTGAAATATATTAGAAATTGAGAAATTGTTTGGAGGTAAAGCTTCCACATTATTATTTTTTCTGGAATGATTGAAGTCAACCAGTTGTCAACTTCAGGAAAACAAGTTTTTGGGCAAGTTGGTAACATTCTTGATTCATACAAAGAGAAGGAACATGCAAGGAACAAACCCAAAGAGAAGGAACTTGCAAGAATGGACGAGCGTCCGTGTTTGTGCTTCTTCGCTGCCAGTTTGAATCAAGGATATCAAGTTTTAACTTCATAGCGTGGATCATTCTTTTTTTTTTTGCAGCTTATACTCGTAGGTTTAGTAATTCCTAGCTTTAAATTTTCATTCGCCCCTGCACTAACTCCCACATATCTCTATTACCTCCCCAATTATGTTATCGCTCTTATCATTCAGACCTCGCAAATCATATTCTAATCCTCTCAGTTAATGTTTTGAAATGCTTCAAACATCACTTGGTTCGTAAGCTCTGCAACCGTCAACACTGAACACCGTGTAAAACGTCGATTTTCGTAAGCAGGGACATCACATGTCATCACAGCATTACCCCAGTGCTGTTATTTTCACCTCAGCCTCACATTCCGCCCAAGCTCTATGCCTCAGAGTGCAAAAGTTAATTCAGAAGTGATCCTTTAAACTGAAATTTATGCCCCAAGAAAAAAACGCATCAGATTTTTTGGAAGCCTGATTTTTTTTAATGCGATTTTACTTCACAAATTAGCCTTGTATTCATTACGCTTATTCAGAGTTTATTCGCATAGAGATTGAACGCTTCTAAACGGAAAAAAAAGCCAAGTTCATTAGAAAATGGTAGATTTTCTGCCCACTCTCAGTAAAAACTGTGACAGCCATACTCATTGCAAACCTCCTCTCTAAATTTTGGTAAACATTACAGAGAAGTAACCTCTTATTCTACCATCCTTTCTTTCAAGCAGCCTCGCCATTCATGCCGCCTTGCAGTGCTGATAATATGATTTTAGCGTTGACGTTGCCCAGATATCATTAAAAGGTGCACGACAAGCACTGGAGAATACAAAACCAAAGAACCGTGCACTGTGATCTTGCTATATCACACAGCGCATCGGCAGGCGAAACACACTACAAAGTTTTCTTTGCACTTGCCTCAAAGACTTTTATTTATTCTCGTGAGTGGGAGTCAACGGCCAAGCCTTGTGCATGCACTTGTAAATTGCACGTTTGCCCAGCAATTCATAGCTGGACGTCACGGTAACGTCATTGCATTCTCTGCTAAGGCCGAAGTTCATGCCACGAAAAGTTTCAAGTCCAATAATGCAATTTCTGATGTAATAAAGCTGCTAAAAGCGGGCGACTTTTTCTTTCACAATACAATAACAGTTTTTCTTCCGTAATTGTAACACTCACAGTGCCTGGTTTGTAACAAGGTTTCGGCACTAACTGGTTTAGTGAGTTAAGCCCGTCACTGCATATACAAGGATGTGGGCTTTGGCCCACATCCTTGTATATGCACTGACTTAGGCACTTAGGCACCGCACACTTTCATTCCGCTAACAAAATTGCTCACTTATTGCACTGCACCGCCGTCACACGCTTGACACAGGCGGCGTAAGACAGGAATACAATAATGTTAATTATTTTATCCGAGTTGCTGTCTGAATAATGAGATCAAATATTGAACGCTTTACAAATAATAAATTATTAGCTACATTGTTTCTCTCAGTGTCCGTCGCATTCACCCACATAATATTTACGCATTATTTGTTACTCGCACATTCAGTGCATAGTCTTCTATTCGAAGTAACGAAAACAAGCCACTGAGGGCTAGAAATTCGAGACTAACCTGTAGAAATTGGCAGGCCATTGAAATATGTATTGCAAAGAGATCCATTGCATAATAGTCACTGGAATGGTTAAGGAAATCTGATTGAAAGGCTCTCTTCCTTCTACGAGATCAAATCCGAGTTTTCTAATGAAGCAGCTTGGGTGACTGAACGTTATGCAGACGCCATGTCATTCCTGAGGAAAAGAGAGGCAGCAGTTTTCATTGTTGACGAGAACGGAACCTCCTTTCATATGTTCCTTGAATAACGTCAGGAGCTTACTGCATATAGAGCTGTTGCTATAGCCTTTGGCCAGGATACTTTCCACGGCGGTGCCCCTTAAGAAGCAAGGAATGAGCTGCCGTTTGTCCAGCGCCACTTCCAGTTTGTCCAATGTGTCCACAACATCTGGTGTAGCTCGCAAACTGAGCATCTACACCAGCTCGCTTCGGCAAAAGCTCGATAGTTGGAGAATAGCCATGAGCCACACAGCCCACAGCAGACTGAGCACTGCTGCAGGGCGCTTTCGGTGAGGAATCGGAGTAGAAGTTGCAAAAAACGAAGCTGTCAGGGACATAAACGAATCAAATGCACCTTCCACGAGCTGTGAATTCGTCTCTTTATAATCAGTCGCTGCACTGATGACCACACAAGTAGTAAGAGCTTCGAGCAATAGACAAACACCAAGCTTTGACCCTACGAGGATGTTGAAGAAAGAGACATGAGCAGGGCCGCTGCACTTAATGAAGAATGTGTCCTGTGTGCGCATAATTAATGCGGGCATGGCGAAGACCAGTATCATGGTGCGCGTGACCAGAAATGTATGTCCGCAGATATCAATGCTGCCGATAATGAGCTCACATAATATATTCGCATATATTTTAAAGAATTTCAGCTTTACTGTTACGGTGTACAAATAGAGCGCTTCCAAGACTACTTCTTTGGTGACATGTATATATGTAGTCAGTCTTTTGTTGTGCCCAATGTCTGTAGTCTGTCTTGTGAAGTGTGTCGCATGTTTGTAGTCTGTCTTTAGTAATGTTATCCTCCTGTAGTCAGTCTCCTGGTGTGTAGTATTTGGGTGGTGTGGATGGAAGTAGTCTGCCTCGTCAAATAGTTGCTATTGGTCAACTGCCATGTAGCTGCACAGCAGCTGCCCAGCTCTGTGCAGTCCATGCATTACTAAGTATGGCCATGCAAAAAAACTGCTTACTTGTCCCAAAGTAATTTATTACCACATTCCATACTCCCAGCTGATTGTGTCGCTTGCGTTTTCCGCAGGTGTTCAGCAGGTAAACGTTAGAGAACTCATACGTTTAACGGCTGAACAAAATATCACCAGCTGTGCAGACCACTACCGTATTTAGGAGACATATCTGTTCACTGCAATGCATTACATATATAAACTAACCAATTATGAAAACTAAATAATTTTTATAAGCACATTATGCTTCTTGATAACAGGTAGAAAACTCTCACTTATCCTGACCTTGTAAACTAGGCCATTTTGTCAGCTTAGACTCTCTGTATGGTCGTAGGAAAAGTGTGAATAGTTGAATGGTGTTCAATGCCTGTTTTGTCGGAGGCACTTATCTGTGCACCAATTAAATATGTCATGACAGGTAACAAATGAGCATAAACTGATTATTGCATTATTAATGCATTATGATTATTGATTTGAGGTCATCAGGTGCAGCAGATAGTTTTAAAATCTATTTTTATTTTTACCATCAGAATCAGCTTTCGGGTCTCTCAACCATTGACCGATGATGTCAAAACGGCACCTGATGCAATCGGCTGCAATCTTGAATGTACGCTGTGGATGGGGGTCACTGAGCTTTTTTTTCTTCGGCAAAAATATTTTATTCCTATATTCTCTTTTCTTTGAGGAGCCTTCGCTATAATTTATGATCTTAGTGATCCTCAGACTTGCTTTGAGCTTTGTCTAAAGATTGCCAAGGAGGCTGAAAATGATAGGCTCATGATCTATAATTTAGGCATAAAATCAGATGCACATTATTCTCACATTATGACAGCTTATTTCAGCAACAAGCGCTCCAGCATATAAAATGGGCTTATTCAATGTTTCCTTTTGCCGTGTACATTTGCTGCGAAAGTGGGGAGAGGTTAACGTTATGCTCCTTAATGCTGAGCTATTGTCGTCTCACTTTCGATTCCAAAATTAAGAGTAACTCTCAAACGAGCATACCTTGACGAGAGAGCGCACCTTGCGACATTAGAGGAGCAGACAAACCTTTTGAACGAAGCTGTACCTCTTGACCTCCTGTTATATGCGCGTGTTAGTCAGACTATTATTTTCGGCTGGCAAAGCATTTTTGCGAAACTGTGCTCAGTCTGGCCACGCCAGGCACGAACGCATCTGCCTCTGCTGGCGCTTTAGACCCATCATTGTAAAAACCAACGTAATTCTCTTCACTGCATGCCCGCACAGAACAAGATCCTCCCAGTCGCTGCTGTCTCCGTCTCGCCTTCTCTGCAGCCGCGCGCACGACTGCGACTGACTCCCGAGCCTCACCTTGCGTTTTTCCAGTGCTTCGCCAGGAAATGAAGTGTGTGCTTCAACGTAAGCGTGCATACAACCTTTAGTATTTAGTGTGTGAACCCTAGACTCCAGCAGGAATGCGCCGATCCGCGAATTACGACTGTGCCCCCCTCGTGTTTGTTTACAAAGTTTTTGCAATTACTGGTTGTAAGTGCTCCTTCGCAAGGCATAAAATGCACGCTGAGCTAGCAATACCAGAACTATCCAATTCTTTTTGCATCGGTTGCACTCGTATTTGTTCACCAACTGCAACTTCTTTGCAAGAAGGACCGTAGATGCTACGTTTTCTGCCTGCGCCGGATATACACCCAAGTGGCGCCGACAGGTGCCGGCTGCGCTCACTAGACAGGGTAACATATCGACGCTTCCTGCTCAATGGGCACTCGCCTCGTGATGCAAGCAGTCACCGATTGGAGAACTACACTTAATGGCGACATGCAATCGGTAAAGCTTATGAATGAGCGCTCCGTAATTGTCTAAGCTCTAGACCCGAACCCTATGTACTCGCGCTAGGCATACTCGTTGCTGAACGGGCCTGCAGTTCGGCACTGAAAAACATTTCTTTCCAAGGTCATTGCTGACGAAAAGGGGGAATATATAAAGTGCAGGTTCTTGCTTTCCTTTTTCTAACACGGTTAAGCTACAGATAAGCGCAGCTGTTCAAGCCGTTCTGGTATCGGTTGTCAAGTTCTCGCTCGGCCTCCGATTCGACCGAGACATTGGTTGACCATCTGCTGGTAAGTTCTATCAGCGTCGCGGGGCCGAAAATCTCACACTAGGTGGTAGGCGACTGTTGGTCGTTCTGGCGTCGTCGCCGCTCTAATGCGAAAGATCCGTGCGTCGATAAGATAAAGGTCTTATAACCATGCAGCCCACTGACTGTTACCGTGGCTAATGCTGAATAAAACATGCCTTACTTTATATCGCTTTCAAGGGGTAACATCTTCATCAAAAACTTCTTCATGAGAGATGACCACTCTGTCAATCCTTCCACCCCTAAGAAAAGAGAGATCTGTTCTTTTCTATTGCAGCCTGATTGCAGACAACGCTCCGCCTCGTATCCTTTGTGACGTCACACCAGCATTTCAAATGGAGGTCGCTCCCGGTCGGAGGAGCATCCGGATTCCAATTTCTATCCCGTTTGTTTTTTTTTTTTAAATATGCGCCATGCGCTAGACACTAAACATTTGCGACTAGAATCATAGAATGTATATTGCCAGGGGGCGCTCGCAGCGAAAGACGTTGAAGTGGCGCTCGGAGAAAAAGGACGAAGTGAATCGGCTCCGGACAAGAAGGACGTACCTAAAGCTTGGACCTTATAATTCCACCTGCACCGGCTCTGATAGCCTAGCCCTACTCGCCAATATCGTGACAAATCTGGTGGAGGTCAGGTCTGATGTCCCGTACCCCTCCGCTAAGCAGGAGTGCTGGTCATATATTCGAAGAAACCCCTGTTCACCGCACCAGCCGCAGGTAACGAGGCGTACCACCTGAGTTTTCCCCATCGGCTATGACTACCGGCAGCCACGACGTCGTCGCAATGCCTGGAGCGGCCCCTACTTACGTGACGATTCAGAACCCCCGCGTCCCAAAGACCTTTCACGGGGACACCTATGAAGACGTCGACGACTGGTTGCAGCACTACGAAAGGGTAGCTACCTTCAACCTCTGGGATGACGCCGCCCGGCTTCGCAACGTCTACTTCAGCCTTGAAGATGGCGCTCGGACATGGTTCGAGAACCATGAAGACCAGCTGTCATCCTGGAGTGAGTTCAAGCGTCATCTTGCGGCTGCTTACGGTAGCTCAGATCGCCGCGAACGGGCCGAACGCGCTCTCCAATCTCGGGTTCAAATGCCCAACGAGACGGTCGCGGCATATATCGAAGACATGACACGCCTCTTCAAGCGGCCAGACCCTACAATGTCCGAGGACAAAAAGCTGCGCTACCTTATGCTTGGCGTTAAAGAGCAGCTTTTTGCTGGCCTGGTGCGCAGCCCACCGAAAACTGTCACAGAATTCCTTGCGGAAACATCCACAATAGAAAGAGTGCTTCAGCAGCGAGCTTCGGCACAGAATCGTACCGTCCACGCCACCTCCGTCTCTGCCGAGTTGCCATCGCATGGCATGGACGCATCGGCGCTACGTGAGCTCGTACGTTCGATTGTGTGCGACGAACTCAGACTGCTGTATGGCGCACATCAACCAGCTTCTACTTCCATTGCGAGCGTTGTCCACGACGAAGTGCAGCAAGCGCTCCGGCCTCCGTTTCCAAGCGGTGAGCCTCACCCTGCTCCTCCCCTTACGCCACCTGAGTGCCAGCGTCCCACATACGCCGAGGTGCTACAATACTCGCCACCCCAGTCGCCGACCCTAATTCCTGCTAACGTAGCTGCACCAACAACACCGGCCCCCGTGATCCAGTACGTAACGGATTCCCGAGAGTCTAGACGGAAAGCAGACGAGTGGCGTACCCCCGACCGACGGCCTTTATGCTTTCACTGCGGCGAACCAGGACATGTCTATCGGCGCTGTCTCTACCGTCGACTGGGCCTCGAAGGTTTTTCCGCCGATTCTCCGCGGCCTCGCTACGGCGAACGGCCCCGAGCCGTTGAAGATTTCCTCAATGACCAGCGCCGTGGTGTTCCGTCTCGTCTGCGGCAATCTCGATCACCGTCGCCCAGGGCTCGCCCTTCGCCATCTGCTGCGAGGTCCTCATGGGCAGCGCAGGGCCGATTGCCCAGCCCCCACCGGGAAAACTGAAACCAGCGAACTTCGGGGGTAGGCTCGCTGGACATCGCTGCGCGGGAGACCCCCCATCGACGCGGACACGGAAACTCTACGAATCGACATTGGAAAAGTCCGCGGTTGTCGATTATAACGCTACCTCGACGCCACCACCACGCACCCGCAACGACGACGAATTGCCGGTGGAACCGACGACGCACCAACACACCCGCAACAACGACGAATTGCCGGTGAAACATACAACGCAACAATGCACCCGCAACAACGACGAATTGCCGGTGAAACAGACGACGCAACAACGCACCCGCAACAACGACGCATTGCCGGTGGAACAGATGACACGACAACGCACCCGCAACGACGAAGAATTGCCGGTGGAACGGACACCGCAACAACGCGCCTGCAACAACGACGAATTGCAGGTGAAGCATACCGCGTACACCGACGCAGAGCACTCAAACACTCAGAAGCCTGATATTCGCGAGAAGCTGTCGTTGGACATGCCAGTAATACTGGATGGTCGCCATGTTCGAGCTTTGTTGGATACTGGCGCTGATTATTCTATTTTGAGCAGCCAGTTTGCCACGATTCTCAAGAAGGTTTTGACTCCGTGGGCTGGCACACACGTTCGCACTGCGGGTGGTCATCTGGTTACTCCTCTAGGCATGTGCACGGCCAGGGTTCAAATTCAAGAGCCGACATTTGTGGTAAGCTGCCTCGTTCTGAAAAGCTGCTCACGTGACCTAATTCTGGGCGTAGATTTTCTTCGGGAATATGGCGCAATTATTGACCTCCGGGATTTTGAGGTCTCGTTTTCAACTGAGAAAGCAGTGGCGCTCAGCAGTACACAGCGACCACTCAATGTGCTTTGAGTTTATGCGGACATTGTCACGCTGCCACCCCGAACCAGCACCTTCGTTAATGTCAAATGCAATGCACTTCACGATGGTGATGCAATAGTCGAAACTAACCTCTCGTTACTGTTGACGCAGGGAGTCTGTGTGGCTCGCAGTTTGATCCATCTTAACTGTGGCCAGTCCAAGGTACTTGTTACCAATTTTTCGCACGAGTATCGACACCTTTTTCGGAATACTTCCGTAGCTTTCGCGGAACGCATATCTGAAGTCTCCGAGTGCTTGTCCACAGAAACCGTGCCACCGCCCATATCCCTCGACAACCTCGATATTAGCTCAGGGCTATCGGTGAGCCAGCGTGAACAGCTGTTTTCATTGTTAATCGAATTCAGAGAGTGTTTTTCATCATCGTCAAAAGTGCATCAGACTCCCATTGCCAAGCACCAGATCGTGACGTTCGATGATGTCCGCCCAATTCACCAGCACCCCTACCACGTCTCTTCGACCGAGCACGAAGTTATTAAGTCACAAGTTAAACAAATGCTCGAAGATGATGTTATCCAGCCTTCAAATAGCCCATGGTCCTCCCCAGTCGTTCTAGTTAAAAAGAAAGACGGCACGTTACGTTTTTGCGTCGATTACCGCAAGCTGAACGCCGTAACCAAGAAGGATGTATACCCCTTGCCGCGGATTGACGACTCTCTCGACCGCCTTCGGCGTGCGAAGTACTTTTCGTCAATCGATCTAAAAAGTGGCTATTGGCAGATTGAGGTAGATGAGCGAGATCGTGAAAAAACGGCCTTTGTCACACCCGACGGACTTCACGAATTTAAAGTTCTACCTTTCGGACTTTGTTCCGCGCCGGCCACATTTCAGCGGATGATGGACACTGTCCTCGCCGGGCTTAAATGGCAGTGTTGCCTAGTCTACCTAGATGACGTGGTGGTCTTCGCAGAATCGTTTTCACAACATCTTAAACGCCTGCGGTCAGTACTCGAAGCCCTTCGATCCGCTAACTTGACGCTTAAGCCACAGAAATGTCACTTTGGCTACCAAGAGCTTAAATTCCTCGGTCATGTCGTAAGCGCTGCCGGCGTGAAGCCCGACCCTGACAAGCTTACTGCTGTTGCGAAATTTCCGATTCCACGTGACAAGAAAGCTGTTCGCAGATTTCTCGGCTTGTGCAGTTATTACCGCCGTTTTATCGATAACTTCGCTGATCTTGCTGAACCGCTGACTCGGCTCACCCGGGGAGACACCCCTTTTGTTTGTAGTCACGAGCAAGAAGCTGCTTTTAGCGAGTTGCGTCTCCGTCTCCAATCGCCGCCTATTCTAGCCCATTTCGATGAGCACGGTGAAACAGAAATCCACACTGACGCCAGTAGCATTGGCCTTGGGGCGGTTCTCGTGCAACGTCAAGAGGGTGTGGAACGAGTCGTCGCCTATGCCAGCCGTGCTTTATCCCGCGCCGAGATGAACTATTCAACTACTGAGAAGGAATGCCTCGCCATAATTTGGGCGGCTGCAAAATTTCGTCCCTTCCTTTATGGTCGCCCATTTAAAGTGGTCACTGACCACCATTCCTTGTGTTGGCTGGCCAACCTGCGTGACCCATGCGGCCGCCTGGCGCGATGGAGCCTTCGCCTACAGGAGTTTGACCTTACTATAGTCTACAAGTCCGGACATAAACATGAAGATGCTGACGCGCTCTCTCGTGCGCCCGTCGAGCTCGCTTCGCCACATACGGGTGACTCTGGCAGTTTTCTCGGAGCTGTTGATGCTTCAGATATGTCTCATCAGCAGCGTGCTGATCCAGAGTTACGAGCCCTGATCGATTATTTAGAAGGTCAGCCAGCCACAATACCTAAGTGCTTTTCTCGGAGCCTCTCAACTTTCTGCCTGAGAAGTGGTGTACTCTATAAGCACAGCTCTAGATCCGATTCGAGAACCTACCTCCTCGTGGTACCCGCAGCTCTGCGAGAGGAAATCCTTTCCGCGTGCCACGATGAACCAACTTCTGGTCACTTGGGCTATACTCGCACACTTGCTAGAATACGAAAAACATTCTACTGGCCTAACCTTGCAACTGTCGTTAAGCGCTATGTTAATAGCTGTCGGCAATGTCAGCGTCGGAAGGTTCCGCAATCAAAGTCTGCAGGCCTTCTCGTGCCCATAATACCACCACGCGCACCGTTTGATCAAGTCGGCATGGACCTTCTCGGTCCTTTCCCTCGATCCTCAGGGGGCAACCGCTGGATAATCATCGCCACAGACTACCCGACTCGATATGCCGAGACCAAAGCGTTACCTAGTGGTACAGCATCGGAGGTTGCCCATTTCTTTGTACACCGGATCATGCTGCGGCACGGTGCTCCGACCTGTATTATTACTGACAGAGGGACTGCCTTTACTTCACAAATGATGGCCGAAGTTTTTCATCTCAGCGGTACGGCGCATCGAAAAGCTACTGCTTACCATCCGCAGACCAATAAGCTGAATGAAAGGCTTAATAAGACCATTGCGGACATGCTGGCGATGTATGTCGACGCCCAGCACAAGACTTGGGATGCTATCCTACCATATGTGACATTCGCGTACAATACGGCAGTCCAAGAGACGACACGCTTCACGCCGTTTCGCCTAGTTTACGGCAGAGAGGTTCGGACGATGCTGGACGCAATGCTCCCTTGCGAAACAGATACCGAGCTTTCTACTGACGCCGAACACTTTGCCCAACATGCTGAGCAAGCACGCCAACTAGCACGCGTCCACATCGCCCAGCAACAGGACAAGGATTCACGCCGGTACAACCTCCGCCACAAACAAGCTTCCTACAACACCGGGGACCAGGTGTGGGTGTGGACTCCTGTTCGACGCCGTGGCCTATCAGAAAAGCTGATTTGCTGTTACTTCGGACCATATAAAGTCTTGCGGCGCCTCAGCGACGTTAACTATGAGGTCCTCCCAGATGGCCCAGAGCAGAGAGGCCGTCGGCTACCTCGTCCAGAGACAGTTCATGTCCTACGCATGAAGCCGTATTTTACGCGGTAACTGAAAGACGGCATCTGCAAACTTTTTTTTCGCTTGCTTTTGTCCACCTGTGTGCACGTGTGCCGTGTGCGTCACGCTTAAGGAGGGAGGAATGCCAGGGGGCGCTCGCAGCGAAAGACGTTGAAGTGGCGCTCGGAGAAAAAGGACGAAGTGAATCGGCTCCGGACTAGAAGGACGTACCTAAAACTTGGACTTTATAATTCCACCTGCACCGGCTCTGATAGCCTAGCCCTAGTCGCCAATATCGTGACAATATTATTCATATAAGTATAAAACTGCAAAACACTGAATGACCCTGTCATCGCCCCTTTAATACGAACCTCAGGGATTCGCAACTCCTAGCTTTGAGCTATGCAATGCTCGGAAGATCAGTGGAGGAGATGTATGATAATACGAGAATATCAGAATATGAGAATATGAGAATACGAGAATATCAGAAAACAATTTGAAAGCCACGAGGTGTTGCCCCCGCACAACCGATGAGTACAGATGGGTTACATGAAAGTTGCCAGAAAAAAATATTATATTTATGCGACTATTATATGTATGTGTTTAATAAAATTTAATTAGCATTCCCCCCTTCATGGATCACTGCCTTGTCGTGGCGGAGGGGCTTGCGAAACTCGATGAAGTCGTGAGCTCTGCTGTGTAGGGCCACCCAAGATAGACAGGTCACGGCAGAGAGTTCTGAAAAAATGTGATTCACTGGAGAAGGTAATGGCAACCCACTCCAGTATTTCCTGCCAAGAAAACCCTATGGCCAGTCACAATACCATTAATGATATGGCGCCGGAAGATGAGCCCCCCAGGTGTGGCGTCCCATATGTTACTGGGGATGAACAAAGGGCGATTCCTAGTAGCTCCAGGACGAATGAAGCGGCTGGGCTAAAGCCAAAAGGACGCTCAGTTGTGGATGTGTCGGGAAGCGACCGGAAAGTCCGATGTTGCAAGGAGATGTATCACATAGCAACATGGAATGTAAGATCTATGACGCAAGGTAAACTGGATATTGTCAAGCGAGAAATGGACAGATTGAACATTGATATCTTGGGTATCAGCGAGCTCAAGTGGACCGGAATGGGAGAATTTAACTCCGGCGACCATTATGTCTTTTATTGTGGGCACTAATCCAAGAGAAGGAATGGGGTCGCTCTCATAGTAAACAGAAGAATGGGCAAAGCAGTGCTAGGGTACAACCCCAAAAACGACCGAATGATTTCACTTCGGATCCAAGGTCACCCTTTCAACATAACAGTTATCCAAGTGTATGCACCGACCACTACTGCTGAAGAAGCTGACGTTGAGAGATTTTATGCGGACCTACAATGCCTTTTAGACCGCACCCCATCATCAGACGTCGTTTTTCTCATAGGAGACTGGAATGCTAAGGTAGGGAGTGAAGAAATATCCGGAATTACAGGCAAGTTCGATCTTGGTGAGCCAAATGAAGCTGGGCAGAGGCTAGTAGAGTTTTGTCAAGAAAGCAACCTGACCATAGCGAATACTCATTTTCAACAGCACAAGAGGCGCCTGTACACATGGACTTCGCCGGACGGTCTGTACAGGAATCAGATCGATTATATTATTTGCCGACAGAGATGGAGAAGCGCTATACAAGCAGTAAAAACAAGGCCTGGGGCCGATTGTGGCACCGATCATCAGCTTCTTGTTGCCAAGTTTAAGCTTCGATTGAGGAAAACGCAGAAAACTAGAACACCTTTCAGGTATAATCTGGATCAAGTTCCTTTAGAATATGCTGTGGAAGTGAGGAATCGATTTCAAGAATTAGATCTAGAAGACAAAGAGCCCGAAGAGATGTGGACTGTTGTTCGTGATATAATACAAGAAGTTGCTACTAAGGTAGTTCCAAAGCAAAAGAAATGCAAGAAAGCAAACTGGTTATCTGAAGAGGCTTTGCAAATAGCTGAGGAAAGGAGGATGGCAAAAGTTATGGGGGAAAGAGAAAGGTACAATGTTCTCAATGCGGATTTTCAGAAAATAGCAAGGAGAGATAAGAATGCCTTCCTGAACATACAGTGCCAAGCAGTTGAGGACAACAGCCAATTAAGGAACACAAGAGCTCTGTATAAGACAATCAAAGATATCAAAGGAAGCTTCTGTGCTAAGATGGGCGTGATAAAGGACAAACGAGGCAAGGACCTCACTGAAGCCGCAGAGGTAAAGAAGAGGTGGCAGGAATACACAGAAGAACTGTACAAGAAGGACCCGAATGTGCAAACCCAACATAAGACGGTTGTGATCACTGATCTCGAGCCGGGCATCCTGAAGAGTGAAGTTGAATGGGCCTTAGCCAGCCTTGCTAAGAACAAAGCTAGCGGAATTGATAGCATTCCAGCTGAGTTGCTTCAAAACCTCAACCATGACGCTGTTAACATTCTGCATACATTATGTCAGAAGATTTGGACAACCCTGCAGTGGCCGCAGGATTGGAGGAGGTCAGTTTACATCCCCATTCCAAAGAAAGGCAGTGCCAAAGATTGTTCCAACTACCGCACGATCGCGCTTATTTCGCATGCTAGCAAGGTGATGTTGAAAATCCTCCAAGGTAGGCTGCAGCAGTATGTGGATCGGGAGCTTCCGGACGTGCAATCTGGGTTTCGCAAGGGCAGAGGAACTAGAGACCAAGTTGCCAACCTTCGCTGGATCATGAAAAAAGCAAGACAGTTCCAGAAAACCATCTACTTCTGCTTTATTGATTATGCGAAAGCGTTTGACTGCGTAGATCACAGCAGATTGTGGCAAGCTCTCCAAGAGATGGGAGTTCCAATTCACCTCATCTGTCTCCTCAGGAACCTGTATGAAGGGCAAGAGGCCACAGTCAGAACTGGGCATGGTCTTACTGATTGGTTTCCGATTGAGAAAGGAGTGAGGCAAGGCTGCATACTGTCGCCCTGCCTATTTAACCTATATGCAGAGTGCATCATGAGGAAGACCGGTCTGGACGAGTCTTCAGCTGGAGTGAAGATTGCTGGAAAACATATCAACAACCTTAGATATGCGGATGATACCACTTTAATGGCAGAAAGTGAAGCGGAACTCAAGAGACTTCTGATGCGCGTACAAGAAGAGAGTGAGAAGTTTGGGCTTAAACTGAACATTAAAAATACAAAGATCATGGCGTCTTGCCCTATCAAGTCCTGGAGCATCAAGGGACAAGTAGTGGAAGCTGTGACAGATTTTCTCTTCTTGGGCTCCAAGATTACCTCGGAAGGAGACTGCAGCCATGAAATTAGGAGACGCCTGCTTCTGGGAAAGAGAGCAATGGTTAGCCTTGACCGCCTAGTAAAGAGCAGAGACATTAGTCTGCCAACCAAGATCCGTATAACTCGTGCTATGGTCTTTCCAGTTGTGATGTATGGATGCGAGAGTTGGACTGTGAAAAAGGCTGACCGCCGAAGAATTGACGCGTTTGAATTGTGGTGCTGGCGAAGACTCTTGAGAGTTCCTTGGACTGCCAGAAGATCAAATCAGTCAATTTTGTCGACCATAAACCCTGACTGCTCATTGGAGGGTCAAATTCTAAAGTTAAAGCTCAGCTACTTTGGTCATCTGATGAGAAGAGAGGAGTCGCTGGAGAAAGATTTGATGTTGGGAAAGGTTGAGGGTCGCCGGAGAAGGGGTAGGCAGCGAACGCGATGGTTAGATGGCATCCTCGAGGCACTGCAGATAAAGTTATGTGATGTTAGGAAGATAGTGAGAGACCGGAAAGCGTGGCGTGACATGGTCAATAGGGTCACGAAGAGTCGGACACGACTGAACGACTGAACTGAACTGAACTGAATTAGCATTCCGCAATGCAAATTAATAAGAGAAAAAGACAGCACGATTTTATACCACTACTAAGTATGCTGATATTTTTTTAAGGACATAACAACCAAATTTTAAGAAGAGTATTCACATGTACAACTGCATTTGTTTTAACGACACTATGGCTGTAGGGAAGCGAAAAAAAAAAACATTTGTCTTCTGTACAATGCGCACAAAAGTGGGATTGTAAAGTTTCCGCGAATTATGTTTCATACATTTATGGCTTTTCAGTAACCTAACCTAATCAATATTTAAAAGGCACATTTCTTTAAAACATTTCAATACAGAGCACACAAACATGCCCAGTTGCCTTGGAGAATAGTTGCATGCCTGTGAAATAAAACCAGAGTTTAAGTTTGTTGAATCATATATATATATATATATATATATATATATATATATATATATATATATATATATATATATATATATATATATATATATATATATATATATATATATATATATATATATATATTTCTTGTCCGCTGCGAGGAACTGTTAAGTATTAAAAGAAATGCGGATAAATATACTAAAGGATACGACTAAATAACCTGATGAAACATTTTGCCAGATTATGATATTTCATCATTGCTTGCCCCCTCCAACCTTGCGACTTATTTAGAGCTAAAATTTTTTTGTTCTTCCTGGCTATTCTGGCTAGGTAACATTGTTGTGTTCTTCTTGGCTATTCTGGCTAGTAAAATGTTTGGAGCTGAGTCTAGTGGAGTTGGAAAATATGCTCAGATGAAGGTGCTTTCTGATGAATGTGCTATATATATATATATATATATATATTGTGAACCCTCTGTGAACGTTCTTTAATTTGTACATGCCATGATCTTCCTATTTCATTTGTACATACCATCATCATCGTCCCGCGGCGCCGGTTCTGGCGCGCGCCTGGGTTTTGTCATCGGAGTAAAACGCCAGACACGGCATCCCTTGCTTTGCCGTCTCGACCTGGCCTTCTTCCACAAGTTCGGCGTGAGTTTAGAATTGATAGTCTTTGCAAGAACAGAAAGAGAGATGTCTGACGAAACGCGTTGCTGAGGCGGAGGGGCGGTGAGCACCATCAGGGAACAAGGTTGAACATCCACCCTGCAATGCAGAGAAGTTCCTGTTGGGAGCACGAGGGATTCACGTGAAGTGTTAGTGGCCACTACTGTCGCTGAGCCGTTGTGGAACCGGACAAGACTTGACGGGAAGGCGATGCCGCGTGCAAGATGAACATATGATGGTGCTATGAGTACGTCCCCGTCAGTTATGTGGTCAGAAACAACAGTAAGCAGTTTTTCGCACTGAGGAGGCAAAACAGTATCAGCGGCGGCAACGAGGGGATGATGTCGTTCAGAAAAGTCAGATGAAAAATCGCTGTCTGTCATATGGATAACACGCTCACCACAAGAAATTAGCGCTGAAGCGGTTGACAAAAAATCTCATCCAAAAATCATCAGATGCGCACAAGCTGAGAGCCCAGCAAACTGCACATGATGGTGGATGCCGTCGATAACAACTCGTACAGTGCACTTCGCTGAAGGGCGCAAAGGGACGTCATTGGCTCCACGGAGTTCAGGCCCATACTATGGTGTTGTCACTTTTCGCAAACGGTAGCACAAAACAGCGTGAATGACAGAAATTGCAGCCCTGTATTAATCAAAGCTTCAACCGGTAAACCTTCAGCGATAACAGCAATCACGTTATACGGGCGATCAGGAGGACTTTTAGTAAGTTCGCAGAGTGCAGCTTGACCTCCGGAAACTGCAACACTTAGTTTTCGGGATGGTGGACAGGGAGAGTGGTTGCGGGGCGGAGAGGGGAAAATGAGCAGCGGTATGGGAAAGGGTCCGGCGCCGAAATACATGGGCGCCATTTGGTTCAGACGAGGATACCGGCGGTGGAGAGGATCGACGAGGTGGGCTGGGAATAGGTCGCCGCTGATAATATGAGGGTACGTCACTTTCGAAGGTGTCGTAACCACTCCGCTCATTCTGAATGCTTCGACGACAGAAGCGGGATATATGCCCTCGGATTGCATTGTAGCAGCACACTGGGCGAGAGGGGCGCCAAAGTGCGTAATAGGGTGGCGTAGGCTGAGCCGTCGTAGCGGCGTTGTTGTTGTTGTAGGGCGGTGCCAGTTGGGGCGGCTTAACATAAGAAGGGGGTGTTGCTGCGACGAGTGCGTAAGTCGATGCTGGGTGGGGAGCAGGAGGGTAGGACACCATAGGCCGAGTGATTGTTGCCAGCTCATCTTTAATGATGTTGCGGAGACCGGCGTCATTAGAAGGTACCGAAGAATGATCGCACCCGTGTTGACTGACAGACTTGAGGGCTTGGAGCTCCTCCCGGATGATGGCTCGAATCAGTGCCCGCAGATCTGGGTCAGCAGAGGTCGGGCCAGTAGCAATGCCGAACTGCAATCGGGAGGACTGCAGCTGGTCGACACGTTGGCAGGTCGCAATAAATGCGTAAACAGTAGAAGGATTCTGGGCAATCAGGGTGTTATATGCCACTGAATTAATTCCCTTCAAGATGTGGTGTACGCGTTCAGGTTCCGGCATGGTGGGACTAATACGCCGGCAAAGTGCAAGTATGGCCTCTATGTAAGACGCGTACGACTCATCGGGACCTTGGAGGCGAGAGGCGCGCTTATTCTTCGCGACCTCAGTCCGAACTGCTGGGTCCGCAAAATATTGGCGGAACTGCTGCTTGAACGTGGTCCAGTTAGTGGTGTGGGGTTCGCGGTTAATAAAATAGGTTCTGGCGACCTCAGTGAGGTAGAAAGAAACTTTCAGAAATTTTAGAGCATCGTCCCACCGGTTGTGGTTGCTGTAGCGTTCATAGGTGTCCAGCCAGTCTTCGACGTCTTCATCGCGACGACCAGCGAACAGCGGCGGGTCGCGTTTTCATGTGGCCACAGTCGGAGGGGGTGGTGCAGCCGAGGTAGAGGGTGCTGCCGATTCGTGGGTACTCTCGGTAGTCATAACGATGGTGGCAGGCGGTAAACAGCGACCGGAACGTAGCTCCAGCGAGAGGCTGGGCACAAAACAGCAAGGGGATCAAGTCCTACCTCCACCACTTGTGGAAAAAGGCCAGGACGAGACGGCAAGGCAAGGGATGCCGTGTCTGGCGTTTTACTTCGATGACAAAACCCAGGCGCGCGCCGGAGCCGGCGCCGCGGGACGATGATGATGGTATGTACAAATGAAAGAGGAAGATCATGGCATGCACAAATTAACAAATTAAAGAAACGTTCACAGAAGGCTCACAATATATATATATATATATATATATAAATATATATATATATATATATATATATATATAAGGGGAAATGAAGGTGCTCGTTATAATACATGAAGGAAAGAAGCCAACAGTCGGCGAGGCCGAGGAAAGCGCTTTCCTTGGCCTCGCCGACTGTTGGCTTCTTTCCTTCACATATATATATATATATATATATATATATATATATATATATATGTATATATATATATATATATATATATATATATATATATATATATATATATATATATATGTATATACATTGCGGATATCGAACGCTTTCACGGCAGCTGGTTAAAGTAGTATGCTAAGAGAGGCAAATTTATAAAAGGATGTATACCGTACAAGAAATTTCGCTGTAAACATTTTTCAATCATTAATACAGCCACATCGGTCCAAATCACATTCTCTTTTATTTTTGCATTCAAAATTACAGAAGCCTTCAAATGTTACACAAGTGTGTGATCTACCTTGTCGAGTGTGGCGTGTATCATGAGGAACATATTAGGCAAACAGAAACTTTATTCCGATTAAGAATAAATAACCACCGGGCACAAATACAATCACTGCCAAGTCTTCCTATCTCGAGACATATAAGCACAAAAGGGCATTCGTTTGACTCCTTCTGGGCGACGTATAATGCAGTCAGGCTTACCAACACATTATTACAAGGCAGATTGTTAGTCATACGTATTATAATAATTCAGTACCTTGAATGCTGGCATTAATGAGAGTGCTGGTAATCTCTCCTTTCTTTCCACCTGAATTCCAACTGATGTGATCATTGTCTCTGGAACCTGGGTTTATGTGCTTCTGATCTTCATTTTTATGCACAGTAATCGTTGGTGTTTATTTATTTGTCTATTTATTTGTGTATTCATTCAATGACGCGGAACACTTGCTTATTGTTGAGTGGCACCCTCTGATGTATGTTTATACAGTGGCAATTTGTTTCGATTTTGGACGCTGCCCCACTGAGTGAAATTCTTACTTAAGAAAATGCGGTGCTTTCTTTTGTATTTTTTTCGAACAGCTTCAATTCATTATGGCGTATTTACTTCCAAAAAGTTGTATATACTTTTCTTTTTTACTGTTGGTGTCCTTATATTTTATGTGCAGTTATAACCGCTTCAACTGGTCTACGCGATGTGTTGGTGTGTTTGGTACCTTGTGCTTTCATGCTTTTTAGAATTTATGTAAATGTATGCCACTCCTGCTTGGGCGCTCAGCCTGCAGTATGTTCAAAATAAATAAAATAAAATAAGTAAATACTGCGTGTAAATTGATATGTTCGTTTATGCTTACCGCTTTAGCCTTGTTTTTGCTCCTTCTTCGTTTTACTTCCTAGATTTCATTTCCGCCCGTGCACTGAACATCCACGAAGATCATGTTACCTGCTTTATCTGCCGTATGGTACACCTGTGCCTTGTTGCTGCACCCCACCAGTACAAAGGCGCCGGATAGGATAGGATAGGACAGGATAGGAAATACGTTAATTTCTCTAGGAAGGTGTTGTACTAGTAGCAGAAGAGGTCCATCTTCCGTCATCTCACAGGGCCGGTGCCCCTATTCCACTGATCCGCTGATCTTCGCTGCTCGTTGGGCATCCTGGATCAGACCTAGTTGACAATCCAGATCGCCGCTAGAGAGCCGGCTCTCTCACTGTTCCGCACTCGGGTCTTTACGAAAGCTATCGTTATTTCTACACTGCCACGTGATGTGGTATAACGAAGGTTATACCACACCAAGGGCAGGTGTCCCGATATCGCGACGGGTAAAAAGGCGCCGGAAAACCCTGCACTCAACACAAATGTGTACACCCAGCGAGACTCCCCGTCTGCCTCTTCGGTTGTTCACCACCTACTCTGATTGTTTATTGCTCGTTCCCCCTCTTTTGCGCGCGTGTGCTGATTAGCGGTGGTCGCCCCCTTTTTACGTTCGCGTGGCGACGAAATGCTCCTACGTGTCCATGTTTCTTTCCCCACCCCACTCGTCCATTTTCCCCAGTATTTTGCTTTCTCTACCTTCTGTTGGTGTCATTATCAAGGCGCCTGAGCGCACTGTAAACACATCCATGAGAAAGGTCGTGCTACGGTCGAAACATTGAAATAATTCTGTTTTAAGTTTTTCAATTTCACTCTCAGAGAGCATATATATATATATATATATACATTAAAATCATCCGAGAGACTGCTGAACGGCAAACAAAGCTTACACCCTGACCCTTGACTGGACATTAGAAAAATGAGTTTCCTACTCGTCAGAGTAAACCTCTCAAGCCTGAAAATTTGATTTCCAAGAAAGTGTCCATGCGCATATATGTCGCCAGCCGGATCCTGGCGCGGCAACACCATTTTTTGGCAGTGTCATAGTAATCAGTATACAGATAGCAGCACTGTATGCAAAATAAGTTTCGTGGTGCCTCAAAATACGGTCGCACAAGGACATTTAGTGCCGGCGTACATGAATCTTCACTCAATACTATCGATTTTCTGTAACCTGGCCTTTTCTAGAGCCGTGCCTTTCTTGTGACTGGTACGGCTTCACATAAGCTGCGCGAGGCATGCCAGCGAAGATTGAGTGCTCTGGACTCTGCTTTTGAATCGCCTCTTAATTACTTTTCTGTCTGAAGAAAACCGGAGAGAAGGTGACGCCCCTGGGCCGATGCTATAGCGTGGGGAAAGTGTGTACATTCGATGCTGCACCCTGGTAGTCACTAGTTGGGGCAGTTATGACTGTGACACAGCAAGCACCCGCAAGAAACATGCTCTACATGGACACTTGGCCAAGGTCGCACACTTTGTAGTAGCTGGAAACGTGTTCCCACTTCAAGCATCACAGTCTCTTGAACATTCTTTTCTGGGTAAATAACTTCCCCGTTGTTGTGAGCTGGACACATGTTCGCAAGGACGTAACTACTGTCCCAAATTCAATGGTGGTTTTGTTTTGGTGTCTAGTCGTTTGATCAACCGATTCTTTTGTCATTGAGTCTAGTAAATTTTTGTGCCGCACTGTAGCTATTATAAATGTAAAAGTGGGCAATAAGCTTGTTAGAGTTAGTGTAGAAAAGAATAATCAGAATGAGCTGCCTTCGCTTTTCACGTACTGTAATCAATGTGACATTATAAGTGGAAGTAGATTTACTGCCAATATATTTGAAAAAATTGTGTGAAAATATTTAGGGGAAACGGCCCAACTCTGGTGACTACATTCAAGCAGATGTTTACTCCTACTTGTATTTATTGTCCTAATGCAATTACTCCAGTTCGTTATTCATTGCACGTTTGATGTTAAAGCTGACATGAGTGGTTGTTGACCAAGCATCACCAACAATTTTCATCTTTCGTAAAATACGCAGATAAATGTATGTGAACTAACCGTACTGTTCTCGATGGCTCATTTAGTATTTCACATAATGTTTGTTTTGTTCACGGTACATAATGGGTTTAGTAGAAATTTTACTATATTTCTGAGCAAACCTCATCTTCGCTTCTCAAAGTACGATCATATTGCACTTGCTACCTGCGATGGCCCTATGAGACCACATGAATATATTTGGTTGCAGCATAATCCATGGTCGGTGACTCTATGGACACTGAAATCTCCTGCCAACTTTGCGACGTATTTAGTGAAAAGCATGATGTACGCCATAAACACAAATGTTCTTGCAGTAAACATGGGCGAAAAGCAATCTGAATGTCTTTACAAAGCTGTATTTTCGCCAAGTTTCTTCATCTTAATCTCTTGGTTAGAGATGACCCATGATTTCGAAGCTAAAAAAATTTTTGGGAACTATTTGAGACAACTACAGGCAACTTTCTGTGCATGCAGCATCACTGAAAGACACGGCCTTGCTCTCTTGAGAGATATAGCAGCTGTGTACCCACTTGGGCACTTCAGTGTAGTCTTTTCGGCAGCTGAAGGCCACATTGAGGGTTTACAGAGCAGTATTGCGAGCTTGCAGAAGCACAGAAAATTTCGAAACAGCGTTGTTAACGTCGGATGTCATGAAATCAAAAGCATGAAGAACCTCGCTCCAAAGTATTGTCCGGTATACACGGAAGTAGTCTTCAAATCGCTCCGTTTATATAATGTAACCGTGAAGCGACGATTCTTAAAAAGTAATGACAATTTATTACATGAGCTCAGAAGAGGCAGCATTGATATCTTGGGAAATTTAGCCGTGGTCACACAGAACTTCGTACCGTTTCTCGCCATGCCCCCCTCCATTGTGCACACGCAGGAAACTTTCTACGTTAAGCGCAGCGGCCCTACTCTTGTCTCTTTCTACAACATCCTTTTTGAGTCAAAGCTTGGAATTTGCCTATTGCTGGTAGCTATTGCTGCTTGTGTGGTCGTTAGTGCAGTCGCAGATTATAACGAAGCGCAATCACAGTTCGTGGGAAGTGGACTTTATTCGTTGATGTTCCTGACGGCTTCCTTTTTTGCAACTTCTACACCGATTCCTCGCCAAAGGCGATTTGGAGCAGCGCTGAGCATCCTGTTCACAGTGTGGATCATTGCTATTCTCCCACTATCCAGCTTTTACCGAAGCGAGCTGGTGTCGAGGCTTAGTTTGCGGGCTGCACCAGACGTTGTGGACACACTGGACAAACTGGAAGTGGCGCTGGACAAACGGCAGCTCATTCCTTGCTTCTTAAGGGGCACCGCCGTGGAAAGTATCCTGGCCAAAGGCTATAGCAACAGCTCTATATACAGTAAGCTCCTGTTGGCATACAAGGCACATACGAAAGGAGTTTCCGTTCTAGTCAAAAATGAAAAGTCCTGCCTCTTTTTTGCTCAGGAACGACAGGGCGTCTGCATAATTAGAAGTTACTCAAGCTGCTATATAAAAAAACTGGGATTTGATCTCGTAGAAGCAAGAGAGGTTTTCCATCAGGTTTCGTTAACTACACCAGTCAGGAAGGATTATCCATTTTTGAAAGAGTACCAAACTCTCTTACGTAAAGTGTTCGAAGCGTCGCTGGTTAACCCAGCCAAACAATTGTGGCTCTTTTTGTGCGAACGCGATGCGGCTAAGCTTCAGAGTTCGGACGAACTCATCAATAAACCACATGATCTAATGCATTTCTTTTCACTATTTGTAGCTTTATTAGGCGCATCCACTGTAGTTTTCTTTCTCGAACTGGTATGCTATTTGTTTTCAAATTCCAAGGGTGCAATTGAAGATTGTAGCTTCGTTCAAACGGTCGTCGTGCAAAGTTGCAACATGAGTCTTTTCCTGCGAAAATAAATAGCGCCTCTTGTTTTTGGCAATCAATTGTAAGGTTAGCCTTAAAATATTACCATTAGGCAGAACTCTTGTCTGCAGCTTCGATTAATAAAGCGTAACGTTATAACAGGCGTTCTCATCCAATATTGTGGCAAAATTACAATATTAGGTCAGTCTGCTAGTGGCTATATCTCAGAGGTCTTTACAAACCGTTCTATTCGAAACTTGGCTGCCATTGCGCAGAATTGCAGCAGTTGCCATTCTTCTTCTGATAATGACGTTCATTACTTTGTCTCCAAAGATGCCGCGTGGTCGCCAGCGATATATAATTCCTGATATGGAAATTGGTGCTGTTACTTTGAAGATAGTCTCTCAACTATTAGTGCAGAAACGAAAGAAAGCTCTTCGAACTTCTGAGAACCCCACCTTTGTCGGTAGCTCAAAATATATTCCCTTTCAGAGTATCTGAACACGGAGCGCCATACAATTTCGGAATAATATGGATTTGGTATCACCTGTCGCCACAAGCAAAATCGATACAAATATTCTTGTGTTTTCTTTTATTCATCTAGGCTAATTCGCTTAACCTGCTTATACTACATTGCAGCGATGCTTGTATCATACAGACAAATAATTTTGGAAACATTCTGGAGCACGGGTTTCACCGCTGCTGGAACGAGGAAAATGTCTATAGCGGAATACAAGTGCATATGATGGAGCGAGAGGCAGTGGAAAACCAAAACTCAGTTATCCTTGAAGAGAATAGCCACTGCTTATATGGCTTGTCAATTCCAATGCACCACAACAGTTGATGAAATCAAGGGGTCATAAGGCCTGTAGTTGTATTACGACTGCGAAGATAACGAATAATAATTTTTTTAAAGTTAGGGTAATTCTTACTTCTGTAACCAGTGAGGTCAATCATGCTTTCCTGCATTCTTCACTGAAGCACTTGCCTTCCTCTGGCTTCTCCGGAACGTTAAAGATTTCATTACTGAGCAAAGAAGCCCCTTGAGAATTCATTTCCTTTCCCTTGCAAGGAGAGTTCCTAAGTTCAATTGCATTGTTATGGTGTTCAAGTTATACAACATTGCGATGAGTTTGAAAGGTGAAAGTGCTGGTAAAGTACATTGCTTAATCAATGCAGCACAGCAACGCGCCAAGCTGAGCTGTACTAACCCTGTGTATTTTGGTTTGGTTAGTAGGCAGAGATCTCACTGGAAAGAAAAATCTTCTCTGATCTTGTTGCCATTCCGTTGTATGTTCCAAACATGACTTAAAAACAGTTGTTGTTGGGACAGTTAGTGATCACCTGCCGAAGCCACTGGAGAGTGCGCTAAAATTACGGCAGGAAATAGGTACATAGAATAGAATGATACTAGGATCCTCGTCCTATTCCTTGCGCTCGTAATGTTCTGTGTGCCTCCATTGTGTGTCAAGTTTTAGTGCATTTTACATTCCTTATGTGAACACAAATAATATCGTTTTATTTCAAGGGCCTGATACACCCTTTCGTTTCAAACAAGCCATTTCAAGTGCAGAATTTTAATTTATGAATCCATATATCCATAAACTGAGAAATCAAAAGCGTTGTTGCCTATCCTTCTGCAGTATAATAGTATGTTACGTCCTGTACAAAGAGTGCGTTTACTGCATTTGCAATGTAGGAGAGACCTAATTTCGAGACACCTATCTTAATGTTGCCTTACGGTTCGACTCCCGATTAATGACTTATACAGTTATTACCAATTACCAATGGATCCGAACTAGGTTTCACGCAGATTTAAACACAAATGTTCCTTCACGTGTGCATTGCTTCAGTTGCAGAAAAAATATTTCACTGAGTACACCTCACTATTCCAGGATAATGCTAAGCTCCGAAAAACAAAACTAAATTATTTCTCTATGCCATTATATAAACCTTCTAATTCTATTTTATATCTTTTTGTTTTCAACATTTGCGCCTTTTCCTATTAATCATTTCTATTTCCTCTAGTTCAAGTTGCAGTTCATATTTTTTTACACAGTTTTAGAGCAGGTATTGAATAACAGAGCTTTGACATACTTTAGAAGGATCCCTTTCAATTCTAACGCTCTATTGAATAATGTTGTATTCAATAAATTTAGTAGCGGCTGCTGATTATGAAGTAACCGTCTCGCGATTCATTTGGCGTTGTTGGCTATGAGGTGCGTTGTCTGCAGAAAATGGGAAATATGTAGAATTGATCATGTTCATCTATTTCTGAAAAAGATATTTAATATGAAGAATTTTGGTGCTCGTTGCAACTAGTGTTGTGTGCGCAGTTTCTAACCATTCTCGGCGCTTGAATTGTTTGTTCTATTTCCTCTGAGCTCTCCATCAGAGCATTCGAATTGAAATGAAAAATATCATTGCTTTTTTTAAAAGGCGCTCCATTAGGTATCTGGGATTTCTCAATCTTTACTTAGAGCTCCCTACCTATTCTTTCTGTATAGATGTTATTGCAAACAGCAACGTTGCTGACTTTCTGTCCTTTCACATGACAAAGCACTTTCCCTTCTCAACACTGCCACGGCGGTGCCGCAGCTGGGACGCTTGATTGCTGTAACGTGTGATTTATTATGCTTCATTTATTTCTGAAAGAGCTATTATATGTAAACAATTTCGCTACTCGTTGCAAAGAGTGTTGTGTGTGCAGCGTTTACTCTTTCACGGCTTTTGAACTGCTTGTTCTATTTCCTCGTCCATGGCGCTCATTCTTTGCCATAACGGGGATTTGGTTGCGGTGATCACACATGAACTGAGACGACATAAAAACAGTTGCTTGCCGTGTGTAGTGCAAACAAAATAAAATTTCCATTTACGGACTATTCCACTCTCGTCGCTTTATTTTCACCAGTCGTTCACTGCTGTATTAAGATGGATATAAGACTCTAAGCTTCGCTATTGTGCAAATGCGCAAATACCACAAAATGATTGACCAGACACATACATGTGCCAGTCACTCTAATACACGTTTAGTTAGGAGCTTTCCAGGTAGTTAAAGTGCAAAAGAAATTAGGAGCGTTTCCTTCGCTTCAGGTTACAAAATACGCATGTAACAGTAACATCCAGAGTTCGAATGGCAAGCGAACCATCAAGATTATCAGTGGAACGCTTCTTAAGAGGATTCTAATGGAAATTAAAAATATGAGTGCTTTATAAAAAATATTTCATTACATATTTGCGATCCCTAAATTGTTGCTTGAACGTCTCTAACCTTTTCCTTACACCATAAATAGTATTTTAAAAAGCAAACTTGCTGACTTTATATCTTTTATGATGACCAAAGTATATTCACTTGTGAAAACTGCCACAATGATGCCGTAGCTAAGCTCGAGTTTTGTAACCATTGATGCGGAATCGAATCTAGCTCCAGTGTTCAGCACTTTAAGATTTAGAATACAATTAATGGCCGAATTTTATCTCTCCCTTCATTTCTTTTAATCTCCTCAGGATTCTTTTTTCACCTTTACCTCCCGAATTCCCCTTCCTACACAGAGTAGCATATCAGCGAAATTTCAACTCCGGCTAAAATCTCTGTTATTCATTAAACTCTCCCTCTCTCTTCAGCTTGAGTGTGCAAGAACAATTTTCTTCGCTATTCTTGAATAATGTGCTGCTTTTCACATTAGTGATATTTGTGTATCAAATGTTGTTAGCGTCTGCCCTATGAATCAGCTCTAATGATCATTTTTAGAGCGGTGCATACCAAATGTGTAATGTGTATATTATATGGCACAAATTTGTGCATTGTTGCATGATATATTGAAAAAAATCAAGAAACGATAAGGAAACTTCAATCTAAAATTACCTTATAAAACCACCAGCTAGAGCTAAAACTGTCACACGAAAAGCTTAGGAATCTGGGTTGGCGGCCACCAGTGGTTGCTTGCTAGCACTTCTACTCAAAACATCATGATCTTATGGACGAGCTATTTTTCCTCACCTTATTACATAACTTATATAGCACCGACAACCTGAGATTCTACACAGACTAGCTCGGTTCACTTGCTTGTGAAACGTTTTATTTCCTGCATCAAAGAGAAAAATGCTTAACGCCAGCCTCAGCTAGTCAGGAGCCCTAGTCCAGCCATAGCAAGTGCCAGTAGCCTCGCGAGCATGCCGGGTCAGGGCATTTTGTGGCCCGATCGATGAGCGCACGAGGAGAAAGGCCTACCAGGCCTCTTCAGTGGGGGATGGGGAGGAAAGGGGGGACTACACCAAAAATGTAGCCAGATGTTCGACGGGTCTGGAAATCGGTACGCACACATGCTACCTGTCCTGATCAATCGCTGTACTGCCAGAACCCATTGAAAATTTCTGTGTCAAATCCATACTGCATTCAGTATAACGGTTTAAGGAACAAGCTGAGTCGGTGTGAAACTGGGCGGAACTCATTGCGAAATTTTTTGTATGGTTGATGGTTCTCGTTCCCGAACAAACATCCGGCGACAGGACACGAAAACACGCAGATTTGGAGAATAACCCCACTACCTCTGAAAAATCAAAAAACATCAACGCTCCTGTCTGCTGTTCGATCTCGGTGCACGTTGAATTACCCTAGGCGGTAGAAATTTCTGGCGTTGTCCACTGGGGCGCCCCATAACTTGTCTCGCTTTGGGACAAGAAACCCCATAAAATCATATTTCATTCACCGACTGCTGACCAGTTGGGCTCACTCTCTTTCCGTTACATCATCAGCTGGCTCGACTTGGCAGACACTGTAAGGTGGGAACCCCGTCTTCTAGTCGCTCCTGTGGTCGAGGGGATCAGACGGAGATTTTTGGCAGTATGAAAGCCATTTACTACTGTTGCCACTTTTCATTCCTTCGCGAGCCTCATGATGATAATTTATTATAAATTTATTTTGTGCGGGTAAATGAATGCGAGCTGAATTTCGGCCTTCAGTGAGGAGCACGTATTCAAGAGGCTACCCTGTCTGCCCTTTCTTCCACGGAGGCAAAATCGGGCGCGGTTTTCTTTAGCGGCGCAAAAGGAGCGATGCCGTGCAGAGCAAAAAAGATAAAATGAGTCGGAGAGAATAATTATAGGGCCTTTTACATGTCTCTTACAAGGAGAATGGCCAAGCCATGCTCATCCTCTCCTGTCACTGGGCTCTCATCGTTTGCCTCTTATCGGCGTTCGTTGAAATGCTGCATATAATTATTTATATTTGTTTCCAGGAAAGTGAAGGCGCCGTATCTAACACACACTCTCCGGCAAGTGTTAGTTTTGACGGTGCATCATCGCTCTTTCTGCGTGGTGTTCCTTGGCGCGCGATCAAGTTTGGGACATGCAGATGGCAGGAAAGCTAGACAAGAACGCATATCGCGGAATCTCGCGGAATAAGACAGATCTTAACAACTGACTTCGTGCACTGGTTTTGGGCCCAACTGTCGCTCACGGGGTTTCTTTCCAAGTGCCAAAACATATCGCTTTAAAAAAATGGGAAACGGAAGAAACAACAAAATTTGTAGAATAGGGCGGGACTCGAACTGCACTCCCAAAGCACCGCTACCTGACTCTCTTGCAATCACTCCAACACTTCTTTTCTTGTTGTTGCTGCCCTATATTTCACATACATCAGAGACTGGTTGATTTTGCAAGCATGAGCTGGAGACTCACAGAAGCCGCTGAGGCGCTGTGGTTTTTACCGCCAGTTCGCGATGAGCAGAGTTGGACGGTGCTTTTGCACTGCGTCCAGTGCAATGATGTTGATATATCAATTCAGGAGCGGCAACGAGCAGTGAAAGCGGATCCCGAGGGAGCAACCGACGAGTTATGCTTGAGAGCGAAGAAAGGACAGCCGTGCGCAAAGTTTGCTCAGACGCAGTTCTCGTTAGTCTCGTCAACGGGAGCAATTGCGGCAGATGGCGCAGGAAAGCAATTTTCCGTCGCTCTGCCACAGAGAAAGGGGTTGGGTAAAGAACGGACCCTCGGCGAAATCTGGCCCCAGGAAATGACGCATGACTGATAACGTTAGTAACAGTTTCACGCACGACGAAATGGATTGCGCCACCAGCATTTGTCGCGCCGCGCGCGCGGGTGCTGCCGCCGCAGACCGAAGCAGACTAAGCAAGGGCAGGGCCGTCTACGCGGGCGGCGTGTTCGTGAGGACTGACTGCAGCTTCCTAAGCCTTCGAAGCGTAACTGCTGCAGTTTGTCTGGAGGGCAAAGTGAGGAACGTTATTTTGGCTTAAAATGTTGCATTTCGAGCAGTTTATGCTAACCGCGCCGGCCGGTTTCTTGAATTGCGCAGCTCGTGAACAGGCGCCGGTGCACACGTCATGGGTCGACCAGTTCGGGACACCCCGGCAGCTTCCAGCAAAGGCAAGCTGAGAACTTTTTTTCTGTTTGTAAACTACGCTATATTTCAAGCAGTTTAGTTCAGCACTCTGGCTGGCGCGGTTGTGAAGGGAAGGCCTATATGTGCTGGATAATGGCGCAACAAGGGATCGCCAGTTACTGCGCAGTTAGATAAGAGCGAACCCACGCCTGACGTTCTTTTCTTGGTTTGCCTAGGGGTCAGTTTTGCGTGGCCCTTCATGTACAAACTGTGGGTGCGACTCGTCTATACGCCACATTCTTTCGGAGTACCCCATATACCGTGAGAAAAGACAGTTTCTATGCAGTGCGCTGGAGCATCTAGACGGACGCCCATCGACTGAAATCAAAATTTCAGGTCCCTTGCCACGGCGATCATCTGCGGTGAAGACCTCCCAGGCACTGCACCGCTTTATGAAAAGCTCAGGCCTAATCGAAAGATTATAATTTTGCAGTTATATTACGTGATATGTGATGCGTCGCGCGATGTGATGTGAAATGTCTGTGGTGCGACTTTACTAACTTAACCCATCCCTCTCTCACAACTTTTATATCCCCTCATCTCGTTCCCCTAGTGCAGGGTAGCAAACCGGTTGGTTTTACGGGTTAACATCCCTGCCTTTCCTCCTCCTCCTAGGTTTGCCTGATTTCTCGTTGACTTTTACGTGTTGGGCTGTTGTCTACGGCCTTCGCCAGTGCGCAAAATCTCTTTTCGGTGAGGGGTGAAATCTTAACATCGAGAGTAGGCTAATGTGTTAAAGACGAGCGTTCTCGTGTGGTATGTACGGGACGGCAAGAAAAAAAAAGTACAGCACAACACCTGGAGAACCAGAAACGTGTGTCGAGAATCGTAATCTGCAACGAAAAACCCGCGGGAAATGCGCATAAAAGAAAAAATACAATAGATAAGGAAACGCCGAGGTGCTTCTAAACAATTTGATACTAAACAAGTGACGCACCGATAATTTAGTCCTCTCCGTTTCTGAAAACACGCATTCCACCCGCCCATTTATTTTCTGTGCTCCTAACGCGCGCTGCGGTATCCCCTGTGTTGTTACCATCCGGTATCAAATTTTTTTGTCGAATGAAGCGCGTAGTCGGCTGTGAATGCAGTTTTTAAGACCAAAGTCTAACATCGGAAAGGAGCAATGCTTGGACATTACTGGTAAGACACATCGCCGTGTAGCTTGATTAGTGTGTTTTACAGGGGTATGCACGAGGTTCGATAAATCATTAACAAATAATCGTAACTTTATTCCTTTACATATGTCTCGCGTTTAATCTGTTTACAGTGTCAGTAAAAGGTGTATCAGGATGCCATATATTTCTACTGTAAATTTTCCGGTTGATACCAGGATTCGGCAGTCTCTGCTGTGGGCTTTGGTGAAACAGTTTCAGCATACGTGCAAAAGGTCCGGGCCATATCCCGCATTCCACTATTCGATCGGTTTGAACTTTCACTTTTAGCTAGCAGTTTCACGTTATTTAATCGGCACATCAGGTATTACTGCAATGATATAATTGTTATTTAATATGAAAAATGTGTTAATAGGCATGAAATAAATGTGCAATTGTTTTCTTAAAAATTAATATTAGTACATATTATCACATTTCAACAAACTGATCATCTGAAAATATAGCAAACCAAGCTTGATTGGTTTCTATTTATCGTCCCATAGAGACCCAGGCTATCATCATCATCATCATCAGCCTGATTTAACCCGCTGCAGGGCGAATGCCTCTCCCATATGTCTCCACTTAACCCTGTTCTGTGCTAGCTGCATCCACTTCACCCCTGCGAACTTCTTAATCTCATCCGCCCACCTAACTTTCTGCCGCCCCCTGCTACGCTTTCCTTCCCTTGGAATCCAGTTTGTTACCATCAGCGACCATTGGTTATCCTCTCTTCGCACTACATGTCCTGCCCATGTCCATTTCTTCTTCTTAATTTCCACTAGAATGTCGGTAACTTGAGTTATTTCTCTGACCCACTCTGCACGCTTTCTATCTCTTAATTTTACCCCTACCATTTTTCGTTCTATAGCCCTCTGGGTTGTCCTCAACTTAAGTAGAACTCTCTTGGTTAGCCTCCACGTTTCAGCCTCATAGGTGAGTACAGGCAAGATGCAACTGTTGTATACGTTCCTCTTGAGCGATGCTGGTAAGCTGCTAGTCATAATCTGCGAGTGCTTGCCAAATGCGCTCCATCCCAATCTTATTCTTCTTGTTATTTCCTTTTCATGGTCCGGATCTGCGGTTACTACCTGTCCTAAGTAGACATAAGTAGACATATTCGCCTACTACTTCAAGTATTTCGCTACCTAATGTAAACTGCTGTTCCTTCCCGAGGCTGTTGAACATTAGCTTAGTCTTCTGCAAGTTGATTTTCAAGCATACCTTTCTACTTTTCCTGTGTAGGTCATCAATCATTATTTGCAGTTCATCCCCCGAGTTGCTTAACAAGGCAATGTCATCAGCAAATCGCAGATTCTACCCTTATACCTAACTGCTCCCATTCCAAGTCTGAATACTTCCTTTAAAAAAGCTGTGAATAGTACTGGGGAGATTGTGTCTCCTTGCCTAACACCTTTCTTTATGGGAATTTTGTTACTTTCTTTATGCAGAACTATGGTTGCTGTGCAGCCACTATATATATCTTCCAGCACTTTCACGTACGGCTCGTCTACCCCCTGATTTCGTAAATGCCTGCATCACCGCCGAGGTTTCAACTGAGTCAAATGTTTTTTCGTTATCAATGAATGCTATGTATAAGGGCTGGTTATATTCCGAGCATTTTTCTATCACCTGATTGATGGTATGGATATGATCGATAGTAGAGTACCGTTTCCGAAACCCTGCTTGATCCTTTGCTTGATTGCAGTGTAAGGTTGTCCTGATTCTATTAGCGATTACCTTAGGAAATACCTTATATGTAACAGACAGTAAGCTGATTGGTCTGTAATTTTTAAGGTCCTTAGAGTCCCCTTTCTTGTGAATGAGAATAATGTTTGCATTCTTCGATGGTTCCGGTACCGTCGATGATACCAGGCACTGCGTATACAGGGTGGCCAGTTTTTCTAGCATGATATCCCCCCCGTCCTTCAGCAAATCTGTAGTTATCTGATCTTCTCCAGCTGATTTCCTCTCTTCATAGTTTCTAGTGCTTTCTTGACCTCGTCCTTCATCACCGGTGGAACGTCTGACCCAGGCTATAAAGACGCGCATGTTGACACTGTTGAGCATTCTGGCTATGAATTTAGCGAGTACTAGTTACATTGTCATTGTAAAATTCATACAAGGCACTTTGTAACAGGAGTGAATGTTTTGCAGCTTATTTTGGGCTTACAAAATATTTGTGATCAGGAACCTTTGAAACTTCCTGAAAAAGATTATGCTGAGGGTAAAAGACGTGATCCGTCTACTGGGTTTTTTCTGCAAGGTCGTATTCAAAAACGCATAATTGTGTGGGAAAGGGTGCGCATTAAAGCTGAAAGTAATATGTCTTGCATAATACTCAAGACTACTTGAAGTATATTTGTCTGAATTCTGTGTTTAAAATATAGGGTATTATGAGGGAGCCGCGAATATATTTGGAGCATAGTGTATGTCTATTTTCTTGTGTATCATTTTCCATGCTTTGTATATCTGCATGTAATGCTACATTTGTCTGCCTATGTTGTGTTTCTTGCCATGTGTATTTTTTTTTTACTTTTTATAATGTACACTTGGGCTGATGTATCCTACCTTTTGTCTGTCTTTCTGGTTGCTTTCGTGCACCAAACTGTGACAGAAATGTATCTATTTTGTTTCTGTATGCAGGAAAATAAAATTTTCATTTCACAGATCTCCTGGCATATTTCCTGCAATCATGCTGTTTGGCAAAGGCTTTGATGCAGCTGCGTTCATGGCGAGTCAGAAGTAATTGTGACCAAATTCTATATTTCATTGCTGAAAATAAACAGAAAAATAATATTACACTGTACAGAATAGAAATAATGTGCCAACAGGGCGCGGCAGTATGGCAAGCGCTTGCTAGCATTCAAACTGCGCGCCTTTAACTGAAGCGGATGTGCAGTGAGCATCTGCCGCTTGGTGCGCTACTGTCAATTGGGCCGCTGGACCCTATGAAAGTGCCCGCTCTTTACCCAATTCCTTTCTCTATGGCTCTCCCACGCGCTGGAGATCCCGCAAATACGTTGCTGCTGACAGTACATCGGTTTAGTAGCGGAGCGTGTGCATCAGTCACGACGGAGGGGATCAAACATAACTAGGTACTCACATAGGCGCTCAGGCACAACACTTAGCCGTTCGTGGTGTATACATAATCTAATCAGGTAAATAGTTCTTCTGCAACGCAATTTAATTGATTTTGGATGTAATTCATTTTGTCAATCCCCGGTCCACTGGTAAAGTGTATTCAGGTCTTTCAGCAAAAAATTGAAACATTGGGCAATTCTCACTTCTGGGCGCACCACATATTATTCGGTAAACAGTCGCATGCAGGCACCCACATTATCTCGCAAATTCATTAAGAATGGAGTAACTGCAATTTTACAAATGCCTACCCTAGTTAGACGCCAGCGATGACAACCGCCCCATTAAAATTTGCGCTGTCTGTATTCATAGATTCCCGCCTCATAAATGTTTACCCTGCACCGACGTTCAACTTTTGGTTCAGTTTGAAAGAATGTAACTAAACAGATATCAGATTAGCACAGCAGTTGCGCAAAGTTCACATACCCTTGCACCGGGAAAATGTATGCACTCTCCTTGCACATTGTATTTTTGTTTCTGGTCAGAAATCAAGCTGCTTTGTGTTACACATTTTATTATTCTCATTCAAGGCGCAATTCATAGTTCAATTGTATGGAGAAACGCACTAGGGTGTGATAAATTTTAGAACGTAACTGCGCAGAGAGATAGGAAGAAAATAATCAATAAGAGCGCTGATATAGAGTCGTAATACAAATTCTAAATATTGCTCAGCCTTTAACAAACATTCGAGTAAAAGTGGAACAAATAAACCTTTCTGCATGGTATATTGTTTTCAACTGATATTCAGAATTAGTCTGAAAGCTAAGAGCAATTTGTCAGTCAAACTCTGTCTTCAACTGAAGAAAACAGAACGCATCTGCGCTTACCACATGCAGTGACCACAACACTTTTGAACCTATATCCTCCGACAGTGCTAAGATGCCGTTCCCAGCTTTAGCTGAGATTGGATAGCGCACCTGGCATATTTTTCGGCTCTAGAAATCATATTTATTCCATGATTTCTAGGGGAATACGCGGAAAAGCATTCCTTTTTGCATGTGAATTTGCAGTGATGAATAACTTCCTCAACAAAAAAGCGCCGTTCATTCTTGATCACACGCCATCTAGAAGTTAATTATAAAAGATTACCCTTTTTCTGCCCAACACGCATGAAAATCACATAGGTACCGCATGGATTGCGAATGCTATATAAGATCAGTCCAGAGTTGGGCTCACTAAATGTGATGTCATGCGCATCATTAGAAAATTCGTAAATCGTCATCATCCTCATTATCATCATCATCGTCAGCCGGGCTACGCACACTGAAGGGCGAAAGCCTCTTCCTTATTCCTCCAATAAACACGGTCCTCTGCTAGCGGCATGCACTTAAACCCCTGCAAATATCTTTAACTTATCCGCCCGCCTAACATTCTGTTGCCTTCTGCTACGCGTTCCGTTCTTTGGAATGCAGTTTATTACCCTATGCAACCATCGGTTATCCTCTCTTCGCAATACATGTCCTGCCCATGCCCATTTCTCCTTCTTGATTTCCTCTACAATGTCCGTAGCTTGGGTTATTTCTCTCACGCACTCTACATGCTTCCTATCTCTTAAAGTTACCCGTACCCTTTTGCCTTTCATTGCCCTTTGCGTTGTCCACAACTTAATGGAAACCACTCGGTTAGCCTCCACCTTTCAGCCCCAAAGGTGAGTAGAGGTAAGATGCCTTAAAGAAAGCGTTGAAGGTAATGTGAACTTATAAAACTTGAGGATTCAGCACCTGACTGGCTCCCTCACATGGAAATTTTGAAATCCTGAAAGAGTTTCAAGCCTGGTACGTTAGTGAAATATGGCTGACAGCTCCTGTGTAAATATTGCATGCTTTGAAGGGAAGAAAAAAAAGAGTACAGGTAGGATGCAACTGTTCTATACTTCCATGCCTAAGCGATACCGGTAAGCTGCTCGTCACAATGTATGAGTACCTGTCAAATGCGCTCCATCCCAATCTTTTTATCCTCGTTATTATATTTCATGGCTCGGATTTGCGGATAATACCTGCCCTTAATAGACACATTCTCCTTCTACTTATAGTGCTTCGCTATCAAACGTCAACTACTGTTCCTTCGCGAGGCTGCTGAACATTACCTTCGTCTTCTGCATATTGCTTTTCAAGCCTACCGTTTCGCTTTTCATGTCAAGGTCATCAATCATTCTTTGCAGTTCATCCCCTTGGTTACTTAGCAAGGAAATATCATCAGTGATTTTGTAACTACAACTCCGTAATTAGGGAGCAATCATAGCCGTTGTGCATAAGCTTCGAGCCCTTATCGCATAAAATCTGGCAAATCCCCGTAATTGTATGTATGCTGTGATACCGTACACTGTTGTGGTGAATAACTCCTTATTATGGAAACATTGAAAAAAGAATTTGTTTATAGGAAGGAGAACAAAAATATTTTCTGCTTCCGATGACGAGGGCAGGCCATACATTGAAAGGAATGTGAATCACACATGATTTATTACCTTTATTGATACTGTTTCTCGCTAAGCTTAATTTGTTATGTGCAGATAAACCAGAAACCACAAGATTCTTTGGCGTTTTTCCTTGCCAAAAATGAAGGAATTCCGTTACACGTTAAAAACATTTGTGACACTATAACGGTGTCATTCATAAATAAGTCGCGACGTGCACCGTAAAATAGAAACCGGGGAGTTTGTCCATAATTATTCAGTCGTTTTGTCTTGCATGATTACGTTTATGACACTTTTCTCTGTACGTGTTGTGACCATGCTAATATTTGCATTTACGTGGTATTAATATTTTTGTGTGCCTTTTTTAGTCGTTTTTATGTCATAACTTTTTGATTTTTCCAGGCTTGCTATAAAATTTTCTGTTCAATGTGCACTTTCCTATGCTTCTGCTTCCACCCTGATGTGTTTCACAAAGTGCTTGACAGTACATAATTAAAGAACGTAATGAAGAAACTGTATACGCAGCCTTCGGCTCCTCAAGATAATTGTTCTTCCTAATCACGACTAAAATGTAATAAATGTGTTCAACTTTTATACTTGATTGCTTTTATATGTCCCAGATCGCGGCGACTCAGGACAGTCCAGATATGCCGCTATGGAAGATGGTGGCGCTAGTTACCGCTCAAAGCGTTTGTAATAGGCAACATTAATACGCAAATAAGAAATGCACACTAAACAACTTCTCACCCTTAAGGGTGAAAATTGGCTTGTCCCCAGACGCTCACCCTTTCTTACCTAAAGGGTGCAACAAATAGGGTGCAAGAAATAGGGTGCAGATACCGCACCCTTAAAGAAGGGTGCCCAGCTTAAAATTTTAGAGGGTGAAATTGTTGCACCCTTCTCTAAGGGTGCACGTTTTCCTTTGCACCCTTACGAAATAGGTAGCAAAGGGTGCACCGCATAGATTCGCTCTGAAGCAGTAGCCTGGGATTGTTATGCGGCAGGAATTGTAAGCATAAATATAGAACTCTGTGGGCCCATATTCTTAGTTTCCATCGTTTTCGCTCTCAACAGATTGATACAAACACAGGAAATCCTTGTCAATGCTGACTGGCAACCCAACAGACATCTTTGAAATGCTTTAACCATTGCAGGAGAAAGTGAAAATGACACTTCGGACAGGTCAAGGGTGCATGAAAACTCATATTCAAAAGTTTTCATGCACCCGTGATCTGTCCGAAGTGTCATTTTCACTTTCCCCTGCACTGGTTAAAGCATTGCAGAGAAGTCTGCTCGGTTGCTAGTCAGCATTGACGAGGAGTTCCTGTGTTTGTATCAATAAGTTGAGGGCAAAAACAATGTAACTAAGAATATGGGGCCACAGAATTCTATATTTGTACATGCATTTCCTGCCACACATCAATCCCAGGCTTCTGCTTCAGGGCGGGTCTATGAAGAACATCCTATAAGCATCTAACACAAATACGTTCCATGTTTAGGTATATGTAATTTTGATGAGGCACAATGACATGTATACTGCTCAATTTTAAGGTCTATCTGTGCATGTCATGGAGATGCTTGGCAACTGTTCAGACAAGCATACTGAGCAAAAACATACCAAAAATAGGGCATGGAGATTCTTGAAACAATAATGGGAAAAAGTGTGTGCTGCAAAGTTACTCAGAGGCAGCTTTACAGTCATATACAAGTGACGCCTACAGTTTTGGTAGCAAAGTTTATTCACACTATCAGCATGTTATCTGGCTGGTTTATAGGGTTGGACCACTCAAATTTTCTTAGGCTGGCGGAAAGTCTACAATTTATTACAGTGTAGTATCACAACATAATGACATGTTAGAGCAAGAGCAAAATATTGCATCACTTATTTAGTGCATGGCACCCTTTCCTACACAAACGGCTAAGAAATGTGTAGATATACAAAAAAGGCATGTATATTTATGACAAGACAGCAGAACATACAACTCCTAGCACATGAAAATTGAGATACTTTAGGTGACTTTTCAATGACTTGGTAGCCACCACTCTAGGTACAATGCATAATGAAAGAAGAGGCACCTAGAACATGTGTTGAGTAGCTTGCAGTCATACTGAATGTTGAAGACCATGTTGGCGGACAGAACCGCTGCCAGTCACTCCACCCACTTGTCGCAGAGAACAGCTTTTCACGGTCCACCTGGATGCGCAGCAGGTCGACATCTTCAATATTTTTCCCAGAGTATATGCTGACAGGAGTAGCTGATACACGAGTCCTGCAGTGGCAATAAAATATTGCATCAGTGCCGATTGCTGAAGAGGTATTCTTGGAAAAGTTGAAAGTGCACAGGAAGACACACTTGAGTAAAGACGACACAGGACACGCACTGTCCCGTGTGTCCTATGTCATCTTCACTTGGGTTTGTGTCTTCCTGTGCGCTTTTACCTTTCGTCAAGTTGCAATGCATCATCTAGCCCATCTTCAAGATTTGTTAAAGTATTCTTTCAAACCCACTTCTTTTATAGCTACTGAAATGCTACAAATTATCTCACTATAATACCAAGAATGTTAACAATACAAACGGCTTGTTTGATATTTATGCACACAGAAGTTCCTTAAGCCAAATGTAAATTTGTGGGCAAAGGCCAGCAAACCTACAATGTCTAAATTGGCAGCTTTCGTTTTTTTGTAATTATTCCAAATTTACTCATGTCAACATGTTTGTAATTTAATTAAGCACTGATAAAAATACACATGACACAATTTCTTTGCCAATTGTAATCTGCAAACTATTTAGAGATGCAATTAAAAATTCGTTATGAAACAGAAAGAAAGTGGCATGAGTGCAGGTGGAATGCTGACAATAGGTATGTGCGTGAAGACGGCACATTTTAAAACTTAGCGTTTAGTTGAAAGCAGCATTTGTTTTTTGTTGTTTTTCATGTTGTATGATTGGGAAACTGCTCCACCTGCAGATACAATGTGCCACCTGCTCTTTCTCACAGTTCTAGGGATCTTTGATGCTTCTGTTGCTCTTTACCGTCATAGCTCTAAAGGAATTATTTTCTTCTGCACAATACAATTTTAAATGCTACATGGTAAAGCTTATAACAAATCCTGAAGACAGTAAGCTATGGAATCAAAATGACATTCAGCAGCTCTCCATAATAAGTTTTTAGGACTTTAGGTCACCTTTTATTTATGGTTTTACTTTACATGTAGATTGACAGGACTACTGTTAGTCTTTCAGATTATAGACTCCCTTTTGGGCGGTAGACGCCCATAGAACTGGGGCCATTACCTGCACATAAACATACTACTTGTTATAAGATGATCCAGGATAGAACAAGAGCAAGGTGACTACATAGCATGAAAGAGAATTGAAGGGTAGCAGAAAAGCTTCCGTTTGCAAGCCAAGCCAAAAGTTTGAAAATGTGCTTGTCTATCTGGACACCATGAGCATCACTGGCAGGGAAGATCCTTTTACTTCCCAAGAAGAAAACTGAGAAAGGGAGGGAGGGGAGAGAAAGAGGGGCAGAGTGAGAAGTGAAATTATGTTTGCCTGGGTATTAACTTCTTTGACTTTGGTCTGGGTGGTATATCACCAGAAAAACAAGATAAAAAGGTGGAAGTAGCAGGGAAAACTACAGTATGGGGTAGAAAAGTCAGCATCTAAAGCAGGTTCAATGCTGCACGTTTCTTGAAAGGAACAGACAATACAGCTGCAGTTAAATAGTTAAAAGCTATTTGGAAATGGTTAAGTACTAGCATAGGCTAAGAATGCCATGCAAAACATAAATGAAATGCTGAGGAGAAAGGACAACTGAAAAAATAAATTTGAGTAAGCATTACCTGCCAAAAAAGGCATTATCAGACGAAAGATTCAAGGGGTAACCAAAGTCACCAGTGATAAAGAGGAAATGTTTAATAAACATGTTGAGCTTATGCTAGTGGAGATACACTTGCTGTAAATACATTGCACCATTAATGGTGCATGTGACTGCCTTGCCAACTACTTATGGTGTGGGGGGGATTGTATTTAAGGGATTCAAACGTTCCTTTCGAGATATTTTCCACTGCTCTAAATTCATAGATTAGAAATGGCTCCTTATAGTTGGTTTTTGTAGAATTAAAGCTTACTCGAGATAAATACCCTAATCTCATCAAAATTATGGCCAATTTCAGTTAAAGGCTATAGACTGCATTCAGGAAGGTTTCGCTTGTGCCTGCCCGACAACTATTTCATGTTATGCTCATTCATTGCCCTGTCTCTCCAATTTTTGTTTATCTAGCCAATAGGTAGTGAATGCTTTTTCCAATGCATGACTCAACGTGTTTACCCAAAGTTCTGTCTTTTTTTTTCTTCTTGATAATGTTTGATAATTTTTCACTATTCACGTGCGACATATAATTCTTTTTTTTTTATCACTACACTCCTGGACACCTAACGCTGGTATATAATTCGCCACCTCCGGAATGCTTTTCAAAAGCACTCTGCTGCTGCTGCTGTTGCTGTAGCCCAGCTCAGAGAAAGCTATTGAAAAGATAACATTCTCTTAACCCTTAGCTCTATTCTCCTTCCCTCCTCTGCTTTCTTCTTGTAAAACAAAAGCATATGCAAGCTCCACAACTGATGACCACACTGCCAAGATGGGGACAAGTACCTTTATTGAAATGCTGGCTTCTGGACTGAGGCTCACTCTCAACCCTTGCTTAGTATTCTTGGAAACAATGTGTACAGATAATGAAAAATACAAAGGATAATCATTATTTTATTGTCTTTTAAAGTCCTCTAGTTGAAGAGAGGTAACTTTGAAGAGTGGCAGTAGTCTTACAGTTTAGATACTGCAGGCACCAAGAAAGAAAAGCCGTATACACCTTTAATACACTTGAAAAATACAAATAAAAGGAAATAAAAGGCAAAATTAGCATGTGCTCATGCTCCAAGTGAAATATAAGTTGCCGACTGAACTTGGAAGGGCCGCATTTAATGAGAGAGTGGTCCAATATAATGAATTCTTTTCATCAGTGATAATAGGAGAACTCCATATGAGAGCTGCAATGATGCTCATAGGTGGTAGTAGAATTATGTCCCAAACAGCAGAAAAAAATGGTTATAAAATACCTTTAAGTGAGAGATTTCTCTTCTATGTACTGTTGTGAGCAGAATTAGGATGATTTATTGATCTTATTTCTGTACTGTTTGCCAGGCATGGGTAAAAAAGTGGTAGTAGTAACTTTCCGAAAAGCAGGCAAGGTAACCTTATAAAGTGAAATAAAAGTTGTGGTTCCGGTTACAGAAATAAGCCTAATGCATAATGGCCTTAGCAGCCTATGTGCCACAATGCCCAATACACCACAACATTGAAGCCGGTTAAGCAGCTTCATGATTTACTGAAATATGAAATAGCTGTCATTGAAAAAAAGCAATCTACAATATCTTGTCGGCGTATTCAGATAAGAACTGTAATTGAGGTCCTATGACTATTTTTTGTTTTCAGTGAAATTGTTATATGTGGTGGGCAATTGTCTCTGCACAAATATGGGTTTAGGTTTGCAAGGTGTGGTGTAGTTTTTTGGGAAAAAGTCGTATATAGCTGCAGGTGAAAAATGCAGTTTTGCAATTTAAAAATGTTGAAAGTTTGGAGACCTGCTGCTAGCGTACTAAAAGCTTGTCAGCTATTCGTTTTATCTACTAAATCTATGCAAATTTTACTTTTATGGGAGTTATTAAAAACATGTTTTGTTGTTGCAGTTGATGAGTTGATGTAGTAAAAAATCCGGAACTTTGCTCCAGAAGCACCGCGCTAAAAAAATCAATTTTCAACCTTAAATAGGGGCATGATGATCATATCTTTATGAAGCCATTTTTCGTTTATAAATCGGATAATTTTCTTATTTTCAGGCAAAACAGGGAGCTCTAGACTGCCCTGCGTGTTCTCGTCAATGGATCAAATCTGCCCAAGATTTGAAAACCGCAAAAATGCAAAAATTTAATTTCAGCTTTTTTTAAATATCATTGATTTTTATGAAAATTCCTCTCAAGAATCCTCTGTATCTAATGAATATTACAGCTTGAAAAAGGGTTGCATTATATTGTTTAACATTATAAAAAAACGTTCGAAATTGAGCACTGGTTTTGAAGTTTGTTAACATTCAACCCTACATTCTAACACAACTAAATAAAGTGCTGCCACTAAAACTCTTACTGCACATTATCCTGGCCTACTACTCTATTTCTCAAAAAATTGGAAGTTCTAGACTTGCTTGTTCTTCCTCCATATTATCTTGCAATTGGCGAAAATTTGGAACTACAAAAAAAAAAGACAACTGTGACTTGAATTTAAAAAACTACAGCATCTTCTTTTTCATTGGACACCCACAAAAGCAATCCTTAGTACATTATAAACATCTGGTACTAAAATTTGTTCTGCTATGTAATCTAAAGGTATAAAAATAAATATAAAACTGAATGCATGTTGTCTCTGTAGAAATGCTTATGGCTTCCTTTTAAGAAGTACGAGTCAAAAGTTCAATTTATTATTTGCTGAATTTAGTTTCATTCTAACATATGCAATATCCAAAGCCTTCTCACTGCTTATAAAGTCACTTTCTTCTTGTTGGCAATGTTGATTGCTTGAAATGGATTAAATTCGCTATTACTTAAAATTTCATGGCAGAACGCCAGAACGGATTACCTTGATTTAACTTTTTTTCTATATCATATTTTATTTGATGAGCTCCCAATTTTGCATTAAATTAAGGAAATAAGCAGAGAATCTGAATAATAAACAGAAAAAGATTTTAATGCTAACGACATAATACATCGTGCACATATATATGTTTTAAAATTGACTTTTTTATAGCGCGCTGTTTCTGGAGTAATGTTTGCGATCTTTTACTAACTCAAGTGCAACAGAAAAGCAGGTTTTTAATCATTTTCATAGAGGTAAAGGTTGCATAGATTCAGTGGGTAAAAAGGGATGGATGACAAAATTTCTGTACGCTAGCAGCAGGTTTCCAAAGTTGCAACTTTCTGAAAGGGCAAATATCATTTTCCACCTGTAGTGATTTACGATTTTTTTTCCAGAGAAAACTACACCATATCATGCAAAATTAAGGTTCATTTTTTGTATCGAGACATTTGCCCGCCGCATATAAAAATTTCATTGAAGACAAAAAATGGCCATGGGATCTTAATTACCGTTCTTATCTGAACACACCCTTAACCTCATCATATGTGCAGATTTCCTATGCTTCTCATCAGTGTGCAGAATGAAACAGGTATTCAAAATGCCCAGCCTTTTTTAGTGCGCCAGCACAAAATGGCCAACAGCCAAATGTACCTTCAATGTTTCATAGAGCAAGAAATAAGAGTGAGTTAAGCGAGGATTTTGTATTCTGTAAGTTCCAACTACAATAAAGCTTTTCAGATAAATTGTACGGAATGCAGGCAGGCTACTATGTGTGGTCTAGGGTTTAGTTCCACGTCTCCTGATAGGCCATGTAGGTGTATGAATTATGCAAATCAGCAACAAATCTCAAGGGAGGTGATTTACAAAACTTAAGAATTGTTTACCAGTCTCGTAACTAACCTGAGTTGAAGACGTGACTGCATGACTCCATTCTCTCTAGTTGCAGGCGGGTGATGGCTTGAATAAATATACCAGAGCTCAGAGGGCGTGCAGCAGGGCAGTCGACCGGCAAGAAATGGTCTAAGCTGGATCCACAGAATGCACTGCAGCTTGAGCCACCTTGTCCTTGTCAGTGATGAGGTTCCAAAGTAGCTGCAGGTAGAGTAAGCAAGCCTGTATTAAAAAAGACTGATCAACAGTAATAATGGCATTGGCATGCCCTAAAGTGCAATCAGATTTGGCAAAAAAGTATTTTGAAAGATGTAAAAGTAAGTTACATATTCAGTTATATAACCACTGACAGAAATATACTTCACAAGAGTGCGGAAAGAAACTGGAGCACATTATGCAAATTTTGATGCACCATTATGTACAATATTGCTCCCTTTACTAAAATATTACAAGAGATAGCTTTTTGATTCCCAGAAAAAAAAAATCAGAAATAGTATTGGTCAAAAATTCTGCTAACTTTTAGCAGGCATTTTGCAGCTACATGAGTGCCAGTACAACGCAGGCATTTCCAGAGTTCTAAAACATGCAGATCTTTGTATACTGGCCCACAGAAGGAATGAAAAAAAAAGCCTATTGAATAAATGGTGTTTAAGAAAGTTGTTTTTAAATATCTTGGCATCCATTAGATGTCATCCATTAGGTTCAAAAAACGATAATGACAGCATAAAATTCAAATGTCAAACCTTACTTTTGGCACCAAAAAAAAAATGGAGATGTGAATATCGGACGGCATGAATGTGATCTAATGGAAATTTAGCAAGGGCCACTTATACATGAGGCTTAGTATATTTCCTTTAGGAATCCGGTGTGTACCTCTTTTTGTAAAAGAATCGTTCTTTATTGCAAGGCATACTATCACACGAAAGGAAGAAAAAAGAATGCGAGCCATAAAACCGAGGAGGTAATTTTTCAAAATTCAGGGACTGAACAAAAATAAAAAAAATGTATAGAATATAGAATCTTTTTTTTTTTTTTGCTTTTAGAGCGGTTTGTCAATTTTAATCTCATTTTGCTCGAAAGACTCATAAAGCAATGCTTTACTGACAACGAAATCCATACCTTGTGTCGTGCAATAGCTCCAGGAAGAGGCCAATTTGAAGCCATGACTGCGATCGATCGGCCTGTGCCCAAAGCAAGCCCAGTATGAAAACAAAACAAAAAGAAAATGCTGATTCAAAACCAAACGCAGAAACTGGAAACAAAGAAACTAGCTGGCCTACATAATGGCTATTGTAACAGGCAAATAGAACTGCTCCAAAACGTAGATTTAAGGAAAAGAGCGAAGAAAGTGAACATTTGGTCAGAACAAAAAACATAGCAACACTGTCACAGCAACTTACTGCACGCTTTTTGGCCTAGAATCCAAGCTGTCAGCTTCTCCTTGAATGCAGAAGCATCACCTGCAAATATCCATTCATTGTAATGCCCACTACTGACAACACAAAATATAAAGGACTGTAGGAAGCAAGTGTAAAAACCATAAGAAAAGCATCACAACCCAAAAAGCAAGACTTTACTCTCCAGGTAAGCGGGTACAAGACCCTCACGATAAAATCAGCTGATACTGCGATTAAAAATGTAAATCCTGTTGGGAAAAAATAACATCGGTTGGGCATAGTAGCCACTCAAAATGGTGCTTTGTAAATTATGCGGTTTAACGTCCCGCAGAGGCAAATGGGATATGACCATACAGGATGGCTAAAGAATATTTTTAGACCTGAGTAAATCCGCTACACGCACTCACAAGGCACCATACCATGCGCTTCTCTATTTCACCTCTATTTAACCTGCTACCTAGGGATGATCAGCGGAGCGGAAAAGCCGCGATGACGGATGGGAAAGTGGTTTGAGTTCCTACGTCCGTAATGTGCTAGCGTTATCTCGAAAGTCAGCTAAATATTTTATGTACCAACATAGTGCGTTTCCTTTACTTTGCCCCATAACGAGAATTAGCACTAATAGAAACGAGTAGAACGAGGCCGAGACTTTGACAAATCTGCGCTCATCACCCAACTTCCATTCGTGAACCTCCTGCGCATAAGGCAAGAAAGCCCAGCATGTGTATTTTTTTTTTTTTAAGGAAGGAGTCATATTTTCTGGCAGCAAATCTGCGAAAATAATCACCGCGACATCCAATTTCATGAGCGTTATTTTTGCAGCCAGCTGAAATCAAGCGCGTTCCGTTCCAGACCGTTCTGTCACGTTCCCAAACAAACGACAAACAGTGTAGCAATGCGGTAGGCCATTGTTACTGTTCCCGCACTGCCCGCCTCGGAATGTGATTGAGTATGCTTACCTTAACAGACGATTGCATAAGCCGTCCAGAAAGCTGTTCGCCTTCGCACCACCGGTGCCGAATCAACGAGTGGGTTCAGTTGGTCACGCAGAAAAACATTTTCACGCATTCTTCCTTCGAACTTCTCAAACTTGACACGATGAACCAACCAATACGCTTGAGCAAAGCAAAGAGCACGAACACTGAAAATTAGCCGGTACGATTAATGCCCGTTTGCACGAAACATCATCTATCGACGGCACTTCACAGGCGTACACACTTCTGCAACAATTATGCACGCGAAACGCAGCACATTTGACGACGATTCGCAATCGATGCTGCAGATTAACGAATGTCGAAACGTGCTCAAGTCCGCAGCGTGCAAGCAGCCATGTTGGCGAGATGAAAGTAGCCTGGGTAGCTACCGGCAGCCGCCTGGCGGTGAAAGGGTAAAAGCATAGAGTATAGTTCGTTTCTGTTTCAGTTTCGTTACAGAAATGAAGCTTGAGTGTTTTCTGTTTTTTAGTGTTATTTCTAGTGCCTTATTTTGGCATAAAGGCATATTGGCGGCAGCAGAAATCGGAGCAATACCCAGGAAATTGTCAGTTGGGGGCAATGTGAAATAACGACCTGTTGCTTGCTTTGCATTGAGTGTGAAAAGTGCACGGCCAGTTCAAATGACATCATTAATACGATTCTCATTTTCCGGTGGTGGATCAGCGAAGCCGAACAAAGTGCACATGAAAGTTTGTTGTAGAAAATCAGTAGTTTCGAAAACGAGGCAACTGTCTAAAATATATAATCGGCAGCACAGCAAATGAAGCAGCAGAATTGGAACCTGTAGGAAGTCCGTTGTCTATTGTGCACAGAAGTGTCTCGCTATGCGTGCAGATAATACGGTGCTGAACAAAGCTGCCTGGTAGATGTGCTGAAAAAAATCTGACGACGCAGATAACTTTCTCTTTTTCTCCTTTCTATTTAGTGCTGCGCGTCGTTTCCTACGCGTTTTAAAGGAGTAGAGACACTTCATTTTTGAATTCGTGTTTTATCATTTGTAATAATGCGTAAGACATTACTGTATATGAATCATCTTATGATATTCGCTTACGCTCGCTGTATAATTTATAATCGAATTTCTTTTGTCAACAGTTTTGGTTTCGCTTTCAAGAGTCGATTGATTGATTGATTAAAACTTTAATTTCCATCGATTTAGGAGGCCCCCTACTCCCGCTCCTGGCACGCAGGCCTGAGGAACGGGGGCTGGAACCTCCGCGACTAAGGACTAAGGCGTCGAGCTATGGCTATGACGTCACAGTCAAGTCTAGGTCACGTGAGGCATGAATAAAACAGCGATAAAATCGCTCCAGTGTTGTTTTAATTCAGCAGAAAACTAAAGCCGTCTTTCTTGGAGGACAAGAATTACAAAAGATGAAGAGTCTGCAATTATATTGCTGTTTTTTCAGGCCGAGCATCGCGTAGATTTGATTGTGATATCACAGCCATTTCTCAGCTGCTGAAACCAAAACTAGAAAGAAACGCAAAAAAAAAGAAAATACTGAGTGGTCGTAGGCAAAAGCCGATCGGTAATCCATATAGAGGAATGTCTTGCGCACCTTAACAAAAATTAAAATGCCAACAACATTTAGTGTCTATTGTCCTTTAAAAGTGCTTTATTCGATGTGGTGTAAGGAAATCAAATGCAGCTTTTTTAATACATCTATGCAGTACGTAATTCGAAGAGGTGCCGTACTAAGGTGCAAAGGCTGCAAACTCTTCACGTGTACGCAGTCAATGCGTTGATGAAATGTAGGCATTCTCGGCGGCGAACGTGTGTTACCGAGAACTTCGCAGAATGCCTATAGTCAGTTGAATCTCTGCAATATAAAACCATGTTTGGAAGTGGGGGCTCGGTGCTCACATTCGCTTGACAGCTTCAGCAGAAAACGCGCAAACACGTAATTATACAGAATTTTCAGTCAGCTGATTAGTTTTAGGAGTACCTTCACCCATTATATCGCCTCACCCAACCAAGATTTGGTTCATTCATTGTTGATTGTCATCCAACTCTAACAACCCAAAAATCCAAAATATTCTTGCATGAACCCAACATCGATCCTCCAATATGACTTAATATTTTTATTCTCCCAAACGAATTTCCCACACTGCCATCAATTTTATAATCATTACATTTTTTCATGCACTGTCTAAACCGGTACTGGTTGTATTTTGATGATGCAAAGGTCATGTGAGTGATATGTGCATGCTAACTGCAATACATTTGAAAAAAAAAAGAAATTGAAGTAATCAACTTTCCTGACAGATTATATATTGTATACAAACATTCAATATTTTCTGTGGTTACCATCGCTTCATTCCACTTTATTTTTTCGTGATACATATTAACGACGCTTTGTGACGTGTACACCATTCGAATATATACTGTATACACTTGCAGCACTCATTTGTTGCCGCACCCTTTAGCGCCGTCGTTTGCACCCTTTTGGTAAATGCCCCATTCTGCACCCTTAATATAGGGCGCATCGGCCGAAATAAGGTGCTATTTGTAGTGCACCCTTTTTCTCACCCTTAAAGGTGAGATACTGCCAAAATGGGTGTTTCAGGGGTGCGCTATGGGGTGCAAATACGCGGCGCACCCTTTTTTCCACCCTTAAGGGTCAGAAACTGTTTAGATAACTCCTTATTATGGAAACGTTGGAAAAAGAATTTGTTTATAGGAAAGAGAACAAAAATATTCTCTGCTTCCGATGACGAGGGCAGGCCATACATTGAAAGGAATGTGAATCACACATGATTTATTACCTTTATTGATACTGTTTCTCGCTAAGCTTAATTTGTTATGCCAGATAAACCAGAAACCACAAGATCCTTTGGCGTTTTTCCTTGCCAAAAATGAAGGAATTCCGTTACACGTTAAAAACATTTGTGATACTATAACGGTGTCATTCATAAATAAGTCGCGACGTGCACCGTAAAATAGAAACCGGGGAGTTTGTCCATAATTATTCAGTCGTTTTGTCTTGCATGATTACGTTTATGACACTTTTCTCTGTACGTGTTGTGACCATGCGAACATTTGCATTTACGTGGTATTAATATTTTTGTGTGCCGTTTTTAGTCGTTTTTATGTCATAACTTTCTGATTTTTCCAGGCTTGCTATAAAATTTTCTGTTCAATATGCACTTTCCTATGCTTCTGCTTCCACTCTGATGTGTTTCACAAAGTGCTTGACAGTACATAATTAAAGAACGTAATGAAGAAACTGGATACGCAGCCTTCGGCTCCTCAAGATAACTGTTCTTCCTAATCACGACTAAAATGTAATAAATGTGTTCAACTTTTATACTTGATTGCTTTTATATGTCGCAGATCGCGGCGACTCAGGACGGTCCAGATATGCCGCTATGGAAGATGGTGGCGCTAGTTACCGCTCAAATCGTTTGTAATAGGCAACAATAATAGGCAAATAAGAAAGAGGTGCAGCGCCGATATAGCTCATTTAGTAGGTCACCGGTCAAGATAATCGGAGGTTGTGGGTTCAGTTCCCACCATCGGCGCGTTATTTTCCTTCTACTTTGTATTTGTCTTTCACCTAAGCTCCATAAAGTACTAATTTAGGTCAACAACAAAGTAAAAATTAAATAAAAACTTCCTGCCTTTCCTTGGCTGCACCGATTGTTGGCTTCTTTACTTCGTGCATTATAGCATCCCCCTCACTTCCTCCTCAACACTCTGCTTACTAGATCTACCCTTACAACTTTAGTAACAAACAGCTTCTTGCAACAAGACCTGAAATGAAATTCCCAGGTAGAGATTTACTCCTTTACTGTTCTTGCTTGCGCATGTATATGTTGAAATACCAAGGTAGGGATTTACTTGTTTACTGTTGTTTCTCCCACATGTATGCGTTGATATTCTTGTGATGCCCTAAACACTACACCAAACTTTTGGCGCTAAAGCAAGTGCTAAAAAGGCTCAGGCCCAAGTACAGCCTCCCTCCCTCCTTCACGGCTTCTACAAGCCTCCATTACGCGGCATTATCTCTCGTCGCATATGGAGCAGTGAAACTATGCGACCAAGAAAAAAACTCACAGCCTCCGATGCTCGCGCATTATTGGAAAACGGCCGGGCTGTGGTTAATGTTTCCGCTTATTTGCGGGCGCAACTGATTGTCCATCGTACGCAGACGCGTTCTTTTTCCTTTCACGGTCCACGATTCTACTGACTATATGTGACTGAAAGGAACTACAGTGGAATAACTACTGGAACGATCATTTAGTGGAACAACGTGGGGCACGCCTTTGTCTTGTTTTGCAAACAGCGTCTCCAGCCTGTCATTTACAGCTTTTGGCTCAAATATCCTGCAGCGTGTAATAAGGGTAGACGATTGACGTCCAACGTTATGCAACCACTTACATGGACGGTGTTTCATGGCTGAGTAATTTAGGAACGTGTCAGCATAGTACATCCACTAGTTTTATAGATTTTGATGAAGAAGAAAGTTTCTGTGTGTGTGTGTTCGTTCGCAAAGTTCATGGTGTAGGAGTCTACGGGTAACTGTAATGTGCGTCGCCAGCTACGGCATCTTCCTTTAGGTTCAGCTTTCATTTCGCCTGTCTTGGGCTGCCGCATCTGGCGCCAATTTCACTAAAATACACACTCTCTGGTAAACCCTACAGTCAAGCTTTGCGTCCGTTACTTTCAACAGTTGCCAACAAAATTCAGGTTCACCATGAAAAACGTCTCAGTATTTTTGGGTCTTATACGAGAAGATGAAGAAGGGGTTAGGATTTGCTGTTTTGTTAGAATATTTATTTGCCTCAATCCGGTAAATCTAGCAGTCAACGCAATTCTGTACGATGCGCCACAAACAAGTTGCAAAACGAATCGTTTTTGCTTTCCACAGCCGCATTTTTATTTTTGAGAGTCCTGCGTCGACCCAATAGCAATGCAGACCATACCGTGGGAACAAGATTGCGGTGTCTAATAGGCGAACGTTTTTTTCTGGCACTGCCGACCACTTGAGCCACAGTAGTTAGGGCCCTTGAGGCTGCGCCCCAGCTACACTGTTCTCGACAGTTCGCAAATTTGTGCAAATTTGACTCATTGTGACGTGTGCAGCAGGATGCTACCAGTTTACGTAAGCACACAATGATTCTGAGAATTTTGACGACAAGGAGGAACACCGCAAAGGAAAAAAGGCGGCGGTGTCTGCTGCTATACATTAGCGCCAAGTGTGATAAAAGACGGTGTTTGAGAAAACGAGCCGCAGAGGTGCATTCCGCAATGTTGACGCCTCCAGCAGCATTGAGAGTGAGGGAACTTTGTTTCTGCTTTGAGGCCTAGGTGTATCATGAAATACATTATGTTGATTATTCTGCAGCAGCTCCGAACGCAGACGCTGACTTCTGCTCGCAGCCTCGTGCGCTGTGTGTCAGCTGGTTCTAGAAAAGAACAGACGTTCGTGCAAGTGCTACCCTACAAGCGGCGGAGGTGCGATTAATATTCCTCACGTCTCGCCTTAGACCCACCTAACATTCTCCCTGGAGCTCCATTCAGGCCTTCGCTAGCGTCAACGGCCCTGTGTAATTGATGAGGGCAACGGTGCTCGCTCACCCCCAGCATCTGCTGCTTCTACTGCGCCTGCCCCTGCTTGGACCAGCTGCCAGCGCAATCCTCAGATCTTCGCTGGCCTTCGCGGTGAAGATGTCCATGACTGGCTTGACAGCTACGACAGGGTCAGTACATTTAACAGCTTGGATGACGCTCACAAACTGCTCAACGTCTTCCTTTGCTTGGCCGACATTGAAAAAACCTGGTTCTTCAATTAGGAGGATGACATTGCTGATTGCCCTACATTCATGGACCAGCTAAACAAAATTTTCGGCACTCCAGCTGGTCGCTCAGAGCAGGCCAAGAAAAAACTCGAACCTCGTCTCCTGCAGCCCGGCGAGTCCTATACATCTTATATCGAGGACGTTACGGCCCTTTGTCGCCGTGTCAACGCTGCTAGGCCTGAACCTGAGCGTGTTCGCCACTTAATTAGGGGAATCAACACTGCTGGTTTGAACGCCTTTGTTGTTCAGAATCCATCGTCCGTGTCTGATATCACATCTACCTTTCAACGTCTGGACCAGCTACAGTCGTGCCGCCTCATGCACGACCCCAGGGATGGCGGCTTCCTCACAGATGGAAATTTGAGCTCCCTAATACGCACCCACCATGATCAGAGAGGAGATCAATGGCCTCACCAACCCCACTGCTGTATCTCCAACTCTTCCGCCAGCAATCGTGAATTTGCACAGCATCATATAAGATGAACTGATCCATTTCAAATGCACTCTGGCACCTGCTTCACCTCCTATCGCCTCCCAACCCCTCTCGCCGCCTCCCATCGCCTCCCAACCTCCCAACCTCCCTTGCCAACCTATGCCGAAATTACATCACGCCTACCCACCCTGCCTTCCCCGAATTGTTCAGCACCCATGTGCGGTCACGTCGCTGCCATGGCATCATATTCTAGAGTGCCTCATCCTATTCCGCCATGGCGCCCCTTCTGCCCTGCGTGCTACTAAATGTGGGATACATGGCCACATTGCCCCCCTTACGGAAATGCCATATCTGGATTTATAAAAAAAATCCAGATCAGGTATATCAGGAATTGGGCAGATATGGTATATTAGGACAGATCTAGGCCAGATAAGGCATATCTGCCCAATTCCTGATTTCGTGTACCAGATAAGGCATATCTGGTTGTATATGCCTGATCTGCCCAATCCTGATTTCGAGTACCAGATAAGGCATATCTGGTCAGATATGCCTTATCTACGCAATCCCTGATTTAAAGATCTAGCCCGCATGGCAGGTAGGTTTGGAAATATAGATTTATATATCTGCATATCAACATAGAACTTTATTACAACACACACAAAACAATTTCAGTATTCCACCTAAACGCATGCTCAATCAAGTTTGCCAAGGGGAACCTGAATTTCCCCTTTTATTTCAATTCTGACAGGAAAAGTTTTCTTTTTTTCCTGCCTATATCGAATCGCTCAAACATGGTCCTGAATTACGGGTGCATACCGAGGGTCAAAGACATGCTCATCCGTTAGTAAATATCGAGATTCTATTCATATACGCACGATACTATAACTAATGAGATATCTGAACAGAATAATGTCTACACGAGAAGCTAAAGTGAACTACTTTAACCTATTAAATTAGATATTACATTTTTATTCTACTCTTTTACACACAGAGCTTTAACCAGTAAATGCTTTTAGTTCGAGCTGGTTTACTTGCGAAGCTAAATAAAATAAACGGCTAATAATCGAACTAGACTATTGAAAGGGAATTTAAAGGTTTGTCGATACCCGGAAATGGTACCGCTAAACCGCAGGGCGATAAAACACACACTGCTGGGACTGCTGATAATACCTAAACCTTAGCAAAGTATATATAGGCTGTCAGGAAGTACCGGTGTTACCTTAAGCAGAGACTGCAGAGCAAAATGAGCGAACGCGCCTAACTCGTGGTTGCTTTTGAAATTAAGAGAGAAAAAAAAGAAAAAAGCATGCCCGATGGCATTTGTCATGACAGCGACAGCTCTGCCGCTAAACCAAATCAAGCATGAAGCTACTTAGGTAGTGCAAATAATAATATTAATAACCAACGAAGGACACTATCCACCCACTGAAAATTGTTAAAATTGCTGGAGCGAAAGACCAATGAGCAACGAAATGTACGAAAAAATATCACATACTGGCAATTACCATCCAATTTACTGATTGGAAAATTTTTCCATCAAAATAATAAAGCAAACAATATCCTGAGGCTGCCAAGTGCTAGTTCCCGACAAAAAGTCTCACACTCACGGTTTTGGTGATCGGGCGTGAAGATGAGGCGGCACGATGAGGGTGCGATCCGACGCAATGGTGAAGATTTGGCTGGGCCACCCAGGGCAGAAGCCTCGAAAAGCTCAATCGACCATCAGGTTCGCTGCCAAGGCTGGGGAGACAGCTTCCACCCGCCGAGGGACACAGTAATTTCCTGTGTGCCGATAGTCAGACTGAAGCTCTTGTAGGTTTGCTGTCGCATTTTTGTTACATGCACACAGCTAATAGCGAACAGGCGCTGGCACACACACACACCAGCACACACAACATGCAGCACGCCCGCTAGCCGCACCGAACTCCGATGTCTGCCACCGCGAAAGGAACGAGACAAGTGCTTAGGCGCACGGAGTTGAAAGGGGGAGGGTAGAGAAGCAAGCACACACAAAACGGAGAGCTCGCGGCCTACGCGGTATAGAGCGTGGCAGCGAGGAGGAGAGATGAAATTCGAGCCAGCGACGCAGCCGCCGCTGTTTAAGAGGGAAGAGGGGAGCGCGGGAGAGGAGGAGTCACTGTCTAGCCAGTGCGGCCCTCCACGCAGCCACCGCCAGCTGTCTCTGAGGGTGTCACCGCCTAGACAGCTCAGAGGGGGCCGTATACTGAACTGCCATCATTTTCATGATATTTTGAATCGCTCAACTTAACTGAACATGCGTTGGTGCACCGGACTGCCGCCGCATTTTAAATGAAAATGCGAGTTAGTAGACGGAAAGAGGAGCATGTAGCCATAACCCAGCACCCTCCTGCATTAAGGAACACATGGTGTAATAATTACAGTGCAGCGAAATCTGCATATTTGAAATATTAGGAGTCGTAGCTATTTTCTAAATTGGATACAATTAACACTAAGCATGCAGGCCATGTTGAGTGTAGAAAAATTGAAGGTCGTCCACATGATGCCAATATTGAATATTTGCAGAAGGTAGACGAAAGCCATATATTGCTAATATACAATCACTATGGCGCCTACATAATTAAGGCCCCGATGAGGTTATATAAAGTCCTGTTGATGCCAGGCATATGGCCCTGATCTGTCTATATAAGGTCATGACGATGCCATATATGCCCTTTATCAGGCCACATAAGGTCGCGAGGATACCATATATGCCCCTGATCAAGCAATATAAGGTCCCATTACCCGTTCAGATATGGATTTTATGTTGCATCATATGGCCAAATCTGAGCCATGTAAGGGCAACATATTGCGCATATATGACCTTTTCTGGCCCAGATAAGGTGTTATTTGCTGCCTTATATGTTTGTATCTGGCAGCATATGATCCATATCTGAAGCAGATATGGGATTTCAGTAAGGGCCGTGTCTGTCGCTGCCACCCGCAAGACGAGCAACGGGGTTATGCTCTCTTTTAACCTGCCCGCGTACGCCAGCCTGATGATTCTACTCTGCCCTACTCATACTTACCGGCGTTCTTCCTCTCCTCTGGATTCCACCGATGTTCCACGGCCCTCGCGTCCTTGCCGACGCCGATCCCCTTCGCCTTTTCGCCGCCTGTCAACTCTTTGTCCTGACACGCAACCCTTCGAACCTAGAGCGGAAAACTAACCGGCGCAGTTTTTGGAGGGAAAGCTGCTTCGAGTTAGAAATCTACAATTCCTCCTGGCCGATCGTTGCATATGTTAGCAGTGATTGTTGATGGACTGTACGTTGAGGCCCTCATCGACACTGGGCCGCTTTTTCCGTAATGCATTTCTCTCTGGGTTCTCCCTGCGCAAAGCTCTAACGTTATACATCGTTCCGCAATTTCTTGGAGCTAATGGCACTGTTATCAAACCCACCGGCCAATGCACAGCACGAGTCCGCATCGATAACCAGCGGCATAATATCGAAATTATTGTGCTCCCCACGTGCGTTCATCTCATGATCATAAGGTAGGATGCCTCATCGTAGGCGTCCGCCCTCATCTCTTGCCGTGAGCGCCTTATCCATATTGCGGCCCCCGATATCTTACCGACTTCTGATTGTTCACCACCACACGTGTTCGCAGCAGTTGATTTCGTTCGTCTTCAGGACGCGAACAGCTGATCATTGTGGCATTGATTACCCTTTCGATGGCGAGGCCTTCGTTATGACCGCTCCTGGATGGACCCCCGACGGCCTAGCTCTTGTCGCGTGTCTCACCTCCTTCAGCCGTGGTTGCGTGGTGGTTGCGGCCTTGAATACAACTTTCCAGCCGTCCTTACTGCCCGGAGGTGCCACAGTTGGGTTTACTTTTGACGGCGATCCTATTCCCCTCAACATACTTTCCTGTGCACCACCGCCTGCTGCCAAGCCTCCATTTCCGACATCCTCTGCGCTCGCAGCCGCCATCAGCCCTTACCTCATATCCGAGCAGTCCACAGCTCTGCTAGACATCCTGTTGCGACTCCAAGAATCTTTTGATGTGTGCGCCTCGCCGTTTGGGAAGACCTCCCTCACCTCTCATCGCATAGAGACGGACGGCTCTGCTATTGTTCGACGACGACCTTATCGCGTTTCGGCAGCAGAACGCGAAGTGGTTGAGGAGAAAGTTGCTGACATGCTTGCTCGAAATGTCATCCGGCCGTCGACGAGCTATTGGTCCTCGCCTGTGGTTTTAGCTCGAAAAAAAGATGGCTCAGTCCGCTTCTGCGTGGATTATCGGGCACCTAACAAGATTCCGCGCAAGAATGTTTACCCTTTGCCTTGTATTGATGACACATTAGACTGTCTCCAAGGCGCTGAGTATTTCTGCAGTCTCGACTTTCGCTCGGGATATTGGCAAATTCCTATGCACGATGCAGACAAGGAAAAGACTGCCTTTTCTACCCTCGACGGTGTCTAAAAATTTATTGCGATGCCTTTCTGACTCTGCAATGCGCCGAACAACTTTGAGCGCTTGATTGATACCGTGCTTCGCGGCATGAAATCAAAAATATGTCTATGTTATCTCAACGACATCATTGTCTTCTCGTCGAACTTCGCTCAGCACTTACTGCGTCTTATTGAAGTCCTCACGCCCCTAGCCCAGGCGGGGCTTCAGGTGAATGGCAAGAAATGCCACTTTGCTATTAGGACCATCAGAGTACTCGGCCATGTCGTCAGTAAGGCAGAATTCCAGCCTGATCCCGAAACATTTGCGGCTGTCGTTAATTTTCCTCGGCCCTAACATCAGAAAGATCTTTGCAGCTTGCTTGGCTTAGCCTCCTACTTCGGCCGTTTTATTCAGATTTTTGCAAACATTGTGGCACCAAGCGCTTTGCATCTGGTCCACTGAGTGTGAAGACGCCTTCAAAGCTCCCAAGAGGAACTCACTTTCACTCCTGTGCTTCGCCATTTTGACGCGAACGCGCCCACCATACTTCACAGAGATGCCAGTGGCCACGGTATTGGCACGATTTTCTTGCAACGCAACGCGGTGTGTGAAGAGCAAGTCGTGGCAAACGCCAGTCGTAAGCTTACTGAAGCTGAGCGTAACTATACTAATAGCGAGCAAGAGTGCCTCGCCGTAGTTTGGTCGATTCAAATATTTCGACCTTGTTTGTATGGCCACCACTTCACCATTGTAACAGACCATCACGCACTCTGTTGGCTGTCAACACTGAAGACCTTATCGGGTCGACTGATTCGCTGGGCACTACGTCTTCAAGAGTACACCTGCACCATCATCTATAAATCTGGACGAAAATACCTCGACGCCGACGCCCTCTCTCGCTGCCCATTGCTTCCTACTGACACTGCTCCACCTACGGCCTCATCTCCCTCCTGACATCCGAATCAGCCTTCTGCTGGCCACCTGAATGTTGCACCCATCGCTATATAGCTCCACACGAGATCAACGCTGATTTCACGCCCCTGCAGCTGACTGACCCCTACTGCCGCACAACCACACTCGCATCTATGGAGAATCAGTTGTTCCAAACAGTCGCTTGTGCCGTCAGCTTCGTTGGTTCTGATTTCGCCACGGAACGCTTTACTGCGACGTTTATCAATCTGCAGGTCAACACTGGGTACCCGGTGTATCTCGCTTTCTTCGTTTTAAAATTATCGAGGTTTACCACGACAACCCCACTGTTGGACATTTAGGCCACTTTAAAAGTTACAACAATGCCAAGAGCCGCTACTTCAGGCCTGGACTTTCTACCAGCGTCGCCAAATACATTTCATCATGGCCGTCTTGCCAGCATCGCAAGCGTTCAACATCCTCTCCTGCTGGGCTACTGCAAGCTCTGCCTTGCCCATCTGTACCTTTTAAATTGTTTGGTCCTCACCCTTTGACGTCAGACGGCAACCGTCGGGTTGTCGCTGCCATCAACCATCTAACGCGGTACGCTGAAATCACCCCTCTTCGCTCCGGTGCCGCCTCTGAAGTCACCGATTTTTTCCTGCGTGCGATAGTTTGATGTCATGGAGCTCCAAGTATTCTCATTAGGGACCGTAGAAATACATTTCTTTCTCAAGTCCTTGAGCAAATACTGCGCACATCGAACACCGTCCATACGACTTTTTTTACCTACCACCCTCAAAACAATAGACTCACCCAGCGGTTTTACCGCACTTTGTCCCACATGTTATCCAAGTGTATCGCTCCTGATCACCGGAACTGGAACAACGTTTTACCTTTTGTCACCTGTGCCTACAATTCTGCTGTTCAGTGCACCACTGGTCATAGTCCCTTCTTTTTAGTTTATGGCCGTCGACCATCGACAGTATTCGACACTACTTTCTTTTCTGTTCCCTCCTCTACGTCTGAATCTCTGGGCGAAGAGTTTCTCACTCGTATCGCCCAATATCACCACTTGCCCGTTTGAACACTGAAGATGCCAACAAGAACGCAAAGCCCTGTATGATCAACGCCATCGAACTCCCTCCATTTGCCGCGGTGATGGAGTTCACCTTTGGACACCAGTCCGCATTGCTGGTCTGTGTGGGAAGTTCCTCCATCGTTACATTTCGCCTTATACACTACTCCAACAAACGTCTTCGGTGAACTATCAGGTTATTCCCTCGCACACCATTGCAGATTGAAGTCGTCGCTCCGAAGAGATCGTCCACGTATCGCGCATGTAACCGTATGCCCGTCGTCCCTCATCCCTGTAATCAGCGACCAGGGTGACCGCTCTCTTGTCGGGGGGATTTGTGTGAGCGCAGTGCGCGAGCGTTCATCTCTTTCATCTGTATAGATTCATAATCATCATCACCATCGTAGACTGCTGCTCAAAGCGTCGCGTGCTGTGTGCCAGCTGGTTCTAGAAAAGAACAAACGTTCCTGCAAGCGCTACCTTACAATATCAATGAGACAGCTGCACCATGCAGTAGAGAACTACATTTAATGCCCAGCGATCCAGCCTTGAAGAAAGAATGTGAATCTCAAAAGGCTGCCCACAGCACCATTTCACTACTTTTCAGCAGGACTGACTTGTGCTCAGTGGGCTGCCAAAGCTCAATGAACCGGGAAGACCGCATTTGTATTAAATGCTCAAACTCAATACGTTACGCTCATCAAGTTATGTTTAGTTTTCACTACCAAGGAATAAATACTGAGGAACGTGTTGAAGACAATCTAAGAATACCATAAACCTTCTTCAATACGTTTTTTTTTTCAATGCAATGGGCAAAAACAACACAACTTTTGACGGCTTTTCTGCCTGTTGTGAGATTGCAGCATCACCAAAGGGGCGTGACACTCACGGTGGTTCACTGTTATTGGAGCTAAAGCAACAATTAGTGTTTTGCACCCACAAGTGTTCTACACCCACAAATGTCCTACCCATAAAAAAGATTTTTATATGTACAACGCCATCACAGCTACATTGCACAAAAACAAACGTTTTTCATTTGCTGCATTAAAATGAAACTTTGGCACTGAGAAAACAGCTAGCATGAACAGAACAACTTTCATGGAAATCTTCAATATCTGTCTTGCCATCAATTGTGATATACTAAAAGACAGTGGCTCGTTAGAGAAGTACGTGTGGTGTGGCCCGCACAGGGTGCAGCGCTCAGAGGGGGCAGCACGGCAGTGAGAGGAAAGAAGATGTGGGGAGCGAAATGAATTATTGTGTAAACGCGCGCATTAGTGCTCTTGAGACACTGACTGAAGAGACATCCTTCTCGTAGAACGAATTGTTTCTTAAGGAGTGCTTGAGAACACAGGCCATACTTGATGCCAGAGACTCCATGCCAAATTATGGTTGGACTGCGCCAGCGTACGTGCGTGCACAGTGGAAACACCAGCAATAATTCGATACCCATCAGAAATCCATACACAAGAGAGTGTTAGACCCCACCCGTCGGCGGCCGTACTGCCATGCCTCTTTTTGTGTATGTGCAGTTCACTCTCCTTTCCCAAGCGGGCACCACTCGCAGTATCTCTCCGGCAGTTGTCTTGTTCCTCTATCTTTTATGCTTTTCTCACTCCTCGGCCCATCCACATCCGCCTCAAATATTCAAAATGTCGAAAGAGACAGAATGCCTGATGCTGAATGGAATGGCAAGTCAGATCATGACCCGCTGACTGTAAAAAAAAGAATGAGGAAGAGGGCACCTTTACAAAGGCAAGGTGCTTTAAAACGGGAATTTGGATTGAATGTTCCCAAGGATGCTTACGTGGTGGATTTTGCAGTTATCTTTCTCTTAAAAAGGCATATTCATTGTTAAAATGAAAAATGCAACTGAAAGCATTAAAAAATGATACTGGGGTTGCGCACATCTCCCAGCTCCAAAAGGCCATTCCGTTTAATCTTTTACCTGTGAGGTTTATATTTGCATTCTTGAAGTGGTTAACAATAGCTTAGTAGTTTATAGCATACGAGCTCAGAAACGAATTACGAAACAAAATATGGAGCGAATTGAATTACGAGCATTTACTCCTGGTAACTAAATAACACTATGAATCACTCGATGAAATTTTTCCACGACGAGACCCTTTTTCTTATATGACAAACAACAGTAGTATGAGAATACGAGAATATCAGAAAACGCTTTGAAAGCCACGAGGCATTGCCCCCGCAGAACCCGATGAGTAGAGATGGGCTACAGAAAAAGCAAAATAAATCACATGAAAATGGTCAGAAAAAATATTATATTTATGTGCTGAATGAAGTTTATTAGCATTGCAAGATACAAGTCAATAAGAGAAAGAGTCAGCAAGAAAACCTACCGCCAGTAAGTATGTGATATTTTTTAAGGACATAAAAATCAAATTTTAGGAAGAGTGGGCCCATGTACAACTGCATTTGTTTTAACGACAGTATGGGTGTAGGGAAGCGAAAAAAGCATTTATTTCTTCTGTACAATGCGCCCAATGCGCATAAAAGTGGGATTGCAAAGTTTCCACGAATACTTTTTTATACATTTATGGCTTTTCAGTAACCTAACATAATCAATATTTAAAATGGTACATTTCTTTAAAAAGTTTAAGTACAGAGCACGCAAACATGTCTCAGTTGCCTTCGAAAATGATGCATGAGTGAAAAATAAAACTAGAGTATAACTTTGCTGAGGCATATAAATATATATTTACTTGTCAGTAACGGTTTCTTTTCCGCTACGAGGAACTGTTAAGTATTGAAACAAATACGAATTATTATACTAAAGGATACGACTAAATAGCCTGAAGAGACATTTTGGCAGATTTTGATATTTCATCATTGCTTGCCCGCGCCAATATTGCGACTTATATGGTGGTAACATTTTTTTCCTCCTGGCTATTCTGGCTAGTAAAACGTTTGGAGCTGAGTCCAGTGGAGTTAGAAAATATGCTCAGATGAAGGCGCTTTCTGCGCCAGGAAATTCTCTCGGGACGATTTGGTTCTCTGAACCTTTGGAACTCGCACTCACACACACACACACACACGCACACGCGCACACGCACAAACGCGCACACACACACACACACACACACACACACACACACACACACACACACACACACACACACACACACACACACACACACACACACACACACACACACACACACACACACACACACACACACACACACACACACACACACACACACACACACACACACACACACACACACACACACACACACACACACACACACACACACACACACACACACACACACACACACACACACACACACACACACACACACACACACACACACACACACACACACACACACACACACACACACACACACACACACACACACACACACACACACACACACACACACACACACACAACAAATATATATGCATTTAAATGTTGATTTAATAGAGGGTTTGGACGTCTAGCGCTGCCAGTAATTCGGGCACAGCAGGGTCGAATTGCCAGCCGCAGGGCACAGCTTCAGCACGAGAGTGGGCGCCGCAAACAAGCGATGGTGATGGCGATGACGCAGCGTTTTCCGTTCTTTGTCTTCTTTATATTTCCCCCACGTGAAGAAGTCGCCATCCTGGCGACTCAGGGAGAAGAGACGACCAGAGGGTTGTAATATGGATTGAGGCGGCTAACGTGGACAACCTCGCGGCCGCGACGGCGGTGGTCAAAGAAGGGGTGACTGGCTCGATGACGTAGTTCACAGGGGATGTGTGTTCCAAGACGCGATAAGGTCCGTGGTATTTGGTGTCTAGTTTGTTGGTGGCAGGAACGCATAGCCAAACGAAGCTGTCGGCCAGGAACGTGGGAGCAGGGGTGATCTTTGCGATAGCCTTGAATGTTGGAGGTAAACGTGCGAGCTAGCTGACGGCATTCCTCGGCCTTCTGTACGATACCTGACAAAGCACTGTACTCAGAGGCGTCTGGATGGTGTGGCAAAATTGTGTCCAGAGTACAAGATGGTTCACGGCCGTATAAGAGAAAGAAGGGCGAAAAACCAGTTGTTGCTTGGGTGGCAGTGTTGTACGCGAACGTTACGAATGGCAGTACCTGGTCCCAGTTGGCGCTTCCAGATTCAGATGTAACCTACATTGCGAGCATGTCCCCAAGAGTACGGTTGAAGCGCTCCGTGAGGCCGTTTGTTTGCGGGTGGTACGCAGTTGTAGCCCGATGTATCAATTTACAAGACGACAGAAGCTCTTGGACTACTTCGGAAAGAAAAACACGACCTCTATCACTAACTCGCGAGGGGCGCCGTGTCGAAGAATGAAGTGGTGCAGAAGAAAATGGGCTACCTCTCGGGCTGTCGCCGCGGGAAGTGCAGCAGTCTCGGCGTAACGGGTCAGGTGGTCGACGGCGACGATGACCCATCGATTACCAGCGGCACTGCATGGTAGCGAACCATAAAGGTCGATTCCCACGCGATCAAATGGGCGAGCTGGACACGGTAAAGGCTGGAGAGGGCCAGCGGGGTGGCGAGAACTCTTGTGTTGTTGACAGGCGGTACAAGAGCTAATGTAGCGACGTACGAAATTGTACATTGTCCGCCAGTAGTACCTCTGACAAATTCGATAATAGGTTTTGAGGATGCCGGCATGAGCGCTTTGCGGGTCAGTGTGATGGTGGGCACAAACCTCGGAGCGGAGGTGGCGCGGAATGACAAGAAGCCACGTTCTGCCGTCTGAGTTTTAGTTCCTTCGGTAGAGAAGGCCGTCCCAAATGGCGAAATGGGAGGCCTGTCGGCGGAGTGCCCGAAGATGCGTAGACGCGGAAGTAGTGCCAAGGATATCTAGCAGATTATAAACCCAAGGATCTTGTCGTTGTTCGAAAGGCATCCTCAATTGTGAGTGCTGACAAGGATCCTTGAGGAGGGGACGATGAGTTAGGCGAGCACACCGGTGACCGAGCAAGAGCGTCGGCGTCAGAGTACTTGCGGCCAGAGCGGTACACTACACGGATGTCGTATTCCTGAAGCCTGAGAGCCCAGTGGCCGAGACGGCCAGATGGATCCTTGAGAGACGCGAGCCAGCAGAGAGCGTGATGATCTGTAACTACCTCGGAGGAGTGGCCGTATAAGTAAGGGCGGAAGTTTGTTACAGCCCACACGATTGCTAAGCACTTCTTTTCGGTAACGGAGTAGTTGGACTCGGCTTTGGTGAGAGCACAGCTTGCGTAGGCGACAACGTATTCGGATAAGCCAGGCTTGCGTTGGGCGAGGACGGCGCCGGGACTGACACCACTGGTATCGGTGTGAAGTTCTGTAGGTGCAGTAGGGTCGTAATGGCGAAGGATTGGCGGTGACGTCAGAACATTGCGCAGTGTCGCGAATGCATCATCGCAGGCTGGCGACCAAGAGGAGAGGTTAGGGGTGCCTTTCAAGAGCTGTGTAAGGGGGCTGTGATGGTTGCGAAATTTCGAACAAAACGACAAAAGTACGAGCAGAAGCCCAAGAAGCTTCGCAGTTGTTTCAAAGTGGTCGGTTTCGATAAGTCAGCGACGGCACGCAGCTTCTCAGGATCAGGCAGAACTCCATTTTTACACACAACATGTCCGAGTATTGTGAGCTGGTGAGCACCAAAGCGGCACTTTTTGAGGTTCAGTTGAAGAACGGCGCGGGTTAGGCAGGTGAATGAATACCTGGCGAAGTTGAGTCAGGTGGGTCGGGAAGTCGGTTGAAAAGACGACGATATCATCGAGGTAGCATAAACAGATGTTCCATTTCAGGCCGCGCAGTACAGTGTCCATCATTCTTTCAAATGCGGCTGGGGCGTTACAGAGTCCGAATGGCATAACATTAAATTCGTATAGTCCGTCTGGAGTAATAAAGGCGGTCTTGGGACGATCCGTCTCTGCCATGGGCACCTGCCAATACCCGAAGCGAAAATCGAGTGAGGAAAAGAACTCTGCACCTTGCAAGCAGTCTAGGGCATCGTGTTATGCACCCCGAGTTCAAGCAGTCGTTCGCTCGAGGTACCCATGGGCAGTCCTAGCGCCTTCTTAATGCATCTTCGAATCAGGCAGTCTAACTTCTCTTTTTCGCCGGCCTTGATATCCAGGTAGGGCGTGGCGTAACTGATTCTGCTTATTACATATGCCTGGATTAGTTTTAGCAAATTTCTCTCCTTGAGGCCTCTTCCTTTAGTGGCGACCCTCCTCAAGAGCCCGAGGGTTTGCATCGCGTAACTTTCTAATTTTTTCAGGACCTCTCCGTTGTGACCGTGGGATTGAATGACCATCCCCAAAATCCTGATCTGATCTACTTTTGGAACCGATTTGCCCTCCACCTAAATATGAAACTCCCCGCTATTCTTGCAGCGGAGGTACTTTGGGTTGTAAACGAACAACTCAGATTTATGCGGGGAGCACGAAAGTCCCCTTTTAGCCGCGTAATCGACAATGATGTCGGTCGCTGCTTGCAGGCGTTCCTCCGTACTCGCATCGCTCCCATGGTTAATCCAGAGGTTAATATCGTCCGCATACATGCTAAAATTTAGCCCCTTGATTTGGTTAAGTTTACCCGGGAGGCCTCTCATTGCCACGTTGAATAGAAAAGGCGATAGCACTGAGCCCTGCGGTGTGCCTTTGCTTCCTAACTCTATCGTAGGAGATTCTAAATTTTGAAATATCATGCAGGCTTTTCTGCCCGATAAGAAGTCTTTTATGTAGTTGTACGTTCTCTCCCCTACTCCGAGCACTTCGAGCCCTTCGAGAATAGCCTCGTGCCTGACATTGTCGAAGGCCTTGGCGAGGTCTAGGCCCAGGATCACTTTGGCGTCTCTCGATCGCGAGTCTATGATATCATGCTTTAGTCGGAGCATTACGTCCTGCGTGCACAAGTGTGGTCGGAAACCGACCATTTCATGCGGCCACAGGTTGTTTTGCTCCATGAAGCACGTTAATCTCGTCTGTATTACGTGCTCCAGCAACTTCCCTACGCATGAGGTTAGGGAAATCGGTCTCAAATTTTCCATTTGCGGGGGTTTTCCCGGTTTGGGTATTAGTATTATGTTTGCCGTTTTCCACTGATCTGGCAACTGGCTCGTTTCCCAAACTTTTCCAATGAATTCCGTTAGTAGACTAATAGAGTCATCGTCTAGATTCCTTAGCAGCACCGCACCGTCCATCTGGCGGAAGAGGCCGCAAGAAGCCAAGCGCTACCTGCCAGCCTCTAATCCGCGGGCGCACGACTCCCCGTTTCCGATGGAAATAAAAGTTGTACAACCAACCAACCAAGGGCATCGTCGATTTGTGGGAGGGGGTACACATCACGACTAGTGATTTTGTTAAGGCAGCGATGATCAACACAAAATCATATGAAGCCATCCTTCTTTTTAACAAGGTCCACAGGAGACGACCATGGGCTACAGGATTCTCTAATTACTCCGCGTTGGAGCATGTCATCGACTTGTTGGGCAATAACACGGCGCTCAGTCGGGGACACACGATACGGCCGCTGATGGAGAGGTGGATGAGCGCCAGTGTCGATGAGGTGGGAAACGGTCGTCGTGCGGCCCCAAGGATGATTGCGGGATGTCGAAAGAGGAGCGGAATTGGTGTAGAAGGTCAAGAAGTTGCTCGCGGTGGCGCGGTTCTGGAGCGCTGTCCACAAAATGGTCAAAAAGGTCCCGCTGTAGCGGATCGGAAGCCACACGAGTTGGGGTCAAGGCGTCAACCTGGCAAGCAGGGAATGACGCATCATCAAAGGCGAACAGAAGGTCCACGGGCTCGATGCGGCCGAGGCACTCCCCTTCGATCAACATAGCGGGAGACGCAAGAGGATTGGCTACCAGAAGTGTGCTAGCGCCGTTTTTCATGTCAAAGACGGCAAACGGCAGCGGTATGTGGCGGCGGCGACAGACAACGTTAGAAGGCACAAAGAGGACTGTCGCGGCGGTGGTAAAAGAGGCAGTGAGGGGAACCAAACCAACGCTAACGGGTGGGATGGTTGTGTCATGAGCTTGGAGGAGTTTGGTCGTAAAACGAGGACACGGCTCGTGGAGCTGGTATCAGACGGTGCATCACTCAATTCAATGAGCTCTTTTTGAGGACTATTGCAGTCAATGATAGCATGATGCTGGGACAGAAAATCCCAGCTGAGAATGACGTCATGAGAACATCTGGGGAGAACGACGAATTCGATGATGTACAAGGCTGCAGCAATGACAACGCGAGCAGTACAGATAGCTGTCGGCTGTATACTGTGAGCGGATGCGGTACGAAGCGATAGTCCCTCGAGAGGCGTAGTCATCTTTCGGATGGAGAGGCAGAGGTTTTGGCTGATAACTGATACAGCGGCACCGGTGTCGACGAGCGCAAGAGTAGGAACACCTTCAACCATGACAGGAATAACATTCGCGGGATTAAGACGAGGACTTTGAAATTCTGTCGAATACGCAGTTCGTGCCTCGCGAACTGCGGCGGTTAGTTTTCCGCCTGAGTAGCGGGTCGTCGGCGCATTGGCGAAATGGAGCGGTGACGTGGTGATGGCGAACGACGAGGGAGGAAGTCCCGAGGATCAGGGGGTGCTGTTGGAGGACCCGATGGGACTGGGAACTGGGGGGCCAAATAAGGTGGCGCAGGCCGTGCCGCAAAGGCCATATTTATTCGGCGCCGGCAGTAGCGTGTAGCGTGCCCAGGGATGCCGCAGTGGTAGCAGATAGGCCTGTTGTCTGAAGTGCGCCATGGAGATCGTGTCGGAAGCAAAGGGGGAGCAAAAGCTGTTGGTGCCGACCACATGGGGGGCGAAGCATAGGCATATGCTGGCTCAGGCGGTGGACTTGAAGTGACTTCGTCATACGTGCGACGCAATACTTGAGGAGGAGTCGGCGCGAATGCTGGGGCGTAGCTCAGTGGCGCAACGCTGGACGATGAAACTGTGGGCGTAGGGAACGGCAATGAGGGTGCGATCGGAGCTGATTGAGGAACAGGATTAGGTAGGACTTCAGATACATGCTGCTGGATTGCACGGCGAAGCTCCGGAACAAGGCCAGTTGTTGACGATTTCTTAACATATGGCTGCAGGGACAGTTGTCGCGCGACATTCTAGCATACAAAAGCCTTGATGTCTTCATAGAGGCTAGATGACTCCCTCTCCGCGGCTAGTCCAGCGAGTGATGTATGAGGCTGGCGAATCAAAACACGCTCCTTCCGGAGCTCGTCGTAGTTTTGACAGAGGTCGTAGATTTCCTTGACCGTAGTGGGGTCTTTCGCGATGAGCATGCTGAAAGCGCCGTCGTCAATTCCTCTGAGGACACGACGTATTTTAACGGCCTCGGTCATGGTCGGGTCAACGCGACGGCACATATCAACAATGTCTTCAATGTGACTGGTGAACGTTTCACCGGGCAGCTGCAGTCGAGATCGAAGACGCTGTTCCGCGCGGAGTTTTCGGGCGGCGGGCGGCCAAAGACCTCAGAAAATTTCGTCTTGAAATTCGAACAGGTGGTAAAGTCCGACTCGTGGTTTCGAAATCCCAGATTAGCGACGTCGCTCAAGTAAAAGATGACATTATTGAGCTTACGATTGTCGTCCCAGTTATTGTGACGGCTGACCCGTTCGTAAGTGGTCAGCCAACCGTCGACGTCGTCATCGCTGCTTCCACTGAAGGTAGCGGGGTCCAGTTGACGAAGCGCGCCTGTGCAGGTGACGGGCGGAGGTAGGTGCAATGAAGTTGGCTCTGTCATTGGGGTAGTCAATGTTCTGCTGCGAAGTTCCAGGGCGAGATGGGTACAGGGAACCTCACAGTGACCTCCACCAAGTGAAATGTGGATTTAATAGATGGTTTGAACGTCTAGCGCTGCCAGTATTTCGGGCACAGCAGGGTCGAATTGCCTGCCGCAGGGCACAGCTTCAGCACGAGAGATGGGTGCCAGAGACAAGCGATGGTGATGGCGATGCCGCAGCGTTTTCCGTTCTTTGTCTTTTTTACAATATATATATTTAAGTATTACGGATATCGAACGCTTTTACGGCAGCTGATTAAAGTAGTATGCTCAGAGAGGCACATAGAAAAAATTGTGTACATCGTGCAAGAAACTTCGCGCTAAGGATTTTCTAATCGTTAATACAGCCACGACGGTCCAAATCACAATCTCTTTTTTTTTGCGTTAAATATTAGAGGAGCCTTCAAATGTGACACAAGAAATGTGGTCTACCTTCTTGACTCTGCCATGTATAATGAGGAATATATTGGGCAAACAGAAACTCCTTTCCGATTAAGAATAAATAACCACCGGGTACATATACGATCACTGCATAGTCTTCCTATCTCGAGACATGTAAGCACAGAATGGCTTTCGTTTTACTCCTCCTGGCTGACGTATACTACAGTCAGGCTTAGGAACACATTTTAACAGGGCAGCTTGCGAGTCGAACTTAATATACCAGTCCAGTACCTTGAATGCTAGCATTAATCTGAGTGCTGGAGAGCTCCCCTGTCTTTCGATGTAAATTCCAACTGATGTGATCTCTGTATCTGGAGCCGGTGTTTATGTGCTTGAGATCTTGATTTTTATACACAGTTATTGTTGCTGTTTATTTATTTCTCTATTCATTCAATGACGCAGAACACTGCCTTAATGTGTACTCCCTGCGAGACTCCCCGTCGCTCTCTTGGGTTGTTCTCCACCCACCCTGATTGTTGATTGCTCGTTCCCTCTCTTTCGCGCGCGCATGCGCTCCTTTGTGGTGTTCGCCTTACGTTTTGAGTTCGCATGGGGGCGAAATACTCCTACGTTTCCATATTTCTTTTCCCACCCCTCTCGTTCATTTCTCCCGGCATTTATATCAGGTGCTTCAGATATAAGATAGCAGATACCGGGGCTGGCAAACATCTTTTCTTTCCTTTTGTACATACAATAAATAACAACAACAACAACAACAACAACAACAACATATATGTCGCCAGCCGGATCCTAGCACGGCAACACCATTTATTGGCAGCGTCTTAATAATTGGTATGCACATAGCAGCACTGTATGCAAAATATGTTTCGCGGTGCTTCAAGACACAAGTCCCACCAGGACACTTAGAGCCGGCGTGCATGAATCGTCCATCAATACTATCGATTTTCTGCAACCTGCCCCTTTCTAGCACCGGGCCATTCTTGTGACTGGTACGACTCGTCATAAGCTGCTCTAGGCATGTCAGCGAATATTAAGTAATCTGGACTCTGCTTTTGAATCTCCTTTTAATTTCTTTTCTGTCTGAAGAAAACAGGAGAAGAGGTGACGCTCCTGCGCTGACGCTGCAGCGTTGGGAAAGTGTATACTTCCGAAACTCCACCGTTGTAGTCTCTGGTTGGGGCAGTTGTGACTACGACACAGCAAGTAGCACCAAGAAACATGATGTACATGGACACTTGGCCAAGGTCGGACACTTTTCCAAGGTCGGACACTTTGTAGTAACTGGAAGCGTGTGCCCACTTCGAGCATTACAGTCTCTTGTACATTATTTTCTGGGTGAATGACTTCATCGCGATTGTGAGCTGGATTGTGTTCGCAAAGACGTAGCTACTGTGACAAATACAATGCTTGTTTTGTTTTGGCGTCGAGGCGTTTGATCAACCTATTCCTTTGGCATTGAGTCGAGTAAATTTTTGTGCCTCACTGTAGCTATTTTAAGCGTATGAGTGGGCACTATGCTCGTTAGGTTAAGAGGAGAAAAGGATAATCGGAACAGCTGCCTTCGCTTTTCTCATACTCGAATCAGCATGAGGTGCAATCAACTGTGCGACAAATTTTATTTCCAACGGCGCTTGAATCACGGCTGCATTTAGATTTACTGCCAATATATTTCAGAAATATGTATGAAAATATTTGGGGAAACTCGCAGCTCTGGTGACTGTATTCATGCAGATGTTTCCACCTACTTGTATTTATTGTTCTAAAGCAATTACTCCAGTTATGTCATTCATTGGACGTTTGGTGTTAAAGCTGACATGAATGGTTGTTGACCAAACATGACGAATAATTTTCATCATTCGAAAAACACGCCGCTAAATTTAGGTGAACTAACCGTACTGTTCTCGATGGCTCGCTTCGTATTTTACTTACTGTTTCTTTTGTTCACTGTACAAAGTGTTTTTGGTAGAAATTTCACTACATTTCTGAGCAAACCTCATCTTCACTTCTCAAAGTATGATCATATTGCACTTGCAACGTGCGATGGCCCTATGAGACCGCATGAATATTTTTGGTTGCAGCATAATTCATGGCGCGTGACTCTATGGACACTGCAATCTCCAGCCCAATTTGCAACGTATTTAGTGAAAAACATAATGTACGGCATAAACACAAATGTTCTTGCCGTAAACCTGGGTGAAAACGCATCTGAATGTCTTTACCGAGCTGTATTTTCGCCAAGTTTCTTCAGCATAGTCGCTTGGTATGAGAAGGCCCTTGAATTCGAGGCAAGGAAAGATTTTGAGAACTATGTGAGTGAACTACAGGGCGCTTTCTGTGCATGCAGCATCACAGAAAGGAGCGGCATTGCTTTCTTGAGAGATGTAACATTGGCGTCTCCACATGGGCACTTCAGTGTAGTGTTTTCGGCATTTGAAGGCCACATTGAGAACTTACAGAGCAATCTCGCGAGCTTGCAGCGGCACAGAAAATTTCGAGACAGTGTTGTTTACGTCGGATGTCGTAAAACGAAAGGTATGAAGAACCATTCTCCCAAGTTTTGTCCGGTATACACGGAAGTAGTCTTCAAATCGCTCTCTTTATATAACGTAACGGTGAAGCGGATATTCTTCAAAAGTTATGCGAATATACTGCTTGAGCTCACAAGAGGTAGCATTGATATCTGTGGAAATTTAGTTCTGGTAACGCAGAACTTCGAACCGTTCTTCGCTATGCCCGCATCATTTGTGCACCGGCAGGAAACCTTCTACGTTAGGCGCAGCGGCCCTATTCTTGTCTCTTTCTACAACATCCTTTTTGAGTCAAAGCTTGGAATTTGCCTATTGCTGGTAGCTCTTGCTACTTGTGTGGTCGTTAGTGCCGTCGCAGATTATAACGAAACGCATTCAAACTTCGTGAGAAGTGCACATGATTCGCTGATGTTCTTGACGGCTTCCTTTTTTGCAACATCTACACCGATTCCTTGCCAAAAGCGGTTTGGAGCAGCCCTGAGCATCCTGTTCACCGTGTGGCTCATGGCTATTCTCCCACTATCATGCTTTTATCGAAGCGAGCTGGTGTCGAGGCTTAGTTTGCGGGCTACACCAGACGTTGTGGACACAATTGACAAACTGGAAGTGGCGCTGGAGAAACGGCAGCTCATTCCTTACTTTATAAGGGGCACCGCCATGGAAATTATGCTGGCCAAAGGCTATAGCAAGAGCTCTATATACAGTAAGCTCCAGTCAGCATACAAGGAACATACGAAAAGAGGTTCCTTTATCGTCAACAATGAATACTCCTGTTTCTCTTTTGCTCATGAACGACAGGGCATCTGCATAACGTTGAGTCAGCCAAGCTGCTTCCATAGAAGACTCGGATTTGACCTCGTAGAAGCAAGAGAGGTTTTCAATCAGGTTACGTTAACAACACCAGTCAGGAAGAATTATTCATTTTTGAAAGAGTACCGAACTCTCTTACGTAAAGTTTTCGAAGCGTCGCTGCTTAACCCAGCCAAACAATTGTGGCTTTTTTTGTGCGAACGTGATGCGGATATGCGTCAGAGTTCGGATGAACTCTTCAATAAACCAGATGATCTCATGCATTTCTTTTCGGTATTTGTAGCTTTATTAGGCGTATCCACTGTAGTTTTCTTTCTCGAACTGGTATGCTCTTTGATTTGAAATTCCAAGGGTTCAACTGAAGATTGTAGCTTCGTTCAACAGTTCGTCGTGCAAAGTTGAAACGTTAGCCTTTTCCTGCGGAAATAATTAGCGCTTCGTGTTTCTGCTAATCATTTGTAAGGTTAGCCTTAAAATCTCACCGTTAAGCCGAACTCTTGTCTGCAGCTTCGATTAATAAAGGGTAACATTATATCAGGCATTCTCATCCAAGATTCTAAACTTGGCTGCCATTGCTCAGAATAGCAGCAGCTGCGGTCTTGTGCTGATAATGGCGTTCATTATTTTCTCTGCGAAGATGTTGCGTGGTCGACAGCGATATTACTGATATAAAAATCGGCTTTAATATTTGGAAGATAGGTGCGAAACTCTTACTGCAGAAGCGAAAAAAAAACTCTTCGAAGTTCTGAGAACCCTACCTTTGTCGGTAGCTCAATATATATTCTCTCTTAAAGTTTCTCAACACAGAGTGCTAGACAATTTCCGAATAATACGGGTTTGGTATCGCCTGTTGCCGCAAGCAAAATCGACGCAAATATTCTTTTGTTTTGTTTTAATTCATCGAGTCTAATTCGCTTAACCTGCTTATGCCACATCGCAGTGATTCGTGTATCATACAGGTAATCAGTCATGGAAACACTCTTGAGCACGGGTTTCACCAATGCTTGAACGAGAGAAACGTCTATAGCATCTGCTGGTGCCTTTGAAGGATCAAGAGACAGTGGAATATGGAAACTCAGCTTTTCTCGAAGAAAATTCACAGAGTTTATATAGCTTGAAAATTCTAATGCACCACAAAGGTTGGTAAAATCAGAGGGGCATGAGGCCTGCAGTTGGATTACGACTGCGAAGATAACGAAAATTTATATAAAAGAAATTAAGCTTAACCGGCTTATGCCACATTGCAGTGATTCGTGAATTATGCAGGTAATCAGTTTTGGAAACACTTTGGAGCACAGGTTGTACCGCAGCTAGATGGACGGAAACCTCTATAGCAGCATACAGTTGCATTTGAAGGAGCGAGAGGCAGTGGAAGATTAAAACTCAGTTATCCTAGAAGAAAATTTGGCACAGCTTATATAGCTGGCAAATTGCACTGCACCACAACGATTGGTAAAATCAATGTGGCAGAAGGCCTGCAGTTGGATTACGACTGCGAAGATAACGAATAATAATTAAAAAATTAGGCTACTGCTTACTGCTTTAACCAGTGAAACCAACCATGTTTTCCACTGCATCCTTCAGTGAAGCAGTTGCCTTCCGCTGGCTTCTCCAAAACGTTAACGTGTTCCTTACTGAGCAAAGAGGCCCCATGAGCATTAATTTCCTTTCCCTTGCAACGAGAGATCCTAAGTTCAGTTGCATTGCTATGGGGTGTTCAAGTTATGCAACATTGCGCTGCAATTGAAAGGTGAAAGTGCTGCTACAATACGTTGTTTAATCAATGCAGCATAGCAACGCGCCAAGCTGAGGGGAACCAACCCTGTGGATTTTAGTATGCTAAGTCGGGCTTAGAATTCCCTGAGAAAAAAAATCTTCTCAGGTCTGTTTGTCATTTTGTATTTTTCAAACATAACTGAAAAAGAGTTGTTCTTGGGTTAGTTGGTGAGTGCGCTAAAACGACGGCAGGAATTAGGGTACATAGAAGAGAATGATACTACGATCCTCGTCCTGTTCCTTGCGCTCCTTATGTTCTGTGTGTATCCATGGTGTGTCATGTTTCTAGCTCATTTTCTATTCCTTCTCTGCACAGAAATAACATATTTTTATTTCAAGGGCCTGATACATCCTTTCGTTCCGAAAAAGCCTTTTCAAGTGCAGAATTTTACATTGTGAGTCAAAATATACACCCACTCATAAAAAGGACGTTGTTGCATATCCTTGTGGAGTATATTATGTTACGTCCTGTACAAAGAGTGCGTTTATGCAGAGACAATTTAGGAGATACCTAATTTCGAGACAACTCTCGTAATGTTGCCTGGCGGTTCGGGTCCAAAAAATGACTTATACAAGGTGTTACCAATTACTAATCAATCCTAATGGGGCTGAAACGTGGAGGCTAACCAAGAGGGTTCTACTTAAGTTGAGGACAAACCAGAGGGCTATGGAACGAAAAATGGTAGGGGTAACATTAAGAGATAGAAAGCGTGCAGAGTGGGTCAGAGAAATAACTCAAGTTAGCGACATTCTAGTGGAAATTAAGAAAAAGACGTAGACATGGACAAAACATGTAGTGTGAAGAAAGGATAACCAATGGTCGCTTAGGGTAACAAACTGGATTCCAAGGGAAGGAAAGCATAGCAGGGGGAGGCAGAATGTTACGTGGGCGGATGTGGTTAAGAAGTTCGCAGGGGTCAAGTGGATGCAGCTAGCACAGAACCGGGATAATTGGAGAAATATGGGAGATGCCTTCGCCCTGCAGTGGGTATAGTCAGGCTGATGATGATGAATCAATCTGAACTAAGCTTCACGCGTATTCAAAGACAAATGTTCCTTCACGTCTGCAATGTTTCAGTTGGAAAACAGATATTTCGCTGAATACACCTCACTATTCTATGGTAATGCTAAGCTCTGAAAAAAACACTAATTTATTGCTCGATACTATTTTATAAAGCTTCTAATTCTATTCAGTATCTTCATGTTTTCAACATTTGGGCCTTTTCCCCTTAATCCTTTTCATTTCGTCTAGTTTAAGGGGGAGTTCAATTGTTTAAACAATTTCAGGGCCGGCATTGAATAACAGAGCTTCGGCATACTTTAGAATGAGCCCTATTAATTCTAACGCTCTATTGATTAAAGATTTATTCCATAAATTGAGTTGCGGCTGCTGATTATAGACTAACCGTTTCGGGATTCGCTTGCTGTTCTTGGCTACGAGGTGCGTTGTCTGCCGAAAATGGGAAAAAGTGTAGATTTTATCATGCTCATATATTTCTGAAAAAAGTATTGAATATGAAGAATCTTGGTACTCGTTGCAAATAGTGTCAGCAAATAGCGCAGTTTTTAACCTTTCTCGGGGTTTGAACTGAACTGCTCTATTTCCTCTGAGCTCTCCATCAGAGCATTCCAATTGAAATGAAAATTATCAGTGGTTTGTTTAAAAGGCGCTCCATTAGGTATCTGGGATTTCTCAATCTTTACTTAGAGCTCCCTACCTATTCTTTCTGTATAGATGTTATTGCAAACAGCAACGTTGCTGACTTTGTGTCCTTTCACATGGGAAAGCACTTTCCCTTCTGAACACTGCCACGGCGGTGCCGCAGCTGGGACGCTTGATTGCTTTAATGTGCGATTTATTACGATTCATTTATTTCTGGAACAGCTATTATATATAGACAATTTCGCTACTCGTTGCAAAGAGTGTTGTGTGTGCAGTGTTTGCCCTTTCACGGCTTTTGAACTGTTTGTTCTATTTCGTCGTCGATGGCACGCATTCTCCGCCATAACAAGGGTTTGGTTGCGGTGATCACACATGAACTGAGACGTTATAAAAAAGAGTTGCTTGCCGTGTGTAGTGGAAACACAATAAAATTTCCATTTACGGAATGTTCCACTTCCGTCGTTTTATTTCCAACAGTCGTTCACCCTGTATTAATATAGATAAAAGACTCCACGCTTCGCTATCGTGCAAATCCGCAAATACCACAAAATGACTGACCGAACACAAACATGTACCAATCACTGTAATGCACGTTTAGTTAGGAGCTTTCTATGCAGTTATTAGCTTGAAGTGTAGAAGAAATTAGGAGCGTTGATTTCGCTTTATGTTACAATATACTCATGTAACAGTAACATCTAGAATTCGAATGGCAAGCGAACCATCAAGACTACCAGTAGAACTCTTCATAAGAGGACTCGAATGAAAATACAAAATACCAGTGGTTTATAAAAAAATATGTTATTAGATAATTGGGATCCCTAAATCTCTACTTGAACGTCTCTTACCTATTCCTTTCAGTATCAATAGTATTTTAAACAGCAAACTTGCTGATGTTATATCCTTTCAGATGTCCAAAGTATTTTCACTGTGAAAACTGTCACAATGATGCTGTAGCCAAGCTCGATTTTTGTAACCATGGATGCGGAATCGAATCTAGTCTCCAGCATCCAGCACTCTAAAGATTTTCAGATAGAGTGCGCAAGAACAATTTTCTTCGCTATTCTTGAATAATGTGCTACTTTTCACATTAGTGATATCTGTCTATCATGTGTTGTTAAAGTCTGCCCTATATGTGCCACAGCTCTACCGGTCGTTTTTAGAGTGGTTCACACAAAATGTGTAATGTGCAAGTTATATTGCATGAATGTGTGCTTTGTTGCGTGATGTACTGAAAAAAATCAAGAAGCGATAAGAAAACTTCAATCTACAATTACCTTATAAAACTATCATCTAGAGCTAAAACTGTCACGTGAAAACCTGAGAAACCTGGGTTGGCGCCCAGCAGTGGTTTCTTGCAAGCACTTCTACTCAAAATATCATGATCTTATGGACGAGCTATTTTCATCACCTTTTACATAAGTTAGCACCGACCACCTCAGCTTGTAAACCGACTAGCTCGGTTCACTTGCTTGTGAAACGTTTTATTTACTGCATCAAAGAGAAAAATGCTTAACGCCAGCCTCAGTTAGTCAGGAGCACTACTCCAGCCATAGCAAGTGCCAGCAGCATCACGAGCATGGTGGGTGAGGGTTTTTTGAGGCCCGATCGATGAGCACACCACGAGACAGGCCTACCAGGCCTCTTCAGGGAGGGATAGGGAGGAAAGTGGGAACTTGGTTGGCATGCCCATACCACCTGGGACAAATTGAAATGACTGTCTTCACGATGCAGGCATTCGGGTTTCGCAACGAGCAGCCTGGACCGGAGTCCAGAAATTTCGGTCTACAGTTGTTTAAGAACGCGTTATTCGGCTTGCGACCGCCCCTTTACTGGCGGTGAGTACCATTGCTGCCGAGGTTTTCAGTCGTCAATATTGTCTCGGAACTGCACCAGCGGTCGGCCCAGCTCGTCATCGGGTGACTAGAAGTTGGGTGCCTGTAAGATAAGCGCACGGGACGGGGCGTTCACCGCTTTGTTCCCTCGTAGTCACTGATGGGCCGGCGCCCACACGATGAGACTAGGCTGGTGTTTCAGGTTGAGCACCCTGATATAAAGCAAGCGGGTAGCCAGTGTGACCACCTCACCGCGCACATAGCTCACCATGCATTATAAATCCGAACCTTGTTAATGGTAGGCTTCATGGCCCCAAATGCGCAAATATTTTGGCATAGTTTTGCAAAGTTCATTTTTTGTTGCTTATTGCCACTTGTACTCTAACTAAGCATTTTGTTTTGTGGTTCAAGGTTCAACCGCCATTTCTCCTAAAGATCGAAGCAAGAAAATGCCGATTTCGCATTATTTGAGTTTGGTGCTATAACATTTAAACTGTCAAGTTATTCCCCGATTTAAATTGAGACGTGCCCACAGCGGGAAGACTCGTGTTCAATAACTATTTATTCAATTATTTATTTTATATACAGACATACTGCGGACCGCGGTTAGGTCCAAGCAGGCAAGGCACTATACATAGCAAAAAAAAAAGCAGATAAAATTATACAAAACGAAGGAATATACAGCATTATATAGAGCACGTATCGTCGCCGAGGTCTCTAGTACCTAATCGATCAATGTGAGGGTGGGAAATATTTATTCTTCAGGACGTTCCTTTAATACCATTATTACGCCCAGCCATCACTGCCACGTAATATCTGACGAGTGTGCTTGTGTACACGTTTGAAGCAGGTAGTAAAACATATTGAAACACATCTCTTTGCGGTTGCTGGAGGACGCGTCTCGAGTGAATCGTGCAAGGTGTGCGTTGAAATGCTTTCGCTGAAGCCCGACGGACCTTTAACACACATTGTTCTATGAAATGAAGTTTATGTTAGCAAAACAACTCCATAGTCCGTCATTATTCAAATGCTCCATGAGCTCCCATCCTTGATAGGAACGTTCGCAGCTAGAACATTTCGTGATTACTGATATATTCAAAACATTTATCGACTGAATAGTAAGATGTACAGGTGCGGAAATAACATTGGGAGAGAATGCATCCCGTGCATGAAGTTTATTCATGCATTTTGTGCAAAAACAATTGGGGCTACTTTTGCCCTGCCGCAAGCGCAGTGGCAGCATTCGCCGAAGTGTTTACACTGTTCTTTCTGATGTTCGTTAGGTAACACCTGGGCGTCGTATTAATATACCCGGGCTGGGTACATTTTTCTGTGTACAGACAGGGAACAGTAGACTTGACTACATTGCCTGATTTGGTGTGTGATTCGCACAAGAGCCTAAAGCCTGTCACGATCAATGACCACGGACCGCTGTTTAGAGGAACGCGTCTCACAACAAGGTCAGCGGCCTAGAGACGTTATTGCGTTTTGACCATGCTGGGGATATAGGCAGCGTTCGGCGACGGCCTACAATGAGTTCTGCACGAAGCCATGATGACAGACGGCGCACGACATTGCTCTTACGTGTAATCGTCCACATGAATCGAGTCTCAAGCACTGTGACAGTAGGCACGTATGATGAAGTTTTTTTTCGCCTCACGTAAACCACAGTATCTTCAAAACAATAAGCCCCTTACCCTATCAGGGTGCATCAGACACCGGGAAAAGGCATGCCTCAAACGAGGATTGCCATTGAGACCAGTCATAAACGAGGATGTAACTACGGGAAGTCCTCTACTCAGCCAGTGACCACAATGTCTCCGCACGATTTATCGGAAAGAGCGGGACGTACCTGCTAACGTTCGAAAGGGAGGGAAAGCCTGCGATCGTGCGAGGTTGGAACGCTGAGACTGAGACATCAAGGTACAAGGCAAAGGGTCGCGTAAGCAGCAACGCCAATAGCTTGGTCACAAGCAGGACATCTGGCCACACCAAAAATGTGCAACAGGTGTAGAAAAAAGCACGCCACAGATGCTACCTGTCCTGATAAAGCGCAGTACTGCCAAACCCCCCTGTAAATTTATGTGTCAAATTTCTACTGCATTCAGTATAACGGCTTAAGGTACAGGCGTAGTGGGCATGAAACTGGGCGGAACTCATTCCTGAAATTTGTGTATGATTGGTGGCCCTCATTTCTGAAAACAAAAAAACCCGGCGGCGCGGCGCGAGAACATGGGTATTTATAGAAAAACACGACTACATCTGAAAAACAAGAAGGCTCCTGTGCGCGGTTCGATTTCGGTGCACGTTAAAAACCCTAGGTGGTGGAAATTTCTGGTGTTTCCACTGCGGCGCCCCATAAACTGACTCGATTTGGGACAATAAACGCCATAAACTATTTTGCATTCACCAACTGCTGTTCAGTTGGGCTCCCTGTCTTTCCTATACACCACCAGCTGGCTCGACATGGCAGGCCCTGTACGTTGGGAAGTCCGTCGACTAGTCGCTCCGGCGGTCGAGGGAATTAGACTGAGATTTTTAGTCTTAGGAAAGCCATTTACTACGGCTGCCACTTTTCATTCCTTCGCGAGCCTCATAATGATAATTTATTATAAATTATTTACATGCGGGTAAATGAATGCGTCCTGAACTTCGGCCTTCAGTGAGGAGTAAGTATTCGAGAGGCCACCCTGTCTGCCCTTTCTTCTACGAAGGCACAATCGCGCGCGGTTTTCATTAGCGGCACGAAAGGAGCGCAGCCGTGTGGAGTAAAAGAGAGAAAATGAATCGGAGAGAAAAATTAGAGGGTCGCTTAGATGTCTCGTAAAAGGAGAATGGCGAAACCATGCTCATCCTCTCTTGTCAGTGGGCTCTCATCGTTTGCCTCTTATCGGCGTTTGTTGAAATGCTACATATAAATATATTTGGTTTCCAGGAAAGTAAAGGCGCCATATCTAACACACACCCGGCAAGTGTTAGTTTGAACGGTGCACCATCGTTCTTGCCGCGTGGTGTTCCTTGGCGCGCGATGAAGTGTGGGACATGCAGATGGCGGGAAAGCTAGACAAGAAAGCATCTTGCGGAACCTCGCCAAATAAGACAGATCCCGACAACTGACTTTGTGCACTGGTTTTGCGCACAAATGTCGCTCACGGGGTTCCTTTCCAAGTACCAAGAAATATTGCCTTAGAAAAATGTGAAGTGGAAAAAAGAACAAAATTTGTTGAATAGGGCGGGACTTGAACTGCATTCCCCAATCACCGCAACCTGACACTCTTGCAATCACTCCAAGACTTCTTTTTTTGTCGTTACTGCCCTATATTTCACATACACCGCAGACTAGTTGATTTGGCAAACATGACCTGGTTTAAATGCAATATTCTTCTCTAAAACTTTCAAATTAATCCCCTTTTCAAATGTATTGACAAACTGAGGTAGACAAGGAAGTGTTTTAAATCGTCAAGTATCTTTCTAATAGAATTTCCAAAACACTCCTTGATTGGTCTGACATCAAGATCGCATCACGCCATGACCGCTTTTAATGTGTTTACTACTTTTATTTCAAGAACACTACAGTCTGTCCGATTGTTATAAAGTCAGCTGGTTTACATTCAAATCTCTAAATATAAAACATTCAAATTGAGCACCTTTCCAACTACATTGAATAACCCAGGTACATATGACTGATTTTTCAAAACCTCATTAGATATTGGATAGACTCCCTAGAATACTATTGGATAGATCTAAAATGAAGGCCATAATGGCGAATATAAAGATCTGTTCCCACATGCTAGCAGTTATAATCGCATTATGATTCACAGCGAACACTGCCATCATTTTCTGAAGCCGTGAACTGAACCCCATGAAAGTTTGAATTGTGATAATTGTGCAAAGTTGGCTATAAGACGATTGAGAAGAAAACCTTATTCCAGCAATACATACTTGTTCAACAGTCCCCAGATTTTCACACAAAATACAGTTCACACCTCACGGCACAAGCATTTCTTTACTCCACGATCGCAACTGTCTTATTTGGCTATATTTCTCCTTATCTACAACACTTTGTCACTCCGATCTTGGTATATATTTCTTGGGTGACGAAGTTGTCTTCATAATTCATCGATCGCTCTTTCAAAACGCTGAATCTTTTTCCTGGCTATCAGGAGGTGTCACCAATGTCCCGGATCTTAATAATGCATGTATTTCTTGCAGAGAAATCTGAAATATTATAATTTGCTGGTGCTAAATGTTTTTTCATCGTTTTTGAACTCTTGTAATTTTTGCTACACAAAGAGATATCCGGTGCCATAATGCGTGTCATATTGCTGGTTTTAACTTCACACGCTGTCAGCACGAGCAGCTACTCCAATTAATACACTCCCGACTAATCGTTTTGTATAAGCAAACATTCAGGGAAGCGTCGCATAAATCCGGTAATCTGGGCTGAATTCCATAGTCAGCGGTGTGTTTTTATTTATGCTCGAGCATATATCATTGTCGCTAGCGAACCGATAAGCTCTTCTTTGGACATTCGTTTTATAGCACTTTTAAATTGCCAGATATGATATATACGCCTTAAGGGGGGACGAGATTCAGCGACTATTTCACGCGCAAAAGCAATGAAGAGTGCGTATGCTCTTGCTAGCGTACACTTCGATGCCTTCATATATTCGAAGTATTTGAGAAAGAACCCATACCCACATATGCAGAAGAGTTATAACGTATGTTATCTTTTCATTTTAGGGAGCACTGGCCTGGTCTTCATTCCGATTCAGCTTCATAGATTGATCCGACTTTAGTTGAGAAGCAGAAATACTACATCTGATATCAGATTTATATAGTGTTGGTTCATCCGGTTTGAGTTAATTCTGCCTTGTCCTGTCCTGTATATGAGCTCTATACCGGACCGGCCCGACCTTACTCAAATCCACACCGGAAATTATCTGTCCGCTTTAGTTCCATACCGGACCGGTCCGATAGATTGAGGTCCTTACCCGAAATGGTCTGTCGGGGCCAACTTGAATACCGGACTTGCCCTGTCCGGTATAAGCTCTGCAACGAACTGCTCTGTCCGACTCGAGTCTTATAACAGTCGGTAAAAGCGTGTTTAAACTTCATAAAGGGTTATTTCTTGCGATAGAAATTTCGTACAGGATATTACAGAACCGGTAAAAATCCGGTTTGGTATGGTACGAGATTTTGCAATGGCGAAATGCAGCCAGAACGGCCTTATAACAGACGCCAAATGCCCGTTTCGTCGTCGCTAAGGAAGTTGGCAGAGGAAACGGCTGTGACCAAAGGTTGCGCAATAGCCAAAACGGGGGGGGGGGCGCCACTTCTCGAACAAACAAGAGAGTCGCTTGGCCAGTTGTGGCCGCATTACGGAGCCTTCTGTTCTCATGCAAGAGCGCACTCCCTTAACTTAACAGGGATCGCACGTCGGCGTCAATGAGCTACATTGTAATGCCGGTTATGCCTCTGCTGTCACTCCAACCAACCAATGAGGCCAGCGTTCACTGCATACATCCTACACTTCTCACCTGTCATCCGACGGGCCCTGAAATGTACTCTTGAGGCCGTCCGGTAGGAGAAGCATGCACTGAAAGGGCACGCACTAAATATCGTTTGCGAAATGGAACGTGCGCTAACCGACGCCAATAAGAACATCGGCAAGACAGCTGCGGGACAAACGGAACTCCTGGTCCGTCTGCCATACTGCGTGAGGGGAGCAACCTGCTACCGGCGTCTTTCCAGCATCCCCTATTAGTTCCACGCATATTATAAATGATGCCCTAGAGTGCCTAATTCATTTTAGTAACAATTGGTGCAAAACCAGTTATTACAAGAAAAGGTGATGAAGCAGTATCCTCTTTGCAGCATGGAGACTCATCTACCACTGCAGAAAAGCATATAGCAAAAGTCGTGCAAACACTGGGCATTATCTCAAGCATAATTCATCTACGCACACTCAGTTCACGCTCAGCCAACCAGCCAGATGGCTCTGTCACCTGAGAGCATTTTTTATGTGATGCAGTGATATCACGCTCAATGCTAGAGCCCGGTCGAAATCAGTATCATTCCTTTTGAAAAATGCCATATCGCGTCAAACAAGTTTTTACCTTTCCGGTACTCTTCGGTATGAAACTATTACCGATATGACCTATCCAGTATAAAGTTTAAAAGTGTATATCGGACCGGTATACAGCCCAAGCGTGACAGGTTAGCCCGTATCGAAATTATACCGCGAAATATTTTCAGTATGGATTACAACTGGTAGTACCAGTTCACTAGAATTGAACAGACATTTTTTGGTATGCACTCAAAACAGGGCAGATCACGTCCGGTACACCTGCCTGCCCAGACGTGCCGGTCCGGCATGGATCTGAAACCGAATGGAGCTCATACTAGTGACAGACCATGTCGGATTTGGAACTCGAATCGAAGAAACGCGTCCTTCATCCAACTGATAGTGGTCTGAGTATCTGTACTTCACAACTCACTCCTGACCGATCGATGATGGCCAACTAGAATGACCATGCCGGAACAGGCTAAATAGCAATGTGAACATGAAAACATACACAATATACATCAATTTCTTGCCCCGCTGGGGTGGTGCACTGGTAAGACGCCCGAATACTGCGCCAGAGTGCATGGGTTTGATCCTGATCATGGCGGCTGCGTCGATCGATCAAAGTGTAGCTCAGCAAATACAAACTCGCATTGCATCGCTTTTGCAAATTCTGCGTGAGTGCATATATGTGTTCAATACAAGCAACCATTGGTGCAGCTTGTCCGTAATTTTTGGTGTACCTTCATTCTTGCTTTTTAGGGTTTAACGTCCCAAAGCAATTCAAGCTGTGAGAGATGCCACAGTGGAGGACACCAAAAATGTCGAACACTCGGGGTTCTTTAACTGCACTGACATCGCACAACACAAGGAAACCTTTCCGTTTCGCCTATTTCGAAACGCAGCCGCCGGCGGTCGGGTTCAAACCCAGCTGCTCCAGCATTGTCATCGGGTGCTTTAACCACTGCGCCACCGCGGCGGAAGAAGGCAGAAATTTACGCCATAGTGGAAAGCTTAGGTCGTGCTTAACGTCCACAGACGTCAAACATACAGCACACAAAGTTTTTTGCGTTTAGCCTCAGTCGAAACGCTCCACGGGAGTCTGGTACAAACCCGGGTACTGTCAGCATAAAAAGTTTGCGGGATCTCTAGCGCGTCGCAGAGCGACGAATGATGATGGTGATGATGCTAATTTTGCATTGCTGCGCAATCTCCTGCAATTGCTTCCAATGACGAGACTAACGGAAACTGCGTCTGAAGCACGTTTTGCACACGCCTGTTGTTTGTTCGCTACCAAGCATGACTGGTTACCTGGTTCCCTGTGACGCGCTTAAGACTCACAGAAGCCGCTGAGGCGCTTTGATTTTCACCGCCAGTTTGCGATGAGCAGAGTTCGCCGGTGCTTTTGCACTGCGTTCTGTGCAATGATGTTGATATATCAATTCAGGAGCGGCAACGAGCAGTGAAAGCGGATCCCGAAGGAGCAACCGACGAGTTATGCTTGAGAGCGAAGAAAGGACAGCCGTGCGCAAAGTTTGCTCAGACGCAGTTTTCGTTAGTCTCGTCATCGGGAGCAATTGCGGCAGGTGGCGCAGGAAAGCAATTTTCCGTCGCTCTGCCACAGAGAAAGGAATTGGGTAAAGAGCGGACCCTCGGCGAAATCTGGCCCCAGGAAATGACGCATGACTGATAACGCTAGTGGCAGCTTCACGCACCACGAAATGGACTGCACCACCAGCATTTGTCGAGCCGCGCGCGCGGGTGCTGCCGCCGCAGACCGAAGCAGACTGCGGAAGGGCAGGGCCGTCTACGCGGGAGGCGTGTTCATGAGGACTGACTACAGCTTCCTAAGCCTTCGAAGCGAAACTACTGCAATTTGTCAGGAGGGCAAGATGAGGAACGTTATTTTGGCTTAAAATGTTGCATTTCGAGCAGTTTATGTTGGCCGCGCCAGCCGGTTCCTTGAATTGAGCAGCTCGTGAACAGGGATTGGTGCGCACGCCATGGGTCAACCAGTTCGGGACCCCAGCAGCTTCCAGCAAAGGCAAGGTGAGAACTTTTTTTTTGTTTGCAAACTACGCTACATTTCAAGCAGTTTAGTTCACCACTCTGGCTGGCGCGGTTGTGAAGGGAAGTCCTATATGTGCTGGATAATGGCACAACAAGGGCTCGCCAATTACTGCGCAGTTAGATAGGAGCGAACCCACGGCTGACGTTCTTTTCTTGGTTTGCCTAGAGGTCAGTTTTGCGTGGCCCTGAATTTACAAACTGTGGGTGCGATGAGTCTATACGGCACGTTCTTTCGGAGTGCCCCATATACAGTGAGAAAAGACAGTTTCTATGCCGTGCGCTGGAGCATCTAGATGGACACCCATTGACTGAAATTAAGATTTTAGGTCGCGTGCCACGGCGATCGTCTGCGGCGAAGGCCTCCCAGACACTGCTCCGCTTTATGAAAAGCTCAGGCCTAATGGAAAGATTATAATTTTGCTGTTATGTTACGTGATAGACGTGGCGTGATGTGATGTGACATGTCTGTGATCTGACTTTACTAACTTCACCCATCCCTCTCTCACAACTTTTATATCCGCTCATCCCTTTCTCCTAGAGCAGGGTAGCAAACCGTTTTGTTTTACGGGTTAACCTCCCTGCCTTTCCTCCTCGTCCTCCTAGGTTTGCGTGATTACTCGTTGAATTTTACGTGTTGGGTTGTTTTTTACGGCCTTCACCAGTGCGCAATCTCTTTTAGGTTATGTGTTGGCCGGGTGAAATCTGAACATCGAGAGTTGGCTAATGTGTTAAAGACGAGCGTTCCCGCGTGATATGTACGGCATGGCGAAAAAAAAAAAGGTATCGCACAAATTCTGGAGAACCAGAAACCTGTGTGTCGAGAATCGTAATCTGCAACGAAAACCCCGCGGGGAATGCGATTAAAAAAAGGCAATAGATAAGGAAACGCCGAGGTGCTTCTAAACAGCTTGATACTAAACAAGTGACGCGCCGATAATTTCGTCCTCTCCGTTTCTGAAAACATGCATTCCACCCGCCCATTTATTTTCAGTGCTCCTAACACGCACTGCGATATCCCCTCTGTTGTTGCCATCGGGTATCAAACGTTTTTATCGAATTAAACACGTAGTCGGCTGTGAATACAGCTTTTAAACCAAAGTCTAACGTCGGGAAATGGAGCAATGTTTGGACATTACTGGTAAGAATCTTCGCCGTGTAGCTCAATTTGTGCATTTCACATGGGTATGCACGAGGTTCGATAAATCATTAACAAATATTCGTAACTTTATTCCTTTACAAATATCTCGCGTTTAATTTGTTTTCAATGTCAGTAAAAGATGTATCACAATGCCATATATTTCTACTGTAAATTTTCCGGTTGATGCCAGGATTCGGCAGTCTCTGCTGTGTGCTTTGGTGAAACAATTGCAGCATACGTGCAAGAGGTCCCGGCCATATCCCGCATTCCACTAGTCGATAGGTTTAAACTTTCACTTTCGGCTAGCCGTTTCACGTTATTTAATCTGCACATCGGGTATTACTGCAATGATATAATTGCTATTTAACATGAAAAATGTGTTAATTGCATGAAATAAATGTTCAATTGTTTTCTTAATATGTACTGATCACATTCCAACAAATTGACCATCTGAAAATATTGCAAGCCAAGCTTGATTGATTTCTAGTTATCGTCCCATAGAGACCCAGGCTATAAAGACGCGCATAATAGAGGAACCATATTTATATTGACACTGTTGAGCATTCTGGCTATGAAGTTAATGAGTGCTAGTTATATTGTCATTGTAAAATGCATACAAGGCACTTTGTAACATCAGTGAATGTTTTTTAGCGTATTTCGGGCTTGCAAAATATTTGTGATCAGGAACCTTTGAAACTTCCTGAGAAGAATAATGCTGAGGATAAAAGACGTGATCCGTCTGCTGGGATTTTTCTACCAAGGTGGTATTAAAAAAACATAATTGTATGGGGAAGGGTGCGCATTTAAGCTGAAAGTAATATATGTCTTGTATAATACCCATGACTGCTTGAAGTATATTTATTTGAATTCTGCGTTTGAAGTACAGGGTATTGTGAGGGAGCCGCGAATATATTTTGAACATAGTGTATATATAGTATAGTGTATCATTTTCCATGCTTTGTATATCTGCATGTAATGCTACATTTCTCTACCTATGTATTGTTTCTTGCCGCGTGTTTACTTTGTTTTTGTTTTTACTTTGTTTTGTTTTTACTTTTGTATAATGTATACGTGGGTGATGTATCCTACGTTTTGTTCGTCTTCCTGGTTGATTTCGTGCACCAAACTGTGACAGAAATGTATCAGTTTTGTTTCTGTATGAAGCAAAGTAAATTTTCGTTTCACAGATCTCCTGGCATATTTCCTGCAATCATGCTGTTTGGCAAAGGCTTTGATGCAGCTGCGTTCATGGCGAGTCAGCAGTAATTGCGACCACATTTTATATTTCAGTGCTGAAAATAAATAAAAAATTAATACCACACTGTACAGAATAGAAATAATGTGCCAACAGGGCGCGGCAGTATGGCAAGCGCTTGCTAGCATTCAAACTGCGCGCCTTTAACGAAAGCGGATGTGCAGTGAGCTTCTGCCGCTTGGTGCGCTAAAGTCAATTGGGCCGCTGGACCCTATGAAAGTGTCCGCTCTTTACCCAATTCCTTTCTCTTTGGCTCTGCCACGCGCCGCAGATCCCGCAAATATTTTGCTGCTGACAGTACATTGGTTTAGTAGCGGAGCGTCTGCACCAGAGTCACAACGGAGGGGATCAAACACAACTAGGTACTCACATAGACACTCAGACACAACACTTAGCCGTTCGTGGTGCATAAATAATCTAATCAGGTAAATATTTTTTCTACATTAATTTCATTGATTTTGGATGTAATTTATTTTGTCAATCCTCGCTCCACTGGTGAACTGTATTCAGGTCTTTCAGCAAAAAACTGACACCTTGAGCAATTCTCAGTTCTGCGCGCACCACATATTTGGTAAACAGTTGCATGCAGGTACCCACATTATCTGCCAAATCCATTAAGAACGGAGTAAACGGCAATGCCTACCCTCGTTAGACGCCAGCAATGACTACCGCCCCATTAGAACTTACGCTGTCTATAATGATAGATTGCCGCCCCATAGATGTTTACCCTGCACCGACGTTCAACGTTTGGTTCAGTTTAATTGAAATAATGTAACTAAACAGATATCAGATTAGCACAGCAGGTATGCGAAGCTCACATATTCTTGCACCGGGAAAATGTGTACACTCGCCTTGTACATTGTATTTTTGTTTCTGGTCACAAATCAAGCCTCTTTGTGTTACACATTTTATTATTCTCATTCAAGGCGCAATTCATAGTTCAATTGTATGGAGAAACGCATTAGTGTCTGATAAATTTTGAATGGTAACTGCGCAGAGAGATAGGAAGAATATAATGAAGAGGAGCGCTGTTATATAGTCGTAATACAAATTTTAAATATTGCTCAGCCTTTAACAAACATCAGGCTAAAAGTGGAAAAAATAAACCTTTCGGCGTGGTATATTGTTTTCAACTGATATTGAGAAGTAGTCTGAAAGCTGAGCGTAATACGCATCTCTGCTTACCACATGCAGTGACCACAACACGTTTTATCCTATATCCTCCGACTGTGCTAAGATGCAGTTCCTAGTCTTAGCTGAGATTGGATAGAGCACCTGGGATATTTTTCCGGCTCGAGAAATAATATTTATTCCATTATTTCTTGAAGAATACGCGGAAAAGCATTCCTTTTTTGCATATGACTTTGCAGTAATGCATGAATAACTTCTTCAACAGAAAAGCGCCGTTCGCTCATGATCACACGCCATCTAGAAGGTCATTATAAAAGATTAGCCTTTTTCTGACCAACACGCACGAAAATCACATAGATACCGCATGGATTCTGAATGCAATATGAGATCAGTACAGAGTGGATTCACTAACTGTGCCGTCATGCGCCTCATTAGAGGTTTTGTGAATCATCATCATCATCCTCATTATCATCATCATCGTTAGCAGGACTATACCCACTGCAGGGTGAAAGCCTCTTCCTTATCCCTCCATTAAACCCGGTCTTCTGCTAGCGGCATCCACTTAAACCCCTGCACATGACTTTAACTTATCCACCCGCCTAACATTCTGCCGCCTTCTGCTATGCTTTTCTTTCCTTGGAATTCAGTTTATTACCCTACGCAGCCATCGGTTATCCTCTCTTCGCACTACATGTCCTGCACATACCCATTTTTTCTTCTTGATTTCCACTAGAATGTCAGTACTTGAATTATTTCTCTGACGCACTCTACATGCTTCCTATCTCTTTAAGTTACCCCTACCATTTTGCCTTTCATTGCCCCTTGCGTTGTCCTCAACTTAATGAAAACTTTTTGGTTAGCCTCCACCTTTCAGCCCCATAGGTGAGTAGATGTAAGATGCCTTAAAGAAAGCATTGAAGATAATGTGAACTTATAAAACTTGAGGATTCAGCACCTGACTGGCTCCCTCACATTGAAATATTGAAATCCTGAAAAAGTTTCAGCCTGGTACGTTAGTCAAATATGGCTGACAGCTCCTCTGTAAATATTGTATTTTTTTAAGGGAATAAAAAAAGAGCACAGATAAGATGCAACTGTTGTATACTCCCTTCCTAAGCGATACCGGTAAGCTGCTAGTCATAATGTGTGAACCCCGCCGGGGTGGCGCAGTGGGTACGACGCTCGACTACTGTTCCCAAGGACGCGGCATCGAATCCCGGCCTCGGCGGCAGCTTTTCGATGGAGGCGAAAAGCAAGGCGTCCGTGTGCTGTGCGATGTCAGCGCACGTTAAAGACCCCCAGGTGGTCGAAATTTCCGGAGTCCTCCACTACGGCGTCTCTCATAGCCTGAGCTGCTTTGGGACGGTAAACCCCACAAACCAACCAAACCAAACCAACCATAATGTGTGAGTACTTTTCAAACGCGCTCCATCACAATCTTATTATCCTCGTTTTTACCTTTCATGATCCGGATTTGCGGATAATACCTGCCCTTAATAGACATATTCTTCTGCTACGTCTAGCTTCGCTATCTAACGTCAGCTACCGTTCCTTCTCGAGGCTGCTGAACATTACCTTAGTCTTCTGCATATAATTTTCAAGCCTACTGTTTTGCTTTTCATGACTAGGTCATCAATCATTCTTTGCAGTTCATCCCCTTGGTTACTTAGCAAGGAAATATCAGGGATTTTGTAAATACAACTCCGTAATTAGGGAGCAATCATAGCCGTGGTGCATAAGCTTCGAGCCCTTATCGCATAAAATCTGGCACATCCCCGTAATTCGATGTATGCAGTGATACCGTCTACTTCTGCGGAGAACATCTTATTATCGAAACGTTGGAAAACGAATTCGTTTATAGGAAAGAGAACAGAAATATTCTCAGCTCCCGTAGACGAGGGCAGGTCATACACTGAAAGGAATGTGAATCACATCATGATTTAATACTTGTAATGAAACTGTTTCTCGCTAAGCTTAATATTTTTATGCGCAGATAAACCGGAAACCATGGGATTCTTTGGCATTTTTCCTTGCCAAAAATGGAGAAATTCTGTTACAGGTTAAAACATTTGCGATACTATAACGGTGTCATTCATATATAAGTCGCGACGTGCACTGTAAAATAGAAACCGGGGAGTTTGTCCATAATTATTCAGTCGATTTTTCTTCGCATGAATTCATTTTTGACACCTTTCTCTGTACATTTGCATTTACGTGGTGTTGATATTTTTGTGTGCCTTTTATAGTCGTTTTCATGCCATAACTTTCTCATTTTTCCGGGCTTGCTATATAATTTTCTGTTCAATGTGCACTTCCCTATGCTTCTGCTTCCACCCTAATGTGTTTCAAAATGTGCTTGACAGTACATAATTAAAGAGGGTAATGAAATTGTACAAGCTGCCTTCTGTTCCTCAAGATAATTGTTCTTCCTAATCACAACTAAAATGTAATAAATGTGTTCAACTTTTGTACCTAATTGCTTTTATATGTCCCAGATCGCGGCGACTCAGGACGGTCCAGGTAAGCCGCTATGGAAGATGGTGGCGCTAGTTACCGCTTAAAACGTTCGTAATAGGCAACATTAATATCCAAACAAGAAGGTGAGACAGCGCCGATATAGGTCATTTAGTAGGTCACCGGTCTAGATAATCGGAGGTTGTGGGTTCAGTTCTTACCATCATCGCGTTATTTTTCCTCTACTTTGTATTTGCCTTTCACCCTAAACTGTATGAAGTACTAATTTAGTTCAACAACAAAGTAAAAGTTAAGTAAAATTTTCTGCGCTTTCCTTGGCTGCGCCGAGTGTTGGCTTCTTTACTTCGGGCATTATAACTTCCCCCTCACATCATCCTTAACACTCTGCTTACTAGGTCTATCCTTACAACTTTAGTAACAAAAAGCTGCTTGCAACAACACCTGAAATAAAATTTCCAGGTAGAGATTTACTTCTTTAATGTTCTTGCTTGCGCATGTATATGTTGAAATACCAAGGTAGGGATTTACTTGCTTACTGTTGTTTCTCCCACATGTATACGTTGATATTATCGTGATGCTCTAAACGCTACACCAAACTTTTGCCGCTAAAGCAAGTGCTAAAAAGGATCAGGCCCAAGTACAGCCTCCCTTCCTCCTCCACGGCTTCTACAAGCCTCCATTAGGCGGCATTATCTCTCGTCGCACATGGAGCAGTGAAACTAGCGTTCGTTATGCGACCAAGAAAAAAACTCACAGCCTCCGATGCTCGCGCATTATTGGAAAACGGCCGGGCTGTGGTTAATGTTTCCGCTTATTTGCGGGCGCAACTGATTGTCCGTCGTACGCAGACGCGTTCTTTTTCCTTTCACGGTCCACGATTCTACTGACTATATGTGACTGAAAGGAACTACAGTGGAATAACTACTGGAACGATCATTTAGTGGAACAACGTGGGGCACGCCTTTGTCTTGTTTTGCAAACAGCGTCTGCAGCCTGTCATTTACAGCTTTTGGCTCAAATATCCTGCAGCGTGTAATAAGGGTAGACGATTGACGTCCAACGTTATGCAACCACTTACATGGACGGTGTTTCATGACTGAGTAATTTAGGAACGTGTCAGCATAGTACATCCACTAGTTTAGTTATATGTTTTAAAGAAGAAGAAAGCTTCTGTGTGTGTGTGTTCGTTCGCAAAGTTGATGGTGTAGGAGCCTACGGGTCGCTTTAATATGCGTCGCCAGCTACGGCACCTTCCTTGTAGCTCCAGCTTTCATTTCGCCTGTCTTGTGCTGCCGCATCTGGAGCCAATTTCACTAAAATACACACTCTCCGGTAGTCCCTACAGTCAAGCTTTGCGGCCGGTACTTTCAACAAGTGCCAACAAAATTCAGGTTCAGCATAAAAATACTTCTCAGTAGTTTTGGTTCTTATATGAGAAGATCAAGAAGGGGTTAGGATTGTTGTTTTGTTAGAATATTTATTTGCGTCAATCCGGTAAATCTAGCAGTCAACGCAATTCTGTACGATGCGCAGCAAACAAGTTGCAAAACGAATTGTTCTTGCTTTCCACAGCCGCATTTTTCTTTTTGAGAGTCCTGCGTCGACCCAATAGCCTTGCAGACCATACCGTTAAACAAGATTGCGTTGTCTAATAGGCGAAAGTTTTTTTCTGACACTGCATACCACTTGAGCCACAGTGGTTAGGGCCCTAGAGGTTGTGCCCCAGCGACACTGTTCTCGGCAATTCGCAGATTTGTGCAAATTTGACTCACGGTGACGTGTGCAGCAGGATGCTGCCAGTTTACGCAAGCACACAATGATGCTGAGAATCTTGGCGAGAAGGAGGAACACCGAAAAGGAAAAAAGGCGGCGGTGTCTGCCACTATACACTAGCGCCAAGTGTGATAAAAGACGGTGTTCCAGAAAACGAGCCGCTGAGGTGCATTCCGCAATGCTGACGCCTCCACCTCCATTGAGAGTAAGGGAACTTTGTGGATGCTTTGAGGCCTAGGTGTATCACGAAATACATTATGTTGATTTTTCTGCAGCAGCTCCGAACGCAGACGCTGACTGGTGCTCGGAGTTTCGCGCGCTGTGTGCCAGCTGGTTCTAGAAAAGAACAGACGTTCGTGCAAGTGCTACCCTACAAGTGGCGGAGGTGCGATTAGTATTCCCCACGTCTAGCTTTAGACCCACCTACCAGTCTCCCTGGAACTCCATTCAGGCCTTTGCTTGCGTCAACGGCCCTGTGTAATTGATGAGGACAACGGTGCTCGCTAACCCCCAGCATCTGCTGCTTCTACTGCGGCTGCCTCTGCTTGGACTATCACCAGCAGCCAGCGCAATCCTCAGATCTTTGCTGGCCTTCGCGGTGAAGATGCCCACGACTGGCTCGACAGCTACAACAGGGGCAGTACATTTAACAGCTTGGATGACGCTCACAAACTGTTGACTTTCTTCCTTTGCTGGGCCGACGTCGAAAAAACCTGGTTCTTCAATTACGAGAATGGCATTGCTGACTGGCCTACATTCACGGACCAGCTAAACAAAATTTTCGACACTCTGGCTGGTCGCTCAGAGCAGGCCAAGAAAAAACTCGAACCTCGTCTCCAGCAACCCGGCGGGACCTATACATCTTATATCGAGGACGTTACGGCCCTTTGTCGCCGTGTCAACGCTGCTAGGCCTGAACCTGAGCGTGTTCGCCACTTAATTAGGGGAATCAACATTGCTGCTTTCAACGCCTTCGTTGAAAGGAGTCAACCCCACTGCTGTGCAATCGTGAATATGCACATCATCATCTAAGATGAACTGACCAATTTCAAATGCTCTCTGGCACCTGCTTCACCTCTTATCGCCTCCCAATCTCTCTCGCAGCCTCCCATCACCTCCCAACCTCCCTTGCCAACCTATGCCGAAATTACATCACGCCCACCCGCCCTGCCTTCCCCGAATTGTTCAGCACCCATGTGCGGTCACGTCACTGCGATGGCACCATATCCTACAGTGCCGCATCCTATTCCACTATAGCGCCCCTTCTGCCCTGTGTGCTACTAATGTGGGATACATGGCCACATTTCCCGTGTCTGTCGCTGCCGCCAGCAAGACGAGCAACGGGGTTATGCTCCCTTTGAACTTGCCCGCGTACGCCAGCCTGATGATTCTACTCTGCCCTACTCATACTTACCGGCGTTCTTCCTCTCCTCTGGATTCCACCGATGTTCCACGGCCCTCGCGTCCTTGCCGACGCCGATCCCCTTCGCCTTTCCGCCGCCCGTCAACGCTTCGTCCTGCCACGCAACCCTTCGAACCTAGAGCGGAAAACTAACCGGAGCAGTTCTTGGAGGGAAAGCTGCTTCGAGTTAGAAATCTACAATTCCTCCTGGCCGACCGTTGCATATGTTAGCAGTGATTGTTGAAGGACTGTACGTTGAGGCACTCATCGACACTGAGGCGCTTATTCCGTAATGCATTTGTCTCTCTGTTCTCACCTGCGGAAAGTTCTAATGCTATGCATCGTTCCGCAACTTCGTGGAGCTAATGGCGCTCTTATCAAACCCACCTGCCAATGCGAAACACGTGTCCGCATCGATAACCAGCGGCATCATATCGAAGTTATTGTGCTCCCCACGTTCGTTCATCTCATGATCATAGGGTAGGATTTCTCATCGTAGGCGTCCGCCCTCATCTCTTGCCGTGAGCGCCTTATCCATATTACGGACCCCAATAGATTACCGACTTCTGATTGTTCACCACCACACGTGTTCGCAGCAGTTGATTTCGTTCGTCCCCAGGACACCAACACCTGATCATTGTGGCGTTGACTACCCTCTCGATGGGGAGGCCTACGTTATGCCCGCTCCTCGATGGACCTCCGACGGCCTTGCTCTTGCTGCGTGTCTCACCTCCTTCAGCCGTGGTTGCGCGGTGGTTGCGGCCCTGAATACAACTTTCCAGCCGTTCTTTCTGCCCAGAGGTGCCACACTTAGGTTTACTTTTGACGGCGATCCTGTTCCCCACAACTCACTTTCCTGTGCACCACCGCCTGCTGCCAAGCTTCCATTTCCGACATCCTCTGCGCTCGCAGCCGCCATCAGCCCTTACCTCACATCCCAGCAGTCCACAGCTCTGCTAAACGTCCTCTTGCGACACCGAGAATCTTTTGATGTGTGCGCCTCAGCTTTAGGGAAGACCTCCCTCACTTCTCATCGCATAGAGACGGATGGCTCTGCTATTGTTCGACGACGACCTTATCGCGTCTCGGCAGCAGAACGCGAAGTGATTGAGGAGAAAGTTGCTGACATGCTTGCTCGAAATGTCATCCGGCCATCCACGAGCTATGTGCCCTCGCCTGTGGTTTTCGCTCGAAACAAAAGGGCTCAGTCCGCTTCTGCGTGGATTACCGGGCACCTAACAAGATCACGCGCAAGGATGTTTACCTTTTGCCTTGTATTGATGACGCATTAGACTGTCTCCAAGGCGCTGAGTATTTCTGCAGTCACGACTTTCGCTCGGGATACTGGCAAATTCCTATGCGTGATGCAGACAAGGAAAAGACTGCTTTTCTGCCCTCGACGGTGTCTACAAATTTATTGCGATGCCTTTCAGATTCTGCAATGCGCCGAACACCTTTGAGCGCATGATTGATACCGTGCTTCGCGGCATGAAATGAAAAACATGTCTACGTTATCTCGACGACATCATTGTCTTCTCGTCGAACTTCGCTCAGGACTTACTGCGTCTCACTGAAGTCCTCACGTCCCTTGCCCAGGGGGGGGGGGGGGGGGCTTCAGGTGAATCCCATGAAATACCACTTTGGTATTAGGACCATCAGAGTAGTCGGCCATGTCGTCAGTAAGACAGGAATCCAGACTGATCCCGAAAACTTTTCGGCTGTCGTTAATTTTCCTCGGCGCCAACATCAGAAAGATCTTTGCAGCTTGCTTGGCTTAGCCTCCTACTTCCGCCGTTTTATTCAGAACTTTGCAAACATTGCGGCAAACACAAGCTCTTGTCTTCCCAACTGATTTGCGTCTGGTCCACTGAGTGTGAAGACGCCTTCAAAGCTCCCACGAGGCAGTCACTTTCACTCGTGTGCTTCGCCATTTTGACGCGGACGCGCCCACCATACTTCACACAGACGCCAGTGGCCACTGTATTGACACGGTTTGCTTGCAACGCAACGCGGTGTCTGAAGAGCAAGTAGTGTCAAACGCCAGTCGTAAGCTTACTACAGCTGAGCTTAACTATACTAATAGCGAACAAGAGTGCCTCGCCGTAGTTTGGTCGATTCAAATATTTCGACCTTGTTTGTATGGCCGCCGCTTCATCATTGTAACAGAACATCACGCACTCTGTTGGCTGTCAACGCTGAAGACGGTATCGGGTCGACTGATTCGCTGGGCACTACGTCTTCAAGAGTACACCTTCACCATCATCTATAAATCTGGGCGAAAATAACTCGACGCCGACGCCCTCTTTCTCTGCCTATTGCTTCCTACTGACGCGGCTCCACCTACGGCCTCATCTCCCTCCTGACATCCGAATCAGCCTTCTGCTGGCCACCTGAATGTTGCACCCATCGCTATATAGCTCCACACGAGATCAACGTTGATTTCACGTCCCTGCAGCTGACTGACCCCTACTGCCGCATAACCATCGCTCGCCTCTATGGAGAACCAGTTGTTCCAAACAGTCGCTTGTGCCGTCAGCCTCGTTGGTTCCGATTTCGCCACGGAACGCTTCACCGCGACGTTTTGCACCCTACGGGTCAACGCTGGGTACCCAATGTATCTCGCTTTCTTCGTTTTAAATTTATCGAGGCTTACCACGACAAGCCACTGTTGGGCATTTAGGCCACTGTAAAAGTTACAACAATGTCAAGAGCCGCTACTTCTGGCCTGGACTTTCTACCAGCGTCGCCAAATACATTTCATCATGTCCGTCTTGCAGAGCATCGCAAGCGTTCAACATCCTCTCCTGCTGGCCAACTGCAAGTTCTACCTTGCTCATCTGTACCTTTTAAATTGTTTGGTCTTCTCCCTTTGACGTCAGACGGCAACCGTCGGATTGTCGCTGCCATCGACCATCTAACGCGGCACGCTGAAGCCACCCCTCTTCGCTCCGGTGCCGCCTATGAAGTCGCCGATTTTTTCCTGCGTGCGATAGTTTGGCGTCATGGAGCTCCAAGTATTCTTATTAGGGACCGTGGAAATACTTTTCTTTCTCAAGTCCTTGAAGAAATACTGCGCACATCGAACACCGTCCATACGACTTCTTTTAGCTAACACCCTCAGACCAATAGACTCATCCAGCGGTTTTACCGCACTTTGTCCGACATGATATCCATGTATATCACTCTTGATCACCGGTTTCACCTTTCGTAACCTGTGCCTACAATTCTGCTGTTCAGTGCACCACTGGTCATAGCCCTTTCTTTTTAGTTTATAGCCGTCAACCATCAACAGTATTCGACAGTACTTTCTTTTCTGCTCCCTCCTCTACGTCTGAATCTCTGTGCGAAGAGTTTCCCACTCGTATGGCCCATTGTCACCACTTGCCCGTTTGAACACTGAAGATGCCCAACAAGAATGCAAAGCCCTGTATGATCAACGCCATCAAACTCCCTCCATTTACCGCGGTGATGGAGTTCACCTTTGGACACCAGTCCGCATTGCTGGCCTGTGTGGAAAGTTCCTCCATAGTTACATTTGCCCTTATACAGTACTCCAACAAACGTCTCCGGTGAACTATCAAGTTATTCCCTCGCACACCGTCGCAGATCGACGTCGTCGCTCCGAAAAGATCGTCCACGTATCGCGCATGAAGCCTTATGCCCGTCGTCCCTCATCCCTATAATCAGCGACCAGGGTGGCCGCTCTCTTTTTGGGGGCATTTGTGTGAGCGCAGTGCGCGAGCGTTCATGTCTTTCATCTGTATAGATTCATCATCATCATCTCCATCGCAGACTATTGCTCAGAGCGTCGCGTGCTGTGTCTCAGCTGGTTCTAGAAAAGAACAGACGTTCGTGCAAGCGCTACCTTACAATATCAATTGAGTCAGCTGCACCATGCAGTAGAGAACTACATTTAATGCCCAGCGATCCAGCCTTGAAGAATGAATGTGAATGTCGAAAGGCTGCCCACAGCACCATTACAATACTTTTCAGCAGGACTGACTTGTGCTCAGTGGGCTGCCAAAGCTCAATGAATCAGGAAGACTGCCTTTGTATTAAATGCTCAAACTCCATACGTTACACTCATCAAGTTATGTTTAGTTTTCACTACCAAGGAATAAATACTGAGGAACGCGTTGAAGGCAATCTAAGAATACCATAAACCTTCTTCAATATGTTTCTTTTTCAGTGCAATGAGCAGAAACAACACAACTTTTGACTGCTTTTCTGCCTGTTGTGAGATTGCAAATCACCCAAAGGGGCGTGACGCTCACAGTGGTTCACTGTTATTGGAGCAAAAGCAACAATTATAGTTTTGCACCCACAAATATTCTACAACCACAAATGTCCTATCCATAAAAAAGATTTTTATATGTACAACGGCATCACAGCTACATTGCATCACAAAAAAACGTTTTTCATTTGCTGCAGTAAAATGAAACTTTGGCACTGAGAAAACAGCTAGCATGAACAGAACAACTTTCATGGAAATTTTCAAGATCTGTCTTGCCATGAATTATGATATACTAAGCGACAGTGGCTCGTTAGAGGGGCACGTTGGGTGTGGTCCGCACAGGATGCAGCGCTCAGATGGTTCAGCTCGGCAGTTAGAGGAAAGAAATTGTGGGGAGCGAAATATTATTGTGTAAACGCTCGCATTGGTGCTCTTGAGACACTGACTGGAGATATACGTCCTTCTCGTAGAACGAATTGTTCTTTAAGGAGTGCTTGAGAACGCAGGCCATACTTTATGCCAGAGACTCCATGCCAAATTATGGTTGGACTGGGCCTGCGTACGTGCGTGCACAGTGGAAACAGCAGCATTAATTCGATACCCATCGGTAACCCATGCACAAGAGAGTGTTGGACCCCACCCGTCGGCAGCCATACTGCCATGCCTCTTTTTGTGTATGTGCAGTGCACTCTCCTTTCCCAAGTGGGCACCGCTCGCAGTATCTCTCCGGCAGTTGTCTTGTTCCTGTATCTCTTATGCCTTTCTCACTCCTCGGCTCATTCACATCCGCCTCACACTTTCAAAATGTCGAAAGGCACACAATGCCTGTTGTTGAGTGGAATGGCAAGTCAGATCATGACGCGCTGACTATAAAAAAAATAATGATGAGGAGGGCACTTTTAGAAAGGCCAGGTGCTTTAAAGCAGGAATTGAGTGTGAATGTATCCAAGGGTACTCACGTAGTGCAATATGCAGTTACCTTTTTTCTCTGAAAAAAGCCTATTCATTGTTAAAATGAAAAATGCAACTGAAAGCATTAAAAAATGATACTGGGGATGCCCACCATCTCCCAGCTCCAAAAGGCCATTCCGTTTAGTCTTTTACCTGTGAGGTTTATATTTGCATTCTTGAAGTGGTTAACAATAGCTTCGTAGTTTATAACATACGACCTCAGATTGCAAATTACAAAACAAAATATGGAGCGAATTGAATCACGAGCATTTACTCCACGTATATGAATAACACTATGAATCACTCGTTGAAAATTTTCCACGAGGAGACCATTTCTCTTATATGACAAAAACCAGATGTGTGAGAATACGAGAATATCAGAAAACGCTTTGAAAGCCACGAGGCATTGCCCCCGCAGAACCCGATGTGTATTGATGAGTTACAGAAAAAGCAAAATAAATCACATAAAAGTTGTCAGAAAAAATATATTTGTTGAATGAAATTTAATTAGCATTGCAAGATACAAATCAATATTAGAAAGAGTCAGCAAGAAATCTTACCACCAAGAAGTATGTGATATTTTTTAAGGACATAAAAACCAAATTTTAAGAAGAGGGAGCACATGTACAACTGCATTTGTTATAACGACAGTATGAGTGTAGGGAAGCGAAAACAACATTTATGTCTTCTGTACAATGCCCCCAATTCGCATAAAAGTGGGGTTGCAAAGTTTCCACGAATAATGTTTCATACATTTATGGCTTTTCAGTAACCTAACATAATCAAAATTTAAAATGGTACATTTCTTTAAAAAATTAAGTACAGAGCACGCAAACATGTCGCAGTTGTGTTCGAAAATGATGCATGAGTGTAAAATTTTACTGGAGTATAAGTTTGCTGAGGCATATAAATGTATATTTACATGTCACTAACTTTTTCTTTTCCGCTACGAGTAACTGTTAAGTATTGAAACAAATACTGATTATTATACTAAATGATACGACTAAATAGCCTGAGGAGACATTTTGGCAGATTTTAATATTTCATCATTGCTTGCCTGCTCCAATATTGCGAATCATATAGAGGTAACATATTTTTTTTCCTCCTGGCTATTCTGGCTAGTAAAACGTTTGGAGCTGAGTGTAGTGGAGTTAGAAAATATGCTCAGATGAAGGCGCTTTCTGCGCCAGGAAATTCTGTCGGGACGATTCGGTTCTCTAAAACTTTGGAACTCGCACTCACGCACGCACGCACGCACACACGCACGCACGCACACGCACGCACACACACACACACACACACGCACGCACGCACACACACGCACGCGCACACACGCACGCACACACACACACGCACGCACACACGCACACACGCACACACACACACACACACACGCACACACACACAAATTTATGTATTACGGATATCGAATGCTTTTACGGCAGCTGATTAAAGTAGTATGCTCAGAGAGGCACATAGAAGAAAGTGTGTACATCGTGCAAGAAACTACGCGCTAAGGATTTTCTAATCATTAATACAGCCACAACGGTTCAAATCACATTCTTCTTTTTGCGTTCAAAATTAGAGGAGCCTTCAGATGTGACACAAGTAATGTGGTCTACCTTCTTGACTCTGCCGTGTATCATGAGGAATATATTGGGCAAACAGAAACTCCTTTCCGATCAAGAATAAATAACCACCGGGTACATATACGATCACTGCCTAGTGTTGCTATCTCGAGACATGTAAGCACAAAAGGGCATTCGTTTTACTCCTTCTGGCTGACGTATACTACAGTCAGGCTTAGGAACACATTATGGCAGGGCAGCTTGCGAGTCGCACTTAATATACCAGTCCAGTACCTTCAATGCTGGCATTAATGAGATCGCAGGCAAGCTCTCCTGCCTTTCCATGTAAATTCCAACTGATGTGATCACTGTCTCTGGAGCCTGTGTTTATGTGCTTGAGATCTTGATTTTTATACACAGTTATTGTTGCTGTTTATTTCTGTATTCATTCAATGATGCTGAACACTGCCCTAATGTGTACTCCCTGCGAGACTCCCCGTCGCTCTCTTGGGTTGTTCACCACCCACCCTGATTGTTGATTCCTCGTTCCCCCTTTTTCGCGCGCGCATGCGCTCCTTTGTGGTGTTCGCCTTACGTTTTGAGTTCGCATGGGGGCGAAATACTCCTACGTTTCCATATTTCTTTTCCCACCCCTCTCGTTCATTTCTCCCGGCATTTATATCAGGTGCTTCAGATATAAAATAGCAGATACCGGGGCTGGCAAACATCTTTTCTTTCCTTTTGTACATATAATAAATAACCATAACAACAACAACAACATGTATGTCGCCAGCCAGATCCTAGCACGGCAGCACCATTTATTGGCAGTGTCTTAGTAATCGCTATGCACATAGCAGCACTGTATGCAAAATATGTTTCGCGGTGCTTCAAGACACAAGTCCCACCAGGACACTTAGAGCCGGCGTGCATGAATCGTCGATCAATACTATCGATTTTCTGCAACCTGGCCCTTTCTAGCACCGGGCCATTCTTGTGAGTGGTACGACTCGTCATAAGCTGCTCCAGGCATGTCAGCGAATATTGAGTAATCTGGACTCTGCTTTTGAATCTCCTTTTAATTTCTTTTCTGCCTGAAGAAAACAGCGGAGGAGGTGACGCCCCTGCGCTGACGCTGTAGCGTGGGGAAAGTTTGGTTTGGTTTGGTTTGTGGGGTTTAACGTCCCGAAGCAACTCAGGCTATGAGAGACGCCGTAGTGGAGGACTCCGGAAATTTCGACCACCTGGGGTTCTTTAACGTGCACTGACATCGCACAGCACACGGGCGCCTTGCTTTTCGCCTCCATCGAAAAGCGGCCGCCGAGGCCGGGATTCGATCCCGCGTCCTTGGGAACAGTAGTCGAGCGCCGTAACCACTGCGCCACCCCGGCGGGGTCGTGGGGAAAGTATATACTTTCGATGCTCCACCGTGGTAGTCACTGGTTGGGGCAGTTGTGACTACGACACAGCAAGTAGCACCAAGAAACATGCTCTACAGGGACACTTGGCCAAGGTCGGACACTGTGCCAAGGTCGGACACTTTGTAGTAGCTGGAAGCGTGTGCCCACTTCGAGCACCACAGTCTCTTGTACATTATTTTCTGGGTGAATGACATCCTCGCGATTGTGAGCTGGATCATGTTCGCAAAGATGTAGCTACTGTGACAAATGCAATGGTTGTTTTGTTTGGTTGTCGAGGCGTTTGATCAACCTATTCCTTTGGCATTGAGTCGAGTAAATTTTTGTGCCTCACTGTAGCTATTTTAAACGTATGAGTGGGCACTATGCTTGTTAGCATAAGAGGAGAAAAGAATAATCGGAACAGCTGCCTTCCCGTTTCTCATACTCGAATCAGCATGAGATGCAATGAACTGTGCGAAAAATTTTATTTCCAACGGTGCTTGAATCACGGGTGCATGTAGATTTACTGCCAATATATTTCAGAAATATGTATGAAAATATTTGGGGAAACTCGCAGCTCTGGTGACTGTATTCATGCAGATGTTTCCACCTACTTGTATATATTGTTCTAAAGCAATTACTCCAGTTATGTCATTCATTGGACGTTTGGTGTTAAAGCTGACATGAATGGTTGTTGACCAAACATCACGAATAAGTTTCATCATTCGAAAAACACACCGCTAAATTTAGGTGAACTAACCGTACTGTTTTCGATGGCTCACTTCGTATTTTACTTACTGTTTGTTTTGTTCATGGTACAAAATGTTTTTGGTAGAAATTTCACTACATTTCTGAGCAAACCTCATCTTCACTTCTCAAAGTACGATCATATTGCACTTGCAACGTGCGATGGCCCTATGAGACCGCATGAATATTTTTGGTTGCAGCATAATTCATGGCGCGTGACTCTATGGACACTGCAATCTCCAGCCCAATTTGCAACGTATTTAGTGAAAAACATAATGTACGGCATAAACACAAATGTTCTTGCAGTAAACCTGGGTGAAAACGCATCTGAATGTCTTTACCGAGCTGTATTTTCGCCAAGTTTCTTCAGCATAGTCACTTGGTTAGAGAAGGCCCTTGAATTCGAGGCAAGGAAAGATTTTGAGAACTATGTGAGTGAACTACAGGGCGCTTTCTGTGCATGCAGCATCACAGAAAGGAGCGGCATTGCTTTCTTGAGAGATATAACATTGGCGTCTCCACATGGGCACTTCAGTGTAGTGTTTTCGGCATTTGAAGGCCACATTGAGAACTTACAGAGCAATCTCGCGAGCTTGCGGCGGCACAGAAAATTTCGAAACAGTGTTGTTTACGTCGGATGTCGTAAAACGAAAGGTATGAAGAACCATTCTCCCAAGTTTTGTCCGGTATACACGGAAGTAGTCTTCAAATCGCTCTTTTTATATAACGTAACGGTGAAGCGGATATTCCTAAAAAGTTATGCGAATATACTGCTTGAGCTCACAAGAGGTAGCATTGATATCTCTGGAAATTTATTTCTGGTAACGCAGAACTTCGAACCGTTCTTCGCTATGCCCGCATCATTCTTGCACCGGCAGGAAACCTTCTACGTTAGGCGCAGCGGCCCTATTCTTGTCTCTTTCTACAACATCCTTTTTGAGTCAAAGCTTGGAATTTGCCTATTGCTGGTAGCTCTTGCTACTTGTGTGGTCGTTAGTGCCGTCGCAGATTATAACGAAACGCATTCAAACTTCGTGAGAAGTGCACATGATTCGTTGATGTTCTTGACGGCTTCCTTTTTTGCAACATCTACACCGATTCCTTGCCAAAAGCGGTTTGGAGCAGCCCTGAGCATCCTGTTCACCGTGTGGCTCATGGCTATTCTCCCACTATCATGCTATTATCGAAGCGAGCTGGTGTCGAGGCTTAGTTTGCGGGCTACACCAGACGTTGTGGACACAATGGACAAACTGGAAGTGGCGCTGGAGAAACGGCAGCTATTTCCTTACTTCCTAAGGGGCACCACCATGGACATTATACTGGCCAACGGCTATAGCAAGAGCTCTATATACAGTAAGCTGCTGTCGGCATACAAGGAACATACGAAAAGAGGTTCCTTTATCGTCAACAATGAATACTCCTGTTTCTCTTTTGCTCATGAACGACAGGGCGTCTGCATAACGTTGAGTCAGCCAAGCTGCTTCCATAGAAGACTCGGATTTGACCTCGTAGAAGCAAGAGAGGTTTTCAATCAGGTTACGTTAACAACACCAGTCAGGAAGAATTATTCATTTTTGAAAGAGTACCGAACTCTCTTACGTAAAGTTTTCGAAGCATCGCTGCTTAACCCAGCCAAACAATTGTGGCTCTTTTTGTGCGAACGTGATGCGGCTATGCGTCAGAGCTCGGATGAACTCTTCAATAAACCAGATGATCTAATGCATTTCTTTTCGGTATTTGTAGCTTTATTAGGCGTATCCACTGTAGTTTTCTTTCTCGAACTGGTATGCTCTTTGCTTTGAAATTCCAATGGTTCAACTGAAGATTGTAGCTTCGTTCAACAGTTCGTCGTGCAAAGTTGAAACGTTAGCCTTTTCCGGCGGAAATAATTAGCGCTTCTTGTTTCTGCTAATCATTTGTAAGGTTAGCCTTAAAATCTCACCATTAAGCCGAACTCTTGCTTGCAGCTTCGATTATTAAAGGGTAACGTTATATCAGGCATTCTCATCCAATATTCTAAATTTGGCTGCCATTGCTCAGAATAGCAGCAGCTGCGGTCTTGTGCTGATAATGGCGTTCATTATTTTTTCTGCGAAGATGTTGCGTGGTCGACAGCGATATTACTGATATAAAAATCGGCTTTAATATTTTGAAGATAGGTGCGAAACTCCTACTGCGGAAGCGAAAGAAAGCTCTTCGAAGTTCTGAGAACCCTACCTTTGTCGGTAGCTCAATATATATTCCCTCTTAAAGTTTCTCAACACAGGGTGCCAGACAATTTCTGAATAATATGGATTTGGGATCGCCTGTTGCCACAAGCAAAATCGACACAAATATTCTTTTGTTTTGTTTTAATTCATCGAGTCTAATTCTCTTAACCTGCTTATGCCACATCGCAGTGATTCGTGTATCATACAGGTAATTAGTCATAGAAACACTCTTGAGCACGGGTTTCACCAATGCTTGAACGAGAGAAACGTCTATAGCATCTGCTGGTGCCTTTGAAGGATCAAGAGACAGTGGAATATGGAAACTCAGCTGCTCTCGAAGAAAATTCAGAGTTTATATAGCTTGAAAATTCTAATGCACCACAAAGGTTGGTAAAATCAGAGGGGCATGAGGCCTGCAGTTGGATTACGACTGCGAAGATAACGAAAATTTATATAAAAGAACTTAAGCTTAACCGGCTTATGCCACATTGCAGTGATTCGTGAATTATGCAGGTAATCAGTTTTGGAAACACTTTGGAGCACAGGTTGTACCGCAGCTAGATGGACGGAAACCTCTATAGCAGCATACAGTTGCATTTGAAGGAGCGAGAGGCAGTGGAAGATTAAAACTCAGTTATCCTAGAAGAAAATTTGGCACAGCTTATATACTGGCAAATTGCACTGCACCACAACGATTGGTAAAATCAATGTGGCAGAAGGCCTGCAGTTGGATTACGACTGCGAAGATAACGAATAATAATTAAAAAAATTAGGCTACTGCTTACTGCTTTAACCAGTGAAGCCAACCGTGTATTCCACTGCATCCTTCAGTGAAGCAGTTGCCTTCCGCTGGCTTCTCCAAAACTTAAACGTTTCCTTACTGAGCAAATAGGCCCAATGAGCATTAATTTCCTTTCCCTTGCAACGAGAGATCCTAAGTTCAGTTGCATTGCTATGGGGTGTTCAAGTTATGCAACATTGCGCTGCAATTGAAAGGTGAAAGTGCTGCTACAATACATTGTTTAATCAATGCAGCATAGCAACGCGCCAAGCTGAGGGGAACCAACCCTGTGGATTTTAGTATGCTAAGTCGGGCTCAGAATTCCCTGAGAGGAAAAATCTTCTCAGGTCTGTTTGCCATTTTCTATTTTTCAAACATAACCGAAAAAGAGTTGTTCTTGGGTTAGTTGGTGAGTGCGCTAAAACGACGGCAGGAATTAGGGTACATAGAATAGAATGATACTACGATTCTCGTCCTGTTCCTTGCGCTCCTTATGTTCTGTGTGCATCCATGGTGTGTCATGTTTCTAGCTCATTTTCTATTCCTTCTCTGCACAGAAATAACATATTTTCATTTCAAGGGCCTGATAGATCCTTTCGTTCCGAAAAAGCCTTTTCAAGTGCAGAATTTTACATTGTGAGTCCATATATACACCCACTCATAAAAAGGGCGTTGTTGCATATCCTTGTGCAGTATACTATGTTACGTCCTGTACAAAGAGTGCGTTTATGCAGAGACAATTTAGGAGATACCTAATTTCGAGACACCTCTTGTAATGTTGCCTGGCGGTTCGGGTCCAAAAAATGACTTATACAAGGTATTACCAATTACCAATCAATCCTAATGGGGCTGAAACGTGGAGGCTAACCAAGAGGGTTCTACTTAAGTTGAGGACAAACCAGAGGGCTATGGAACGAAAAATGGTAGGGGTAACATTAAGAGATAGAAAGCGTGCAGAGTGGGTCAGAGAAATAACTCAACTTAGCGACATTCTAGTGGAAATTAAGAAGTGGGCATGGACAGAACATGTATTGTGAAGAGAGGATAACCAATGGTCGCTTAGGGTAACAAACTGGATTCCAAGGGAAGGAAAGCATAGCAGGGGGAGGCAGAAAGTTACGTGGGCGGATGTGGTTAAGAAGTTCGCAGGGGTCAAGTGGATGCAGCTAGCACAGAACCGGGATAATTGGAGAAATATGGGAGAGGCCTTCGCCCTGCAGTGGGTATAGTCAGGCTGATGATGATGAATCAATCTGAACTAAGCTTCACGCGTATTCAAAGACAAATGTTCCTTCACGTCTGCAATGTTTCAGTTGGAAAACAGATATTTCACTGAATACACCTCACTATTCTATGGTAATGCTATGCTCTGAAAAAAACACTAATTTATTGCTCGATACTATTTTATAAAGCTTCTAATTCTATTCAGTATCTTCATGTTTTCAACATTTGGGCCTTTTCCCCTTAATCCTTTTCATTTCCTCTAGTTTAAGGGGGAGTTCAATTGTTTAAACAATTTCAGGGCAGGCATTGAATAACAGTGCTTCGGCATACTTTAGAAGGAGCCCTATTAATTCTAACGCTCCATTGATTAAAGATTTATTCAATAAATTGAGTTGCGGCTGCTGATTATAGAGTAACCGTTTCGGGATTCGCTTGCTGTTGTTGGCTACGAGGTGCGTTGTCTGCCGAAAATGGGAAAAAGTGTAGATTTTATCATGCTCATATATTTCTGAAAAAAGTATTGAATATGAAGAATCTTGGCACTCGTTGCAAATAGTGTCAGCAAATAGCGCAGTTTTTAACCTTTCTCGGCGTTTGAACTGTTTGCTCTATTTCCTCTGAGCTCTCCATCAGAGCATTCGAATTGAAATGAAAATTATCAGTGGTTTATTTAAAAGGCGCTCCATTAGGTATCTGGGATTTCTCAACTTTTACTTAGAGCTCCCTACCTATTCTTTCTGTATAGATGTTATTGCAAACAGCAACGTTGCCGACTTTGTGTCCTTTCACCTGACAAAGCACTTTCCCTTCTGAACACTGCCACGGCGGTGCCGCAGCTGGGACGCTTGATTGCTTTAATGTGCGATTTATTACGATTCATTTATTTCTGAAACAGCTATTATATATAGACAATTTCGCTGCTCGTTGCAAAGAGTGTTGTGTTAAGTGTTTGCCCTTTCACGGCTTTTGAACTGTTTGTTCTATTTCGTCGTCGATGGCACGCATTCTTTGCCATAACGAGGGTTTGGTTGCGGTGATCACACATGAACTGAGACGTTATAAAAAAGAGTTGCTTGCCGTGTGTAGTGGAAAAACCAATAAAATTTTCATTTACGGAATGTTCCACTTCCGTCGTTTTATTTCCAACAGTCGTTCACCCTGTATTAATATAGATAAAAGACTTCACGCTTCGCTATCGTGCAAATCCGCAAATGCCACAAAATGACTGACCGAACACATACATGTACCAGTCACTGTAATACACGTTTAGGTAGGAGCTTTCTATGCAGTTATTAGCTGCAAGTGTAGAAGAAATTAGGAGCGTTGATTTCGCTTTGTGTTACAAAATACTCATGTAACAGTAACATCTAGAATCCGAATGGCAAGCGAACCATCAAGGCTACCAGTAGAGCTCTTCATAAGAGGACTCGAATGGAAATACAAAATACCAGTGGTTTATAAAAAAATATGTTATTAGATAATTGGGATCCCTAAATCTCTACTTGAACGTCTCTTACCTATTCCTTTCAGTATCAATAGTATTTTAAACAGCAAACTTGCTGATATTATATCCTTTCAGATTTCTAAAGTATTTTCACTGTGAAAACTGCCACAATGATGCTGTAGCCAAGCTCGATTTTTGTAACCACGGATGCGGAATCGAATCTAGTCTCCAGCATCCAGCACTCTAAAGATTTTCAGATGGAGTGCGCAAGAACAATTTTCTTCGCTATTCTTGAATAATGTGCTACTTTTCACATTAGTGATATCTGTCTATCAAGTGTTGTTAAAGTCTGCCCTATATGTGCCACAGCTGTACCGGTCGTTTTTAGAGTGGTTCACACAAAATGTGTAATGTGCAAGTTATATTGCATTAATGTGTGCTTTGTTGCGTGATGTACTGAAAAAAATCAAGAAGCGATAAGAAAACTTCAATATACAATTACCTTATAAAACTATCATCTAGAGCTAAAACTGTCACGTGAAAAGCTGAGAAACCTGGGTTGGCGCCCAGCAGTGGTTTCTTGCAAGCGCTTCTACTCAAAATATCATGATCTTATGGACGAGCTATTTTTCCTCACCTTTTACATAAGTTAGCACCGACCACCTCAGGTTGTAAACCGACTAGCTCGGTTCACTTGCTTGTGAAACGTTTTATTTCCTGCATCAAAGAGAAAAATGCTTAACGCCAGCCTCAGTTAGTCAGGAGCGCTAGTCCAGCCATAGCAAGTGCCAGCAGCATCACGAGCATGGTGGGTGAGGGTTTTTTGAGGCCCGATCGATGAGCACACCACGAGACAGGCCTACCAGGCCTCTTCAGGGAGGGATAGGGAGGAAAGTGGGAACTTGGTTGGCATGCCCATACCACCTGGGACAAATTGAAATGACTGTCTTCACGATGCAGGCATTCGGGTTTCGCAACGAGCAGCCTGGACCGGAGTCCAGAAATTGTCGGTCTACAGTTGTTTAAGAACGCGTTATTCGGCTTGCGACAGCCCCTTTACTGGCGGTGAGTACCATTGCTGCCGAGGTTTTCAGTCGTCAATATTGTCTCGGAACTGCACCAGCGGTCGGCCCAGCTCGTCATCGGGTGACTAGAAGTTGGGTGCCTGTAAAATAAGCGCACGGGCCGGGGCGTTCACCGCTTTGTTCCCTCGTAGTCACTGATGGGCCGGCGCCCACACGATGAGACTAGGCTGGTGTTTCAGGTTGAGCACCCTGATATAAAGCAAGCGGATAGCCAGTGTGACCACCTCACCGCGCACATAGCTCACCATGCATTATAAATCCGAACCTTGATTAATGGCTTCATGATTAATGGTAGGCTTCATGGCCCCAAATGCGCAAATATTTTGGCATAGTTTTGCAAAGTTCGTTTTTTGTTGCTTATTGCCACTTGTACTCTAACTAAGCATTTTGTTTTGTGGTTCAAGGTTCAACCGCCATTTCTCCTAAAGATCGAAGCAAGAAAATGCCGATTTCGCATTATTTGAGGTTGTTGCTATAACATTTAAACTGTCAAGTTATTCCCCGATTTAAACTGAGACGTGCCCACAGCGGCAAGACTCGTGTTCAATAACTATTTATTCATTTATTTATTTTATATACAGACATACTGCGGACCGTGGTTAGGTCCAAGCAGGCAAGGCACTATACATAGCAAAAAAACAAGCAGATAAAATTATACAAAATGAAGGAATATACAGCATTATATAGAGCACGTATCGCCGCCGAGGTCTCCAGTACCTAATCGATCAATGTGAGGGTCGGAAATATTTATTCTTCAGGACGTTCCTTTAATACCATTATTACGCCCAGCCATCACTGCCACCTAATATCTGACGAGTGTGCTTGTGTGCACTTTTGAAGCAGGTAGTAAAACATATTGAAACACATCTCTTTGCGGTTGCTGAAGGACGCGTCTCGAGTGAATCGTGCAAGGTGTGCGTTGAAATGCTTTCGCTGAAGCCCGACGGACCTTTAACACACATTCTTCTATGCAATGAAGTTTATGTTAGCAAAACAACTCCATAGTCCGTCATTATTCAAATGCTCCATGAGCTCCCATCCTTGATAGGAACGTTCGCAGCTAGAACATTTCGTGGTTACTGGTATCTTCAAAACATTTATCGACTGAATAGTAAGATGTACAGGTGCGGAAATAACATTGGGAAAGAATGCATCCCGTGCATGAAGTTTATTCATGCACTTTGTGCAAAAACAATTGGAGCTACTACTTTTGCCCTGCCGCAAGCGCAACGGCAGCATTCGCCAATGTGTTTATACTGTTCTTTCTGATGTTCGTTAGGTAACACCTGGGCGTCGTATTAATATACCCTAGCTGGGTACAGTTTTCTGTGTACAGACACGGAACGGTGGACTTGGCTACATTGCCTGATTTGGTGTGTGACTCGCACAAGGGCCTAAGGCCTGTCACGATCAATGACCACGAACTGCTGTTCAGAGGAACGCGTCTCACAATGAGGTCAGTGGCCCAGAGGCGTTATTACGTTTTGACCCTGCTGGGGATATAGGCAGCGTTCGGCGACGTCCTACAATGAGTTCTGCGAGAAGCGATTGTGACAGGCGGCGGACGACTTGCGCTTAGTTGCAATCATCCGCATGAATCGAGTCTCAAGCACTGTGGCAGTCGGCACGTATGATGAAGTTTTTTTCGCCTCACGTCAACCACAGTATCTTCAAAACAATAAGCCCCTTTCCCTATCAGTGTGCATCAGACACCGGGAAAAGGCATGCCTCAAAAGAGGATTGCCATAGAGACCAGTCATAAACGAGGATGTAACTACGGGAAGTCCTCTACTCAGCCAGTGACCACAATGTCTCCTCACGATTGATGGGAAAGAGCGGGACGTACCTGCTAAGTTCTAAAGGGAGGGAAAGCCTGCAATGATCCGAGGTTGGAACGCGGAGACTGAGACATCAAGGTACAAGGCGAAGGGTTGCGTATTCCACGACCGCCAAAGGCTTGGTCACAAGCAGGACATCTGTCCACATAAAAAAAATGTGCAGCAGGTGTGGAAACCAGCACGCCACAGATGCTACTTGTCCTGATCACGCGCAGTACTGCCAAACCCCCCTGAAAATTTGTGTCAAATTTATACTGCATTCAGTATAACGGTTTAAGGCACAGGCGTAGTCGGCATGAAACTGGGCGGAACTCATTCCTGAAATTTGTGTATGATTGGTGGCCCTCATTTCTGAAAACAAAAAAACCCGGCGGCGCGGCGCGAGAACATGGGTATTTATAGAAAAACACGACTACACCTGAAAAACAAGAAGGCTCCTGTGCGCGGTTCGATTTCGGTGCACGTTAAAAACCCTAGGTGGTGGAAATTTCTGGCGTTTACACTGCGGCGCCCCATAAACTGACTCCCTTTGGGACAATAAACGCCATAAACTATTTTGCATTCACCAACTGCTGTTCAGTTGGGCTCCCTGTCTTTCCTATACACCACCAGCTGGCTCGACATGGCAGGCCCTGTACGTTGGGAACTCCGTCGACTAGTCGCTCCGGCGGTCGAGGGGATCAGACAGATTTTTAGTCTTAGGAAAGCCATTTACTACTTTTCATTCCTTCGCTAGCCTCCAAATGATAATTTATTATAAATTCATTACATGCGGGTAAATGAATGCATCCTGAATTTCGGCCTTCAGTGAGGAGTAAGTATTCGAGAGGCCACCTTGTCTGCCCTTTCTTCCACGAAGGCACAATCGCGCGCGTTTTTCATTAGCGGCGCGAAAGGAGCGCAGCCGTGTGGAGTAAGAGAGAAAATGAATCGGAGAGAAAAATTAGAGGGTCGCTTAGATGTCTCTTAAAATGAGAATGGCGAAACCATGGTCATCCTTTCTTGTCAGTGGGCTCTCATCGTTTGCCTCTTATCGGCGTTCGTTGAAATGCTACATATAATTATATTTGGTTTCCAGGAAAGTAAAGGCGCCGTATCTAACACACACTCTCCGGCAAGTGTTAGTTTGGACGGTGAATCATCGCTCTTTCCGCGTGGTGTTCCTTGGCGCGCGATCAAGTGTGGGACATGCAGATAGCAGGAAAGCTAGACAAGAACGCATATTGCGGAATCTCGCCGAATAAGACAGATCTTAGCATCTGACTTCGTGCGCTGGCTTTGGGCCCAACTTTCGCTCACGGGGTTTCTTTCCAAGTGCCAAAACATATCGCTTTAAAAACATGGGAAGCGGAAAAAAGAAAAAAATTTGTAGAATAGGGCGGGACTAGAATTGCATTCCCCAAGCACCGCAACCTGACACTCTTGCAATTACTCCCCGACCTCTTTTCGTGTCATTACTGCCCTATATTTCACATACACCACAGAGTAGTTGATTTTGCAAACATGACCTGGTTTACATGCACTCTTCTTCTCTAAAACTTTCAAATTATTCCCTTTTTCAATTATATTGACAAACTGAGGTAGACTTGTTTTAAACCGTCAATTATCTCTCTGATAAAATTCCCAAAATACTCCTTGATTGGTCTGACATCAAGATTGCATCACGACATGGCCGCTTTTAATGTGTTTGCTACCTTTATTTTAAAAACACTACAGGCTGGCCGATTGTTATAAAGTCAGCTGTTTTATATTCAAATCTCTAACTATAAAACAGTCAAATTGAGCACTTTTCACTTTTCCAAATAGATTGAATAACCCAGGTACATGACTGATTGTTCAAAACCTCATTATATTTTGGAGAGAATCCCTAGAATACTTTTGGATAGATCTAAAATTAAGGCCATCATGGCGAATATAAAGATCTGTTCACACATGCTGGCAGTTCTAATACCATTATGATTCATAGTGAACGCTGCCATCATTTTGTAAAGCCAAGAACTGAACCCCATGAGAGTTTAAATTGTGATCGTTGAGAAAAGTTCGCTATAACACAATTCACAAGAACCCCGCCGGGGTGGCGCAGTGGTTACGGCGCTCGACTACTGTTCCCAAGGACGCGGGATCGAATCCCGGCTTCGGCGGCAGTTTTTCGATGGAGGCGAAAAGCAAGGCGCCCGTGTGCTGTGCGATGTCAGTGCACGTTAAAGAACCCCAGGTGGTCGATATTTCCGGAGTCTTCCACTACGGCGTCTCTCATAGCCTGAGTTGCTTTGGGACGTTAAACTCCACAAACCAACCAACCAACAATTCACAAGAAAACCTTATTCGAGCAATCCATACTTGTTCAACAGTCTCCAGATTTTCACACAAAATACAGTTCACACCTCACGGCACAAGCATTTCTTTACTTCACAATCGAACTGCCTTATTTGGCTACATTTCTCCTTATCTACACTTTGTGACTTCGAACTTGGTATATATTTCTTGGGTGACGAAGTTGTGTTCATAACTCACCGATAGCTCTTTCAAAACGCTGATCTTTTACCTGGCTATCAGGAAGTGTCACCAGTGCCCGGATCTTAATAATGCATGTATTTCTTGCAGGGGAATCTGAAGTATTATAATTTGCTGGTGCTAAATGTTTTGTCATTTTTTTTAAACACTTGTAATTTTTGCTACACAAATAGATATCCGGCGCCATAATGCTTGTCATATTGCTGGTTTTAACTTCACACGCTGCAGTACGAGCAGTAAATTCAAATAATACACTCCCGACTAATCATTTTGTATAAACAAACATTCAAGGAAGCGTCGCCCGAATCCGGCTATCTGGGCTGATTTCGATAGTCAGCGGTGTGTTTTTAATTACACTCTAGCATATATCCATTGTCGCTAGCGAAACGATAAGCTCTTCTTTGTACATTCGTGTTATGACACTTTTAAATTGCCAGATATGATATATTCACCCTAAGGTTGGGCGAGATGCAGCGACGTTTTGACGCGCAAAAGCAATGGAGTGTGCGTATGCTCTTGCTAGCGTACACTTCGATGCCTTCATAGTGTTACCTGGAAACGCGGGACCCTGACGAAGACGACGACCGAGGAACACGGGCACAACAAAGCGTTGAAAAAGAGGACGACGCTCTGACAGAGTGGACACTGCACGGCTACTGAAGTCTCAGCGTCGAGTTCAGCCCATCTCGCGGTGCTGTTACATTAGGTACATCCCCGTAACATCTTGGTGGAGGTCGCGGGATCGACACAATCTGACGCTGGATCTCCGCAGTGGCCGTCACCTCGGAACCGTCACGATGACAACCGACGCGGCTCCATCTACCTCCGCAACTCCAACTGTCGTCGTAGCCCACCCCCGTGACCCTGGCCCATTCTGCGGTACAGATGAGGTTGATGTCGTGGACTGGCTTTCGCTTTATGAGCGTGTTAGCCAGCACAACAGGTGGGACGCCACGCTGATGCTGGCCAATGTCATCTACCTTACTGGCACGGCACGGGTTTGGTTCGAAACGCATGAAGCAGAAATACCCTCATGGGATATTTGCAAGCAAAAACTCCGTGACTTGTTCGGAAAACCGGTTGACCGTCCACTCGCCGCCAAGAGGGACCTCGCCAAACGTGCCCAGACATCTACCGAGCCTTATATTAAGTATATACAAGACGTTCTGGCCCTCTGCCGAAAAGTTGATAAAGACATGCCAGAACCTGATGCTACACCCCGCAACACCTACGCGCCACGCTACCGATGCCGCAATCCTGATGAGTGGGGCACCCCTGACGACAGGCCGATCTGTTTCACGTGCTCGCGTATTGGCCACATCGCTCGCCACTGCTGCAGCCGCTGGACATCACCACCTCGACGTTTTCCTTACGTTGACCGCTACTCCAATTATGGTCACCCCGGTTTCATGCCTCGTTATGAGCCGGCTAGCACCGATACTACTCCGCCTCCTCCTGTGTCCAGTCGGTCTCCTTCCCCGCCAGCCCGCCGTTCCCGTTCACCTCTTCCTAGCCGCAGTTCCTCGCCGTCCTCTGCCAGCCGCTTCACGGGAAACTAGCCAATGCAGCTCCCGGAGGTGACGCTGCATTGGTACCCCGACGTGGAAATCCTCTACTGCCCATTTCTTCGCCCTGTAACCTCCTCTCCCTGTTCGTGGATGGTGTTCCCGTCTCTGCCCTCATTGACACTGGTGCCCAAGTCTCGATCATGAGGTCATCGTTTTTCTGCCGCCTCAAGAAAGTACAGACCCCCGCCGCTTCGCCCACCGTTCGTGTTGCCGATGGCAGTACTGCTGCCGTCACTGGGCAGTGCACTGCCCGAGTCACCCTTGCCGGTCATCACATCCCTGTTTTGTTCACCGTCCTCAACCAGTGCCCTCACAATGTGATCCTCGGCCTTGACTTTTTAACGGCCCACTCTGCCCTTATCGACTGCTCCAGCGGCCTTCTTCGTTTGGACCTACCTGTCTGCTCAGAACATCCTCCATCTGCACCCCGCCTTCGCTCCACTGAGTTCGCTCGCCTGCCCCCTGACTCTGCTGTTTACCTACCTCTGTCACCTTTCCCGCCTGTGCCTGACGGTGACTATCTTGCTTGCCCTATCACCGAGGTCTTGACCGCAACGTCGTTCTTCCTCATCTCATCGTACGCGTTACACAGAACAGCACCTACCTTCTATCCTGAACTTCAGTCTGTCACCCCAAGTTCTCCCCGAAGGAATATCCCTTGCTACCTTGTCCCCTCTCACAGACTGCATCATTTGTGCACTCACTCCTGGCCCACATTCAAGCGTCCTTGCAACACCTGTACTCTCCACCACAATTACTGACCCTATTTCCGCAATGATTGCCTCTGACCTCAGCCCCGAACACACTCAGGACCTGCACAACCTTTTGTTATCCTTCTCCGACATTTTTGACTTTGCTGCCGGTTCTCTCGGCCAAACATCAGTTGTGACTCACCGCATTGACACCGGCGATGCAAAGCCTGTACATCGGAGGCCTTATCGTGTCCCTTTTTGAGCGCCAAGTCATCCATCAGGAGGTCGACAAGATGTTGGGCAACGATATCATCGAACCTTCGAACAGCCCCTGGGCATCTCCTGTTGTGCTCGTTAGAAAGAAAGGCAATACTTGGCGCTTTTGTGTCGACTATCGAGATCTGAACAAGATTACAAGGAAAGATGTTTACCCGCCGCCGCGAATAGACGATGCTTTGGACTGTTTACATGGAGCCCGCTACTTTTCCTCCATCGACCTTCGTAGTGGCTACTGGCAAATCTTTGTTGACGAACAAGACAGCGAGAAGACAGCTTTTGTCACACCCGATGGACTTTACCAATTTAAGGTTATGCCTTTTGGACTTTGCAACGCCCCTGCTACGTTTTAACGAATGATGGACTCCTTACTCCGTGGCTTCAAATGGACGACTTGTCTATGTTACTGGATGACGTGATTGTCTTCTCGCCCTCGTTCGAAAGCCATCTTCGTCGCCTTTCTTCCATCTTGGCACTTTTCCGCCGTGCCGGACTTCAACTGAACTCAAAGAAGTGCAGTTTTGGTCACCGCGAACTTAAAGTGCTTGGCCATTTGGTGAATGCCACCGGAGTGCAACGCGATCCCGACAAAGTTCGCGCTGTCAGTGCGTTTCCATGTCCCCGTTCACCCCGTGATGTCCGCAGCTTTATAGGACTGTGTTTTTATTTTCGCCGGTTCGTCCCAAACTTTGCCTCTGTTGGTCGTCCTCTCACCAATCTGCGTAAGAAAGGCGTTCCGTTCTCATGGGGACCAGAGCAGGCTAACGCATTCTCCACCCTCATCGCTATTCTCACCAATCCCCCTGTGTTGGCCCATTTCAACCCGTCTGCCCCAACGGAACTTCGCACTGACGCCAGTGGCCACGGGATTGGTGCCATTCTTGCACAGCGACAACGCGGCCAACATTGCGTTATTGCCTACGCCAGTCGTCTCCTGTCATCAGCAGAACAGAACTATTCCATTACGGAACGGGAGTGCCTGGCTCTCGTTTGGGCCGTTGGAAAATTCAGACCCTACTTGTTTGGCCGACCCTTCACTGTAATTACCGATCACCACGCCTTATGTTGGCTCTCTTGCCTCAAGGATCCTGCTGGCCGCCTCGGCCGCTGGGCACTGCGCTTGCAGGAGTATACCTTTTCCGTTGTGTACAAATCCGGTCGGCTTCACCAGGATGCAGACTGTCTGTCCCGTTATCCCGTCGATCCCCCTTCCTCTACTGACCATGAGTCAGACCCCTGTGTCTACTCCATATCGGACTTTTCCCACATAGCCGACGAACAGCGGTTGGACCCAACCCTCAGTTCTCTTATCGACCGCCTCCGCACACACAGCCGTGACTCTTCCCTCGCCCTGTTCTTCCTTCATGGGAATACGCTATACCGCCGCAACATGCGACCTGATGGCGCTGAGCACTTGCTGGTCGTTCCCCAACACCTACGCTCTGCCGTTCTCGAACAAATGCACGACGCCCCTACAGCTGGTCATCTTGGCCTCTCACGCACATACGACCGCGTGCGCCGGCGTTTCTTCTGGCCTGGACTCTACCGCTCTGTCCAACGTTATGTAGCCGCTTGTGACCTCTGTCAACGCCGGAAGAAACCCCCTAGGCTACCACCTGGACAGCTGCAGCCGATTGCTATCCCGACTGAGCCATTTTCTCGTGTTGGCCTTGACCTCCTAGGGCCCTTCCCCGAGTCCTTGTCAGGAAACAAATGGATCGCTGTGGCCACCGATTATGCCGCGCGGTACGTGATCACTCGCGCCATTCCAACCAGCTGCGCCACAGACGTTGCTGACTTCCTTTTGTACGACGTCATACTACACCATGGTGTCCCCCCGTCAACTACTTACCGACCGTGGCCGCTGTTTCCTTTCCCGTGTTGTTGAGGAAATACTTCGTTCTTGCTCCGTTCGGCACAAGTTCACCACTGCGTATCACCCTCAGACGAACGGCCTTACGGAGCGTCTTAAGCGCACACTCCCCGACATGCTCGCAATGTACGTATCCGACAGTCATCGCGACCGGGATATTAGTCTGCCATTTGTCACCTTTGCATATAACTCTTCGCGTCATGACACTGCTGGATACTCTCCATTCTATCTTCTCTTTGGAAGAGACCCCTTACTGCCTTTCGACACTTTGCTTTCCGCCGCTGGCCCCGTCACAACCGCCCGCGATACCATCGCCCGACCCGACGCCGCTCGCTAGACTGCTCGTCACAATCTCACTATCTCTCAAGAAGCTCAAAGACGCCGCTACGACGCTCACCACCGCGATGTGCACTATCCTCCTGGATCTCTGGTGTTCCTCTGGCTTCTGTGCCGTCGTGTAGGGCTGTGTCAAAAACTTCTGCCCCACTACACTACACTCCTTACCGTGTACTACGCCCAGTGACCGACGTGACCTATGAGATTTCACCGCTCCACCCAAAGTCACCGACTACTACCCCCCCTTCCCAAATCGTACATGTCGCCCGCCTAAAGCCATATTACTCCCCCTCCACATCGCACGCCTAATACGCACCGGGACGTTGCCTTTTGCCGAGGGGGGTAGTGTTACCTGGAAACGCGTGACCCTGACGAAGACTACGACCGAGGAACACGGGCACAACAAAGAGTGGACACTGCACGGCTACTGAAGTCTCAGCGTCGAGTTCAGCCCATCTCGCGGTGCTGTTACATTAAGTACATCCCCGTAACAATATCTTCGAAGTATTTGAGAAAACGCATAGCCACATATGTAGAAGAGTTGTAACGTATGTTATCTTTTCATTCTTATGTTGCACTGGCGTGGTCTTCATTCCGACTCAGCTTCATTGATTGATCCGACTTTAATTGAGAAGCAGAAATACTATGTCTGATATCAGATTCATATACTGCTGGTTCATCCGGTTTGAGTTAAACCTGCCCTGTCCTGTCCGTATATGAGCTATATACCGGACCGGCCCGACCTTAATGAAATCCACACCGGAAATAATCTTTCCGCTTTAGTTTCATACCGGACCGGCCCGTCAGATTGATGTCCTTACCCGGAATAGTCTGTTGAAGTCAACCTGAATACCGGCCTTGCCCTGTACGGTATAATCTTCGTAACGAACTGCTTTGTCCGGTTCGAGTCTTATAACAGTCACTAAAAGCCTATTTAAACTTCATATAGGGTCATTCCTTGCTGTATGAATTTCATACAGGATATTACAGGACCGGTTAAAATCGGGTTTGGTATGGTACTACTTTTTGCAATGGGGAAATGCAGCCAGAACGGCCTTATAACAGACGCCAAATGCCCGTTTTGTCGTCGCTAAGGAAGTTGGCGGAGGTATAGCGGAGGAAACGGCTGTGACCACCGGTTGCGCAATAGCCACAACGGGGGGCGCCACTCCTCGAACAAAGAAGAGAGTCGCTTCGCCAGTTGTGGCCGCATAATGGAGCCTTCTGTTCTCATGCAAGAGTGCACTCCCTTAACTTAACAGGGATCGTATGTCGACGTCAATGAGCTACATTGTAATGGCGGTTATGCCCCTGCCGTCGTTTCAACTAACCTATGATGCCAGCGTTTACTGCGTACACCCTAGAGCTCTCACCTGCCATCCGACGGGCCCTGAAATGTACTCTTGAGGCCGTCCAGAAAGCGAAGCATGCATTTAACGGGCGCGGACTAAATATCTTTTGTGAAAAAGATGATGATGCAGTATCCTCTTTGCAGCATGGAGACTCATCTACCACTGCAGAAAAGGATATAGCAAAAGTAAGTCGCGCAAACACTTGGTATTTTCACAAGCATAATTGAACTACGCACACTCAGTCCACGCGCAGCCAACTAGCCAGATGGCTCTGTCACCTGAGAGCATTTCTTATGTGATGCAGTGGTATCACGCTCAGTGCTAAAGCCCGGTCGAAATCAGTATGCTTCCTTTTGAAAAATGCCATATCGCGTCAAGGAGGTTTTTAGCTATCCAGTAATCTTCGATATGGATCTATTACCAATGTGACCTATCAGGTATAAAGTTTAAAGGTGTATATCGGACCGGTATACAGCTCGAGCCTGACATGTCAGTCAGTATCGAGATTATACCGCGAAATATGTTCAGTAGGGACTACAGCCGGTAGCACCAGTCCACTAGAATCGAACAGACAACTTTCGGTATGTATGCAAAACCGGGCAGATCATGTCCGGTACACTTGCCTGCCCAGACGTGCCGGTCCAGCATGAATCTGAAACCGAATGAACCGGTCCAGTATGGAGCTCATACTAATGACAGACCATGTCGGATTTGGAACTCGAATAGAAGAAACACGTCGTTCATCCAACTGATAGTCGTCAGAGTACCTGTGTTTCTCAACTCACTCCTGACCGATAGATGATGCTCAAGCAGAATGACCATGCCGAAGCACGCTAACGATGTGAATATGAAAACATACACAATATACATAAGACATTTTCTTGCCCCACCGGGGTGGTGCACTGGTAAGACACCCGAATACTGTGCCAGAATACCTGAGTTTGATGCTGACCATGGCGGCTGTGTTTCGATGCAGGCAAAACGAAGAAGTGTCCGTGTGCTGTACGATGTCAGCGGACATGGTCAAAATTACTCCGTAGCCCCATACTACGGCTCCTCTTTCTCCCTATCCCAATTCACTTCACCATCCTCCCTTCCCTTACAGCTCGTGTGAGGTGTCCACAGAAACATGCGTACATATACTGCGCCTTTCCCTTTCTGTGAACCAATTATTAGAATTTTCTCTATATCTGTGGAATGTTTTTTTCATAAATACCTCGACGCTATCAATCGATCAAAGTGTACCTTAGCAAATATAAACGCGCATCGCATTGCTTTTGCAAGTTCTGCGTGAGTGAATATATGCGTTCAATACAAACAACAATTTCTGCAGCTTGGCCGTAATTTTCGGTGTACCTTCATTTTTGCTTTTTACGGTTTAACGTCCCAAAGCAATTCAAGCTATGAGAGATGCCGTAGTGGAGGACACCAGAAATTTCGAACGCTGGGGGTTCTTTCACCTGCACTGACATCTCACAGCACACGGAAACTTTCCGTTTCGCCACTATCGAAACGCAGCCGCCGGCGGTCGGGCTCGAACCCAGCTGCTCCAGCATTTTCGTCGGGCACTTTAATCACTGCACCATCGCGGCGGAAAAAGACACAAATTTGCGCCCTAGTGGAGAGCCCAGGTCGTGATTAACGTGCACAGACATCACACAAACAGCACACAAACTCTTTTGCATTTAGCCTCTGTCAAAACGCTCAACGATGGTCTGGTTCGAACCCGGGTACTATCAGCAGAAAAAGTGCGGGATCTCCAGCGCGTAGCAAAGCGACGCATGATGATGATGCTAAATTTGCCTTGCTGCGCCATCTCCCGCAATTGCTCCCAATGACGAGACTAACGGAAACTGCGTCTGAAGCACGCTTTGCGCACGCCTGTCGTTTGTTCGCTACCAAGCATGACTCGTTGCCTGCTTCCCCGTGACGCGCTTGAGACTCACGGAAGCCGCTGATGCGCTGTGATTTTCGCCGCCAGTTTGCGATGGGCAGAGTTCGCCGGTGCTTTTGCACTGCGTCCTGTGCAATGATGTTGATATATCGTCTCAGGAGCGGCAACGAGCGGCGATAGCGGATCCCGAGGATGCAAGCGACGAGGCATGCTTGATAGCGAAGAAAGGACAGCCGTGCGCAAAGTGTCCTCAGGCGCAGTTTTCGTTAGTCTCGTCATCGGGAGCAAATGAAAAGAATGTGAATCACACGTGACTTAATACCTGTAATGAAACTGTTTCTCGCTAAGCCTAATTTTTTCTGCGCAAATAAACAAGAAACCACAGGATTAATTAGCATTTTTCCTTGCCAAAAATGGAGAAATTCCGTTACACGTTAAAAACATTTGTGATACTATAACAGTGTAATTCATATATAAGTCGCGACGTGCTCCGTAAAATAGAAACCGGGGAGTTTTTCCATAATTATTCAGTCGTTTTTTTTTTCTTTGCATAAATGCGTTTTTGACACTTTTCTCTGTACATGTTGCAACCATGCTAATATTTGCATTTACGTGGTATTAATACTTTTGTGTGCCTTTTTTAGTCGTTTTTATGCCATAACTTTCTCCTTTTTCCAGGCTTGCTATATAATTTTCGTTTCAATGTGCACTTCCCTATGCTTGTGCTTTCACCCTGATGTGCTTCAAAACGTGCTTGACCGTAATTAATTAAACAGCGTAATGAAGAAATTGTATACGCTGCCTTCTGCTCCTCAAGATAATTGTTCTGCCTAATCAAGACTAAAATGTGATAAATGTGTTAAACATTTATACGTGGTTGCTTTTATATCTCCCAGATCGCGGCCACTCAGGACGGTCCAGGTAAGCCGCTATGGAAGATGGTGGCGCTAGTTACCGCTCAAAGCGTTTGTTATAGGCAACATTATTACGCAAAAAAGAAAGTGGGACAGCGCCGATATAGCTCATTTAGTAGGTCACCGGTCAAGATAATCGGAGGTCGTGGGTTCAGTTCCCACCATCGGCGCGTTATTTTCCTTCTTCTTTGTATTTGACTTTCGCCCTAAACTGTATAAAGTACTAATTTAGGTCAACAACAAAGTAACAATTAAATAAAAATTTCCTGCGCTTTCCTTAGCCGCACCGAGTGTTGGCTTCTTTACTTCGTGCATTATAAAAACCCCCTCACGTCCTCCCAAACGAGAGATAATGCCGCGTAGGTCTACTAGGTCTTATCACTAGGTCTACTTTTACACCTTTAGTAACAAACAGCTGCTTGCAACAACACCTGAAATGAAATCCCCAGGAAGAGATTTACTTTTCTACTGTTGTTGTTTGCGTATGTATACGTTTAAATACCGAGGTAGGGATTTACTTGTTTAGTGTTGTTTCTTCCGCATGTATACGTTGATAAAATTGTGATTCTCTAAAGGCTACACCAAACTTTTGCCGCTAAAGCAAGTGCTAAAAAGGCCTAGGCCCAAGTACAGCCTCCCTCCCTCCTCCACGGCTTCTACAAGCCTCCATTACGCGGCATTATCTCTCGTCGCACATGGAGCAGTGGACCTAGCGTTCGTTATGCGACAAACAAAAACTCACAGCCTCCGATGCTCGCGCATTATTGGACAATGGCCGGGCTCTGGGTAATTTCTCCACTTATTTCCAGGCGCAACTGATTGCCCGTCGTACGCAGACGCTTTGTTTTTCCTTTCACGGTCCGCGATTCCACTGACTATATGTCACTGAAGGAAAATGCAGTGGAACAACTACTGGAATGATCATTAATGGAACAACGTGGGGCACGCCTTTGTATTGTTTTGCGAACAGCGTCTGCAGCCTGTCATTTACAGCTTTTGGCTCAAACATTCAGCAGCGCGTAATAAGGGTCGATGATTGACGTCAAACGTTATGCGACCACTTGCATGTGCGGTGTTTCATGGCTGCGCAATTTAGGAACGTGTCAGCATAGTACATCCACTAGTTTAGTTAGCGGTTTTAAATAAGAAAGTTACTGTGTGTGTGTGGGTTCGTTCGCAAAGTTGATGGGGTAGGAGTCTGCGGGTCGCTGTTATGTGCATCGCCAGATACGGCATCTGTCTTGTAGCTCTAGCTTTCGTTTCGCCTGTCTTGTGCTGCCGCATCTGGCGCCAATTTGGCTAAAATACAAACTCTCCGGTAGTACCTGCAGTCGGGCTTTGCGTCCGTTACTTTCAACAAGTGCCAACAAAATTCAGGTTCAGCATGAAATACTTCTCAGTATTTTTGTTTCTTATATGAGAAGATAGACAAGGGGTTAGGATATGTTGTTTTTTTTAGAATATTTTTTTCTCTCCCTCCGGTAAATCTAACAGTCAACGCAACTCTGTACGGTGCGCAGCAAACAAGTTGCAAAACGAATCTTTTTTGCTTTCCACAATCGCACTTTTATTTTTGAGAGTCGTGCGTCGACCCATGCAGACCATGTAGTTAAACAAGATTGCGGTGTCTAATAGGCGAACGGTTTTTTCTGACACTGCCTACCACTTGAGCCAAAGTAGTTAGGGCCCTTGAGATTGCGCCTTAGCGACACTGTTCTCGACAATTCGCAAATTTGTGCAAATTTGACTCACACTGACGTGTGCAGCAGGATGCTGTCAGTTTACGTAAGCACACAATGATGCTGGAGAATTTTGACGAGAAGGAAGAACACCCTAGAGGAAAAAAGGTGGCAGTGCCTGCTACTATACATAAGCGCCAAGTGTAATAAAAGACGGTGTTCCAGGAAACGAGCCGCTGAGGTGCATTTCGAGATGCTGACGCCTCCAGCTGCATTGAGAGGGGGGGAGCTTTGTGACTACGTTGAGGCCTAGGTGTATCATGAAATACATTATGTTGATTATTGTGCAGCAGCTCTGGACGCAGACGCTGGGCGAGATTACGAGACGAGAAGAGTTACAGCTGAAGAGCAAGAACGCCACCGTGATTTTTGAAGTGGCTTGGGGCAGAATCAAACCGAAAAATGTCGTTATTCCTCATATGCGCCAGGGACATCACATAATAATTCGGCAGCGAAATTTGATAGTGGGCATTAAAGCGCGTATCCTTTAAGGTTTGGTTTCATTTATAGAGTTTGACCACTCTTTAGCCTTTTCTTACTCGTTCACCCGTCTTCTCCCTTCTGATTGTCCTTTTCAGTCCTGCCTTCCCTGCCTTCATATTTTCACGGGCGGTTCCTATACATCACGATCTGCGGGCGCTGCTTTTGTTGCATTTTCTTCTTGTGGCACGCTACGTAAAGTAGCTCGGTTTTGCCTTAAGACAGCATCCATTGCCGTTTGCGCAGAGGCTGCTGCGTTTCACGAGGGTTGTTGTTATTCCCGGCACGCCCCTTCTCCTTTACCCTTTCACATCAACTCTCAATGCCTTTCTCTCATTCAGGCTATCCAATCTCATTTCACCCAAAATATCCGCATCCGGGACATAAAATTCACCCTTGCTATCATTTGACTTCACCCCGCCGGGGTGGTGCAGTGGTTACGGCGCTCGACTACTGTTCCCAAGGACGCGGGATCGAATCCCGGCCTCGGCGGCAGCTTTTCGATGGAGGCGAAAAGCAAGGCGCCCGTGTGCTGTGCGATGTCAGTGCACGATAAAGAACCCCAGGTGGTCGAAATTTCCGGAGTCCTCCACTACGGCGTATCTCATAGCCTGAGTTGCTTTGGGACGGTAAACCCCACAAACCAAACCAAACCAAACCTATCATCTGACTTCACCGTTCTGTCTTTTTATATCATGTCCCTGCCCACTATGGTGTCTGGGGCAACGAGCTAGCAGAGAGGGCTGCCTTTCTGTCATCGACGCGTGTCCTCGTACGACCGTCGTGGTTATCGCGTTTGTCTGTGCGCACTCGTAGGCGTACTACTCTTCTAAAGCTGTGGGCATCCATTTGGACCGCAGATCACTTGGACGCTCTCTTGTCTAGTTTTGTCCCCTCCATTCTTCGTCTACCCCTCTCTTTCCCTATGTCCCATTCACTTGTTCCTCTCCCAATAGGCCACGGCCGCGTTCCTTCCTACTTCCATCGCTTTGCACTCCTCTCTTCTCCTTCCTGTCCATGCGGTGAAGCTAAGGGTGACCTGATTCATTACCTACGCACCTGTCCACACACCGCGAATATACTAAAGATGCTGCCTGGGTATCTGAACTTTGTTTCCCCGCAAGACTTCCCTTCTTTGTTATCCTCCGCTCGGTGTCGTGCGCTGCTTATACGCATTGCCATTCGTGTCTCTTATTTGCTTCCATCTGTCAATCGCGTTAATTCCTGCCCGGATGGTTCGTAGCCCTACCGGTGTATACAAAGTCTTTAACATGCCTTGTATGGTAGGGGCGCCATATGGCCGATTTCGGCGGGCTGTGGCCCTGCTCCTGCCATGAGGACATGTGGCTTTCCTGTTTGCTTGCCCTGAGTGTCCTCGTTTATTTTGATCTATATAATTACATAGATTTGTTCCATAATGACGGTTAGCTGAATACATTTTGTTGCTTTTTTCACTAGTTGCGCATCAGACTTTTTGTTCCTGTTTCTCCTTGTTTTCTTTTCTCTCTCCCACGTTTTTTTTCTTAGGCCATGATTGTCTAGTCACGTTTTAGACAAGCAGTGGAAGGTGCCCTGCTACGTCGGCTCTTGTCAGTGGTATCTAGACAATTTTGGTTTTATCGTTAGCCGATCAAATCGCATCGTCAGCTAAGTAGTTGCCAAGGATTCTACTATATTCTGGTTACCACTCTTGTAATGCCTCGTGCTGCAAATGTCGTACCTTCGTTACAAGTTGCTCATGGTTGCCATGGCTCAAGACCATACCCAGTCAGAAAAAACTACAGAAAATATTCTGATGTTACGAAAAAATTTCTGTGCGGTTTTTGACGGGAAACCTGTTGTGACAACAGGTCTCATGATCTATCCAGCTTTTCTGGGCCCCGATCCACTCCGTCCACTCAGGTACCTAGGCAGGCCATTCTTTTTCTCGAGGTTTCATCAGCCGAGCAAGCGCCCTCGACACCTCGGGGAGACACTCGAGCTCGATTCTCGCGTATCACTAGATAACTGTAACGTCTAATGTATACCTCTTCACCAAAAATTTCTCACTATGTTCCAGAAGGTGACGTGGTGCCATTTACCATCCCGCACCACACTATGACTTGCCTACTTCGCAATAGTTCACTAAGGTCTAATCACGCAGGAATGCACCCTCTACGGCGTTTAAGATTTTGCGAACATTGTTTATTTTTGTTTTGACCTCCTCCCTTCGCAAAAGTCGATTTGTAACAAAGGGACTTGGAGAGAAATGAGACCCGTATGTCCAACGTCAACCGATGGATGGTGCGTTGAAAGCCATTGGAACCATTACATTCGAGCCACACCACGCATGCAAGAGCAATCTAGTCGCTGCGTTATAAATGTCAAAATCAAAATCGTAAATAGCTTCATGGGAACTGTCGCCGGTATGTTTGGCTGGGAATACATCGTAGAGAAAGGACAATTCAGGCGATGGGGCCGAAGGCGCTCACCAAGTACCTCCAAATAAGGGTTTGCGCCACTGGGCTGCAGGCGAGAGCGCAGACTTCTCGGTACGATGTTCTTTCTCCCCCCCCCCCCCCCCCCCCCCATCACGATATTATTAGAATCAAGTGGAAGCGAAGCATTTGAGGCCCTGAAAGGACTCAAGGCAGTTCGTTTTGTGTCACCTTCATGTTCGTTCTTCAGATCGCGTTGGTGTTCTCACTTTCGGCACCACGATCTCCCCACGTTGTGGCGTCAAACTCACCGATGGCAGACCAACAGCAGGAGATCAATCATGTTATTACTAACATACCGAATTGAAACCTGTTCCTGTAGGAAATCTATAAATGATGTAGGAAATCCTGCTTTACTTCCAAGCATTTAGTTTTTTTCCTTTAGAGAATTTCTTCGGAGTCTCAACAATTATCATGATAAAGAGCAAATATAATGCTTCAGACCTGTTGTCATATTAAATTGGTTATTATATTGTCCGCTCAACTTTAGTGAAAAAAGAAATTCCTGCTTCAAGATTCACTTTAAAATAGAAACAAATGGGGGAAACTCAGAGTGCAACTCTTATCTTGGCGTCAATAAAACATACGCCCTTGAAGAAAACACGAAACCGCAAAGAAAAAATAGGAAGTATTTTCGAATTAATTCAGTACAATTACTGTGAAAATGCCTTAGGTGGGTTTTGTTTTACTTACAGCAGGGCGGCTACCGTGAATGCAGGCTTTATATCTGCATCGTAATGCGAAATAATAACCAAAAGCAATGGCCGCTACTTTGAGTCTTTGAAACACTCGCGAACATGCGTCTCTACTTAGCTGTTGAGAACCGCAGATAGCCCCTCACGTTCACGATTATTCGACTGCGAAACAGCACTTATGATGAACATCATCCTCTTTTTCAAATTTTTATTCGCATAGAAAAGCTGCATGAACTAGCAATATTGGCTTTGTGTTGCATGGATGTGTCATTTAAATGAAATCCGGAACTACTGGAACAGTAAAAAGTGTGGCGTTTGTTTATTTTTACGTTTACTTACATGCTCGTTTAGAATGTTGTTATTCTCACAGGTTAACTACCACGGGATCATGTCTTGCTGATAGTTTGTGGTCGAACCAAACTTTAAAATCCTGTTGTTTTTTATACCGTTCGCGACGAATCCACATCAATTCTCACGCCCACGCCACGTGCTTCGCGCACAAGTGATGTTGCATAAAATGTTCATTCTCCACGACCTCTGTCAAAGTCGTCTTCGAACCTATTCACTCGAACGTCACATCAACTCTGGTCGTTATAAAAAAAAAACATTTCTCAATCCTGCCAGTCTAGGCCACTTCTTAGGCCACTGGAAATGTACTGAAATTGTTGACCTCTGTTAGAGCTTATTTGATGAATGGCTTTCAATATTTACTTTTGAGGTCGTGTTAGCAAAAACTCATTTCTTCTTAGACATGAAAAGGCTCCTCGTCACAGTATTACCCTTCTGCGTCAATGCCAGCCCAATTTCAGTGGGAGGACCTCTTCCAGTTAGGTAAACATTAATTCACTAGATTAACTAAAGAGCAGTGATTATTGCAGCATTCGATACATCTCTGTTTTATGCAGGACATTTCCTTTCTCCGACTCGGATGTTTTTGATACAAGTGAATTTATTTCATCACTGCCAGAACTTTACTTTCTCAAACAATAGCTATTTGAGAACAGTCCAGTAATCTGTCTGCACCTTATGTTATGACAGTCAGTGGTTAAGCAAGCAATCATGAATCACTCTGCAGAAAGCCCGCACTCTCTGGAATATGATCTGTTAATATTTACACTCTCTGAAATACAGATTTAGACGCCTGTGTCCCTATTTTACAGATTTTTTTTTTCTGCGCATAAAAGGAACCCGCAGCAACTATAACCATTTTAAAATGAAAAGTAAATCGAAAATGGAACAAATTGTGCCCTAATACCACGAAAAGGAACAAAAATCTGCGAAATTACCTTTAGATGTGACAAGATCTCGTTCTATTACTGATTTATATAACTAAAGTAATGTAATCATGTTTGCTGTGCAAATCGTTAGCGTGATTCTGACGTTCGCGTAGCTATACTCCCAGCAATATGCAATATGCGTAGCAATATGCTCCCTTCCCAGCGTCGCAGCCTTATTTCCACTTTTCGAGTCAACGCGGCTTTTGCGTTCCGAGTCTCTACATGACGGAACACGGAAGTAGTCGACAGTGCGGGTTTTCTTGACACACGGCCTGCTTTTGTGGCCTTAATACCTAAGCAAGCTGTCTCGGAAGGGTTATGAAAAGAGCCAGCTTATATATGTTCGCTCTTCTTTATGCTATGCGCACTCTCACTGTCCAATGTCTGACTGAATAAATGCGAGTCTGGCGAAAACGCCTTCTACGTTGAAATATTCATGCTAGCCTGTTAGCTCTGACAACACCTGTGAGCTATGTCTGCAATGGAGCCCTGAGCTCACATTTTTCAGATCCTGTTTCTTTGGCCTACTTCTGATGATATGAATTTTAACCCATTCCTATCACAAAAGTGCTGCGTTATAGGTGTCTTCGTCATAGACAGGTTTAGCAGGATCCTCTGCACTAGCAGCGTGCCTCACGCTTCAGCCCTATTTAATCTGGTGACCACCAGAACAATTCGAGTTTAAGCATCAACGATACTGTAGATACCTCTATTCTTCTCGCTGTGCTTGCCGCCTGCTCAAGACATAAGTAGGGTTGAAAAGCAATGTAAATGGACACTGTTCTCTTACTAACGCGTACTAGCACTGCGAATGTTTAGAGCAGGACTTTCTGAGACATCACGCAGTCTTCCACATGCATTTTCATTGTTCAACAGATGCAAACGAAGGCAAAATAATAACATCGTCCCAGTGCTGCTATTTGATTTTAAAACGCAAACACTCTTGTCAATAGATAGACGCCTTTGTATTGTTCAGGGCAAACGTTTCCTTGTTTAAGATAAAAATATAGCTGTTTATCGTCAATACATTTATCCAGGATAAAACAAACCGACGGCCTATTACCTACTAGCACGTGTAAACACGAAAAACGACCTCCACGTATTTGCAAAATAAGGTGTTCTGCTGCGAAGCGGCCAGCTATGTTAGAAATTTTATTGTAGCCAGCGCAGTAGTCGCAGACAGTAAAAAGGGAAAAGTACGTTACGTGAACTAATGTCACCCTTAATTAGAAACAGCGCGTCTAGCGAAGGTACACAATATTGCATAATCTCCCGCCTGTCAGTATTCCCTTTTCGTAAATGGACTACATTCCACTGCTTCAGAACGTCTGTGCGCCGGTTTAAAACAGTGGTAATGGTGTATCAGTGGTAGTTGTGTAGATAAGGAGAAATAAAACCAAATAAGACAGTTAAGTTCGTGGAGTAAAGAAATGTGTGTGCCGTTAGGTGTGAACTGTATTTTGTGTGAAACTCCGGAGACTGTTGAACAAGTATGGATGGCGGGAATGGGGTTTTCTTCTGAATCGTCATGGGGTTCCGTTCTTAGCTTTAGAAAATGATGGCGGTGTTCGGTATGAATCATACTGCTACTAGAACTGCTAACATGTTGGAAGAGATCTTTATATTTGCCATGATGACCTTAATTTGACATCTATCCAAAAGTATTCTAGGGATTCTATCCAACAGATAATGAGCTTTTGAAAAGTCAGTCATATGCACCTTTGTTATTCAGCGTATTTAGAAAAGTGGACAATTTGAATATTTTATAGTTAGAGATTTGAGTGTAAACCAGCTTACTTTATAACAATTGGCTAGCCTGTAGTGTTTTTGAAATAAAGGCAGTAAACACATTAAAAGCGCTCATGGAGTGATGTGACCTTCATGTCAAATGGAGGAGTGTTTTGGGAATTCTATCAGACAGATAATCGACGGTTTGAAAGCACTGTCTTGTCTACCTGAGTTTGTCAATGTACTTGACAAAGGAATTAATTTGAAAGTTTTAGACATGAGTCTCGCATGTAAACCAGCTCATGTTTGCCACATCGGTCAGTCTCTTGTGTTTGTGAAATATAGTTCAGTAACGACAGGAAAAGAAGTCTTGGAGTGAAGGCAAGAGTGCCAGGTTGCGGGTCTTTGGGAACGCTGTTCGAATTGCGCCCTATGCAACAAATTGTGTTCTTTTTTCCACTTCACATTTTTTTAAGGCGATATTTTTTGGTACTTCGAAAGGAACCCCGTGAGCGAAAGTTGTGCAGAAAACCCGTGCACAAGGTCAGTTGTCAAGACCTGTCTTATTCCGCGAGGTTCCGCGAAATGCGTTCTTTTCTAGCGTTCCTGCCATCTGGACGTCCCACACTTGATCATGCGTCAAGGAATACCACGCGAAAAGAGCGATAGTGCACTGTGAAAACTAACACTTGCCGGAGAGAGTGTGTTAGATGCGGTGCCTTCACGTTCCTAGAAACGAAATATAATTATATGTAGCATTTAAATGAACGCCGAGAAGAGGCAAACGATGAGAGCCAAATAACATGAGAGGAAGAGGACGGTTTCACCATTTTATTTTAAAAGACATCTAAAAGACCCTTTAATTCTTCTCTCCGACTCATTTTATCTTTTTTGATCCACACGGCATCGCTCCTTTCACGCCGATAAGGAAAACCGCGCACGAGTTTGCCTCCGCGGAAGAAAGGGCAGACAGGGTGGCCTCTCGAATACGTACTCTTCCATGAAGGCGAAATTTCAGGTCGTATTCATTTACCTGCATCCAATGCATTTATAATAAATTATCATCATGAGGCTCGCGAAGGAATGAAAAGTGGCAGCAGTAGTAAATTGCTTTTATACGACCTAAAATCTCAGTCTGATCCCCCCGACCGCTGGTGCGAGTCGACGGGGTTGCGACCCCACAGGGCCTGCCAAGTGGAGCTAGCTGCTGATGAAAAAGGAAAGACAAGGAGCCCAACTGAACAGTAGTTGGAGAATGCAACCTATAGTTTTATGGGGTTTAATCTCCCAAATCGAGTAAGGTTATGGGGCACCGCAATAGAAACGCCGGAAATTTCTACCACCTAGGGTTTTTAACGTGCACCGAGATTGAACAGCACACAGGAGCGTTGACGTGTTTTAGTTTTGCAGATGTAATCGTGTGCTTCTATACATCTCCATGTTTTCGTGCCCCACCGCCGGGTTCTTTTTTTTTTCAGAAACGAGGGCCACCAATCATACACAAATTTTAGGAATGAGTTCCGCCCAGTTTCATGCCGACTATGCCTGAGCCATAAACCGTTATACTGAATGCAGTAGGAATTTGACACAGAAATTTTCAGTGGGGTTTTGGCAGTACTGCGCTTGATCAGGACAGGTAGCATCTCTGGCATGCTGGTTTCCACACCTGTTGCACATTTTTGATGTGGACAGATGTCCTGCTTGTGACCAAGCCATTGGCGGTCGTGGCATACGCGACCCCTCGCCTTGTACCTTGATGTCTCAGTCTCTGCGTTCCAACCTCGGGTCATTGCAGGCTTTCCCTCCCTTTCGAACGTTAGCAGGTACGTCTCGCTCTTTCCCATCAATCATAGGGAGACATGGTGGTCACTGGCTCTGTAGAGGACTTCCCTTAGTGACATCCTCGTTTATGACTGGTCCCTATGGTGATCTTCTTTTGAGGCATGCCTTTTCCCGATGTCTGATGTGCACTGATAGGGTAAGGGGCTTATCGTTTTGAAGATACTGTGGTTGACGTGAGGCGAAAAAAACTTCATCATACGTGCCGACTGTCACAGTGCTTGAGACTCGATTCATGCGGATGATTACACGTAAGCGCAGGTCGTGCGCCAACTGCCATCATCGCTTCGTGCAGAACTCAGTGTAGGACGTCCCCGAACACTGCCTATATCCGCAGCATGGTCAAAACGTAATAACGTCTCTGGGCAACTGACCTCGTTGTGAGACGCGTTCCTCTAAACAGCGGTTCAAGGTCATTAATCGTGAAAGGCTTTAAAACCCCTGTGCAAGCCATACACCGAATCAGGCAATGTAGTCAAGTCCACTGTTCCGTGTCTGTAAACAGAAAAATGTACCCAGCCCGGGTATATTATTACGACGCCCAGGTGTTACATAACGAACGTCAGAAAGAACAGTATAAACACATTGGCGAATGCTGCCGCTGCGCTCTCGGCAGGGCAAAAGTAGCCCCAATTGATTTTGCACAAAATGCATGAATAAACTTCACGCACCGCATGCATTCTCTCCCAATATTATTACCGCACCTGTACATCTTACTATTCAGCCGATAAAATTTCTGAATCACCAATAACGCATGCGTACAAAACTTCGAACAAGACGCCTGTCAAGTGAGGAACTTCACAATCGAGTGTTCACAATAGCAAAACGCGTTATGCTAAGGAGATAAATTATCAGCTGACAAAAAGAAAGAAGTAACGAGCCTCGAACGAGAATGTACATAAATTCCATACAGTAGAGGGAGAGCAGGGATATATTAGTAATCAGAAACCTTTCTAGCTGCGAACGTTCCTATCAAGGATGGGAGCTCATGGAGCGTTTGAATAATGACGCACTATGGAGTTGATTTTGCGAACAGAAACTTCATTACATAGAAGGATGTGTTTTAAGGGTCCATCGGATTGAAGCGACAATATTTCAACCCCCCCTTGCTCGATTAACTCGAGAGGCGTCCTCCGGTAACCCCAGAGATGTGTTTCAACATGTTTTACTACCTGCTTCGAACGTATACACCAGCACGTTCGTCAGATATCACGTGGCAGTGGCGGGTGAGCGTAATAATGGTATTTAAGGAACGTCCTGAAGAATAAATATTTCCCACCCTCACATTGATCGATTAGGTACTGGAGAACTCAGTGGCGATGCGTACTTCATAATTATCGAACACGAGTCTTGCCGCTGTGGGCAGGTCTCAGTTTAAATTTGAGAGGAATTTGACGGTTTAAAGGTTATAGCAACACACTAAAACAATGCGAAATCGGCATTTTCTTACTTCGATCTTTAGGCGAAATAGCGGCTGAATCTTGAACCACAAATGAAAATCCTTAAATTGAGTACAAGTGACACTGAGAATGAAAAAACAAACATTGCAAATTTATTGAGAAATTTTGGCACATATAGGGCCACGAAACTTAAAATGAATCACGGTTCGGATTCATAATGCATAGTGAGCTATATGCGGGGTGAGGGGGTCACACCGGCTTCCCGCTTGCTTTATAATGCAGTCCGCAACCTTGAACCCAAGACTAGTCGCATCGTGTGGGCGCCGACCCATAAGTGACTACTGGGAAACAATGCGGTAAACACAGCGGTCCGCGCGCCTATCTTACAGGCGCCCAACCTCTAGTCCCCCGATGACGAGATGGGTGACCGCTGGTGCATTTCCAAGACAATATTGACTACTGAAAACCTCGGCAGCAATAGTACTCACCTCCGGTGAAGGGGCTGTCGAAAGTCGAATAACACGTTCTGAAACAACTGGAGATCCACAATATCTGGAGTCCGGTCCAGGCTGCTAGCTGTCAAACCCGAATGGCCGCACTGTGAAGACAGTCATTGCAATTTCTCTCACATGGTGTGGGCTCCGAAGCGGCCTGGTAGGCCTTTCTCTTCGTCGTCTCATCGATCGGGCCACATAAGGCCCTGACCAGCCATGCTCGCGAGGCTGCTGGCACTTGCTACGGCCGGACTGGGGCTCCTGGCCAAAGGACGCTAGCGTTCACCATCTTCCTCTTTGATGCAGGAAATAAAACGTTTCACAAGCAAGTGAACCGAGATAGTCTGTGTGCAAGCTAAGGTTGTCGGTGCTATCTAAGTTACGTAAAAAGGTAAGGAAATATAGCTCGTCCATAAGAGCATGATCCTTTGAGTAGAAGCGCTAGCAATTAACCACTAGTGGTTGCCAACCCAGGTTCCTAAGCTTTTCATGTGACAATTTTAGCTCTGGCTGCTAGTTTTATAAGGTAATTGCAGATTCAAGTTTTCTTATCGTTTCTTCATTTTTTCATTACATCACGCGACAATGCACAAATTCATGCAATATATTATGAACCGCTCTAAAAATGATCGGTAGAGCTGATTCACATGTAGGGCAGGCTCTAACACTTGATACACAGATATCACTAATGTGAAAGGTAGCACATATTTCAAGAATAGTGAAGAAAACTGTTCTTGTGCACTCAATCTAAAAATCTTCAAAGCGCTGAACACTGAAGACTGGATTCAATTCCGCATCCATGGTTACAAAAATCGAGCATAGCTACAGCTACCCTGCGGCAGTTTTCACAAGTGAAAATATTTTCGACATCTGAACGGATATAATTTCAGCAAGTTAGCTGTTTAAAATATTATTTATGATGAAAGGAAAAGGTCAGGGATATTCAAGTAATGATTTATGAATCAAATATCTAATAAAATAACTTTTATAAGCCACTCAATTTTTTTTTTTGTTTCCATTCGAATAGTCTTATGATGAGTTCTGATAATCTTGATGGTTCGCTTGCCATTCGAACTCTAGATTTTACTGTTACATGAGTATTTTGTAACGTAAAGCGAAGGCAACGCTCCCATATTCTTCTACATTTCGAGCTGATAACTACAGAAAGCTCCTAAATAAACGTGCATCAAAGTGAGTGGTACATATATGTGTCTGTTCAGTCATTTTGTAGCATTTGCGCATGTGCACAATAGCAAAGCGCGTAGTCATATCGGTCCTAATACAGGCTGAACGACTGTTGGAAACAAAACGGCGGAAGTGGAATAGTCCGTAAATGGAAATTTTATTGTGTTTGCTCTACACACGGCAAGCAACTCTTTTTTATAACATCTCAGTTCATGTGTGATCACCGCAACCAAGCCCTCGTTATGGCAAAGAATGCGCGCCATCGACGAGGAAATAGAACAAACAGTTCAAAAGCCGTGAAAGGGCAAACGCTGCACACACAACACTCTTTGCAACGAGTAGCGAAATTGTCTATATATAATAGCTGTTTCAGAAATAAATGAATCGTAATAAATCGCACATTAAAGCAATCAAGCGTCCCAGCCGCGGCACCGCCGTGGCAGTGTTCAGAAGGGAAAATGCTTTGTCATGTGAAAGGACAGAAAGTCAGCAACGTTGAGGTTTGCAGTACTATCTATACAGAAAGAATAGGTAGGGAGCAGTAAGTAAAAATTCACATATCCCAGATACTTAATGAAGCACCTTTTAAATGAACAAATGATATTTTTCATTTCAATTGGAATGCTAAGAGGGAATAGAACAAACAATTCAAACGCCAAGAGAGGTTGAAAACTGCGCAGACGACATTATTTGCAACGAGCACCAAAATTCTTCATATTCAATACCTTTTTAAGAAATATATGAGCATGATAAATTCTACACTTTTTCCCATTTTCGGCAGACAACGCAACTTGTAGCCAACAACACCAAACGAATACCGAAATGGTTACTCCATATACAGCAGCCGCTACTCAATTTATTGAATAAATCATTATTCAATAGTGCGTTAGAATTAAAAGGGTTCCTTTTAAACTATGCCGAAGCTCTGTTATTCAATGTCTGCCCTCAAATTGTTTAAACAAATTGAACTCCCACTTAAACTGGAGGAAATAGAAGTGATTAAGGGTAAAAGGCGGAAATGTGGAAAGCAAAAAGATATAGAATAAAATTGGAAGCTTTATAAAATGGCATAGAGAAATAATTTAGTTTTTCTTTTCGGAGCTTAGCATTATCATGAAATAGTGAGGTGTATTCACTGAAATATCTTTTTTGCAACTGAAACATTGCGCACGTGAAGGAATATTTGACTTTGAATATGCATGAAACTTAGTTCGGATCGATTGTTAATTGGTAATAGCTTGTATAAGTCATTTGTTTGGAGTCGTACCGTAAGGCAACGCTACGATAGGTGTCTCGAAATCAGGTCTCTCCTACATTGCGAATGCAGTAAGCGCACTCTTTGTATAAGACGTAACAACATATTATAGTGCACAAGGATATACAACAACGCCTTTGATTTCTCAGTTTGTGGATATGTGGATACAGAAAGTAATATTCTGCACTTCAAAGGCTTTTTTTGAAACGAAAAGATGTATTAGGCACTTGAAATAAAACGATGTTATTTGTGTTCACAGAAAGAATGGAAAATGCGCTAAAACATGACACACAATAGAGGCACACAGAACGTTACGAGCGCAAAGAATAGGACGAGGATCGTAGTTTCATCCTCTTCTATGTACCCTAATGCCTGCCGTCGTTTTAGCGCACTCTCCAATGGCTTCGGCAGGTGATCACTAACTGTCCCAACAACAACTGTTTGTAAGTTAGGTTTGGAACATACAACGGAATGGCAACAAGATCGGAGAAGATTTTTCTTTTCAGCGAAAGCTCTGCCTGCTGACCAAATCAAAATGCACAGGGTTGATTCAGCTCAGCTTGGCGCGTTGCTAAGCAGCATTGATTAAGCAATGTACTGTAGCAGCATTTTCACCCTTCAAACGCAGTGTTGCAGAAATTGAACACCCCATAACAATGCAACTGAACTTAGGAACTCTCGTAGTAAGGGAAAGGAAATGAATGCTCATGGGGCCTCATTGCTCAGTAAGGAACACTTTAACGTTTTGGAGAAGCCAGCGGAAGGCAAGTGCTTCAGTGAGGAATGCCGCGGAATGCATGGTTTGTCTCACTGGTTAAAGAAGTAAGCAGGAGCCTAATTTTTTAAATTATTATTTGTTATCTTCGCAGTCGTAATTTAACTGCAGGCCTCATGCCACCTTGATTTTACCAATCGTTGTGGTGCATTGCAATTTGCCAGCTATATAAGCTGTGCCAAATTTTCTTCAAGGATAACTGAGTTTTGATCTTCCACTGCCTCTCGCTCCTTCAAATGCACCTGTATGCTGCTATAGACGTTTCCGTCGATCCAGCTGCGGTACAGCCTGCGCTCCAAAGTGTTTCCAAAACTGATTAACTGCATAATTCACTAATCACTGCAATGTGGCATAAGCTTGTTAAGCTATTTAGCCTCGATGAATTAAAACAAAACACAAGAATATTTTTGTGAATTTTTCTTAAGGCGACAAGCGATACCAAATCCTTATTATTCGGAAATTGTCTGGCGCTCTGTGTCGAGAAACTCTAAGGGGAAATATATTTTGCGTTACACCCAGAGGTAGGGTTCACAGAACTTTAAAGAGCTGTCTTTTGCTTCTGCAGTAGAGTTTCGCGCTCCTTTCTAAAATAATAAAACCGATTTTCATAACACGAATAATATATCGCTAGCGACCACGCGACACCTTTGGAGAGAAAGTAATGAACGCCATTATCAGCACAAGACCGATAGCTGTTGCTATTCTGAGCATGGGCAGCCAAGTTTCGAATGCAATGGTTTGTGAAAACATCTGAGATTACTAGCAGACTGACCTTATATTGTAATGTTGCCACAATATTAGATAAGAACGCCAGGCATTACGTTACCCTTTATAATTTGAAGCTGCGGGCACGATTTCGGCTCAATGATCAGATTTTAAGGCTAACCTTACAATTGATTGATAAAAACAAGATGCACTATTTGTTTTCGCGGGAAAAGATTCAATTTGCAACTTTACGCGACTAACGGCTGAACGAAGCTACAGTCTTCAATTGAACCCCTTGAATTTCAAATCAGGTAGCATACCAGTTCGAAAAAGAAAACTACAGTGGACACGCCCAATAAAGCTACAAATAGTGGAAAGAAATGCATTAGATCATCTGGTTCATTGATGCGTTTGTCCGAACTCTGACGCATAGCCGCATCGCGTTCGCACAAATAGAGCCACGATTGTTTGGCTGGGTTAAGCAGCGACGCTTCGAACACTTTACGTAGGAGAGTTCGGTATCCTTTCAAAAATGGATAATTCTTCCTGACTGGTGTAGTTAACGAAACCTGATTGAAAGACTCTCTTGCTTCTATGAGATCAAATCCGAGTTTTTTTATATAGCAGCTTGGGTAACTTCCAGTTATGCAGATGCGCTGTCGTTCAAGAGCAAAAGAAAGGCAGGATTTCTCATTTGTGACTAGAATGGAACCTCCTTTCCTATGTTTCTTGTATGCCGACAGGAGCTTACTGTATATAGAACTCTTGCTTGTTTCGCCATTGCGCAGGATACCTTCCACGGCGGTGCCCTTTAAGAAGCAAGGAATGAACTGTCGTTTGTCGAGCGCCACTTCCAGTTTGTAAAGTGTGTCCACAACGTCTGGTGTAGCCCGCAAACTAAGCCTCGACACCAGCTCGCTTCGACAAAAGCTTGACAGTGGGAGAATAGCCATGAGCCACGCGGTGAACAGGATGCTCAGCGCTGCTGCATTGCGCATTCGCTGAGGAATGGGCGTAGAAGTTGCAAAAAAAGAAGCCATCAGGAACATGAACGAATCAAGTGCCCTTCCCACGAACTGTGAATGCGTTTCGTTATAATATACGGCTGCACTTACGACCACACAAGCAGCAAGAGCTATCATCAACAGGCAAATCCCAAGCTTTGACTCAACAAGGATGTGGAAGAAAGATACAAGAATAGGGCCGCTGCGCTTAACGTAGAAAGTTTCCTGCGTGTGCACAATGGATGGGGGCATGGCGAGAAACGGTACGAAGTTCCGTCTCACCGGAAGTAAATTCCCCAAAATATCAATGCTACCTCTTGTGAGCTCATGTAATAAATTCTCAAACCTTTTTAAGAATCTTCGCTTCACCGTTACGTTATATAAATGGAGCGATTTGAAGACTACTTCCGTGTATACCGGACAAAACTTTGGAGGGAGGTTCTTCATACTTTTGGTTTCATGACATCCGACGTTAACAACGCTGTTTCGAAATTTTTTGTGCCTCTGCAAGCTCGCAATATTGCTCTGTAAACCCTCAATGTGGCCTTCAGCCGCCGAAAAGGCTACACTGAAGTGTCCAAGTGGTGACACAGCTGCTATATCTCTCAAGTGAGCAAGACCGCGTCTTTCACGCATACTGCATGCACAGAAAGCTGCCTGTAGCCCTCTCAAATAGCCCACAAAATCTTTTTTTGCCTCGAATTCAAGCGCCTTGTCTAACCAAGCGACTAAGCTGAAGAAACTTGGCGAAAATACAGCATTGTAAAGACATTCAGATGCATTTTCCCCCATGTTCACTGCAAGAACATTTGTGTTTACGGCGTGCAATATGTTTTTCACTAAATAACTAACAAAGTGGGCTGGGGACTGCAGTGTCCATAGAGTCACCGGCCATGGAATATGCTGCAACCAAAAATATTCATGCGGTCGCATAGGACCATCGCAGGTTGCAAGTGCAATATGATCATACTTTGAGAAGCGAAGATGAGGTTTGCTTAGAAATGTAGTGAAATTCCTACCAAAAACATTTTGTGCCGTGAACAAAAGAAACAGTAAGTAAAATGCAAAGTGAGCCATCGAGAACCGTATGTTTGTTCACTAAATTTAGCGGCGTATTTTTCGAAGGATGAAAACTATTGGTGATGTTTGGTTTAACACCAAACGTGCAATGAATGATGAATTGTAAAAATTGCTTTAGGACAATAAACACAAACAGGAGTAAACACCTGCTTGAAAACAGTCACCAGAGTAGATTCGTTTCCCATATATATTTACACACATTTTTCTGAAATATATTGGCAGCAAATCTACATGCAGTCATGATTCAAGCACCATTGAAAAAACGAATTTTCAAATACTCGATTGCATTCTGATAAAATGTCACATTGATTCCAGAACAAGAATAGCGAAGGTAGCTGTTCTAATTACCCTTCTTTACACTAACCCTAACAGGCATAATGCCCACTCATACGTTTATAATAGCTACAGTGCGGCACAAATATTTCCTCGCCTCAATGCCAATTGAACGGTTGATCAAACGTTTGGACACATAAACAAAACAAACATTGCATTTGTGACAGTAGTTTTGCCTTTGCGAAACTGTATCCAGCTCACAACAGCGGGGAAATCATTCACCCAGGAAAGAATGAACAAGAGACGGTGATGCTCGAAGTGGCCACACGCTTCCAGCTACTACAAAGTGTCCGAACTTGGCCAAGTGTCCATGTACAGCATTTTGCTTGCGGCTACTTGCTATGTCACAGTCACACTGCCCAAACCAGTGACTACCACGGTGGAGCATCGAAAGTATATACTTTCCTTACGCTAGAGCGTCAGCGCAGGGGTGTCACCTCCTCTCCTGTTTTCTTCAGACAGAAAAGAAACTAAAAGGAGATTCAAAAGCATAGTCCAGATTACTCAATATTCACTGACATGTCTGGAGCAGCTTATGACGAGTCGTACCAGTCATAAGGATGGCACGGTGCTAGAAAGGGCCAGGTTCCAGAAACTCGATATAATTGAGTGAAGATTCATGTACGCCGGGTCTAAATGTCCTTGTGCGACCTGTATCTTGAGGCACCGCGAAACATATTTTGCATACCGTGCTGCTATCTGCAAACCGATTTCCAAGACACTGCCAATAAATTTTGTTGCCGCGCCAGGATCCGGCTGGCGACATATATGCGCATTTACACTTTCTTGGAAAGCGAATTGTCAGGCTTGTGAGCTTTACGCTGCTGCGTTCGAAACGCATTTATCTAATGTCCAGTCAGAGGTCAGGGTCTAAGCTTTGTTTGTCGTTCGGAAGTCTCTCAAATGATTTTTATGTATATATATATATATATATATATATATAAATATATATATATATATATATATAATGTGTGTATGGCAGTCTTGAAGCCATAGGTAGCGTAAGAGGGTTCTAGCACAGCTTTCGCCCTCGCTCTTGATCACGTTCTACGTGACGCTGGCGGTAACAAAGGACGTCCCACGTCCGCCGCTATGGATGAGGGTGGCGCTGGTGAACACTCTTAAGGTTCGTATACAGACAACATAAATACCCAAGAAAGTAGCAGGGGGGACAGCGGCCGATGTAGCTCAGTTGGCAGAGCACCGGACGCGTTATTCGGAGGTCGTGGGTTCGGATCCCACTATCGGCACGTTGTTTTTTCTTCTACTTTGTGTCTAACTGTCTTTCCCCTAAACAGATTACATTAGTAATTTCTGTGATTATCGGAGTAAACATTAAAAAAGAAAAGACAAAGTACAATCCACAACGCTTTTCTTGGCCTCGCCGACTGTTGGCGTCGTTCCTTCATGTATTATAACGAGAACCCTCATTTCCCCTTGATTGATCTGCTTGTAGCTTACGGGGGTCTCGGTTCTGGCAGTCTTAAAGCCATAGGTAGCGTAAGAGGGTTCTAGCACAGCTTTCGCCCTCGCTCTTGATCACGTTCTACGTGACGCTGGCGGTAACAAAGGACGTCCCACGTCCGCCGCTATGGCTGAGGGTGGCGCTGGTGAACACTCTCAAGGTTCGTATACAGACAACATAAATACCCAAGAAAGTAGCAGGAGGGACAGCGGCCGATGTAGCTCAGTTGGCAGAGCACCGGACGCGTTATTCGGAGGTCGTGGGTTCGGATCCCACCATCGGCACGTTGGTTTTTCTTCTACTCTGTGTCTAATTATCTTTCCCCTAAACAGATTACATTACTAATTTCTGTGATTATCCAAGTAAACATTAAAAAAAGAGACATAAAGTACCATCCCCAACGCTTTCCTTGGCCTCGCCGACTGTTGGCTTCTTTCCTTCATGTATTATAACGAGCACCCCCATTTCCCCTTGATTGATCTGCTTGTAGCTTACGGGGGTCTCGGTTCTGGCAGTCTTGAAGCCATAGGTAGCGTAAGAGGGTTCTAGCACAGCTTTCGCCCTCGCTCTTGATCACGTTCTACGTGACGCTGGCGGTAACAAAGGACGTCCCACGTCCGCCGCTATGGCTGAGGGTGGCGCTGGTGAACACACTCAATGTTCGTATACAGACAACATAAATACCCAAGAAAGTAGCTGGGGGGACAGCGGCCGATGTAGCTCAGTTGGAAGAGCACCGGACGCGTTATTCGGAGGTCGTGGGTTCGGATCCCACCATCGGCACGTTGTTTTTTCTTCTACTTTGTGTCTAATTATCTTTCCCCTAAACAGATTACATTACTAATTTCTGTGATTATCCAAGTGAACATTAAAAAAAAGACATAAAGTACCATCCCCAACGCTTTCCTTGGCCTCGCTGACTGTTGGCTTCTTTCCTTCACATATATATATATATATATATATATATATATATATATATATATATATATATATATAATATATATATATATAATGCGCTCTGAGAGTGACATTTAAAAACTTGAAACATTATAATTTCGACATTTCGACCGTAGCATGACCTTCCTCAAGGGTGTGTTTACAGTGCACTCAGGCGCATTTGTAATGGTTTTACTTATGGACGAGTGGGGTGGGAAAAGAAACATGGAAACGTCGGACCATTCCGCCGCGACGCGAACACAAAAAGTTAGGCGAACACCACAAAGGAGCGCAAGCGCGCGCAAAAGAGGGGCAACCACCAATCAACGACCTGGGTGGGTGGTGAACAACCCAAGAGTGTGACGGGGAATCTAGATGGGAGTACACATTTGTGTTGAGTGCAACGTTTTCCGGCGCCTTTGTACTGGTGGGGTGCAGCAACAAGGCACCGCCGCACCATATGGCAGATAGAGCAGGTAACAGGCGCTTAAGGGGATGTTCAGTGCGCGGGCGAAAACGAAATTTAGGAAGTAAAACGGAGAAGGAGCAAAAAGAAGGCTAAAGTGGTAATCATAAACGAACATATCAATTTAAACGCAGTATATACAACTTTATGGAACAAAACCCCCCATAATGAATTGAAGGTGCCCGAAAAAATACAAAAAAGCACGGCATTTACTTAAAAAGGAATTTCACTCATTGGGGCAGAGTCCAAGATTTAAACGAGTTGTCACTGTATAAACGTACATCAGAGGGTGGCACTCCACAATAAGGCAATTTTCAGTGTCATTGAATGGACAAAAAATAAACAAGAACAATAACTGTTCATGAAAATGATTATTTGATTATTTTAAGCACATAGACAGCCTCAAGAGACAATGATCATATCCGTTGGAATTTACGCGGAAAGACGGGAGAGCTTGTCAGCACTCTCATTAATGCCAGCTTTCAAGGGACTAAATTGGTATATTATGTACGACTCGCTAGCGGCCCTGTCATAATGTGGGGGTAAGCCTGACTGCATATACGTCGCCCAGGAGTCACATGAATGCCCTTTTGTGCTTACATGTCTCGAGATAGGAAGGCTGGGCAGTGATCGTAAATGTGCCCGGCGTTATTTATTCTTAACCGGAAGGGAGTTTCTGTTTGCCCAATATATTCCTCATGATACAAGCAACACTCTAGAAGGTAGACCTCATTACTTGTTACATTTGAAGGCTCCTCTAAACTTTAATGCAAAAAAAAGAGGCTGTGATTTGGACCGTTGCGGCTGTATTAATCATTGGAAAATGCTTACAGCGAGGCTTCTTGCTCAGCGTTCATCCTTTTTTTAATGTGCCTCTCTGAGCATACTGCTTTAATCAGCTGCCGTGAATTCTTTCGATATCCGTCATATATATTGCCGTCATATATATAATCCGTCATGTATATAATAACTGAACCAAAAAATTGTAGCTCTTTTTCTGCAAACGCGATGCGGCTCTGCGCCATAGTTCAGACGAACTCTTCAATAAACCAGACGATCTAATGCATTTCGTTTCACTATTTGCAACTTTATTAGCCGTATCCACTGTAGGTTTCTTTATCGAACTCGTATGCTATTTGTATGGAAATTACAGTGTTGAATTTAAGATTGTAGCTTCGCTCAACCATTCGTCGTGTAAAGTTGCAACTTGAGTATTTTCCCGCGGAAATAAATAGCGCCTTTTTTTTTTTGCTAATAAAATGTAAGGGTAGCATTAATATCTAACCAGTGAGCCAAAATCCTGCCAACAGCTTCTATTAATAAGGTTCACGTTCTGCCAGGCGTCCATATCCAATATCGGTCAAACATTACCTTATTAGGTCAGTTTGCTAGTGGTTATCTCTGATATCTTAACAAACTGTACCATTCCAAAATGGGCTGCACTTGCTCAGAATAGCAGCAGCTTTCGGTTGTGTGCTGATAATGGCGTTCATTACATTCTGCCCAAAGATGTCGCATGGTCGCCGGCCATATATTATGTTGTGATATAGAAACCGCTTTTATTGTTTTTAAAATAAGCGCAAAATTCCTATTTCATTAACAAAAGAACGCACTTCGAAGTTCTGAGAACCCTACATCTGTCGGTAAGAGCGAGCGCCAGAATATTTCTGAATAATAAGGATTTGGTATCGAACAGTCGCCACAAGTAAAACATTGTCACAAACGCTCATGTGGTTTGTTTTCTTTCACCGAAGTGAAGTCGCTTAACCTGTTTATGCCACTTTGCAGTGATGCGTGTATGATGCAGGTAATCAGTTTGGAAATATTCTGGAGCACTAGCACGAGGGGGGGGGGGGGGGTAAAAGCAGCTGGAAGGAAGGAAATGTTTATAGCATCATATCGGGGCCTCTGAAGTAGCGAGAGGCACCGAGAAAAGTCACTTATTCTCGAAGAAAACTGGCAGAGTTTATACAGCTTGCCAATTCGAATGCACCACAACGGTTGGTAAAATGAAGGTTATATGAGGCCGGCAGTTGGATTACGACTGCGAAGATAAGGAATGTTATTTTAAAAAACAATTAGGCTACTGGTTACTGCTGTAACCAATCAGACCAACCATGCTTTCCGCTGCATTTTTCACTGAAACACTTGCCTTCCGCTGGCTTCTACAAAACGTTAACGTGTTCCTTACAGATGGACACCCCATGAACACACATTTCCTTTCCCTTGCAACGAGAGTTCCTAATTTCAGTTTCATGCTTACGGGGTGTGCAAGTTATGCAACGTTGCGCTGCATTTGAAAGGTGAAAGTGCTGCTACAATAGATCGTTTATTCAATGCAGTATATTTAGCATTGTCAGTCAAGCAGAGATTTCGCTGAAAAGGAAAATCTTCTGAGATCTGTTTGCCATTGCGTAGTTTGTTCCAAACATACCTTAAAAAGAATTGTTGTTGGGTCAGTTGGTGATCACTTGCAGAAACCGTTTAAGAATGCGCTAAAACAACGACACGAAATAGGGCACATCTAATAGGATGATGCTAGGATCCTCGTCCTGTGCGTTGCGCTAATTTGTTTCTGTGTGCCTCTATTGGGTGTCAGATTTTAGCGCATTTTGCATTCCTTCTGTGAACACAATAAATATCATTTTAATTTAAAGGGCTGTCTATCTTTCTGAAAAGGCCCTTTCATATGCCCAATGTTACTCTCGGAATCCATATATCCACCCATTGAGCAATGAAAAAAAGGCATTGTTGCATATCCTTGTGCAGTATAATACGTAACCTTGTGTACATAGACTGAGTTTTATGCATTCGCAATGCGGGACAGACCTAATTTCAAGACACTTATAGTTATGTTGGCTGATATTCGATTCCCGATGGAAAGGTATTAGCAGTCATTCCGTGCTAAGTTTCAGGCAGACTCGAGAAAAAAAATGTTCTTTTATGCGTGCAATGTTTCAGTTGCAAAAAGCTTTCGCTGAAACCATCTCACTTTTCCAAGATAATGCTAAGCTTCGATAAATACTAAGAAATGCTTTACTGGCATTTTATACGGCTTCTACTTCTACTCCATGCTTGTCTGATTTCACCATTTGCACCTTTACTACCGCCCAAACGACAGGACAGAGATGAAGGAGGGGCACCACACAGCGCTGACTCACAACCATTTGCGCCTTTTCCCCTTAATCATTTCCATTCCCTCTAGTTTCAGTGGCAGTTCAATTTTGTAGTCAATTTTAGGGTACGCATTGTATAGCAGAGCTTTGTACATACTTTAGCAGGAGCCCTTTTAATTCTAACGCTATAATAAATAGTGTTTTATTCAGCAAATTGAGTCGCGGTTGCTGATTATGGAGTAACCGTCTCGCGATTCGTTTGGTGTTATTGGCTACGAGCTGCAGTGTCTGCCGAAAATAAAAGAAACGTAAAATTTTTCATGTTCATCTATTTCTGAAGAAGGTACTTATTATAAAGAATTTCGGCACTCGTTGCAAGTAGTGTTGTGTGTGCAGGTTTCAATAGTTTGTGGCGTTTGAATTGTTTGTTCGCTTTACTGTCAGACCCCCATCAGAGCAATCGAATTCAAATGAAAAACATCATTGGTTTAAGGGAAAGATGCATCATTAAATATTTGGGATTGCTGAATTTTTTCTTACAGTTCGTTACCTCTTCTTTCTGCAAAGATAGTATTGCAAAGAGTAACGTTGCTGACTTTCTGTCCTTTCACATGGCAAAGCATTTTGCCTTCTTAACACTGCAACGGTGGTGACGAGGCAGCGATGCTCCATTTCTGTAGCCTGCGATTTATTGTTTCATTTATTTCTGAAACAGCTATTGTATATAAATAATTTCGCCACTCGTTGCGAAGAGTGCTGTGTGTTCACGTTTTAACCTTTTCACGGCTGTCGAACTGTTCGTTTTATATCCTCGTCGATGGCGCGCATTCTGCGCCTTCGCGTGGGTTTGATCGCGGTGACCCCACATGAAGTAAGACGATATAAAAAACAATTTTCTGCTGTGTGTAGTGCAGAAACAACAAAAGTTTCATCTACGGAGTTCTTCTTTTCCTTCTCTGTATTTGCAACGGTCGCCCTACCTGTATTAAGATCCATATAATACCCCAGTCACACGGGAATGTTTAGTGACACTTTCACGAAGTGCACTTACATAGGAAAAATGACACTTTCGGTGCGCGCTGTCACACGGCAAAATCAATTGTCATTGTGACATGACGACAGTGCCGATGCGGAATCTGCACCCTTATGTGAAAATGAATTAGCTCTCACAGAAATGCCTTAGAATTCAAATTTATTGCACGCACAATGACCACAAGCTAATATTCAGTTTATTTGTGCATTTGAGAAAATGGTTTTGACTAAAAAAGCATCGCGATATCGCACGGGCATGCTAGCTTGACCGCGCCTTTTGCTAACGAGCATGGGTACTGCTGTTTGCATTCGAAACCGAACTCGCTGCTAACCGCGGTTATCGCGGGCGTAGCTTTGCGACTTTAATTTGCATCGTTAACCGAGAAAATGCTGGTAGCGCCTACGTATGGAGCGGAGTCACCGGTGTTCGAGAGCGAAAAGTGCACAAGTTGTATGATTCAGAGCAGAAGTAAATTTTTCACTCGAAATTATGTCCGACGGCGCTATTATGCAGCCTAAAAAGTGCAGCGGCGCAGCACCCTCCTATGGCAGCATCGCCACGTCTTCACAGCGCTTGCTCGGCGTGAAGTTGCGCACAGAGACGAAAAGGGTGCGGCTTCCGCAGCATCACGAAAGTAGGCGAGAATTTCGCGGCGTTCACAGCACCGGATGCTACTAGCTTTCCGCTGTAGTGTCGCCCGTGAGCGTCCGTGAACGGCAGAGCGTGCGGTGCAAGTAGCGCTTTGCTGTGCGCTCCTCCGTGGTCGTCGCTAAGCCTATAGTTTGTTTCGCGTCGAAGTATCAATGGACGACGCTTTCGTATGGCCAGCTTAATAGGATGTATGGCTCACTCGTGGCACTGCCTTATTGTCAACCTTACTGTCTGTCGATAACAAGAGAAGGTTGCATATCAAATCGAAGACGACTTAGGAGCGGAGATAGCGTATACTTGTACAGCGATGGTGCGCTGAGCAACGCCGCCGGCGACGATGGCTATGAAGTTCTGAGCAGAAATTTGCTTGTGTCGCAGCAATTACCCCTACTAGCGACTCGGTACGGGTCAACGATCCCCAAGAAGGATAAAGTACTGACATTGCTTTCCTCCAGTGATTATTATTCACGGGAGAAAACACATTAGCGGCTTGCGGCTTGCGGCTTGCGGGAGGAAAAGCGGCGGTGTCTCCGGTCGGCGCTTGAGCGAAATGCTACTGTGTCAAAAGACGACTTTCTAGAGATTGGGTTATACATAACTTCAACTTCGTTCATGCAGCTTGAGATACCGCATACCATCGAAGTGCAGCAGCAGACGAACGCCTTCGCCTTAGCGCAAGCACTGAGAGCAAGGGAAGCTATTCAAGTGTACGCATAGTTTTTAGATGGTGACAGCTTAAATCTCTTGCCTATTAATAGAAACGCACATGAAATTACGGTAAACATTTCAAAACATTGTAATTTTCAAAAATGTATCAGTGATATGTCAGTCCCCTTCTGTCGTGACTACACACTCGCCTGCCGGACAAAGTGTAGTGAGTTCGCCAAACACACTTCGCGCCGATAGTGTTCGGCAGAGAGTGTCATTAAAGTTCATAGTGTGACGCGATACGATTGACAATAAACGCGAGTGCACTCGATGAAAGTGACACTAAACTTGCTCGTCTGACTGGGGTATAAGACACCACAATTCGCTATTCTGGACCAACGCAAATGCCACAAAATGACTGACCAGACACATACATCTACCAGTCCCTTTATTACATATTTAGTTAGGAGCTTTACAAGTAGTTTTCAGCTTGAAGTGTAAAGAAATGGGACACGTTATCTTCGCTTTAGGTTAAAAAATATGCAAGTAACAGATAAATACCCAGTCGGAAAAAACCACAGAACATTTTCTGATGTTACAACAGAATTTCTGTGCGGTTTTTGACGGGAAACCTGTTGTGACAACAGAACATTCTGTAGTAACATCAGAAAATGCTATAGTTACAACAGAAAAGTGCTACTCAACTACAGACAACAGAAATATACTACAGAAAAACAACAGAACTACAGAAAAATTTGATGGTTACGACAAAACTACAGGATATTTTGTCGTATTGTTGACACAGTTCTGTAGTTTTTTTCGACTGGGTATGGAGTTCGAATAGCAAGTGAACCATTCATATGACTAGAAGAACTCCTCATAAGAGGATTCGTATCGAATTTAAAAATATCATTGGTTTATGAAATTGTACTTCAATAAATATGTGGGATCGCTACATCTTTACTTGAATCTCCCTACCTTTTTCTTTCAGCATAAATGGCATTTCAATCAGCAACCTTGCGAACTTTATATCCTTTCAGCTGACATACACATTTCCACTTGTCAATACTGCCCCTGTGATGAACTAGCTAAGCTCGACTTCTTGAAACATTATGCTGAATCAAATGCAATCTCTAGTGTTCATCACTTTAAAGATTTTCAGCTTGAGTGCTCAAGGACAATTTTCTACGCTGTGCTTAAGCAATGTGCTACATTTCGCATTAGTGTTATCTGAGTATAAAGTATTGTTAGAGTGTGCCCTACATGTAAATCAGCTCTTACGGTCATTTTAAAGCGGTCCATACATATCGTGCAATGTGCATATTTTATTGCATGAATGTGTGCAATGTTTCGTAATATATGGAAAAAAGCAAGAAACGATAAGGAAACATCAATTTACCAATTACTCATAAAACTATCAACTACAGCTAAAATTGTTTCATAAAAAGCTAAGAAATCTGAGTTGGCGCCCACCAGTGGTGGCTTGGTAGTGTCTTTTTGTTAGCTTTTCTGTCTACCGATATAATCATGGTGTTATGGGCGAGCTATATTTCCTCACCTCATTACTTAATTTTGATAGCACCGACAACCTCAGCTTGTACACAGACCATCTCAGTTCATTTGCTTGTGAAATGTTTAATTTCCTACATCACAGAGGACGATGGTGATACCCGGCCTCAGTTGGCCAGCAGCCCCAGTCCGGGCCGCCGCAAGTGGCAGTAGCCTGTTTAGCATGGTAGGTCAGGGCCTTTTGGACCCCACCGATGAGCACCCGAGATGTGAGATTTTTGTGAGAAGTCTCAGGCTCTCAATTCTAACAATTTGCTTTCGAATGAATGTGTGAATGCGCGTACTATTACTCTTCGTCAGCCGTCTCCTTGCGCCCGAACATCATTTCCTTGCTTTGAACCTAGCAATCGTGATGTCGATAGTAGTACAGTATGCAAATTTACTCTTGCTTTATCTCGAGGCAAAAGCGCATATGGCGGCGATTTGCACGAATCCTCGCTCAATAAAATCTATGTTTTGTATCCAGCCCATTTTGATGCCGTGCCATCCTTATCAGGGATACGATATTTCAGACGCTGCAAAGGTATGAGGGCTAATATTAAATAACGTGAATTTCGTCTCATTGAGACCGTTTTTAAATTCTTTTTTCAGTGCGACGAAGAGATAGGCCAGGCAACAACCTTGCACCGAAGTTATGATGTGTGGAAGGTATAGATGCTCGATGCTCCACTGGGGTGCTGACTGTTTGAGGCAGATGTGGATGTGAGACGGTAAGCAACGCCACAAAGTAGGCTGTGTGCGGACACTTCGGCACGGTCGGACATCATCTAGGTACTGAAACCGTCTACCGGCATTGGGCATCACAGCTCGTATTTAGTCTGTTTAGGATGAGAGATTTCGCTGCTGTTGTGAGCTGAGTATATATGTTCCCCTGTAGACTGCTGCTGTCACAAATGCCTTCGCTTTTTGGCTGGATAGATGTTTAATGAAACGATTCATTTGGTATTTATATATCGCAACATTTTGTTCCATATTGCAGTTATTGTAATGGTATGAGTTCGTTTTATGCTTTTTACAGCAAGTGAAGAAAAGTTGAATGTCATTTCTCGTACTCCACTCAATATCAAAATAGGTTGAAAGTTGTTATAGGTTCATGAGTGCGAAGAGGATATATTGTAGCATGCGTTGACGACAAAGAAGCGCAGAAGTGTGAGAGGAAGAAGTGTGCTAACCTCGAGCCTGAACTCTGACGCTGTTTGTAGAACCTTTGCCACGCCTTGGACCTCGGACGCAACTGTAAAGGTCGCTGTTTACGCGACATCTGGTGGAGCTGCCGGGTACGATTTTCATGAGCCGGACGCCCCCTACAAGCCCAGGACGCACCCCTAAGGTGGAGACCCCAGTACACCAGAGCAGCCGCCGACTGCAAGGTCTGCCTCCCGAGTGTGGTCCTCTCCCTGACCACAGACCAACAAGGAGCGTTTCTCTCAGCGCGATGAATCCCCCGGTATTGACAACTCCTGTCCTGCTCAACCACCAGCGGGATCCACCACATTTCCACGGTCTGCCACATGAGGATGCTGAAGACTGGCTGGAGCAGTTCGACCGGGTGGCTGCCTTCAACGCCTGGAACGCTGACTCGAAGCTTCGCCATGTCTACTTCGCACTGGAGGATTCTGCGAGGACATGGTTCGAAAATCAAGAAGCCGGACTCCGAACGTGGGATACATTCAAGGCAGAATTCTTGCGTATGTTTACCAACACGCTTCGCAAGGAAAAAGCGCAATTGCTTTTAAATAGCCGTATACAACATCCGAATGAAACTGTTACGGCCTACGCCGAAGAGATGAAGCGACTCTTTCGACGCGCGGACCCAACCATGTCGGAAGAGAAAAAAGTGCGCTTTTTGATGCAAGGTGTTAAAGAGCAGTTATTTGCAGGCCTGGTGCGAAGTCCACCAACAACTGTCGCCGAATTCATAAGTGAGGCGTCTGCCATCGAGAAGGCACTTGAGATGCGCGCCCGGCAATACCAGCGCACTACAGTGTCTATGAACGCCGCGAGTGCAGGTGAAGCCGTACAGTTTTCGTCAGAATCGCTGCGTGATACGATCCGGGCGATAGTCCGGGAAGAGGTGGCCAAATACCTGCGGATTCCTCCACAGCCACAGGTTGCCACAGTTTCCGATATCATCCGTGAGGAAGTACAACAGGCGCTGGGCGTTCCCGCACCCGTCACCGTGCACGCACCCGTCACCGGGCCCGCACCCGTCGCCGCGCCTGAACCCGTCGTAGCTACACCGCTGCCCCAGACCCTGAGCTACGCCGCGGTCACCAGCCGCTACCTGCCGCCTTCGACAGCATCCTACGAGCCTCGCGCACCGGTCGCCCATGTGTCTTCACGGCCGAGCGTACGCCGCCGAAGGACCGATATCTGGCGAACGCCCGATCACCAACCGTTGTGCTACCATTGCGGCGAAGCTGGACACATGTGTCGCCGCTGCCCCTACAGGGAACTCGGCCTCCGTGGGTTTTCTTTTGATGCCCGTCGTCCGTTGCCTGGTCAGCAGCCACGCGAAATCGCAGAATACATTTCGCGTTCCAACACAGGCCCAAGCCGCCTCCGATCGCCGTCGCCTCGCCGTTACAGCTCTCCTGGACGCCAGGAGCAACTCCAAAGTCCCCATAGGGGAAACTAGATGCAGCAGCCTCTGGAGGTGCGGCTGCTACAGTGCGAAAATTTCAAGATCCTCCACAGACCCACGACAGTTCTTCACTGCAAACTACAGTTCGTTACATACGGCCACCAGCAGAATCGACGCCGCTACGAACTTCCGCTGATCCTCAACGTAACCACGACGCCGACAGTCGCCCCACCACTCCTTCAGAGCATCGAAGTCGAGACCGAACCCCACGAAGCTGTCGCCGCCCGACACAACAAACTGCCGACCTGCAGATCTCCGTTGATGGCGTAGACGTCACTGCTTTAGTCGACACTGGCGCTGATTATTCAATTCTAAGTGCACACTTCGCCAAAGCTCTCAGAAAGGTCACAACATCATGGGGTGGCCCGCAAATACGCACAGCTGGCGGACATTTAATTATGCCCACGGGAGTGTGCACGTCGAGGATCACTGTACAAGGGCAAACTTTTCTGGCGACGTTCATCGTATTGGCTCATTGTTCCCGTGACGTCATCCTCGGTATGGACTTTTTAACCGAAAATGGCGCCATTATCGATCTGAAGAATAAGTCCGTGAGATTTTCAGTTGAGAATGCTATCAAATCCAACAGCCTGCTCCCCGCTGCACTCCACATTATTGATGACCATGTTAGTGTGCCCCCACGTTCAAGCATTATGGTCTCCGTGGGTTCCCTCCCAATCCAAGATACAGAAGGCGTCGTCGAGACAAAACAGAAACTGCTTATTGAAAGAGGCATCGCCGTTGCCAGGGCAGTTGTTTTTGTTGAAAATGGCAAAGTTGATGTTCTTCTCACGAACTTCAGCAATGAACATCAACATCTGAACAGAGGGACAACTGTCGCATATCTCGACGCCATAACTGACACTAGTTATGAATGCAATTTCACCAGCGCTTCAGCAACAGAACCCTCCGACAACACTGAACCTCTGTACGATATAAACCCGGCCTTACCTCGAAAGTATCGAGAGAAACTACGGCACCTCCTCCGTCGCTACTCTAATGCATTTGCCAAATCATCACGCGTCGGTCGAACCCACCTTGCAAAGCACCGCGTCATTACAGACGAAACTGTTCGACCACTCCGCCAGTCGCCTTATCGTGTTTCCCCTAAAGAACGTACTGCCATCCGAGACCAAGTGAAGGAAATGCTCGATAACGATGTCATTCGCCCTTCCCGCAGCCCCTGGGCTGCACCTGTGGTACTTGTGAAGAAAAAAGATGGCACACTTCGTTTCTGCGTAGACTATCGCCGACTGAACAACGTTACGAAAAAAGATGTTTACCCTTTGCCCAGAATAGATGACGCCTTAGATCGTCTGTGCAACACAAGATACTTCTCCTCCATGGATCTCAAGTCTGGATACTGGCAGATAGAGGTCGATGAAAGGGACCGCGAAAAGACTGCTTTCATTACACCTGACGGGCTATACGAATTCCAAGTCATGCCCTTCGGCCTTTGCTCCGCGCCCGCAACCTTTCAGAGACTCATGGACAGCGTTCTTGGAGATCTGAAGTGGACGACATGTCTTGTATACTTGGACGACGTAATTGTGTTTGCCCCGAATTTCGAGGAGCACCTCCGTCGCCTAGACGCAGTACTAGACGCCATCCAAACGTCGGGCCTCACTCTGAAAGCCGAAAAATGCCATTTTGCTTATGAAGAGCTGAAGTTTTTGGGCCATGTCGTGAACCAAGCGGGAGTTCTGCCGGATCCTGAAAAAACAGTTGCCATCGCCAATTTTCCGACGCCGCGGGACCAGAAAGAGGTGCGACGCTTTCTTGGACTATGTGCATATTATCGACGTTTCGTGAAAAACTTTTCTAAAATAGCCGCCCCCCTTACACTTCTTACTAAGGCTGATATGCCGTTCACATGGGGCGACCAGCAAATGGACGCATTTCAGGAGCTTCAACGTCGCCTGCAGTCACCTCCAGTTCTAGCACATTTCGATGAAACCGCAGACACCGAACTCCACACGGATGCAAGCAATGTCGGTTTGGGCGCTGTCCTAGTACAGATACGGAACAGTGAACAACGTGTGATCGCCTACGCTAGTCGGGCTTTGTCTAGGGCTGAGACAAACTACTCTGCCACTGAAAAGGAATGCCTGGCCATCGTGTGGTCTATTTCGAAGTTTCGACCATACCTGTACGGCAGACCCTTCAAAGTGGTGACCGACCATCACGCGCTTTGTTGGCTGACAAGCCTTAAAGATCCTTCTGCACGTCTCGCCAGGTGGAGCCTACAACTTCAAGAATACGACATCACTGTAACCTACAAGTCAGGTCGTAAGCATTTAGACGCTGACTGCCTGTCTCGTGCTCCTGTACAACCAGCTTCGGACGCCTCAGGTGACGACGACGCATTTCTGAGTGCAATTAGTTCAGACAATTTTGCCGATGCCCAACGGAATGATCCCGAACTTCGCCAGGTAATCGACTTTCTTCAGGGTGCCGGCAGCATGATCCCTAGCCCTTTCCGTCGTACTTTGTCTTCTCTGTGTCTCCGTGATGGCGTTCTCGTCAAGAAGAATTTTACAGCCAACAGTCGCCAATACCTCCTCGTTGTACCAGCAAGCTTAAGGGATGAGATTTTTCAAGCCTGCCACGACGAACCCACATCCGGCCACCTGGGAGTCACTCGGACGATATCCAGAATTAAAGAACGGTATTACTGGCCTCGTTTGCCAAGCGATGTAACGCATTATGTTCGAAGTTGCCGTGACTGCCAACGTCGAAAGGTTCCGCCTCTGAGGCCAGCCGGTCTTTTAAAGCCCATTACGCCACCGTCCAGACCATTCCAGCTAATAGGGATGGACTTGCTCGGACCGTTCCCTACTTCCACCTGTGGGAACAGGTGTATTATAGTAGCTACTGACTACCTGACTCGCTACGCAGAAACCGCTGCTCTTCCTTGTGCTACCGCTTTTGAAGTTGCGAAATTTTTCGTTCTTCAAATTGTCCTGAGACATGGCGCACCAGAAGTACTCATTACTGACAGAGGAGCTGCATTTTCTGCAGAGCTCATCCAGCATATCCTTGTTCTTAGTCGCACCAATCATCGTCGCACGACTGCATACCACCCGCAAACAAACGGCCTGACAGAACGTTTGAACAAGACCATTGCCGATATGTTGTCAATGTATGTGGACGTCCATCACAAGACATGGGACGAAGTATTGCCGTATGTAACATTTGCATACAATACCGCCGTTCAGGAAACTACCAGCATGACTCCATTCAGCCTAGTTTACGGCCGACAAGTGACGACCACGCTCGACGCCATGCTGCCCCACATAGACGAAGGTCCAAATGATGATGTCGCCTCTTTTCTACAGCGTGCCGAAGAGGCCCGTCAACTTGCACGGGTGCGAATACAGCAGCAGCAAGGCCGAGATGCACAACGCTACAACCTGCGGCGGCGGACTGCAGACTATCTGCCAGGTGACCTTGTCTGGGTTTGGTACCCCATTCGACGACGCGGACTTAGCGAAAAACTCTTGCGCCGTTATTTCGGCCCCTACCGCGTCCTTCGACGCGTCAGTGAACTGGACTATGAAGTCGTTCCGCACGAGGAACCAGAGCCCCAGCGTCCCAAGCATTCTGAAGTGGTCCACGTGGTCCGCTTGAAGCCTTTCCATGCCAGATAGCGGCCCCTTTTACTCTGTCCCTCTTTCAATATAGCATCGGGACGATGCTTTTCGCACGGGGGGGCTAATGTAGCATGCGTTGACGACAAAGAAGCGCAGAAGTGTGAGAGGGAGAAGTGTGCTAACCTCGAGCCTGAACTCTGACGCTGTTTGTAGAACCTTTGCCACGCCTTGGACCTCGGACGCAACTGTAAAGGTCGCTGTTTACGCGACAATATGCGTCCACGGAGGGCGTCACACCGTTAACGTCCAAAATGTATTGATTATTGAGTAAAATAATGGTTGTAAGAGGTAGCAGGTTAAGAATGTGTCTTTGTAAAAACTTTCGTTGATGTGAATTCATTAGTTTTTCAATTAGGACCAAAAATCAATTCCACATCAAAATGGCAATGGACGTCGATATAATGTTCAGACGTCAAAATAGTCACGTATTTTTTACGAGTTTGCAAATCGAGTCGAAATTGTGAAAAACTTTGCAAATCGTCAGTGTCAGCTCTCGACATTGCGTTCAAACGTAGAAAACCGAGGCAAGAGTGAAAGAGGAGAAAAGCAGTAAAAGAAAAAATAGTAAAAACAGGAAAAGGAAAACAACCAACAAAATAGAAATTACAAGGTGGGAGAAGAACAGCAAACAAAAAAAGAATAACAGCAAAAAAAGGTCTAGTTGAATGCAAAGTTCAGCAGAAAAGGCTTTCCAATTACCTCTCTTGAGATATCTAAGTGCCTGAAACGAATGTCTTTATCGGAAGGCAGCCAACTTTGCATATACATTTTTTTCAAAAGTGCCTAAAGATTTCAGTGATGTAGATGTACTGCAAATAACTCTAAGCAAAATGTGTGAAATGATTTCGGACGAAGGGCTCAACTGCATTCACGTTTTTCAAGTAAGGTACATGCTTACATCCACGTCTGTTGATTGTACTGTACTGTATTGTATTGTACGATGACGACGTGCTACGACCGGCTGGAACAAAAGTGTAACCTTTTCATGAATATTTTGCATCCCGCTAATGTGCTGAAGATATACGCTACAAACAGATGATAGATACGCTACGTCGTGCAGTTGCGATATTTGAAGATTATTTAGATACGCTGTCTAAATAAGCCATCTAAACGGCAATCCACATAGCAGCTCGTGAAAAAAAAAAATTTATAAGCTTGTTTCATCTCATCTCAAACATATATACTTTGCAGCCCATAATTACGAAGTCAAAACTGCCATTGTACGTATTGAACTATTTGACCACTACTTCGTCTGCGGTTTGCTCATACAATTTGTAAATGCTGTACTAAATGTTAATAATTCTTAAAGAAATCCGCATACCTCATCCAATGATATTCTCTAAACTATTCCTATATTAATAATGGGAAAGCTGTTTATGCAATGTAGCTCTTTTGAATATTTCAATAACGGCTACACCCCTTATCAAAATACGGCAACGCAACTTTATTCGGGAATGGAGGAGTAGCGAACTGCAAGCATCCGTAAAAAAAAAAAAAAAATCTAAACGTGTACTGCAGCTAAGGGCAATAAGCTGCGTTAAAATTTCGGGTAGGCCAGAAACAAGATGAATGCAATAAAAATACTTATTAAACGCACTTATTTCAGATATAAAATTTCGAAAAGCTATATCCGAGATGTAGCAAACTTTACCGCTTATAAATGAAAAATATTATCGAAAGCAAATATTGAACTGTTAAAATGCGCATGTCGCCAGACTTTTCTTCAGATGACCAAACAACGGTTAATTTACTAAGCCAATTTTGTCAGGTATTTGCGGATCAAAAACACAACAGCAATTTTTTGTGTACTTTATCAGGTATTTTGCTAGATTCTGCGTATCTTTAGTCTCACTTGGCTAATTCAAATAGCTCTGGTATAGCCTTAGGATGGAAATATTTTCCGGCCTCGAAACAATATCATTTAGTGAACTTTAAAAGAACTTAGATGCAATTAGGCACGTGTTCCTAGATCTTTTTGCTGCTAGTTGGCTGCTGTGATTTCTGTAATATTATTAGTGTAATATATACCCCTTAGGACTTTACAGGGCAGAGGTTTTCAAACATTTTTTTTTTACATGTTATGATGACCCCTGGATCGGATTCGAGTAACATGTTCTCTATTTCTGGAAGCTGTAAAGCATTTGAAAATCGAGATGGGCAGGGCATGTACTGGAAAAAGATGATAACCGATGTTCGCTTCAGGTAATAAATTTGGTTCCAACGGAAGGAGAGTGTCGCTGGGGACGGCGGAAAGTTGGGTGGGTAGATGAGGTTACGAAGGGTGGAGGGGTAAACCAGATGCTGCTAGCACTACACCGCATTGGGAGAGGCCTTCGCCCTGCATTTGGTACATCTAGCTGATGATGATGACGATGCCAGGCGATTATAATACAGAACCTGTCTCAACAAGGACTTTCTAGAGTTATATGAATCCCCATTCTGCAGAACAGACGACAGTGCTTAAAAATGTTTTTTTTCGTGTGTTCAAAAAGGAGCTCCTCAGGGATCAATTTTAGACCCTTGGCTTTTATATTTATCCGAGCAATTTAGCCGATGCAGTTGGCAGTTACTTATAATGATACACTGAAGATACGGCTATTTTATCCAGTGCAACTAATTACTCTGATGTAAACAGGCGTCTGCAAAACAAGGAAATCAGTGAAAAAAAATTTCTCGCTGCTAATTAAATTAGCATCGTTCAAGAAAAAAGTCTAGTATGCACCCGTAATACGATATGAATTGTTCTGCGGTTGAATTCAGTGTTCCTTCACACATCGGAAATGTACTTGTGATCCAGTTCAATAAGCGTCTTCATTGAAGCCCCTGGTGTTGCTTCTTGATTGCGATGTTCTGTGGAGCTCGCATTCGTCTCCCTTATGTAAAAAGATGTGCTGGGTTTCCTGTGTATTGACTCCAACGCAATATCGCATGACAGTCAACGTGACAAAATTATTGTTCATGCTTCAGTTACAATGTCCTCAAGTATGGGTTAACTGTTTATAGCCATTGTACTGTTAGGTGGACATCTAGAATTGTTTTAATTTTTATTTTTTTACGGTCAATAAGGACATATTTGTTGTGCCTAAACAAAGGTACGAATGCTTTTACCAGATGTATTGACCGAACCTCTGCTTCCTGATGTTCGAAACTATTTCGATCATACACTTTTGGAACGACGCTTATAATATACAGTATAATCCAGCCCGTTGCCAAAGACCCAAAATCTCATACGTGATCCCTTCCACTGCTACCAAATACTAAAGCACAACACCAGAATACTATGTTCCTGCAATATTTAATAAACTACCGGCGGTCGTTTTACATGCTAACTCAATATACGGGATCTAGAGATCCATCAGAGCTCCAAAAGTTTAAAATATCACATGTGTTACTTTTCCCCCTAATAGCTTTTTGCTGTTTTCTGCCCCAGACTGCAGGAGCTGCCAATGAATCCTCTTAGGTATGGCAGGATTGCTATGAGTATTTTGTACATTTCTTGCGAAAGCAACACTACGCTGGACGTCGAGACATTTCGCGTGGCACAGCGTTGGCCAAGTGGCGCATGAGCGAGGAGCCGGGTGACGTCAGAGGCAGCAGCTGGTGTGAAGGAGCTGTCATCGCGGCCGCGCTTGGCCGTACGCTTCGCCAGTGCCGGAGAAGAAACTTTATAAGCACAGCCGGCGTCAGCTGCGCATCACTCTCTTCTTTCGTTGTGCAGATAATATATGTGTATGGAGTGTATTATAGCTATTAGCGCGCGGCTAGAATAAACCAACTGATGAGAGCCCGGCCAATGTTTACCGCGTAGCCCAAGATATCCTTAGCCTAACCATGCAACTGTTGCTTTCGCAACTCATTTAGGTTTAACCGGAGCTAAACGACTGCCAATATTTTATGGCCCAGTCTAAATATTACTGTATACCTCCTCGCCGGCTTGTTGACCTTTACCTATGGGGTTTACATTTGCGTTCTTGTACTGGACCGGAGCTAAACGACTGCCAATTTTTTATTGCCCAGTCTAAATATTACTGTATACTTCCTCGCTGGCTTGTTGTCTTTTACCTATGGGGTTTACATTTGCGTTCTTGTAGTGTACCGGAGCTAAATAACTGCCAATTTTTTATTGCCCAGTCTAAATATTACTGTATACCTCCTCGCCGGCTTGTCTTTTACCTATGGGGTTTACATTTTCGTTCTTGCAGTGGACCGGAGCTAAACGACTGCCAATGTTTTATTGCTGTCTAAATATTGCTGTATACCTCCTCGCCGGCTTGTTGTCTTTTATCTATGGGGTTTACACTTGCGTTCAGTGGACCGGAGCTAAACGACTGCCAGTTTTTTATTGCCCAGCCTGAATATTACTGTATACCTCCTCGTCGACTTATTGTCTTTTAGCTATGGGGTTTACATTTGCGATCTTGTAGTGGACCGGAGCTAAACGAATGCCAATTTTCTATTGCCCAGTCTAAAAATTACTGTATACCTACTCGCCGGCTTGGTGTCTTTTACCTAAGGGGATTACATTTGCGTTCTTGTAGTGGTGAATAATGTGTTAGTATGTAGCATTCGACCTCAGATAGCATCTAGCAAATTACAAAAAAAATACGGAACTGATTGATTTATGAGTATTTACTCCTCGTGACAACAGAACACTATGAACCAACCATTGAATTTTTTCCACGTGGAGAACATTTCTCTTATATTACAAACAACAGATGTACGATAATACGAGAATATTGAAAAACGCTTTGAAAGCCACGTGGTATTTCCCACGCACAACCTGGTGAGTGCAGATGGATTATATCCAAATGCAAAATAAATTACAGGAAAGCGATCAGAAAAAAAATA